>NC_048598.1:63001882-63601882 GCF_003668045.3 Cricetulus griseus
ATTGTCCCCTAATTGGAGAGGGACATAAATCCAGTAGAATGTGCTATTATGGATGACACCTTGATCCCGTATCATCCCTTGCCTCTGCATTTACAGTGCTCTGAAAGAAAGGGGAAACCTCGGCTTTCAATAATTACCTTAAAAATTATGAGTATTGACCAGGAACATTTTACTAAATGATTTAATGTGCTAGGTTGTACATATTTTCTCAGTAAAGACACAGGTCAAGTCCTCACTGACTGAATATGTGAAATCCTGATATTATGATCAAAGAATTATTGATTATTATTAAATGAGAAATATAAGGTACTTCTTATGCCGATACATCTACCTCACAATGATTACCTACTGTTTCTCTCAAACAGGGGGTGTGGGGACTCAAAGATATGCATTGGGCTTCCATATACCCACATACCTGTTTTCCAGTTTTATTTGTAATATCTGCTCATCAATCATCTTCAAAGAAAGACACAAACAAAAACAGGAAAGGGCAGGAGGGCTGGAGAGGTACTGGCTGGTTAATAGCACTTGCTGTCTTTTATAGAACCAATGTTCAGTTCCCAGCATCCATTCAAGTATCTCAAAGTCACCTGGAACTCCAGGGGATCCCACAGACCCTCCTGGTCTGTGAGCATCCACACTCATGTACACACACACACACACACACACACACACACACACACACACACATACCCATAGCTAAAAATAAAATAATTCCTTTTTAAGTGTAAAAATAAAAGTAAAAGATATGAGGCAGTAAATTGCTTGCCTTGCAAGTGTGAACCTGAATTTGAACCCCAGAGGGCACAAAAAGCCAGGCATGGTGATGTGCATCTATAATCCTAGCCCTAGGGAAGGCAGAGACAGGAGGACACACACACACACACACACACACACACACACACACACACACACACACACACACACACACACGAACCCTCACACACCTGCACATGCACAGATGAAGTAAGGGGCAGTGAGACAAATACCTGTTTCTGACTCCCTATCTTGCACAGAATTTGGTGTTCCTAAATTCTTTCAACAGTTAAAAACCCTTTCCTTGTAAAACTGAATGCTTTTAAAGATACAACTGCCCACAAATTTGGAGATCAATACTAGGATTGACCCCAGTGGGAAGTAAAAAGCATCAGGGTATTTAAGCACTTCCCTCTAGCCAAGCCAATTTTCTCTCCTATCTCATATCATGAGGGCAGTGATTCAGATGAGGTGGATTTTGCTGGCAAGAGAGGGATCAGATTCTATTATGAAATCAATTTTGTCCTGATGGAGGAGAGCTCTGGTCACACGCTACACTGGGCAGTAGATAAAGGAATTCTGCCAGAATGCTCCCCTGACTGTAGGCCCTTAAAAGACAACTTTCTGAAGAGACATACACACCCAGGCACAAAAAAATTTAAAGACATAGTGAATGTTTTCTCTCCCAACTCATCCCCACTGCAAGCCCTCCTGACATCTCGAGAAGTAATTACTTTTATTAGGGTCCTATGGCTCTTTGAAGGGGGTGTTGCTTTTTAGAGATATCTTTATTAATTCTGAGAATTTCATACAACGTATTTTGATTATGTTTCTCAACTCCTATCCCTTAGTCCTCCTGGATACACCCCCCACTTCCTTGCTCTCTCCAACTTCATGCTCTCTTTATTTAATTTAATAACTTATCAACTCCAATTTGTGTTGTCTGTATACTCCTGGATATGGGGCCATCCAGTGAAGCATAGCATATCTACCAGGAACTATATCCTTAAGGAAAGACAGCTCTCCCTCCACTAGAAGCTGTCAACTGCCCACAGCTCTTCAGTGAGGGGGCGGGGCTAATGAACCTCTTCTGACTCTATGCTGGAGTGTTGATCTTGTCTCATCTTCTGCAGGCACCTGCAGCTACTGTGAGCTCATGTTCATGCTCAAGAGTTTACTGGCCCTCTCATGTCCAGAAGAAGCAGTTCTGCTCCAGTCCTTCCAACCTCTAGCTCTTACAAACTTTCTACCCCCTCTTCTACAGTGGCCCCAGAGCTCTGGAGAGGGGGTGTGATATAGATGTCTCATTTGTGGCTGAGAACTCTACAGTCACTTGACCTCTGCACTTGGGTCAGCTGGGGGTTTCTGAGCTGGCAACCACCCATTCTTCACAGAGCAACTCCCATGAGTTGTGAGAGCTGTGCTAATCTACAGGTTAGACAGACAAAAGTTTAAAGGACAGTTTGGCACTATGTCCACTTAGCAAAATAATAGTAGTAGGTTCATCCCTGAGGTCTGCAAGCTCCCAATACGATGGCTAAGAAACATTTCAAAATGTGGTGCTTTCCATCCCTTCATGGTAAATATACATTCATATTTTCTTGCCCCCCTCTTTTACTCTTAAAGGAGACAGAGGGCTAGAGTGATGGCTCCGTGGATAATGTGCTTGCCTGAGGACCAAAGTTTAGCATCCCCCAGAGCCCAGTTAAAAGCAAGTCATATTATCCAACTCTGGGTTAAGCAAGAGACGCTCCTTTGGTATTTGAGGTGGAGAGAAATGAAGGAAGATGTCTGCTTCTATTTCTGGCCTCCAGAAACAAATACACACGTGTACACATACATTTGCACGCCTATACAAACACACTGACACATAACACACATATATATAAAAAGCAGACAGAGAGAGTAGAGAGAGAAAACCAAGTGACTTTGCTTGAACAACTAGTAACTCAGTAATTTCTTCTCATCAATACACAGAGGGTTTTGTTTTTATGTACTGTATTACTGTATATCATTGTGCAACATAATTAATCCAGCTCCACAGATAAAGACTGGGCCACTTTCCCGTTTGCTATCATAAAAATGTAAAGATGCCATTATGAGAAGGGAAAATGGACCACATGGTTAGTTTTCATTGTCAATTTGTACCTTAGGGGACAAACCTTTTGTCTTGAATAGGTTGAGGTGGGAAGACACATCTCAACTGAAGGTGGAACCATTCCCTAGGCAAGAATCCTAGACCATATACCATGGAGAAAGTGAGCTCAGCATCAGCTTCTGTCACTGTTTAACCAGCTGCTCAAGCTCCTGATGCCTCGACTTCCCCATCATTATAGACTGCAGGACAAAGCAAACCTTTTCTCCTGTAAGTTGCCTGAGTTTGGTTGCTTTCTAACAGCAATGGGAAAAGAAACTAGGAAAGTTATCCAAAGAAGCCATTTAAATGAACTTGAGTGGAGACCTCAACTTGGACCCAGCTGAATGCTCTAACTGGAAGGGATCTCTCAAGCTGGAAGAAACAGACAATCATTGACAAGATTTAATTTCCCAAGTACCCAGGGAGAAGAGGAAATAGCAAAGAAATGGACCTGCATTTTCTCTAAGCTTTGGTGTGAGGTATGTAGCTGCAGGCTCCTCCTCTGGCACTCACCTGCTAGAATCTGGAATTTGGGGGAACTTGATCTGTACTAACTTCAGAGGAACACAAGCACTGGGTTTCTAAGACAAGAAAGAACACAGGGTGTCTTGAGCTTCTGAGTAGGATGGGAGGGGCTTCCTTGAGCAATGCAGCAGTAATGACAAACATTTGACATTGTACTGAGGTCAGGGGACATAGTACAACTTCAGCCTGGAGCTTTAGAATGCAAATTTCTGGGATTCTTTCGTCCTGGAGTCCAATCCATGATATGTGAAGGTTACAGATAGGTGTGGTCATGTGATCTGACCTTTTTAAGCAGATTTAAGTAAGGATAGATCCGTCCAACTCTCAGGAGCAGAATTGTTGAGTTGAGCCCAATGAAACTAAGAATCAGAAAAGGTTTTTAAAAAATGGTGGTTGTTTCAAGTCACTGTTTTAGGGTGGTTGTTATGACAGATAATGATAGGTACTAATATTTTAAATTAAAAATAAATTATAGCATGATGAGGTATTTTGTTTAGGACAAGAGAATTTGCACATGGGTGAAAATTTTTGATGTTTAAAAATTGGATTGACAGATGACACTTAATATATTCAACATGAAAAGTTTGCTGTTATTTATGTCCATGGCAAATGGCCCCAAGCCTCATGTGTCAACTCTAGGCAAAATGAGTCTCCACCCTAGAGTTATAACACCAAATAGTCAGCCCACAAGCTTGCCAGATGATGTGACAGCCCTCTCAGTGGGACATGCTTTTAATCCCCACATTGAGAATGGACACAGGAACTGGAGACATATTACTTTTGCTCACACTATCCTACAGGCCTGATCTTGTATGATCTTAGGAGCCTGAGACATGTTACTTTTGCTCACACTATCCTACAGGCCTGATCTCAAAGCTCCATCGATTCCACCCAGACCAGTATAATATTAATGAGTGAATTACAAATTTTATTTCTAATTGTATTTAACATTCACAATACACCACTGAAATTTTACCTCTTCCATTTACCAAGTGATGCACATAGTTTAATCTACTTGAGATTAATTATGTAAGAAAAATAGTTTATTGACAATAAATTTCAAAGTATTTAACACAGCAGGTTTGGTTAGAGAAGAAAATGTATATTAAAATGCAGATTGAAGTTTTTCTGTGTATTAAGACCCTGGAATGAGATAAACCCTGCTTTAAGGATGTAACACTGGGAATTCTCCCGACATGTGCTTTAAAAATGAACTCATTAATTTTCATAATTTTACTGTTTTCCTTTTAGATGATGAGATAGAGAGAAATGTTTATGTTTTAGGGAATTTTGTTTCCTTCTCAGCATTTCTCTGCAAATAACCAATTTGGGGGAAAGAAACCCATTATTCTGAATAAATGAAAAGCCATATCAGACACAATAATCGGTCTGGTTTCTCTTTGTTGGCATTTTGAGTCCTGGAGCTACCCTGATGAGTGGCAAACATGAGGGGGAAATGGATATGTTGCAGAGGCAGGTAAGGGCCATCTAGAATTATGTTTGAAGAATTGTCAGAATGTTTATGCTAGCTCATTTTCTGTATTCCATCATCAACATTCTATGGCCATTTTGCAACTTTGTTACTATAGGAAATAAAACAAAAACAAGAACAAAAAGGATTGTTATGCATGCAAATTATAGAGCAGGCTGTGGATACCTTTGCTGGGCATGCATGACACCCTGAGTTCGATCCCTAATGCCACATAAAACCAAGTTAGTGCACACCTGTGATCTCTGCACTGAGGCAGAGATAAGGCAAGGGGGGCGTGTAGGGCAGAAGTTCAAAGTCAACCTCAGCTACATAGAATGTTTGAAACCAGCTGGGACTAGAGACTGACTCAGATGAAAAGATTGGGGCAATAGCTCAGTTCTTAAAGTGTCAGTGTCTCAGGATGAGGGACTTCAGCTTGATTCCCAGAACCTATTAAAAAATAAATAAGTAAAAGCCAAGCACAGTCGCTGAGCCTGTTATCCCAGTACTGGACAGGCAGGGGTACTGTAGGCCCTGGGGCTGTCAGGCCAGATTGTGTTGCTCATTCAGACAAGTTCCAGGCCAGTGAGGATCCTATCTCAAAAACAAGGTGGACAGTGCCTAAAGAAAGACACCTGGAGTTGTCCTTTATTCTTTTGCACACACTCCATATTTTGGAGCAAGTCAGAGCCCTGCTGTATCGCTGGTAGTAAACTCTTGATCATTCTGTTTGAACGCCCTTCCTGAGGACTGGAATCACACACACAGAACAGCATATCCAACTTCCCCTTTAAATATGTTTCTAGTTCTCAGAGATAATTACAATAAACCAGTCGTATAATCTCCAGAGATAAGGAGAGAATGGCTGAAACAGCCTGGTCTCTGTTCCAGTCCCCACCCCTGAAACAAACTGTTCTTCAGCACCTTAAGTCAGTGAGTGACCTTCTAGGGCATAAAGGATCATGCTGTTTCCTGGGATCAGTTAGCTGCAGTATACTTGGGACACAAGTAGATGAACCTCCATGTACCCAGGAAGTCTTTCCAAGCCTCAAGGCACTGGCATACAATGAATCCCAGGCTTCCTTTGTCCCTTGATGCCTAGTTTCCTGTCACTTTTGATGCCATATTATTTCATTTTAATTATGTGCTTGGCTATTGGGTGTTTGCAATCAGACAACTTGGTAACTAGGTTATGTGTTCCTTCTTAAAAAGAACTACCACAGTCAGGCAGTGGTGGAGCACGCCTTTAAACTCAGTACTCAGGAGACAGAGGTAGATGGATCTCAGTGAGTTTAAGGCCAGTCTGGTCTACAGAGTGAGTTCCAGGATAACCAGGACTACACAGTGAGATTCTCTCTCAGAAAACAAACAAAAAACTACCACAGTGGTTCACTTACAAGGAGCCAAAGATACCTGCTGTGTCCACACAGTAAGCAGTGTGTTCAAATGGGCTCATTCTCTTGAGCCTGCACACCAGTTTCTCAGAACTAGTGAGTAAATAGATGGATTTTTTTTTAAGTTAAAATACCCGGGCAAAGGCTCAGTCAGTAAAGTGTTTGCCATCAGAACCCATATCAAATTCCAGACATGGTAACATATACTTGTAATCCCAATTCTGGGAAGGCAGAGTCAAGATGCTCCCCAAGGCTCTGGCTAGCCAGCCTAGCCAAACCTGTATGTGCCATGACAGCAACAGAAGGTGAACTGTGCCTAGGGAGTAAAGCCTAAGGATGTCCAATGACCTCCAGTCACAAGCACTTATATACAAGACATACACATGCAACTGTACCTGCAAATACACAAACATACATGAACAAAAAATTAGAAACACTATGAAACTTCATTGCTCCCATTCTTAGTGACTTTTCTGCATTCATGGCAACTGGCTTCTAGGAGCCTTTCACCATCAGCTTCACACAGGCCTCTGACCTCTAAGCATTACAAAAAATTCTCCATTCAGGTGTTTCAAGATTATGGATAAGGGTTTGCAGGCAGGCAAGCCAAAATTGGATTGGACCAGCTGTTTGAACCAGTGAGTTAATACGGTGGAGAAAGGGAATCAGCCATGACCACGAGCAGCTTGCTACCTGTGCAGGTCCAGCATCCCTGCAGCTCATGCCCTGTTCAGACCTTTCGATAAGCCCATGCTACAAGGCAAGTCTAATGTGCCTATTTATAGAACAAAGATAATTGAGCTGTTAAATAATTTGCTCAAGGTCGAAACTATTTTGTGTTTGAAGATTTGTTAGAAGCAGAGCTGATAAAGACATCAATGAACTGACTGCAAGAATTTTCAGGGAATAAACTGAGAGTGGTTGGACAGAAGTGATCCCGTGAAGTAGATGACAGTAGAAGCACAATGGTTCAGTGGCAGAATAAGAGAATGTTTAGAAAGTGGAACAGGGATGCAGATGCAGCTTAGTTGGTAGACTACTTGACTAGTATGCACAAGGGCCTTGGTCTGGTCCTCAGCGCTGCATGATGGCATGTACTTATAATCCTGGGACTTGGGAAGCAGAAACCGAAGGATCAGAAGGTCAAGGTCATCCTTGAGACTACACATACATACATATATGTGTGTATTATATATATATATATATGTGTGTGTGTGTGTGTGTGTGTGTGTGTGTGTGTGTGTGTGTATGTATAGAAAGAGAAGGTTCAGAGTCTGTTCCATGGGCTTGGGTACAGTGGGAGTGTTCTGCCCCTGTTGTGGAAATAAGAGTAACTGCAAAGAGTGGGAACCATGGTTGAAAAAAAAAAAAAAACTAAGAAAATTCTCTGTCTCCTCTCAGTACCAGAGAGTTTACCCTAATGGATGAAAAGACACAGTTCAACACAATGCTGGTGGTAGCTTCTATACAACATGTTCAGTAGTCATGATGGTTAATCTCAATTGTCCACTTAAGGAGAACACCCTGAGAGACTGGCCTCTCAGCATGCCTGTGTGACTCCATCTTGATTGGGTTAACAGATATGAGAAGACCCACCCACTGCAGATGGTACCATTTCCCTGAGCTGAGATTCTGGGCTGTATGGAAAGGAGACAGTGGGCTGACCATAATATCATCAAGCCCTGACTATAGATATGATGTCACGGCTGTGTTAAGCTCCTGCTACCCTGTCCTCCCCTCCTTAATTTCCCCTCCCTGTCCTCCCCTCCCTAATTTCCCCTCCCTGTCTTCCCCTCCCTGACTTCCCCTCTCAGACTTCCCCTCCATGACAGTCTATACCCTTGAAATGCTGAAATAAACTGATGGAGGAAATACTTCTGTGTATGTTTATAAATAAAGTACTTGCTTGGCCAATGAGACAACAGGTTAGGCTGGACTAGGAGTCAAAGAGGATTCTGGGAAATATAGTAGAGAAGTGGTGTTCCAGACAGGAAGTGACATAGCAAGGAGACTCATATTTAAGAAGAGGGAAAAGGAAATGTCGCTCTCTTTTCCTCTCGGCTCCTGCTCCAGCGGCACGATGTGATTCACCAACAAGGAGGTACGCCAATAAGGCATCCGATAAGATAAGTCCCATAAAATATATAGATTATGGTAATTGAAACTGAACTAACAAATGAGAATCCTAGTCACTGGCCAAGCAGCTTTGTAACTAATACAAGTCTCTCTATGTATTCATTGGGGCCTAACTCGGGCGGGCGGCTGGCGTAAAGCTCACACGTGGCGAAGGGGCTCAGGAGGCTTTTGACAAAAAGATTTATCATAACAATAAACTCTTTCCCTTCACTTTCTTTGGTTAGGGTATTCTTATCACATCAATAGTGATACTAGATGTTGTATAAACAAAAGCAAAATAAATCAACAAGAGATCAAGAAGTTTAAAATAAAAAATAAAAAATAGGCATAGGAATTAAACTATATCAAATATCAAATGGGTCTAACAACCATCTATAGATTATCTCCCACAAATATTGCAAAATACATGCCCTTCTCAAGAGCCCATGGAACTTTCTCTAAAATATACCAAGTTTTAGGATACAAAGCCAGTCCCACCAATTTTTTAAGTGAAACATTTTCTTCTATTCCATAAACTGACAAAGAAATAAAAGTAAAAACCAACAGTAAGAGAAACTGCAGAAAATGTAAGTACTCCCAGACACTGAGCAGCACATTATCAAATGATGAGTGGGTCATTGAAGAAATCAGGAGGGAAATTCCAAAGTTCATAGAATTAAATGAAAATCACAACAAAACATAACATAACCTGCGGGGCACTTAGCTATGAAGCTTGAACATATGGGAATGTGACATAAATACCTAAATTTAATAAATAAACAAAACCCCAGATCAAACAGCAACAAAACCCAGAGAAACATCAAAAAATGACTTAATGATATACCTCAAGGTCTTAGGAAAACAAGGTCTGGCCAAACTCAAAATCAATACACAGGAAGAAATAATAAAGATCAGGGCAGAAATTAAGGAAATAAAAATGAAAAGAGAATCGATAAAGCAAAGAGTTGGTTCTCTGAAGAAATAAACACGATTGACAAACTTTTAGCCAAACCACCCCCTAAAAAGAGAGAAATGACCAACATTAATGAAACCAAAGATGAAAAGGGAGATATTACACTAGATACCAGTTAAATGAACGTATTTTGAAAACCTATATTCTGATAAATTAGAATCTAAAAGAAATGAAATTTCTAGACACACGACTTACAAAAATTAAACCAATAAGATATATATATATATATATATATAATATATATATATATATATATATAAAACCTTAAAGTGGTCTAGAACATGTAATGAAATTAAAGCATGCCTTGGTTTATTTTCCTGTTAGTAAATGGAATATTAGAAAAACCTGTAACTTTTTTTTATGTGGGGCTGTAATTCAGTTGGAAGTATGCAGGAGGCCCTGGATTTCATTCCAGCAGGCATAAACCAAGTGTAGTGGTGCACACATGGGATCTCAGGGCTTGGGAAGTGGAGGAAAGAGAATCAGAAGTTCAAGGTCACCTTTGTCTATACAGTAAGTTCAAAAGAATCCTGCGCTACAAGAGATTCTGTATCAAAGAAAGCAAGGGAGCGAGGGAGGGTGGGAAAGGATAGAAAGGAAAACAAATGAAGGAAAAAGGGAGGTGGAGGGGGAATAAGGGAGAGAAAATGAATGAGGAATGGAGGAAAGAGGAGGGAAGGAAGCAGGAAGAAAGACAAAGAATGTATTGCAAAGTGGGAAAGCAATAGGTCTTGTTACATAAGGTCTTGTTAGAGCCCAGCATTTTTTTTTTTTTTACTGCTTGTTTAATGAGTCACAGGAAAGAAAGTTAATGGAGAGGAGTCCGAAGACTCTGCTCTCAGCTGGATCTGGTTTCGGAAGAGATGTGATTGTTGCTGGTGGTGGTCACTTGAGTTCTTCTCTATCTCCTTCACGTCCCACTTCCTTTCCTTTAGCCTTTCCCACCTGACCAATACCAGTGTTTCCTTCTCCTAGTGTTCAGCATACAAACAGATGAATGGAGGAGAGAGGGGCGGGAGCAATCTCAGGAGGAAGGCCAGAAGGACCTCAGCAAACCCAAGGAAATGGGAGGATTCTGTGGTTATTTAAGGATGCCCACTTAAAGAACTTCCTATTGGTTATTTAGAATGCATATGCAAATGAGCATTGGCCGCTGGTTGTCCACATCCTTCCTCACATACACAGATAGCTGTGAAGCTGTGCCACACTCCAGGATGTGTTCCTCTGGAAAAATCTTGAGGGTGATACTTGACCCAAAAGACAGGCCTTGGGCTGGGGGCATGAATGAGGCAGCACAGCACGTGCCTTACGTCAGTGAGAACCTGGGCGCAATCGCCAGAACTGATCCACAGAACCCACAAGGAAAAAGTTGAACATGGCTGAAATCTTGAAACATCAGAGATATAGAGATGGGAGGCAGAGGCAGGGGGATCCCTGGAAGCTTCCTGACCAGCTTGCATGGGATCCTGTCTCAAAAACAGAAAGATGGAAGCCACCTAGAAAATGACACCCCAGCGATGTCCTCTGACCTCCACATGCATAGAAGCTTACAAATGCATGTGCTTACACACACACACACACACACACACACACACACACACACACACACACACGGTCAGGGTCTCATCTCACCAGATAATTGTTTCTGTCAGGATAGGAAATTTCCACTGTGGCTGCACAAACATGGAACTAACGATTAGAAACCAAATATAATTCTTTTAAAAAAAAATCAGTGAAAATTGACTTTTGTCCCCTCCTGCTTTGACACTGTCTTGTGATCCTGCATGCCCTAGGAGCCTGGGTACCACTCTGACTCCACAGAGTCATCAGGCTCCATATCGCATTCATCAAGGATGCTAATGGCTCCTGGCAGGGACATGTGGTCCATATTGCTATGATTCAGGAAGCCGGTGGCCCAGCAATACCAGGCCAAAAGAAGTTGATGAGAATTCACATCCAATTTGCATAGATTTGCACAGTATGTCAGAAACACTTTGAGTCTCTAACAGACCCAGCACCCGAGAGAAATGGAGAGAAGGCAAAAAGGGTTGATAGATTGGATCTGGCTAAAATCTTTGTTCTGAATAACACTCATACTTTCAGTTGCCTTGTTGGTAATTCATACTACAATTTTTTTAAAAAAATCATTAGGCTATTTTTTTCAGACTGCTGCCTTTGTTGTAAGGTGGCTGTTTTTCATTTTGATTTTTATATCTTTGACTAAAAATTAAATCAGCTTACAAAATGACAGGTTTCCTTACAGTATTTTCATACACAGTTTGAGCTGACCCTCCTCTTTGCCCTTTCCTCCTCTTCATCTCCCTGCCCCCATCTCAGCCATGCCCTTCCACCCCCAGGATTCCCCTTCTGCTTTCATGTCTCATATTCTCTTTCCCTGCTCACATTTGCATTTAAAGCCTCTTCTTGGGACAGAGAGATGGCTCCGAAAACAAAGTGCTTGCTGTCCAAGCACAAGGACGTGAGTTCAGATCCCAATCACCCATGTAGAAAGCTGGGCATACCATGCACACCTGTAATCCCAGCAGTGGGTGGTGGGGGCAGAGACAGGAGGATTCCGTGCTAGGGGGCCAGTCAGTAGGATGACTCAGAAAGCTCTGGGTTCATTGAAAGACCTTATCTCAGAGCAGACTTGAAGAGTCATAAAGGAAAAAAACAAAGTTGTCTTCTGTCTTCTGACCTGCACAATGACACACACACACACACACACACACACACACACACACACACACACACACACGGGCTCTCTGTCTATCTCTGCCTCTTACAACTCTCTCTGTCTATCTCTGCCTCTCTTTCTGCATCTCTGTCTCTCTCCTGTCTCTGTCTTTCCCATAGAAGTCCCTTTATAGTTTCCTGGCCACAACCCATACTCACACCTCCATAAATACACACTCAGGATTTTATTTATTTATTTTGAGTGTGTCCCCCTCCCCCTTTTTTTCAGCAGCAAAGGTAGCTCCAATTAACACATTTTCCTGCCAGAGGTCCACAAGTGTCTCCACAAGCCTCATAAATAACAACTAATGCTAGGTTCTACGTAGGGAAATATGATCCTGTGCTCAGATACTCACCCACCCAGAAGGAGAAACTGGTAAACCTGCTGAGCCAGGCCTTACCCTTGTTCTGTGAAATGATGGAGCATAAACTAAAGTGCTTCCACGGTGGGAGGGAGGCGCAGAGTATCCAGCCATCTGTGCTTTCCTACATCACTAATTGGGAATAATTCCATTGCTCCTGGAGCCCAATAGTTGTGAGTTTCTGGAAGCAGGGCTGCTTTCCCAGGCCTTCCCAGCGGCTGTTGTCTGGCACAAATGAAAATGGGAAGTTTGAAGGCAAATTGCTCATTAAAACAACCTTGAGGAAAGGGTTCCTTCCCCTTTGAATCTTAAAAGACAGTAATGAGTAAGTCAGCAGGCTGTGCAGAGAAAAATCTTCCGTTGTCCCTAAATTAATTTCCAGTGGCTAGGGACCCCAGAGGAGCAAAGCTTTTAAAGGTAGGGGTGGGAGGTATTGAGGGTGGGGGAGAAAGAAAACACATCCTCTGGCCAGATACTGATCAAACTTCCCCAAGACTGCTTCTCAGGAGAAAAACCCACCAGCTGCTCCCTGGCAGGAAACTTGAAACTGTCAAGAAATTCCATTTACTGCCAGCTGATGAGTCGGCACGGCATGCAACTTCTCCTGCCTTAAGTGGAATTTCACTCCAGCCTCACCACACTGCTGCCGAGGTCAGCAAAGAAAGCCCTTCAACAATGTGAGCAGTAATGAACATGGCCATCCCAAAACGCTTGCCTAGGAGAGGCGGGCCAAGCAAGAGAGAATGGGAGCTGTCCTATTCTGACCTTGGCAGACCCCAAGGTCTGGGATGTCTAAACTGAAATCACATGCTGACCTCGGCAGCCCACAGCAGTTCTCATTCTGGACAGCATCTCCTTCCTAGCAAGGACTGGCCTAGATGCCTGGCCACATTCCAAGGAGCTAAAGCCACTCTCAATCCAATGAGCGTGAGCATCTCATCCTCTGTCTACATGCCCTTCCTTTTTCAAAGCTAAATTAATTCCATGTTGTCCATGGAGCTTTCTGGAACATTCAAAGACAGGATGACCTCTCCCTTTGAATAGACCTTGTCTGCTGGTTGGTTTTAAATGTCAATTTGCCACAACTGAGAATACAGCCTCCATTGAAGAACTGCCTAGGTCAGGTTGGCCTGAGAGCTCTTTGCGGGGAGGAGGGTGTTGTCTTGATTGTCTAATTTATACTGAAGGGCCCAGCCCACTGTGGGTGGTACCATTCCCTGGGGGGGGGGTGGGCAGGGGCTCTATAAGGAAGCTAGCTGAGAATGAACCTTCACAAGCTATCTGCTGTACTTTCTTGGTTATGGATAAGTTTTCCAGGTAGAGGTGATGCTGAAGGGATTAACAGTCCCTCTATGATGGACTGTGATCTGGAATTGTAAGGCCATAAACCCTTTCTTTCCCTGAGCTGTTTTTGGTCCATATATTTTAACCTCAACAACAGAAATGTAAGTAGAACACCATGCATTCCCAACTGAACACTGACATCAACAGAAGTTCCTATAAGTTCCTATAACCCGTCTGAGTTACTGATCTATTACTGTGAAGAGTCACCATGACCAGGGCATCTCTTAAAAAAGAAAGCACTTAATTTGGAGCTTGCTTATAATTTCAAAGATAAGGCCATGATCATCATGGCAGGAAACAGACAGGCATGGTGCTGAAGAAGCTGAGAGCTTTACATCCTGATCCATAGACAGTAAGCAGAGAGATAATTGGTCTAGTGTGGACTTTTGAAACTCCCAAGACCACTCCCAGTGATACACCTCCTCCAGCAAAGCCACACCTCCTAATCCTTCCCGACAAATGTATGAGCCTAAGGAAGCCATTCTTATTTAAACCACCACTACCAGTGTGGCATCTCTCTCACATGCCTTTGATTGGGAAACAAGATTAAAATCTGGAAGCCATGAGGGCTGGGGACTACAGTTATTTCTTCCCTATCCCCACAGAGATCTGTAATGTCAGCTTCTTAACCTGTTTCACTTCCCTCAAACACCTAAGCCCAAGTCACTCAAATTCTAGTAACCATCTCATCTCTGCTTTTCAGGATGTACAACTCTGCTTCAAAAAAGTGTTTGAAGAAGCTCAAAAACTAAAATATAAGCAAGTCAGAGAAATGAAAAAAAAAAACAGATCATAATAAATAAGCTGTACCCTTTCCTACCTAAGTTTGGAACCTGGACCCTATGATGGCTACCTGCCAGACAAGATGCGCCCACAGGTGCAATAGTGGTATGATTATTCTAGGGATAACCAACCACTTCCTCATTGGACTGGGGACCTGCTCCATGGCAGAAAATAAATTCCTGATACTGTAAACTTGGTCAAACACCTATGTCTAGGGTCACTGATCTTACGAGGAAATCTACTACTGAAGCTCTGTCAAATGGACATGCAGTTAAACTGCTGTCTAATTAAATGTTTTAAGACTGGTCCCTTAATATCTTATCTTCTTTAGAAATGGATCGATATAAATGAAACATTCCCAATGACCAAAAGTACTGAGAAAAGCATGATCAGAGAGAAACAAAAATCAAGGTGAATGTTCACTATGATCACAGCAATCCTATGGTTCAGGTAAGGCTCAATCATATCTGGACCTAAAGGAGAAGGAAATCACTCTATTGGGTGCCATAATGGGTACCCAGTATGCGTAGCCAGCAACAGGAATTAATGGCTGCATGATATAGGGGCAAGACAGAAAAGGTGCCTGCTGTATTAGTTTATTTTTTTCTTATTCTTGTGACAAATACCTGGCAAAAGCAACTGAAGGAAGGATTTATTTTTAAGTTCATAGTTTGAGGGCACAGTCCATCATGGGGGAAGTCCTGACAGTGGGAGCTATGAAAACCCAGGCCTGTGAGATCACCTTCCTCCCAGGAACCCTACACAGATACCTCAAATATACCTCCTACTCAACATGTGTATTTTTTTCCTTTCTGTCTTAGGGTTTCTATTGCTGAGAGAAAACACTATGACCGCAGGGTGGTGGTGGTGCACACCTTTAATCCCAGCACTCTGGAGGCAGAGGCAGGAGGATATCTGTGAGTTCAAGACCAGGCTGGTCTACAAGAGCTAGTTCCAGGATAGGCTCCAAAGCCACAGAGAAACCCTGCCTCGAAAAACAAAAAGAGAGAGGGGAAACAAAAGCACTATGGCCAAAAGCAACTTGGAGCAGAAAGGGTTTATTTCAGCTTACAGTTCCACTGCACATTCCATCCCTGAGAGAAGTCAGTACAGGAACCCAAAGGCAGAAACCAAAGCAGAAGCAGGGGAGAACCCTGCTCACTCACTGGCTTGCTCCTTGTGGCTTTGCTCAGCCAGCTTTCTTATACACCCCAAGGCCACCCATATCAATCACAAATTAAAGAAATGTCCCACAGACATGCTTACTGGTCAGTCTGGTCAGGACATTTTCTCAACTGATATTCATTCTTTCCAAATGACTCTAGCCCATGTCAAGTTGACATAAAAAACTAGTCAGCACAGTTTCCAAGCAGCTCCTCTCCCAAATTCTCCACTTACGTGGTCATCGCCTCCCTAGCTGCCTACATCAGCTCTTCCACATTCACCTGAACTGCTACAATTGGCTCCTAAGACATCTCTCTGTACCAGAGCTGCCTCCTCACCCCTATTGCTGTCCATGGTGCAATTTATCCAAAACTCAAATCTGATGTGCTCACCTTCTGCTTACAGTCTTCCAAAGGTTTCTTCTGGCCACCAGAATCAATCGAAATCTCATTGCTGTTTCAGCGATCCACCCACTCCTTTACACCCAACTGTACACACAACACAGACACTGTGCTGAGGGCTGTGAGCAGTGAAAAATGTGTATAAAATCATCAGAAAGTTGAGGGAGGGCTGGAGAGATGGCTCGGTGGTTAAGAGCACTGACTGCTCTTCCAGAGGACTGGGGTTTGATTCCCAGGACTACCTATAACTCCAATCCCAGAGGATCCAATGTCCTCTTCAGGCTTCCACAGGCATTGCACACATGTTGTGCACAGACATACATATAGCAAAAAACCCATATACACAATTCTTGTTTTTAATTTGAACAAAGTTGAAGAGTGGGTAGGCAAAATATATCAGTGGGTAAAGGCACTTGACACCATGTCTAACAACCTGAGTTTGATCCCTCTTGGAACCATATGGTAGAACTGACTGTTGACAATTGTCTTCGGACCTCCCAAGCATCAAAAATCCAAGCATAGTGCCTTGTGCTTGTAATCATAGTGCCAGAGCAGGCAGAGCCACACACATCCTTGGAGATTGCTGGCCAGCCAATCTAGACTACTTGGCAACCTTCAGGTCAGTGAGAGACCTTGTCTCAAACAAAAGGCGAGCAGGGACCTAAGAAACAAAATCTGAGGCTGTCCTCTGGCTTCCACGCACAAGTGTACATATGTGTACATGAGTGCAGACACATGCACTCGTGGACACACACACACACACACACACACACACACACACACACACACACGCGCACACACACACACACACACACACAAACTTTTGAACAACACAGAAAGGAAAGTATGGAGTAAATGAACAAAGAAAATTTACCAGTGAAAAGTTAGGCTTAAGAATTCAACCCAAGGTTTCAATGTGGAGAAAGAAGACATGGGTGGTCTAATTTAGCAGTGAGGAAGGCAGACATGTGATATGCACAAAATTGTTTCTCCAGAAAGAATTCTTGCTCCATGCCTTGCTAGGCACTTGTGAATGATCAGCTCCATCCTGGTTTAGTTTGAAAGATACTTTAACATTCCTGTATTGTTCCAGTTCGATACTTTTAGAAAATGAATAGGCTCGATTCTGGTTCAAACTGGCTTACTAGGTGTTGCTGTTTTCAAAAATCCTTGGTCCAGTGCTCAGCACAGTAGAAAAAGAAAAAGATTAATTTGGGGCTCAGTGTGGTTCAAGGTTCACAAATTAGAGTAGCTTTCATTTCTGGGTCACACTTGAGCTGGTGCCCTACTTATGAATTCAGATCTAGGGTCTAGGAGATGGGTGCCTGGCCCTCCACGGAGTCCGCTTCCACAACAGCCCACACACAGTTATCCCCGGCTCCTCAAGCCTGGGTACATATTTAAACATGCCACTTCCTCTGGGGCGGCATTGCTTTGGTTCCTGGGGCTGGGGACAAAGGATGGAGCAAGATATCCTGGTAAGAAAAGGAGCAATGGCAATCAAGCTCCCACTCCCTGAAACCTTCCCTTCCTCATTTCTTGTAGGCCTCAGCTTGGAGACCTCCCAGGATGACTAAACAGTCACCATTCCCTCCTCTCTCTCTTCCACATCTCTTTCCTCTGGTTTATTCTTTCTTTTTCTCTTTGTTTGCTTGCTTTGGTTGTCAGGGGGGGTGGTGCTTGTTTGTTGTTTTTATCTTTGTTTTCTTTTAAGTCAGGATCTCATGCAGCCCTGGCTGTCCTCAAACTAACCATGTAACCTCGGATGACCTTCTCTTGCCTCTACTACCCAAGGGCTGATATCATAGGCAGGCATCACCACACTCAGTCTGGGGTGGAATCTGGGGCTTCCTGGGTTCCAGTTTTCTTTCTAGTTGATTTCTGTTGCTGTGACAAATACTCTAACCAAAAACAACTTGGGGAAAGAAATAGCTTTATCTTGCTAACGATTCTGGGGTACAGTCCATCGATATGGGGAAGTCACAAACGCAGGAGAATGAGATGTAATTAATAAGTTTCAGTGACATTATTTGTGAGGTGCTGGCCAAAAAAAGAAAAAAAAAACTTACTATAAAGAGTAGCAAAATTACAGTTATGAAGTGGCAATGAAGAATGAAGTGGTTGGGGGTCATCACAAGATGAGGAGCTGTATTAAAGGGTAGCAGCATTAGGAAGGTTGAGAACCACTGTGTTAAGGATTTCTGCAACAACTACAATGTGATTTGTACTTGCTGAGGACAACACTCACTGGGCTCTCTGTATCCATGGTTACCACATCTGTAAATTTAACCAATCACAGATTAAAATAGTCACAAAATATTCCTTTGGGAGGGGGGACCTGGAGATGTAGTTCACTGAGTAGGTTGCTTTCCTAGCATGCATGAAGCCCTGGGCTCTATCCCCGCACTTCATAAAACAAATAGGGCCCTGCAGGGAGGTAGACACAAGAGGATCAGAAGTTCAAGACTATCCTTTGCCACCTACATTTGAATTTGGGCACATTTGAGGCCACCATGAAATCTGGTCTTTTACAAAAGGAAACAAAAAGACAGATACCTGAAAATCACTGTATGATGGGACCCTTTGTGGTGATCTTATCTAATCTGTTCAAAGGATGGTAGACATGACTGACATGAGGAGCATGCTGCTTCAAATGAAAGACCTGAGGTGCAGAGCTCTTGGCTTCAAGTCAGATAGGCCAGCTAATAAGGTGATATTTAGAAGAATGAGTGCTAAAAATAATTATTTTTTTTTTGCATAACAGAGACTGCCCCAGTCAGGTACTCAGAGCTTCTACTCAGAAGTCACTTGCCCATCCAGAGAAACCACCATGCATCTATGCAAGCATAGCCTCGTACTCTGGGCTTTGACTATCTCTCACCCAAGGAAGGCTAGTGACTTAAAAGGATCAAGTCAAGAGAAAGCCAGTCCAGGGTCTCTTGTTGGGTGATAATTTCAGGTCACCAAACACAGACAGTGAGTGTAGAAACCTGTGAGTACTGTAACAAAATTAATGCACAACCAATCTTAGACACCAGGCTAAAATGGAGAAGAACCTCAAAAAAAGATGAAGTAAGGACTTGGGAGGTACTTGCCTTGCGAACACCAGAACCTAACTAAATTCAATTCCTAGATCCTGTGTACAAATGTAGGGTGTGGTGTGCATTTTTTAATTCCAATCTGGAAAAGACAAAAACAGGAGGAGCCCTGGGCCTCTCTGGGTGAGAAACCTTGTTTAATTGGCAAGCTCCAGACAAGACCCTGTCTCAAAACAAGTTGGACAGCATCTGAAAATGGCAGTTAAGTCTCTCTCTCTCTCTCTCTCTCTCTCTCTCTC
Organism: Cricetulus griseus; assembly: GCF_003668045.3. Lineage (NCBI taxonomy): Eukaryota > Metazoa > Chordata > Mammalia > Rodentia > Cricetidae > Cricetulus > Cricetulus griseus. Next base: position 63,021,381 of record NC_048598.1, read on the forward strand.
TCTCTCTCTCTCTGTCTCTTACACACACACACACACACAGAGAGAGAGAGAGAAAGAGAGAGAGAGAGAGAGAGAGAGAGAGTTGAAGTGAACTGATATGATATAAAGGAAAAGAAATAGATCAAATACAAGGTCTGTACCTAAATGGTTACTTGCCCAGCTGTACTGGGGGTAAGGGGTGCACAAAGGGGCTGGACAATGAGTCCCATGTGGGCAACATAACCACCACACAACAGTATTGTGGGAAGAGCCTATATGCTGTGGTCTAGGCCAGAAAGAAGAATTTTGCCCCAGCTATCTCCTGGTTGCTTTGAGCATCAGAGCCGTGGATTTAAATGACAGTCTCCCTTGGCCTGGAATCTGTACTGCTATATGTACCCCCAGGAAAGTATTTCCTGGTCTGGAGCTCTGCAGAGGGAGCCACGGAGAGGAAATTGGTGTCTTCTCACTGAGGTGAAGGGAGTCTCCAAAGACAACTTGACTTTCATTGAGTGCTTCCCTCCAACCTCAGCCCACTCAAGGCCCATTTCAACAGCTGTCTAATATCACAATTTAATGGTTCCTTTTCAACAAAATATTTTATAATAATGGTCAAAGAAGTTTGATTGTCCACTGAAGATACTCCATCTAGACACATGGAGCCTTGTACCCACCTCTGTCTACTACTAGAAGTTCTTGATGGACAGTCTTGCTCAGGTATCTTCTTAAATTAATTTATTTTGTTTTACTTTTTAATTTTACATATCAACCCCAGTTCTCCCTCCCCTCATCTCGCTCCTCCCACCTTCCCCTCACCCCATCCCCTATTCATTCCTCAGGGAGGGTATGGCTTTTTGGAGCGCATTTCCTATGGAGCGATTCCTTGCTCAGCCTAGACATAGGCCTTAGTCAGGACTCACCATGGTGATCAGACAGACTTTGTTGACTCCTTATGGGAGGACATACCCTCCCTGAGGAATGAACAGGGGATGGGGTGAGGGGAAGGTGGTCCCAGGAGTGGTCTCCTGTGCCAATATGTTCGAGGCTTCTTCCCACTCTCTCTTCTATCAGGTTCAGTGTGGCTGCATTTATGTTGAGGTCTCTGATCCATTTGAACTTGAGTTTCGTGCATGGTGATAGCTATAGATCTACTTGCATTCTTCTACAAGTCAACCTCCAGTTATGCCAGCACCGTTTGTTGACGATGCTTTCTTTTTTCCATTGTATAATTTTAGCTCCTTTGTCAAAACTCAGGGGTTCATAAGTGTGGATTAATATCAGGGCCTTCAATTCCATTCCATTGGTCCATCAATCTGTTTTTATGCCAATACCAAGCTGTTTTTATTACTGTAGTTCTATAATAAAGCTTGAAGTCAGGGATGCTGATGCCTCCCAAAATTCCTTTATTGTACAGAATTGTTTTGGCTATCCTGGGTATTTTATTTTTTCATATGAAGTTGAGTATTGTTCTCTTGAGGTCTATGAAGAATTGTGCTGGTGTTTTGTTTTATTTTGCTTTTGTTTTTTGAGACAGGGTTTCTCTCTGTGTAGCTTTGCAGATCAGGCTTGGCCTCTAACTCACAGAGATCTGCTGGCCTCTGCCTCCCAAGTGCTGGGATTAAAAGTGTGCCCAGGGGCTGGAGAGATGGCTCAGAAGTTAAGAGCACTGGCTGCTCTTCCAGAGGTCCTGAGTTCAATTCCCAGCAACCACATGGTGGCTCTCAACCATCTATAATGAGATCTGGTGCTCTATTCTGGTATGCAGACAGAACACTGTATACATAATAAATAAATCTTTTTAAAAAAAAAAAAAGTGTGCCCCACCACCATATGGCTTGTGCTAGGTTTTTGATGGGGATTGCATTGAAGCTGTAGATTACTTTTTGTAGGATTGTCATTTTTACTATGTTAATCCTACCTACCCAAGAGCATGGGATATCTTTCCATTTTCTGATATCTTTTTTCATTTCGTTCTTCAAAGGCTTACCATTCTTGTCATACAGGTCTTTCGCTTGTTTTGTTAGAGTTACCCTAAGATATTTTATGTTGTTTGTGGCTATTGCGAAGGGTGATGTTTCCCTGATTTCTCTTTCAGCCTGTTTACCCTCTGCATATAGGAGGACTACTGATTTTTTTTTTTTAGTTAATCTTGTATCCTGCCACATTATTGAAGGTGTTTATCAGTTGTAGGAGTTCCCTGGTATAATTTTTGGGGTCATTTATGTATACTATCATAGCATCTTGCTCAAGCATCTAAACCAGCTGTTAAGTGTGTGTCTAGTAAATGGTGACTTGTGATTGTTGAGGGCATGTCTACAATATTCTCATTTTTGATGACATCTCTTCTATCATTTTGTTACATTCTGATTCTCAAGGAGCAAGGGAGCTTCGATTTATCCTCTAACAGGTGAAAGACAGCACTGCTCAACAAAAGAGGTAAATGGTGAGCCTGCCACTGTCTTTCCCCATTATCCTTGCTTCTTTATTGAGTACTAACAAATGAATATGGTTGTTATATGCTAAGCAAGCTATAAGGGATGTGCTGGTTAATACTCATTAACAACTTGACAGGATCTACAGTGACCTGAGAATGTTGGGGAAGGAGTTTCTAGTTGGCATAATTGAAGTAGAAAGATATATAGAAATAAATACAACCCATAACCACCTGCCCCCAATAGGCTGGGTCCTTCCACATCGGTTATTAATCAAGAATATACCCCCCACAGACTTGCCTACAGGCTAATCTGATGCAGGCATTTTCTCAGCTGGGGTTCCCTCTTCCCAGAGGACTCTGACTTGTGTCTAGTTGACAAAAAACTAATCAGTACACTGGGGGTGGGAGGGCATAAGGGGAAGGGGGTGAGGAGAAGAGAGGGGAGGAGAATCAACACAAACCAACTTCGCTTGGTTCTAACAAAAAAATAATGCCAAATCTTGCTTGTAGGAAGCCGGTTCCTGCATTATAATGCTGCCTGAAGACACCAAGGTGTGAATTACTTCACAGGCGCTGGGTAATCTCCATTCCTTTGATCTCTGCCTATCCCGTGGCTCATTTTAGCCTGAGGAGCTAAAGCCATTCATAGGGTAATACGTCCCAGGCGGCTGGTCAGCCTTTTATATAGGGATGGTTTTCTTGGTTCAATGTCTCTGCTTAGTCTCTGCTCAGTCTCTGTTCAGTCTAATGCATTAAAGCTTGTCTGCAGAAGGATCCGAGTGTCCTGCGTGTATTTCTTGCTGGCGAGGAATACAGAGCGGGCGCGGGACACTTGCTATGCTAGTAACAAAAAAAAATTAAAGTTTACTTTTAAAAAACTGTTCAATACTCAGAACAAGGAGTTGTCAGCTGCCACCATTAGGCTGCTGACAGACAAAATTGAGTTTAGGATAGTATGCCTATCATCAAATATCTGAGATTTTGTCGACTTACCAGATACCACCAAGGTTCCCTACCATCTCTTCCTTCCTCTCTCCACTCCCTAACATCACATATCGTACAAATATGTGTGTTTTTTATCTACTTGGTAATGATCACAATGACTTTGAATAGTCAACAGAAATACATCTAGGATTATGCATTTATATTCAGTGAATCAATTAATGCTGGCTCAAGTTAGAAGCTCCTTGTCACATTTCTGAAGGACAACTTGATGACATGTATGAAAAGCCTTTAAACAAAATTTCACTTTTACAGTTTCCATTATCCTCAGTTAACCACCATATAAAATATTAAATGGGGGCTGGCAAGATGGTTCGGTGGGTAAAGATGCTTGCTGCCAAGCTGACAATCTGAGTATCCCTGGGGCCTACATGGTGGAAGGATCTGACCTCCATGTTTGCCATGACATGAGCAGCATATCACCATATCTACACACCCCCCCCACACACACACACACGCACATGTAAATAAAGTAAAATTAAAATAATAGTTGGAAAATTCCGAAAATTATTCAGAAGCTTTAAATCCCCCAGCACTTGAAATAGCACTCCACAGAGTTGTGCTGCCCACTCCATCCCCAAGACAGCCCAGTGTTTACACTGTATATGCTGCCTTCACACTACATGTAGTACCTACCTTTCCCATTAGTTCAGCTGTTCTGGTGTCACAGTTTACATTCAAGTAATGCTTGTTTTACCTAGTAACATCCCCAAAGCATGAAATTAGATATGCCAAGGAGATAAGCCCTAAAATACTGTGTGTGTAGAGGGTCACACAACCACTGGGCATCATGAAAACTGTCCCTTGGGTAAGGGGAACATTATATCTATATAATATAGGCATTCTGTTTTATTTTTCATTTATCTAATTTATTTTATTTTTAATTTTTAAAGACTATTGTATGTGTGTGAGTGTTTTACTTACACATTCTGTGTTCCACATGAGTAAATGATACCAGAGGTCAGAAGAGGGTATTGAATTACCTGAACCAAGTGCTCTTACTCCTTGGGCTACCTCCCCAACCTTGAGCCTTCTCTTTTAGAGGGTTTATGCTGAGGAAACATTAATCTGTATGCACAAGACTTCATTGATAGGTCTGCTTCAACAGTTTTCATGCCGGTTACTGTAGCCAGATTCTTTACCATGCACAATGGTATGCCTCTGACACAGACAATAATTCTCTTTATAAGAGCAAGGCATAAGAAATGAAACCACAGTGCAAAATGAAAGCGAGCAGTGGTGAGGATTTCTCAAAGCAAGACTGTGCAGCAGTTAACAAACACTGTGATCTGAAAGCTCAGACATATGGGAAGGCTTGCCTGACACAGTAACTGAAAAACTGACAGACTGCAAGTTGATGGTCCTTAAAATACATGTTCACATAAACACATGTCCACACTTAGAAACATGAACAACACGTAGATAAACACACACATATACATACACATAAGCAAATGACATATACATTGGCACAGGCACACACCTAGACACATGGACATACACACACTTGCAAACATTTACACATACATAAATATGCACACACATCACATATGCACATTTATATGCATAAAACGCACATATACACACAGATACACATAATATAGATACACACATTCATGTGCATACATGTTTATACACATATACAAATACACATGCATGCACATACTTCTTTGTACAGGGAAGATGATATGATGTTAAGAGTGGTTAGTTCTGGGGCTGGAGAGATGGCTCAGAGGTTAAGAACACTGGCAGTTCTTCCAGAGGACCTAGGTTCAATGCCCAGAAGCTCACAACTGTCTGTAACTCCAGCTCCAGGGGATCTGACACCCTCAGACATACATGAAAGTAAAACACCAATGCATATAAAAATAAATAATGATTTTAAAAAAGAGTGATTATTTCTGGTGAAAAGATAGGTCCATTTTTATTTAACTATAATATATATGTGTATATATGTATGTATGTATTATATATATGCCCTCTAGCATAAAGCTACATCCCTAAGTAAGTTCCCATAGTGGACATGCATTATACCTGAAGTTTCAGATAACATTGTTCACAACTTCTTGCAGAGTCAAACCTGCTTTCTACCTCTTGTTTTCAGAATGCAGACAGATCTCCAAAGCAAGACAAGTATCCTAAGTGTTAAGCATCAGCGCTGAAATATTCATGATCTGTGTTCAACAAAGCCCCACCTCCCTTCTTCAGGTGACACCATATGCCATGAATATCAGGGTGATGAATGCTTCTTGACATAAGTGACACAGTAAAGACCACAAAATTGCACTCCATTAGAGACCCAGATTATGGCCTTTGAAAACACCCCCCAAATGTTTCTTTTCCTTGCTGGCACAGAAGACATAAAAGGACACTTTGTGGGCTGGGAGATGGGTCACTGTGCCCACCATCCCCAGAACCCACAGGGAGACCAGCAGCATGGAGAATGCCTTTACATAAGCCCAGAGACTTGCCAAGAAATCAGCCTAATAGAAAAGGTGATTCCAGGTTAGGAAAGGAACCCCAAGGTCAACACTGCCCTCCACTCATGCCTGCACAGGTGAGTACAACTTTACACACTGTACACAAATAATAAACACATCCCACAGTGCTCCAACTACTACTGTTTTTTGCACCCAAGCCTTGACACACTGAAACCAAGCTACTTCCTTGGTTGCCTTCCTTGTTCATCCTAGACAGAATTCTCTCAAGAAGAAAAAACAGAATTTGAACAGCATGTATCCCCCATGGTAACCTGAGAACCTAGAGGTGAAGACCTTATGATGCACTGGCATGAATATATTTTTAGATCTCTGCACAATTCCTGAAGTAAAGAAATATGCTCGCACCTCTGAGGCTACACATGAGTTTGAGGCTAGCCTGGGCAAAATGAGACACTGTCTTTAAAAAAGGAAAACAATTTTTTAATGAAAAGAGTTGCAAATGTTGTTTTTAAACAAAGAGAGAGAGAATATTTTGGATAAGGAAATGTCACAACTCTCTAATGTTCACCATGAGTCTGATGCATATTCAACATCAATTCAAGGGATTTGGTAGAGGAAATAACATGAGATACAGATTATAAAATGTGAACCCCACCTTTAAAGTGAAGAGCTAGGAATAAACCATCAAGTGGGGCCAACTTAGGAAGTGACAGTCATTAGTTCACCTCTCAGGACTCATCAGAGAAGTTTCTTTGGAAGTTAATGCAGACACTCACAACTGGTCCAAATGCAGAGAACGTGTGTCTGTGGAGTGCTTAGCCCCAGATGAAGCGTCTATATGACATTCTCTGAAAGCTTCAGGGACCATTGCAGAAGAGGGAGTAGAAAGATTGTAGAAGTTAGAGCCCCAAGAAGGCAGGGCAAAACAGTGGCTTCTAGATGTGACAAGCATGCTGCACAAACAAAATCACAGCAGCTCTGGTTACCTGCACAAGACCAGTCTAACATCAAGCCAGCCAACATCCCAGCAAGGATAGGGAAGAGGATCAGACCAAATCTCAATTGAAGAACTATCAGCAGTTGATTGGGGGGGGGTTGGTTCAGTCTTCTTAAGGGTGTGTGGTCCCTGGTAAGTTGACCATGAGCCAGTGGAGGACCTCACACACATTTGTATATGGGAAACACAGGTTGGATAAGGTGGATTATTAAATACCAAATAAGAATATGAAGTTGAAAAGATGATGGGGTAAGAGGTGGACCTGGCAGGAATTAGGAGTAGTATTTGGAAAAGTGGATATGATCAAAATACATTATATACATATCCATATATATATGAAATTCTCAAAGAATCAATAAAAATATATTTTAAAAAGGCCCAATACACATTGCTGAAGGTGTTTATCAGCTGTAGGAGTTCCCTGGTAGAGTTTTTTGGATCACTTATGTAAACTACCATATCATCTGCAAATAGTGAAAGTTTGACTTCTTCCTTTCCAATTTGTATGCCCTTGATCTCCTTTTGTTGTCTTATTGCTCTAGCAAGAACTTCAAGTACAATATTGAAGAGATATGGAGAGAGTGGACAATCTTGTCCTGTTCCTGATTTTAAAGGAATAGCCTTGAGTCTCTCTCCATTTAGTTTGATGTTGGCTGCCAGTTTGCTGTATATTGCCTTTATTATGCTTAGGTATGTTCCTGTTATCCCTGATCTCTCCAAGACCTTTATCATGAAGTGGTGTTGAATTTTGTCGGATACAAAATTAACTCAAAAAAATCAGTAGCCCAACTATATAAAGACAATAAAGGGGCTGAGAAAGAAATCAGAGAAACATCTCTATTTACAATAGTCACAAACAACATAAAATATCTTGGGGTAATTCTAACCAGACAGGTGAAAGACCTGTATGGCAAGAACTTTGAATCATTAAAGAAAGAAATTAAAGAAGATACCAGAAAATGAAAAGATCTCACACTGGATAGGTAGGATCAACATAATAAAAATGGCAATCTTGCCAAAAGCAATCTACAGATTCAATGCAATCCCCATCAAAATCCCAACACAATTCTTCACAGACCTTGAAAAAACAATTCTCAACTTTATATGGAGAAACAAAAGACCCAGGATAGCCAAAATAACCCTGTACAATAAAGGAACTTCTGGAGGCATCACCATCCCTGACTTCAAGCTCTATTATAGAGCTATAGTCCTGAAAACAGTTTGTCATTGGCACAAAAACAGACAGGTACACCAATGGAATGGAATTGAAAACACTAATATGGACCTACACACCTACAAATACCTGATTTTTGACAAATAAGCTAAAAATATAAAATTGAAAAAAGAAAGCATCTTCAACAAATTGTGCTGGCACAACTGCATGCTGACTTGCAGAATACTGCAGATAGATCCATATCTATTGCCATGCACAAAACTCAAGTACAAATGGATCAAAGACCTTAACATAAATACAGCCACGTTGAACCTCTTAGAACAGATAGTAGGAGGTACCCTTAAAGGAACTGGTACAGGAAACTGCTTCCTGAACATAACACCAGTAGCATAGACACTGAGATCGACAATTAATAAATGAGACCACCTGAAATTGAGAAGCTTCTGTAAAGGACACAGTCAACAAGACACAATTGCAGCCCACAGAATGGGAAAAGATATTCACCAATCCCACATCTGCCAGAGGGCTGATTTCCATAATACATAAAGAATTCAAGACGCTAGTCACCAAAACACCAAATAATCCAATTAAAAAATGTGGTACAGAACTAAATAGAGAATTCTCAATAGAGGAATCTAAAGTAGCTTAAGACACTTAAGAAAGTGCTCAACATCCTTAGCCATCAGGGAAATGCAAATCAAAACAACTCTGAGATACCATCTTGCTCCTGTCAGAATGGCTAAAATCAAAAACACCAATGACAGTTTATGCTGGAGAGGATGTGGAGAACGGGGAACACTCCTCCACTACTGGTGGGAGTGCCAACTTGCACAGCCACTTTGGAAATCATTATGGCGATTTCTCCTGAAAATGGGAACCAGTCTACCTCAAGATCCTGCAATTCCACTCTTAGGCATATACCCAAAAGATGCACATTCATACAACAAGGACATCTGTTCAACTATGTTCATAGCAGCATTATTTGTAATAGCCAGAACCTTGGAAGCAACCTAGATGCCCCTCAACCAAGGAATGGATAAAGAAAATATGGTACATTTACACAATGGTGTACTACTCAGTGGGGAAAAAAAAAACAATGGAATCTTGAAATTCACAGGCAAATGGATGAAACTAGAAGAAACCATCCTGAGTGAGGTAGCCTAGTCACAAAAAGTCAAATATGGTATGTACTCACTCATATATGGATTTTAGACATAGAGCCAGGAATTACCAGCCTACAATCTACACCTCCAGAGAAGCTAGGAAACAAGGAGGATGCTAAAAGAGACTTACATGGTCCCCTGGAGAAGGGGAAAGGGATAAGATCTCCTGAGCTATTTGGGAGCATGTGGAGGGGGGGGGTAGGAGAAATAAGAGGGGAGAAGAGTGGGGGGGAGAACATGAGGGATCAGGAAGATTGAGTAGGGAGATGAATAGAGTCGAGCAAGAAAAGAGACACATCAATAGAGGGAGCCAATATAGGTTTAAAGAGAAATCTGTCACTAGGGAATTGTACAGAGATCCACAAGGATGATACCAACGAGGAATCTAAGCAATAGTGGAGAGGCTACCTTAAATTCCCTTCCCTTATAATGAGAATGATGACTACTTTAAATGCCATCCTAGAGCCTTCATCCAGTAGCTGATGGGAGCAGAAGCAGAGATCCACAGCTAAGCACTGAGCCAAACTACTGGAATCCAGTTTCAGAAGGAGGGGGATGGGGGTGGGGGATGAGGACCAAAGGGGTCAAGTCTATGCTGGGAAATCCCACAGAAACAGCTGACCTGAGCAAGTGAGAACTTACGGACCCCAGTCTGATAGCTGGGGAACCTATACAGGACCACTTAGGCCCCCTGAATGTGGGTGTCAGGTAGGAGCACTGGGCAGCCTATGCAGCCTTTGGCAGTGGAACCAGGATGTATCCCTAGTGCATGAATGGACTTTGGGAGGCCATTTTCCATGGAGGGATACTCTCTCAGCCTAGTCACACAGGGGAGGGCCTAGGCCCTGCCCCAAATGACTTGACAGATTTTTAATGATCCCTCACAGAAGGCCTCACCCTCCCTGGGGAGTAGGTGGGGGATGGGATGGGGGAGTTGGAGGGGGCATGGGAGGATGGGTGGGAGAGGGAACTGGGATTGATATTTAAAATAAGATTGTTTCTAATTTAAATAAAAATTATTTTAAACAAAAAGGCCCAATACATGGAAAATACATGGAAAGAGCATCAGAAACTGCTCTCCCAGGTCCCCAGTATCCACATCAGTGGCTCGCAACTGCCTGTCACTCCAGCTCTGGAGGGATCCAATGCCTCTCCATGGGCACCTGTACACATGCACATACCCACATGCAGACATATATCATACACATCATTTAAAAGAATAAAAATAAATCTTTAAAACTACAAAAAGAGCTTCCAACAGCTCCTCACATAGGCCAATTGGCACTTGCACAGCTAGACACAACATGCAGTCAGAATTCATCCAAAACCGAATTCTTCTTCCCCTACTTAAGCCACTGTTTTGGGAGTGCCTCCAGCACTGTCTCATTAGCACAGTTTGTCAGCTTCTCAGCTGTCTCTGACTCATGCTCCTTGAACATAGTCTCCAGCAGATGCCAGTGCTGCAAACGCTATTCTGGTAACCTCTCACCAGGTATAGGACAATAGCTTCTAAACTCATTTCCCACTTCCTCTCTTACTTAACTTCAGTAAACCTCAGAGCACATCTATATTCTGTATTATTATTACTATTATAGTTTTTAAAACTTAATATAAAAGTTGGCCATTGTCCTGGTTTCACTTCTGTCACTGTGATAAAATACCCCTTAAAAAGTAAATGGCGGGGAGAGGGTTCATTTCAGCTCACAATTACAGGTACCAGCTCCTTACTGCAAAATAGTCATGGTAGCAGAAGTTTGAGACAACTGGTCACACTACATCCACAGTCAAAAGCAAGGAGAAATGAAAGCATAAATATTTACTTGCTTACCTGCTTGTATGCTCCATTTCTTCATTATTACCCAATTCAGGACCCTCTGCTTAGGGAATGGTGCTACCCACACAAATCTGAGTCTTCTCATATCAGTTGAGTGAATTAAGACAATCCCTCCACAGATGTGTCCACAAGACAACACAATGTAGGCAATCCCTCACTGAGAGTCTCTTAGGTGATTCTATAATATGTCAAGTTGACAAATAACAGCCATATTAAATGTGCAGCTAAGTGATGCTAAGTCACACACATTGTTGTACAACATATCTTTAGAAGTTTCCCATCTTGCAAACCTGAAAGTCTGTGCATCAGATTTTCCTGAAGCCTTAGTTAGAGACAGTTATGAGCCATTTAACAAGTGTTCTGAGAACCCAACTTGGGTCCTCTATAAGAGAGAAGGATAGAGAGGTGCTCTTCTGATCATTCTCTCTACCCTCCTCTTTTTAATTATTTGAAGAATCCCTATACTGCTTTTAACAGTGGAAGAACCATTTTACATTCCTACCAAGAGTGCTAGAGTACCAGTTTCTCCATATTCTTGTCAGTACATACTATTTTCTGGGATTTTTTAAATGGAGTTTGTTTCTAATAGTAGCTGTCTGATTTATCTTCAACCATCAACTTGATACAGCCTAGAGTCACCTGAGATGAGGTAATCTCTCAGTAGAGGGTTATCCAGATCAAATTGACCTATGGCCATGTCTTAGGGGGTGTCTTGATTGTTAATTGATGTAGGAGGGCCAGCGCACTATGGGTGGCACCATTCTTTAGGCAAATGGCTTTGGGTTATAAGAAAGCTACCTTAACATGAGCCTGATGGAAAACCAATAAGCAGCACTCCTCCATGGTTTCTGCTTTAAGATCTTGCTTAAGTTCTTGCCTTGACTTCCCTAAATAATGGGAATATAACCTGTAAGATAAAATAAACCATTTTCTCCCCAAGCTGATTTTGGTAATGGCATTTATCACAGCAACAGAGTGAACCAAGTGGTTTTGGGGTGGTGTATCATTGTGGTTTTGAACTTTTCTGCTAATTGATAAGGTTAAACATTACATCCAGATTCCTACTTCTTATCTGTAGTCAAACCATTCCCCTGCTTGCCAGCTGCCTAATAAAATATAAACTTATTCAAGACTTCTGTAACCACACCACATCCATTTCTTTTATATTATTAAATTCTACAACTCTCCCATGCCAACTCAATTAAATGCTTCATCCTACCCCGAATAGATCCTGCTCTTTCTTTTCCTCCTGCAAATATTTACACCTCAGATAGCTTCTCCCTTAAGAGGGGTCTTTGTTTTCTCAGTCAGAAGTCTGTGTCACCTGAATATTTAGTCCTCGATTTTCTGCTATGGATAGCATTTACCTTTCCTATAGCAATTTACTCCTAGGTTTTATCACTATTGAACAAAAAGTTCCTCCAGGCCAAAGACTTAGTCCTGATAAGTCATTTATCTCCCACTGTACCTCAAACACTGTAGGCTTTTAATAAACAGTGATAGAATAAAGGGCTCAACATTTCAACATGTAATCAATTGGTTAACAAGATCAAAATGTCTATGTAATTTCCCATCATGTCACTTATTTTTCTGCTGTGGAGCAGGGGAAGAATGAGGAAAGACATTTTGTTGCTATTGCTCTGTCAGTTTGGGAATTTTTGTTTGGGAGAGTTGGACTGTTAATTTTGCATTCTCACTCATCCTAATTTTCTTAACCACATTATTTAACACTCAGCTTTAAATCAAGTAAGGAACTGAATGCCAGGGCGAGAGAGATGGCTCAGCTGGAAAAAAAAAAAAAAAAAAAAAAAAGCCCTTGTCATGCAAGAATGAGATCTTGAGTTAAATGAAAAAGAATAGGCAGGCACAGTTCTATGCACTTTGAATCCCAGCACTGGGGAGGACAGACACAGGTAAATCTCTGAGCCTTATTGTCAGATATCCTAACTTAATTGATAAGCTCCAGGCCACTGAAAGACTCTGACTACAAATATAAGGTGGGTGGTATTTTAGTTTCTTGTCCTGATGCTGTTGCTAAAAATTTCTGACAACAGCAACTCAAGAAAAGAAGGGTTTGTGCTGGCTGACAATTCAGGGTCCAACTGTGCATCATGGCCGGGAAAGTCAAGGTAGTAGGGGCTTGAAGCAGCTAATTGCTCACCTCACATCCACAATCAGGACAGAGACAAATGCTCCCTGCTGCTCAGCTCCTCTTCTCTGCTTTTGTAGTCCAGGATCCTATCCAGGGAATGGTGTCACCCGTAGTAGACTGGTCCTCCCATCTCAGGTAATGCAAACAAGATGATCCCCCATGGGTGTGCCGAAAGACTCACCTCCTAGCTGATTCCAGGTTCTGTTTAATTTATAATTAGTACTAACAATCACAGACAGAGTCCTGAAGAAATACCACCCAAGGTATACCTCTGGTCTCTTTTCTACATGCACACACGTGCATGTGCACACACACTCACATACACACAGACACACAGACACACACAGACACACAGACACACACACACACACACACACACACACACACACACACACACGAATGCCAAGCAGATCCCACCTTAAGAAATTAAACAGCTAGATAGTTTATGACCCTCCTTGGGGCTATGAGCTGACATTTAAATTCTCCTCTTCCCTTTCCAAATATTAAGCATGTGCAGACAGTCGCTTGGGTTCTGAAACAACTTTTGATGGACCACATTTCAAACACAATTCTGGAAACATATTCAATTACTTCATTTTCATTGTACTCACTCAATGGTAGCTCCTCGCCCAAGTTCAATTAGACTTACTTGAAATTAGAATTCACAGGAATGCATTTCATTTAGATTTACTGGAAGATGTCAGGCACTAGTTAATTGGCCTTGAAGCAGCAGGGCCATGAGGTCCCTCCTGACTGAACTGTCCATCTTTGACATGTAGCTGTTCTTGTTAGATAGCATTGATTGGATAGCTCATCCAGCCCTTGGGGCCAACCACTGGCTATCCAATACTCTGACAGTTACATTAGATGGAGATTTTAAATTACTTAGTGCACCTTGAAGAGAGCTTCAGGTTGGGTCTAACATGGTCTGCGTTCTGTTCCCTGAAACTTCCCATTTGTTTGAATAAATGAATGATTTTGCTTGGATGATTCAATTAACCATTCCCAAGAACAACCCTATGACAGACATGATTTTAGACCCCTCATTTAACCAGAAAGTTCTTACTAGTTTCCTCTTTTGTGCCTGATAGTTGGCCAATGGTTAGAAAATTACCTTCTACCCTAAGGAGTCTAGGGAATGTTTGGGATTTGTGTCTGGCTTTCTAGGAAACATAGCATTCAGCAGCTTATGGGTTCCTAAAAATTAGCATGATGCTGAGACCCAATTAATTCTAGTCTGTCTACAATTGTCAGATCTCAAATAATCGCATACCCAATTAGGTATAAGGCTATGTTTCAATTATTAATATGATTGTTGTAAAAGGGATGGAATAGACTGCCTCATATTCTCTGTGGGTTATGGTCTTGATTTCAAAATTTTAAATTGAGGATTAACTGTTTGGCAAACCATGGTGTCAGTTTCCAAAGAGTGAGACTGACCAGTAATCAGTGTTCACTAAGTAACCGTTGTGCGAGCAATTTCTTAGTGTGACAAGGAGGATAGGGAGGGAGATGAAGCAGCTGGTAAAATGTTTGCCTTGCAAGCAGGAGGACCTGAGTTCCACCCCCAAAACCATGTGAAGCTTGTCATCCCAGTGCTGGGAGGCAGAGGCAGACAGATCTCAGGAATGTGAGATTGGCTAGCCTAGCTTGTTGAGTAACCATCACGACAGTGAGACATCTTTCTCAGAAATAAATATCTGACAATGAGAGTGAACTCTGGCTTCCACAGGTATAACATGCACAGATAGACAGACAGACAGACAGACAGACAGACAGACACACACACACACACACACACACACAGAGAGAGAGAGAGAGAGAGAGAGAGAGAGAGAGAGAGAGAGATGTAAGGATAGAGACTCTCTCATTAATTATGCATACTGTATTATATTTTCATTTCCTTTTATAGTAGGGGTTTGTAAAATCGAGACAGTAAATATTTTAAAGTTTCAAAATTATATATTGTCACTATTGAACCTATATAAAAACAACCAAGATAGCACCTACACTCAATATAACACACACATGTATATTTATTTAAATGTGTGTACTTATATATATCTATATATAGAGAGGGGGTGAAATGACTCTGTAAGTAAAGGTGCTTGCTGCCAAGCCTGCTTATCTGTGTTTGATTTCTGAGACTCATATAGTGGAAGGAGAGAACTAACTCCTGTAAGCTATCTTCTTATTTCTACATATGTGCCACACACTTGTGAAGAACAAATAAGTAAATGTAATCCATTGTTTAAAATAAAAAACAAAAAGGAATGTGGGACTTTGGCGTGCCTTATCAGCCCACCGTATACCATCTCCCCAAATCTTACATTCCTTTCATTTTGTATTTTGTAGCACAGAAGATTGAACATGAAGCCCTGTGTACAACAGGCTCTACCAACAAACTACATCCAGCCCTGTTTTATCTTTTATTTTGTGGGCCTTGCCAAGTTGCTCAAGACATTCTTGAACTTACTCTATAGTTCAGGCAGGCAATAAAGTTACTATCCTCCTGCTTCAGCTTCTCAAACAGATGGGATTTCTAGCCTGTGTCACTGAGCTTGACCTTTGACCTGTTCTTGAGGCTGTGCCAAAGAAGCCCTTCTGTGTGCCTGAATTTCTGTACCTTCTACCTATCATTCAAGTCCTGTTCCCTACCCTTCCACTTCTGACTCATGCTTAACAAATCTCCAAATAAATAACTAACTTTTCCACAACACCAATTTTTCAAGGCTATTTTCCACCCAGTGAAATGGTTATTATTACTTGTACTGGGTCCATGTAACCCAGGCATCATAACAGCTCGAGGGCTGTGGGTGGACAGTGTCAGAGGTAAAAGAGAAGGAGGAAGAATCTCAAAGGCTGTGGCTCCTCCCACCACAGCTGGAGGCAGATGTCCTAAGGCCTTTCAAGTCCCAGTCTAGAGAAGCTGACCCCACCAATGAGGGAGGGATGGAGAACTCTATGTTTATCAGTGTTCTGTCACTGTGGAAAAATACTTGAGATCCACCAGCTTACAAGAAGGAATTTTTTGGCTGCTGGTTACAGACTTAGTAGTCAATTGGTTCTGTTGCTTTGTGGCTTGTGATAAAGAACATCATGTTGGTGAAGGCATCGTGGAGAAAAATCTGCTTACTTCACGGTGACTAAAAAATGGAAGAAGAGAGGAAGAGGCCCAGGTTCTAGTACACCTGTGTGATGGTTAGTTTTGTCAATCTGACACTGCCTATGATCACTTGGGGAGAGTGTGAAAGAGGAATAACCTAGTCTAGGTTGGCCTATGATATGTCTGTGAAGGGTTTCCTTAACTGGGTTACTTGAGGTAGAAAGAACCATCTTCAATGTGGACAGAAGCACTTCATAGGCTGTTTAAGAGTAGAAAAAGCAAGCTGAGAAGTGAGCATGCCCACATTCGTTTTCTGCTCCTTACTGTGAAATTCCTGTCTTAAGTTCCTGTGATGTTCTGTAACCTGGGAATGTGAGCTAAAATCAATCCTTTCTCCTCTAAGTTGCTTTCTGTCAGATTCTCAGTGACAGAAATGAAATAGGTTGTTCTTTGAGGACATGCTCTGGCCCCTGCAACAATCAACTCACCACATTTTGAAGGTCCCATCACCTCCCAGCAGGACCAGAGGTCTTTAGCACATGGGTCTTCAGGGCATATGTTAAGACCCAAACCACTCAATGTATGTGGAAAAGAAATGTCAGACTCAACATCTTTCTTCCTGTGGGGGATTGTGCTAAGACAAAACAGCTCTCTGTAACAGCTGGGAGACAGGCCCCTTAGAGTGCTTGTGATACTTTAGCCAACTGTGGCACCCTCTGCTTTCTGACCATCTCTAGTTTCTCTTCCCTCCCCATTCTCAGTGCCTAAGTATGCTTCAATGCACCTTAGAACATAAACTACCTCAAGGATTTTCCTGTAGAGATTTTGAACTAGAAAAACTGGGACAAAGAGACTATATAAGACTTTTGGAATAATGGTTTTCTCAACATGACAAAGAATAGGAAGCAGCCCTTTACCTCCCAGGAGGAGTTGAACACGGCTACTATTATGTACAGCAGGATGGGAATGTCCTTTGGAATTCCTTGACTGACAATATTCTGTGATGATGAATCACAGATCACAGTGAACTCCAAGGTACTACACAGATTGTAAGCTCAGTGGGGGTATTGCTTGATTTGTAGTTTTAAAAATAAATAAGTAAACACACATGCACACACACATGCATGCATGCACATTATAGATGCATGCACATGCAAACTGAAAAACAAAAGGCTAACACCATTTGCTACAATGGAAAAAAAATTCCCAATCCCTTCACCCTGTTTCCAGACTTAACTCAGTTCAAAGATATATCCCTGTTCAAGTTGTTACATGCTAGCCTGGGTTAACAGGAAGCCATGAGAGGTTATGGAATCCAAGGTGAGAGGATGTGTGGGGTTTATTGGGGAAGAATTCTGCAACACCAGTCCAAGTATGTGCAGAGAAGGTATCTGTTTTTCCTCTATAGAGATAGATAATCATGTTTCAGGGCAACTTTACCTCTGAGAAATTCCAGAAATTTCAAGAAATGTTAAGCACTGGGTCTGAGCTGGGACTAATACAAAAAGTTTAAAACGAAAAGCCACCAAGGCCTTAAGGCTGAAGCATGTCATGAGTATCACATTAACCTAATTCACAGTGTGCCGAAAAGAGGCCACTGGGCCACATTCTGCTTATTTCCCAGCCCCTGGGTGTGTAATTGGTATAGACCCACTCTGTCATGAGTGAGACCCTCTCACTGTTTCTGACTGTGCAAGAAGAGTTGGTAGGGGAATAGGAACTAGATGAAATTGCCCCTTTTCTGCAGAGATGATAAACTGTGGACAATATTGCAACCCTGAAGGGATGGAGGAGATAAGTGCCCCCCACAAAACCTGAAAGAAGGGCAGGCAAGATAGGCCCACTGGTGCAATAGCAGTGTAGAGCTTCCGAAGATAACCAACTGCTTCTGATTGGATGTGAGGCCTGCTCCACAGGAGGGAATTCCTAACTAGTGATGTAAAATTGGTGAGAAGTCTATGTCTGCGGAGTTCATAGTCCCTATGGGGATCCTACTACTATTATTTTGCTAAATAGATATGTTGTCATACTCCCTAAATGACTAAATGGTCCTGCAGAAAAAAATGTACCAGGCTTGCAGGAATTTCTATCTCATAGTCGTGCACATAGGGAGATCCACAGGAGAGCTCAAGAGGCCCCACCCCTCCCTGAAGGGCAATAGGCAATTAGCATTTGCTGGGGAGGAGGGAGAGACATTGTCTTCAGAGGTGTCACCCCTGGTTAAGTTTTCCATACTCCTGTAAGTAACTTCTCACTCATGCTCATGCGAGCAACTCTAATTAAACTCCATGAGTCAAAAATAAAACAAAACAAGCAAACAAAAAAGAAGACAAAGAAAAACATGAAGGCAGGACGAGACTTGTTAAGAAGGAAGGGTCTATCAGGAGTAGGAGAGAGATCAGGAGGCTTAACAAGGGGGTAGTGAAAAGGATCAAAATACACTATAACAGTATGTGTGCATGAATTGCCAAAAAAATAAATGAAAATCAAAAGGGAATAAAGAGGCCATAACCCCAAGACAGTCCTGCTAACAATCCCCCAATAATCCTTCCCGAGTAGTCAGCATGCATTCCATCAGCTCCTCAAGGCTTGTCTCGGTGTCACCTCACTGACTCTCCTATCACTAACCACCTTAGTTCACACCTGTCTCCCCTGCCCTCCCTCCACAGCACTGGCAGCTCTCACAGATGCCAGCCTCTCACTTCTTGTCAGCAACAAAGGACTTACAAGTTACTGACAAGATTTCACAGGCCATGTAGGTATTCACCCTCAGCCCTTCTACCTCAGCCACAAATGCACTTCAGAGGAGACTTGGCCATATCCAATCACGACCGCAGCTCCTGACTACACCGAAGCTCCTGACTACACCGAGGTCCGAGGTCGGAGGTCCGAGGTCCGAGGGTAACTGTTTGAAGCAACAGTCCACCACTTCAGTCAGGGAAGGTCTGCCCTCAAACCCATAATCCCATCCTATCCCATCCCTTCCCAGTACTTAAAGAGCTGTGCATCTGCTCCCCTGGGTAGACAACTGCTCTGATGGTAGGCGACTTTGCCACTATAGTCCTCACCTGTTGGTTTCTTCTTCACACCCACAACCACGCAAGTGGCTGCAGCCTCTGGCGAGGGAAGTTTGCATCTGCCTGTCTTTCCTCCTGCTGGCATGTAAATGGGGCTGGTCTCCAGTGGGAGCTGAGAAGAGCCTCCCATTAACAATAATGGGCCCTTTGGATGTTGCAATGTACAGCCAGCTACTGGATTCATATGCTCCTGGAGAGAAGGAAGGCTGATGAACTCACTTTCTGGGGTGGAGAAATCACTGCCATTAGTCATTTGCCTCTACCTCCTCTGCCTCACCCACATAACCAGAGGGTCGTTTACCTACACACGCTCAATGTCTTATTAAAGCCAAAGGCAGCATGGGCCTCAGTCTCTCTGCCTGTTCCTAAAACGTGTTATTTGCGATTCAATTTCACATGGCCTGCAGAGGCAATAAAGGGCAAAGGGAATTGCCCTGCAATGTATTCCGAAAGCCTCCTCGCACACCCACACTCCTGAGGATAACAATTTGCCAATATAACCCTTAATTAAATGAGCAGAAATCCTGTAGACCCCATGGTGTAGGAAGTCACTAAATAGAAGGAAATTATGTATGAGTTGCCCCCAGCCACTCGTTTTAGCTTGAATAGAATCTGTCAGTAGGAACTTAAAAGTGCTTTGCGACTGAAGCACGAGGCAATTCTTTCTCCTCCTACATCAGCTCTGCTGATGGGGATGGTAGATGGTGGACCTCTGGCCCCACCCACTGAATGAATGGTGGTGCCCCCTACAGGAAATGCAGGAAATCGCCACTAGCGGAGCTGAGTTTGATCTCCAAGAATCTACTTCCAAAAAGTTTGGCTGGGTAGTAAAAGAGGTATTGTGAGTATCTTTCCTCCTCCCTAAGCAGCATAGCCTCCCATGCAGCTGGGCAATTCAGGAAGGGGAGCTAAGGAAGTGGAGACATTCCTGGGGTTTCCCGACTAGCTAAGCCTAGTCAAATCGGCAAGCTCCAAGTTAATGGGCAGACTCTGCCTAAAACAATAATGTGGAGAATGATTGAAAATGATACCTGACATCAACTTCTAGTCTCTACATGCATGTGTAACACACACACACACACACACACACACACACACACACACACACACACACACACACCCTACTAGCACAAAAGCTGAGCCACCCACAGTTCTAGAGATGGCTTCCAAAGGGCTGTCCATCAATTGAACAATTTCCCAGTCTTAATTTAGGGTTGTACCAATGAGGCAACATTCACTGTGAACACCAAGAGGCAACACCCCCTGATTAGAAATCAGCAACACTGGGCAATCCTGAAAACACACAGCTGCATGGACGTTTACACTGCTTAGTGGGGAGGAAAGATAAACACAATTCCCTGCCTCCTCTGGCTCACTCACTTCCTCCCCCTGCCACTGTCCTGCTCTTTGGCTTCCATTAAGACCTGGCCATGTTGCTGTCAGGCCGAGCCCAAGCTTGTCCCGTCCTCGATTCACACCCTTCCCTCTTTCCACTCTATATACATGCTGTGGCCAGAACACACGTCCAAAGGCTATGTCCCTGTTGCATTCACTGTCTTCTGGACAGAACTCAACTGCATAGCCTTCTGCTCCAAAACACTCTCTGCTGCTGTAACACCCACTCAAATCTCCAGCCTCCGCCGAGCCCAGAATATTCCAGTGTCTGTTACCTCTCACTCTGTTCATAATATACCCTATGAATATGGTGTATCCACTATTTCAACAGGCTCAAACATAGCACTATGCTCCCCGTGGCACCTTCCCTCCCTTGGGCCATCCCCTGCCCCATCTCTTTCTCTCTCTCTCCTCTCCTCTTCTTCTCCCCCCCTCTCTAACAGTGTCTCATGACTGATCTCAAACTTACGGTGAGGGTGAGAATGGCCTTAAAGTTCTGATTCTCCTGCATCTGACTCCTGAGTGGTGGGATTTGGGTCATGCAGCACTGTGTGCAGCACTAATACATACTACTTCACGTAGGACTAAGGATGAACCCAGGCGTCATGCATGCTAGGTAAGCACTCTATCAACTGGGCTACTTCCTGGGCCCTTCATCCTTTCTTCTTAGAGCATCTCTCACAGTATCTGATCTTTTTTTTTTTTTTTCTCCTGATCCAAGTTGAGGATCTGAACCTATGTGTAGTTGAATAAGTGACACGTATTTAGATGCTCATAGGTACTTGATAAATGTGGGTGAAGTATCATAGTGGAGATAGCTTATTTTTTACTAGGCTTACACAAGGATTAGCTTTATTTCACAAAGAAAATAACTCCCAATTGTGCCGAACATTGTATGATATTGGTAACAGGAATCTTGTGTGTTGGTGTGTATGGTATGAAGTATGTATGTAGTATATGAACGTGTGTGTGTGTGTGTGTGTGTGTGTGTGTGTGTGTGTGTGTGTGTGGAGAGGCCAAAGGAGGCTGTCCCTTGCCCTGTTCTATCATTTCCGGCCTTATTTTCTTGATATGGGGTCAATCACTGAACCTGGAGCTAGGCTGACATACAACAAATCTGAGATCCTCCTGCCTCTGCACCCCCCCCCATAGCACTGAGGTTATAGTCATGTACCCAACCATGCTCACATTTTTATATGAATGCTAGGGATATAAACTCAGGTTGTCATGCTGACAAAACAAGTGTTCTTACCTACTGAGTCATCTCTGTAACCCCCGGGATAGGGCTTTTAAGGAGACCAATCCTATAGCTAAAGCTTCAGTAAATGGAAGTTAAACTACAAGGCTCTAGGGGGAGGGTGAGAAAGGAATGGAATTAAACTGCTAGATTTTATTAACTCAGGGCTACTGGATACATAATCTAATTTCTCCAGGGAAACTCTCTGAGGCTTAAAGAAAAGTGGAAGCAGATTCACTCTTAAAGGGGATGAAGAGATAATCAATATAGACACCGACTGACCCTGGAGACACAGTTGCACTTCAGTTTCCTCCAGGAAACTGAAATTCTGGGCCATGATGTTCCCTGCCTTTGTGGACTTAAGCTTCAAGTAGCCTAGTTCTAAATTATACCATCTTCACTGTCCATTAAAATTTCATGGGCAGAAACTCTTGTTCACCAAACTCAGCTATGAGGAGATTATAGCTGAAGCCTCAGGATGCCCCATGGGGGCCAGTGTCCAGCCGACTCTATGTTTCTGTTTAGTATTTACCTAAACACTGAATAATGATTCCATATATATATATATATATATATATATATATATATATATCAAACAGTGGGAAGAAAACTGGTCCAATGGATGACTTGGTGCTGAGAGTGGCGTTTCTTTAGGATACACTCAAACTCCAGCTATCAATAGCAAAAGCTATATGGTTTTTACTATAATTTACCATCCTTCTTATGACTAAATCTGGGCTGACCTTGTGTCTTCCTTTGATCAATATAGAATAGTAGTAAAAATGTCACCCTGAGAGTTCTAGGACCCAGAAATGAAGAGCTCTTATAGTTCTGTTTTCCTATCTCAGAATGCTGTTCTGAGGCCACCAATCAGGAAGACGTTCTGGGCTCCTGAAGGGTCAGAGTGTCATCACTGCAGTCTGTACTAGCTTCTAGACACACAAGAAGCCCACCACAGACCTCGTAGCCCTGTCCACCCTGCAGGTAAATGAGTGAGGAGCAGCAATGCCCAAAGCATGAGAAAAGACTGACCACTGATTCACAGTACTCAATTCTGATGTGGTCGCTGGCACAGCAGTGGAACTGACAAGAAATGGCAGGTCTCAATCCCCATGTGAGGTCTTTCTCAGACCTGCTGTAGAACTTCTTTGGGAATCAACTTTCGCTCCCCTTCTCTCTGTCCCCACCTTACCTCTCTGCTCCTATCCTTCTCCATCCCTTCCCTGGCTCAGGACCAACATTGACACCTAAATTGTATTAACAAGCCAGGTCCCTGCTTGGCAGGGAGGAGAAGTGGGGGGTGTGAGAGAGTATCAGGGAAGACAAAGCAAGCCAGCTCTGAAAAGTGCTCTTACTTTGAGTGTCACCGGAGACCTCATAGCACCCCCCAAATAAAGAAGAACCCCGCCTGGTTTCTTCAGGGTCTTTCACAGAGGAGCCAAGCTGTCTCCAAAGTGATTCCCTTTTGCTGTTTCTTTTTCCCCTCTGATCACTTTTTGTCAGTCATAACTATCTCCCAGCTCATATCTTGCCTATTTTCTATTTCCTTGCTTCAGTCCTGTGCCCCAGCTCCTATGGTACTTGTCAGTCTCACTCTTTGGTGGATTTTGTAGAACAGAGGCTAGTACAAGGTAAAGGATTGTAAATACTTAGGGAATGAAAGGAAGGCAGACAGATGACTGTGTGTATGAAGACATGGATGGATAGATGAGTGGGCAGATGAAAGGAAGATATATGAATGGTGACTGAAAGGATGGATGGATAAATGGATGGATAAATGTATGAATGGGTAAACTACATTTTCTGGAAATGAATGTGAGGTAACTCTAGTCTTAGAGAGAGGAAGTAGGAAGAAAGTTTGGAAAGTAAGCATGGCAGTTTTGCAAATTCAAATGATACAAATGAGGGTTGTATATCCAACATTGTCTATCAAGTGCTATTCTGCTGCCTCACATGGGTCACTCTCCACTGGGCACAAAAACACTCAGTTTGTTAGCATCATCTCCAGTTTGTACAGGAAGAAACCAGAGCATGGGGGTGGAGAGTGAGAGTAAGGGTGACATACCCCATGCCACTCAATAAGTATGTAACAAAATTTGGACTTGAACCCGGGCTGCCTGTGACCTATTTCACATTACACAACCTCTAAAGGTAATACTGGAGTATTTTTAAAACAAAGAAAAGAGGGAAGAATTGGGGGAAATTGAGGAAGAAGCCAAATCTTCACTGTGCTGGACACCTTGAAATGAGTGCTCACTGCATCAGGAGCTGTGCTGACAGCTGGTAAAATCGGGAGGGCTTTCAAATGTTTTGCAAGCTACCATGCCCACTCAGAGATACAATTTACAAGATATTCTCTTTGCTACAGGGACTAGGGACAGCTCCTGCTTGCCTACTGGATCATCCCAGTAGGCCAGTCACATATTCCATCAAGTATCAACACCCACTTGATCCTATAGAGCTCTCTCCTTGTACTTCCCAGACTGCTTCAACCTGACCCACAGTGTCAGTGTCCCTGAGCCAGTCAATCCCACATGGTGCTGCAGGCTGGCTGATGTCCCATCCTCAAGACAAATCAACCATCTCAGCCATCTAGTGAGGGTATTGTGTGGATGTGACCATTTCAATAACTATCGACCTGAATCCCTCTGTCACCAGTCGGGTTACTAGAAGTGATTAGATTGTCCATGAGGGTGAGTAAGTGAAGAACATGAGACATGAAACTGGGAGGATCTTGCTCCTTGACCCTCAGCCTCAGTTAGAACAAATGTGTTTTGTGTCAGTCAGTGATATACTAAAATGGGGAGGGCCAGACTAGAAGTTTAGAGTTGATCAAGGCATAGTAATAGTTACTTGCAATCCCAGGACTCAGGAGGCTGCGAGCAGATAGATGCACATATACACAGAAAGAAGAAAGCTCCAACTCAGGAGGGAGGGAGAGAGGAGAGGAGGGAGGGAGGAAGAGAGAGAGAGGGAAAGGAAGGGGGTAGAGAAGGGAGGGAAGCCGAGGATGGGCTTCTGGAGCTCCCCCAAACTTATGCGGGACTCTACTAATGGTTCCAGTCATTCCAATTCCCTTGTCACATTAAACTGACCATTGCTAAGATGATGGCTTCCAGGAGGGCCTGGGTACAAGGTACTTAACAGACACTTATGGAATTACTACAATAAATTAATACCATGGCTAGTAAATGCCTTGTGATTCAGCTCTTTGCAAATAGCCTGCTGCCACTAGAGTAGGTTATGGGCAAAATTACTTATGACAAAAAGCGACATGAAAACAGCAAGAAATGAAATTGTATATGGGCAATATGATTTTCACTCCATTTTTAAAAGCTAAATGGATGAGGAAAATGACCCCAAAACTACAGACAGAAATGATTACAGCAGTTGTGTTAGCAGCCCAAGATTATTTTCAATGTACCGTGTTCTCGCTGTTTCTCAATTGTTCTGAAATGTCGAAGGTTGCTCCCAAAGTTACTAATATATTTCATAATGTTTTAAATAAGCTCCTCCTCAGGAGAAATTAATATTTTGATGGTTTTTTGCACAGTGTCGACTGTAGCTAGATGAGAGCACCCCTCCCCCAGCAAACACTAGGAAATATCTGCCAAGGGATGGAGAGATGGCTTAGTCTGTAAAGCAATTGCAAGTCTGAGGACCTGAATTCATGTAAAATAGCAGGTGTGGCGGCAAACACGTATAAACCCAGCTATGGAGAAGTGGAAACAAGAGGGTCCCTGGAGTGTGCACGCTATCAAGAGACTTCATTTCAAAAACTCTATTTTTTTTTTTTTAAAAAGTGGATGATTCCCGAAGAATAGCACCCAGGGTTGTCCTCTATCCTTTATGTGCATGTGGACCCTCACATTCATGAGCAAAACATACACAGAAAAGAAAACAGGTTTGCATAGGGTCATGTACTTATAATCCCAGTGCTGGTAAAGTGGAGGCAGGTGGATAGCTGGGCATCCCTGAACGTTCGTTCATTCGTTCGTTCGTTCGTTCGTTAGTTAGTAAGTTAGTTAGTCTCACCTACCTGCTGAGTTTTAGGCCCCTTCTCACAAAACAATAAATAAATAAAAGCTGAACAGCATCTAAAATCCGACATGCACATGTATCTATGTACCTATACACACACACACACACACACACACACACACACACACACACACACACACACGCTCAGGCACACACGTGTGTACACACTTGCAGCCATACCCTAGAGCCAATCCTGACACATACTGCAGAGAGGACTGGGAGGTAGAGACAGAGGTGGAGGCTTTCGCTTGAGCTTCTCCTACAGCTGCAGACAAACCCGTTCATCTGTCATCGTCTAGTTTTCCTCAGCAGAGTGAGGACTCTGCCCACAGGGGTCCTGCATCACCATTCTCTTGGCAACAATCAAAGCAGCCAGATGGCTCTGGAGTGTTCTTGGCAAGGCCAGTATTTGCATACTCTCTGCTCCTCAGACATTCCAGCTCCCAGTGCCCAAACCCAGCACCAAGCATGCCACTCACCTTTTCCAGCCTCCTGCACAGATCACTTCCTGACCTGACCAGGGACATCAAGTCCTGCCTTCTTAGCCTGTACCCCAGAGTTCTGGGATATTCCTAGAAGCCTATTTTCAGCTTTTCTGAGCCCCAAAGAGAAATTTTTACCCACACAAACCTCTACCCACACTTAGTGTGTTCTGTGTTCATGTAGCTGTCTTCCATCTGGGCCTAGAATGCAGATACTATATTGACATTAAACGAAAATTTTAAACTAATACTAAACACTGGTGAGGGTGAGCACAGAAGGAACCCTCTGTACTGCTAATGGAAATGTTAACTCCACCCATTATGAACGATGGAGCTTTCTCAGAAAACTAATAGTAGGTCTAATATAAGACCCAGACACACCACTTGTTTTAGTTGGGGTTTTTATTGCTGTGAAGAGACACCAGGGATGGGGGAAGTCCTTCTGTGTATATTTCTCTCTTATTGGTTAATGAATAAAACACTGTTGGCCAATAGGGAAGCAAGATAGGGGAGGACTAGGAGAGAAGGAGGATTCTGGGAAATGTAGTAAAGAGGAGTCGCCATTTGATCCCATGAAGAGAGGACGCATGCCACTGGTGTCGTTGATAAGTCTTTATAAATATGTAGATTAATGCTTATAGTTGATAATTAAGACAGAGCTAGCAAATAAGAAATGCTAGTCATTGGCCAGCAGCATTGTAACTAATATTAATCTCTGTGTGTTATTTGGGGGTCCTAACTTGGCGGCAGAATTTAGGCAGTTGGCAGAAAAAGTTATCATTACACACCAGGACCACAACAACTCTTATAAAGAAGGTATTTTATTGGAGTGGCTCACTTACAGTTTCAGAGGTTCAGTCATTGTCATCATGATGAAGGAGCATGGCAGCATGCTGGCAGACATGGTGCTGGAGTAGCTAAGAGTCCTACATGTTGAAGACAGCAGGAAGTTGACTGTGACACTGAGCAGTATCCTGAGCATAGAAAACCTCAAAGTCTACCCCCACAGTGACCCACGTCCTCCAACCAGGGAAATACCCACTCCATCAAAGCCACACCTCCTAACAGTACCACTCTCTGGGAGATTATGGGGGCCAATTACATTCAAACTACCACATTCCACTGCTTGGTATTTATCCCAAAGAATCCAAGCCAACACATCCCAGAGATCCTTGAATATCCATGGTTATTGCAGGACTGGTCACAATAGCTAAGGTATGTAACCAGCCTTGGTGCCCAAACACAGGAATAGATAAGGAAAACATGGTTTTTATACACAGTGGGGAGTTTAAACTATAAAAAGAATTAAATCATACAATTTGTAGGAAAATACAACTGGAGATAATCATATTTAGTGGATCAAGTTCATCTCAGAAAGACAAATATTACATATTTCTCTCATTTGTGGGCCCTGGATTGTTATAGATAATTAAAAACATATGTGCTAATGACATGAAATAAAGCAAAACCATCTAGGGAAACAAAGGGAGGAGATAGTAGAACTCAGAGGGAGAGCAGAACATGACCAAAGTACATCATATACATGCATGACAATGGTTTTATATGACCCTCTATAATAACATTTTAAAATTTTTAAGTGAGTATTTTATCAATAGAGAAGTTAAAGTTAAGGGGAAAAAAGTAACACGTAGGGAAAGAACCTTGGCAGAATTTTCAAATCCATCATGTTTTAAGCACACCTTCCCAGAAATTGGATTTTTTTTTTCTTATCTGGAGAAGTGGTGGCTGTTGCAGTGAGTGGCCAGCTGTCTAAGGTCAGAAAGGCTGCTCCAGCCTGGATTGCCACTTCAGCCTCTCGGTCTTTTAACACATCAGGACATCTCAGCTTGAATGCCGGTTGGCTCGTTGATTGGTGTCAAAATCACATTTCCTATTTTACCCAATGTTTCCTTTACCTCTAAAATAGTGTCTTCTCTCCCAACCCTGAAGCAGAGCTCTATCAGAGAAATCAGACATCTGTGGGCTGTGGGTTACCACACAGAGGACAAGAGTATGGCAGATCAGGAGACGAACACAAGACGGTTGACCTTGGGTGAGTCATTCCAGTCCTCTATGCTTACTCCCTACACCCAATGTATAGGGACTAGACTAGCACAGAGAACTCTGCTACCCGGGAGTCAGGGTGAAGACAGGAAGGTGGAACCAAGGAGCTATACTGAAATCAGGCCCTGGTGCCATCAGCCCTCACCTCTGGTCTCTTCCTGTGACACTGGATAATGCTGGAATCTGGGCTGAAAACTCAGATCAGGCTGGAGAGAGGGTTCTGTGGATAAGCGCTGGCCCTGTTCCTGCAAAGGACTAGAGTTTGGTTCCCAGGATTCAGGCCGAGTGGCTCACAATTTCCTGTTACTCCAATTCCTGGGGATGTGACGCCCTCTTCTGGAGTCTATGGGTACTGCAGTCATATGCACAACCCACCGCCTCCATTCTTTGGCCCCCACATACAAACATAACTTAAAAATAAAAATAGGGGCAGGAGATAAGTTTCTGCAGTGAGGAGCACTTACTGCTCTTGCAGAGGACTCACGTTTGGCTCCCAGCACTCCTATCAGATGGCTCACAACAACTTGTAACCTAGTTCCAGGGCATCTGACTGGCACCCTCTTCTGGACCTCAAGAGTATCTGCATGTATGTGGTACACTCACACAGACATGTTGGGAGCCAGGAAAATTCCATTAGGGAATTTCCAGCAGTTCCAGTAACGGGGAGTTCTGGTCCCCATTGAATTGTGGATGCTAGCTGATTTGCTATCGAATAGCATGTCCTCAGTGGAGAATGTCCCCTGGTTTGCATCTCTGCAGAACTGAGTATTTGAATAGGCCTGCACCAGGACAGAGAGCTAGGACAAGTGCAGGAGTGCAGGACAAGTGAGGAGATATAGAGTGAAGAGGTAGCTGGCAGAGGGGCTACAGGAGGAGAGAGAAATGGACTCAGGGTCAGGGAAGCATGGTTAGGAAACAGCCAGGAAGATGCTGAATAAAAAAGAGACTCCAGTTTTGCAGCATGGAACTGAGAGCTCTCTAAAGATGACAAGATGTCTATGTCTGGTCTTTATCGCTGTTGGGTTACTAGGAATTCCCAAGTCCACGCTCCCCCACTCAGGCCGAACCTCATGGCTACTGTGGTTTGGGGCTGAGACATGCCGTGCCACAACACAGATACACATATATTCTCTCACACACAATAATAATAACAACAAAAACAATAATGATGCCTTTTAAAAATAAATAAAATGAAAATAAAATCAGTTTTAAAAGCAAGACTATAAGGCAGAGTTAGTAAAACATAGGCCCTTTTTGCTAACAGTTCCAGAGTTTGATTTTCAAGTTTTCAGTGTTGTCAGTTTTCTGTCACTATCACAAAATATCTGAACTAACCAATTTACAAAAGAAAAGGGTTTATTTGGGCTCACAGTCTGGAAGGTTCCAGTTCATAGCTAGTTGGTCCGTTGCTTTAGTCCTGTCTCGAGGTAACACATCATGACAGGTATGGACAGTGGCAAACCACTCACCCCAGGGCCAGGAAACAAAAGACAGGGAAAGTAAAGGGATGAAGCCTCATAGTCTCCTTTGGAGGCACCCTCCTAGTGACCTAAAGGACCTCCCACAAAACCTCACCCTTTAAAGGTATCGCCACCTCCCAACAGTACTACCCTGACACCAAGCCTTTATTTAACACATGAACCTTCAGTGAACATTCAAGATACTAATGGTCATACTATAAGACCCCCAGACGCTAGAGAGTCAGCAATTCCATGATTGGAATTTCCAAAAAAAAAAAAAAAAAATGGGGGAATGAAGGGACCAGCTTCCCATTTCGGCAGCCATAACAGCGGAACACGTGCTTGTCTGACCTTGTCTTAGTCACTAAGAGATTAGATGCCTGCCTCGTGGCAAGGAACCAATCAGAAGTTAGCTGGTGGTGCTATGCTTTACGGCTCTGGGTGTGCTTTACGGACAAGTGCACAGCAATGACGTGCAGAGCATAACAACCACCCTGGGAGGGCCTATGGGCCATAACAACCAGTTGACCAATCAACACAGGGCAAGCCCTCTAAGCCTGGAGGCACACCAATCCTGAGCCTGTGCATACCCCTAGACACTCCCCTTACGTTGCCCTACAAGATCTCTATGCAGACGCTTTGAGCTGTCTTTCCTAGCCATCTGCCATGGTGGGTGCATGAAAGACCCAAGCTAACGTGGGGTTAGCTCGTTAAACAACTATAATAAAGCCTCATGCAGTTTGCATCAAGCTTTCGAATCTGCCTGGTGATTGGGTGGTCCTGGGCTGAGATCCTGGAGGCCTGAGCTTCCGGGGGTTTAATAATACCACTTACATTTCCATCCCAGTTCTGGAAGCATCATGGGCAGAAAGTCTGTGAGTCTTTTTTTTTTCTTTTTTTTTTTTTTAGTAAGTCTCACTTTCATGCCCTACACTCAAGAATGAGCCTAAACATATAAATCAGTCCACAAGGAGCATGACCATATGGGGAGGACAAAACAAAGGCTCTAAGCAGACAGTATGGTTTTAGAAAGAGTCCCTCCAGACACAATTGCCCAGAAAACTAAAAGCTAAAGTTACATCTGAGTGTTCCTGCAAGAATAAAGAGAACACTTACCCACTGGGTGTGGCACATGGGTTGTAAATTCACCGTCACTGAGTATAGCTCATTGTAATGATTAATCTGTCACTGTCTACTTGATAGAACCTAGGATCATCTGAGACTCTAGCCTTTATGTATATCTGTGAGGGTGTGTCTAGTTTAGGTTAAATAAGGTAGAAAGACTCACCCTGAGTATGGGATCTATGGGCTGGAGCTCTAGATTGAATAAAAGGGGAAAGTGAGCTGAGTCCCAGCATGCATCTCTCGCTTACTGCCTGTGGATGCCATGTGATAAGACAAGCAACTTCTTGCTCCTGCTGCTATGCCTTTCTGCTCTATGGTGGAATAGAGCCTAGTTAACTGTGGATCAGAATAAACTCTTACTCTATTAAATTGTTTTGTCATGTGACACCAATGGGAAAAGTCAGTATCCACTGTCTTAACAGCAGTTACCCACACTGCTCATGTCCCAAATGTAGATGGCCTGGGTGTGATGCCCATCCCATGACAGAAAGCAGCTTTGAGGAGAAATGGTGTTATTTCAGTTCACCATCTCTGGAGGACGTTGGGATAGGAGCTCAAGCAGAAACTGGAGGGATGCTTCTTGCTTGCTCACTCACGGGTTTGGTTCATGCTTACCTTTCTTTTTTTCCCTTTTTTCCGTGTGTGTGTGTGTGTGTGTGTGTGTGTGTGTGTGTGTGTGTGTGTGTATTTCTGAGTTTTTAATTTTTTAATTTAAATTAAAAGCAATCTTATTTTACACACGAATCCCAGTTCCCTCTCCCTCCCATCCTCCCAATCTCCCCACCATCTGCCTATCCTATCCCCCATCCACTCCTCAGAGAGGGTGAGACCTCCTATGTGGGATCATCAAAGTCTGTCACATCATTTGAGGCAGGACCATGGCCCTCCCTGCTGTATCTGGGCTGATACATTCCATGGGGAATGGGCTCCAAAAAGCCAGTTCATGCACTAGGGATAAATACTGGTTTCACTGCCAGACTGCCTAAGCCTCCAACTGACACCCACTTTCAGCCGGTTTAGTTCAGTCTTATGCAGGTTCCCCAGATATCAGACTGGAGTCTGTGAGCTCCCCTTTGTTCAGGTCAGCTGTTTCTGTGGGTTTCCCCAGCATGGTCTTGACCCCTTTGCTCATCACTCCTCCCTCTCTACAACTGGACTCCAGGAGTTCGGCTCAGTGCTTAGCTGTGAATCTCTGCTTCTGCTTCCATCAGCTACGGGATGAAAGCTCCATGATGACATTTGAGGTAGTCATCAATCTCATTATAGGGGAAAGGCATTTAAGGATTGACCCCAACTAAGAATCTAACAAATAGCTTAGCTAGCTTTCCTATACAGCTCAATCCCACCTGCCCAATGAATGGTGCTGTTCACAGCTAGCTAGGCCTTCCTGCATCAATCAACACAAGACAGACATGCCCATAGGTCAATCGGATCCCACAAGCCCTCAGTTGAGACTCTCATCTCAGTCTGACCCAGGGTGCTCTGCATGAGAGCAAGTATTCTTACCTGCTGAGCCATCTCTGCAGCCCTTAATATAGATTTAAAGTGTATTGATTAAGAGAAAGAGGCACTCAGGAAAATGTAAGACACCCCCCCCCAAGCATGTATGTGGACTTCTCTAATAGAGAACCATACTTCATTGTCCCTACGTAGCCACACATACTGTTTTGGTGGATCACTAAGGAACCTAAATGAAATGTCAGGGTGTCCCTGAGGAGTGCTTGAAAACTCAGTTTAGCTCAGGGGATATGGGAAATGAGGGATCTTCACAGTAAGCAAAGTTAATAGTTGTGTTTGAAATTCCCAGAAAATGTCTGGGAGAGGAACAGGGCTACCTACACATACATTCAGGCCTTCGGTCACATATATTCAGGCCTTCGGCTTGGCTCCTTGCTACTCAGATAAAATATCTCTGTATGATTATCTTCTCCATCTCAGCAGGCTTCACAGTCAGTGTGGCTACCTGTGCTGGAGTTCTTGATTGTTTGCTGGTGAGATGCTCCAACCAGGCTCTAGGATTCTGGGCTGTTTTCCTTCCTGTCACCCCATCATTTCCCCTGGTTTTCTTTTCCCACTTCAACTGGAGCTCAGCTGGGAGACCTGTACACTTTTTGAAAATGTATCTGTGTCTGAGTGTATGCCACATGTGTGTAGGTGCTGCCATAAGCCAGAAGAGGCGTCAGATCCCCTGTAGCTGGAGTTGCAGACTATTGGGAGCTTCCTGGCATGGACACAGGCTCCCAGACTCCCAGGCTCCCAGGCTCCCAGGAAGAACAGGAAGTGCTCTTTACCACTGAACCATCTCTCTCCAGCTGAGATCTATACATTTTGACAAGGATTGTAACCTGTGCTTGGGAGATACAAAGGAAGGCTTTCTAGCAGCAAGCTGCAAGACAAGGTCCAGGAATAGTACCAGGCCCGCAGCGGTGCCACTCCAGCTCCCTTTGTCTGCATGCTCTGAGGCCCTGACAGGCTGCTGGGTGCTGGGTGGTGCTTTGGGAATAGACATCAAATTGAGCTCCACTGGAAAAGAGATAAGAATGCTCTCTGTGTGGCATGTGAACTTCTTCCTTCTCCAGTGTCAGCCTGCTGAGCTAACATAAGATCAATAATGGTCCACCATTCCTTTTTAATTGGTATCTGCAATTCCCAGGCTTCAAGCAGATCCAGCAGACTGCGGGTTGCATTTTGTTTTGTTTTGTTTATAAAATGCTCTGGAACTAACATAGCAGAAAGGACTGACTTTTCCAGTCTCTGTTTGCCTTATATGTTTAATTTTTTGATTTCTTTTTCAAATTCCACTCCATTTTCTAGTACTTGCAGGTAGAGGCCAAAGGGAAAGGGTAGATAGGACCAGGACCTGTTCCCAGCAGCTTGAGAAGAAATGTCACAGAAAGAGAAGGAAGGTGGTGCAGTGTGAGAGCCCTGGAGCCCCATTGAATACAGAGTGCCACTGTGGAAGCATGTGGGGTGAGGGGAGAAGGGAACGGATCCATGAGTTTTCTTATTATCCTAGTTAGTTTTAACCATTAGCTTGCTAAAGACTAGAAGCCCACATACATGCTTTGGGTGTGTCTTATTTTCTTCCTGAGTGCTCTTTCTCTTAATCAATACACTTTAAATCTATATTAAGGTCCGGAGAGTTGGCTCAGCAGGTAAGAACACTTGCTCTCATATAGAGCACCCTGGGTCAGTTCCCTGTGCCCACATCTGATGGTTCCCAATTGCCTATAACCACAGTCCCAGGGGATCTAGTACCTTCTTCTATCCTCTGTGGGCACCTGCATGTAAGCAGTACACACATGCACACTCAGGCAAATACACATATAATAAGAAGTGTTTTAAATAAATAAAATCCATTCTAATATCCAAATCTGCTTTATACTGGCTCATCTGGAAATTCTTTTCTGCATAAAAGTCAAAAATTCCGGGATTGCCTGAATGAAGGTTTCTATAGGTCTCCTTGGGCTCCTTAGGCGACGTTGTTGAACTGTGTTCTCTGCAGTATTAGTATTAGTATTAGTATTAGTATTAGTATTAGTATTAGTATTAGTATTAGTATTAGTTATTACTATTAGACAAGAACCCATTATATAGGGGCTGGAGAGATGGCTCAGTGGTTAAGACCATTGACTGCTCTTCCAGGGGACCTGGGTTCAATTCCCAGCACCCACATGGCAGCTCACAACTGTCTGTAACTACAAGTTCTGACACCCTCACACAGACATACATGCAGGAAAAAGACCAATGCACATAAAATAAGAATAAATAAATTATTTTAAAAAAAGAACCTGGAAAAAAAAAAAAAGCTCTGGATGTCTGAAACACAGTATGCAGACCAGGCCAGCCTCAGCCTCATAGACACCCTTCTGCCTCTGCCTCCCAAATCCTGTGATTAAAAGACATGCTGATAGTGTTACATAATGTCCCCTACACAGTTGGTGTCACCAGTGTATTCTATGAATGTCGAGCATGAGAGGGCTTTGGCAGAAGGCTTATCATGGGGACCCTTTAGGGTCCTGTATCAAAGTCCACGCTGATCAGTTGGCAGAGGCCTTGGCAACCACAGCTGCCACCTAGGGACAGAAGAGCTCCATCCTCATCCCCATCAGCTCTGCTGGGGGCACATTCATGCACACCTCGGCCCGAAGCTCTCACAACAGACCCACCTCTCCACAGCCTCAGCCACAAAGAGATGATGTTGGCGCTGACACGGTACCATGGTGGCCCCAGCAGCATCACACTACACAGCTGTCCACTGTGAAGTCATACCAAACTGTCATCTACGTCTGCCTGGCCCAGCTCCCTGGTTTCCAAGCCAGCTGACTCTGCCAAGCCATTTCCCCCTGAGGTCTGGAAGAGGTATCAGGAAAGCTGAAGAGATGGCTCAGGCAGTGAGGTGCTTGCCCTGCCAGCCTGAGGACCTGATTGCAGAAGTCACGCTTTTAAGGAACCAGGGTGTCAGTGGTGCATGCTTGGCAATACCAAAATTAGGGAGATGGAAATAGAAGGATTTCTGGGGCTCTTTGGCCAGCCAGTATAGCCTAATTGGTGAGCATCAGGCCAAGGAGGGACCCTGTCACTGGGCAGTGGTGGCACACGCCTTCAATCCCAGTACTCTGGAGGCAAAGGCAGGTGGATCTCTGTGAATTCAAGGCCAGCTTGGTCTACAGAGCAAGTTCCATAACAGGCTCCCAAGCTACACAGAGAAGCACTGTCTTGAAAACAAAAAAGTGAATGTCATACCTGAAGATGACACCCAAGGTTATCTTCTAGCCTCCGCACACACACCTAAGTGCATGTGTGCCATTACAAGTTGAAAACACACACACACACACACACACACACACACACACACACACACACACACACACACACACACACGTGTGTAAAGGAACAATAGTATAGTATATCGGGTGATTCTCAAAGGTTTAGGAAAGTAACAGAGGTAGAGGATATGGTAAAAGAGAAAGGGAGTGAGACTGTGCTGGGCCTGCAGGAGAGGAGAAGAGGTCATTTGAAGGTTCCTTTATATTCCAAGCAGACAGCAGGCAGAGAATGATACCACCTGTCAATCACCCACTGAACAACACTTAAAAAAAAAAAAAAAAGATCAGAGCTTCTGTTCATTAAAACACACTTGCTCAGTTCAGCTTCAGAACAAAGAGGATGAGAATTGAAGAGGAATGTTTTTGAAAAGTGAAAACCACAAAAGAGGGCTGATGAGAAGTCCTCTAACACAAGAATGCAGAGAAAACACCCTTAACACCAGGAAGAGGGTGAGCAGTAAGGATGGGGATGGGGAAACAGGCAACTGTGCAGAGGTCTCGCCAAGTGCTAGCCACTCTGCCTGCAGAGGGTGTTACCTGCTATTGCCCACAAACCCCTTTGCTTATTTTGTCCATTTTCCAATCATTGACTGCAGCCACAAACTAAAGGTTTGGTCACATTCACAGTTTTCCTGCCAAAGTTTGCAAAGATCTGGCTAGTAAGACAAAAATCACCTTCCTAGAAATCTGTAGCATCCTACATACCAAGCGAATTACCCTCTCACTCACCTAGGAAAACACTGAAAACTATCTGGGGTTGCACTATTTTGACAGAAGAAAGAAAAAAAATCAATTTCAGATTCCTTGGATGAGTTATGTGAGGTGTGTCTATGTGGCTAAAGAAAGGAATAATCTTACATTTAAACATTTAGTGTGTGTGTGTGTGTGTGTGTGTGTGTGTGTGTGTGTGTGTGTGTGTGTGTGTGTGTGTGTGTGTGCAGGTGCCCACAGAGATCAGAAAAGGGTGGTGAATTCCCCTGGGCAGGAGTGACAGGCAATTGTGAGCCACTGACGTGGGTACTGGGCTCTGAACTTTAGTCTTCTAAAGCCCAACCAATGCTTTTAACCACAGAAAAGAATAATTTCCACAGCACATTTACAGATGAGTTGGTGGCAAGTGGCAGGAAATAAAAGCTGTGTTTCAGTTTTCTGCCCCAGGGAACACGAAACAAAGCATGCCAAGGTTGCTCGATGCCTTCCTCTGGCAGATCTGTATATTTAGTAAGCATTTCTTGGATGGATAACTACCAAAAGATGAGAACAAGGAAAACCAAAAGACTCCCTGTACATTGAATGGCAGCAGAGGTGGTGCCCAGTGTGAGTGAAGATAAAATGTAGATGCATTTCACAAACTCCTGGGTCAGCACCTCGAAACCTACAATCTCATTTCAGCTGTGAGACATGTGTTCATGTGCAGAAGGCCTCCTGGCCTCTGCAGTCTGCCTAAGTGAAAGCCAAGATTCTTGGAGCTTCTGGGTCTTTCAGGCTCTAGCCATCAGTTACCTTGGGGCTGGAGAGATGGCTCAGCAGTTAAGAGGCCTTACTGCTAGTGCAGAGGACCTGAGTTCCAGTCCCAGCACCCACAATTAGTCAGCTCACAAGTACCTATAACCCCAGTTCTAGGGTATTGAACAAGCGCCTGTAACTCCAGTTCTAGGGTATTGAACACCCTCTCTAAGCCTCCAAAGTCACTTGCACTCAGATGCACATGATCACATACAGACACTCAAAACATAATAAAATATTTTTTTTTCTTGTTAAAGAAAAGAACCCAAAAGATCTACCCTCTGCCAGATGACCATCACATCACAGGCTGACCTCTAATTCCCTGTGTAGCCAAGGGTGACACTGACCTTCTAGTCCACCTGCCTCTACCTCTGGTATGCTTAGATTATGGCATGTACCAGTACACCAGGTGTGAAGGGTCCTGGGGACAGACCCCAGGGCTTGATGAATGCCACACAAGCACTCTGCCGTCTGAGCCCAGCCTGGGCTCTTTGTGTGTACTTGATAAGTGCTCCTTGAAGAGTCCGGTGACAATTCTACACCAGTCAACTGACAATAAGAACCCTGAAATTTCTGGAATCTAGTGCTTTGCTTGTTTCATGAATCCAAAGCTGCGTTATCATGATTCTTTTACCCTTCCTTGACCTTTCCCCTTCTACATCTGCCTGAAAGCAAACTTGGAATTCTCAACACATTTTAGCCACACCCTCCCCAACTCCAGGACACCACCAAAGCCTTTCAGGGGTAGTGACTCTTCCTATGACAAAGGATAATCTCAGCTGTTTCCTGCTAGCAGGCTGTGCTGTGTGAATGATGTTTTGAAAAGAGGGATCAAGACAAAAGGAAGCAAAGACGTGATGGCTGTGTAAAAACCCAAGCTACACTCTTTTCACTGGTAGTCTAAAGATTTTCCCCAATGAATTATTTAATTATACCAATAAAATCCCACTGTGTGTATGCCACATTTCCCTTATTTTTAATTTTACACTCATTTTTAAGACTTACTTTATTTTTAATTAGGTATATCCATGTGTGTCTGGGTATAGGTGAGTACCTATGAGTGCAAGATGCCCATAAAGGTCAGAAAAGCGCACTGGGGGTTATAACTGAGTGTGAGCTGCCTGATGTGGGTGCTGGGAACCAAACTTGAGTCCTCTGCAAGTACAGTCCCTGCTTTTAACTCACTTATTTACTGACAGGGTCTCAAGTATCCACCTTGTCCTTGAACAGAGTGACCTTGAAATTTTGGTTCTCCTGTGTTGACATCCTAAGCACCAGGATCACAGGAATGTATCATTGCAGCTGCCTTGGGTCCTTGAGATTGAACCGAGGGTCTCAGTCCCAACAGTGAAGCAGTCTACTAGCTGGGAAACTCTCTGGTTTCTTTTAAATACCTGCTGTGTTCAAGTCCTCACCATCTTAGTCTGTTAAAATGCAGAATGAAGCCTCAGCATGACTTTTAGGGGAAGCAAAGCACAATCAAACTTCAGCCAGAGGCATCTAAGAAGGCAAGGGGCTCTCCCCTCAAAAAGAAAAAAAAACCCACCAGCATGAAAATGTAGAAGAGAAACTGAGTGACCTAGATCCAAGTGTGTGATATAGACCAGTTGGATGCCCACAGAAACACTGGACCAAAGAACAGTTACCAGCCACTGGACCACAAGCACCAGGTCATAATGCTGGAGGTGAATGTAAAACAGAAAACAAGGAAGAAGAGAAAGCCCACCGAGGCTCCAACGGAGGACCAAGTTCTTTTGGAACTGCAGCTGTTAAGGGTTTTAGCAGTCATTCTGACCAGGAACTCAGGTCTTGCATCTGTTTTGGAGGACACAGCTTGCTTGATATTCCAGCTTGATGTTGAAACAGTGAGCAATGAAGCTGGCTTGCAAGAAATGGGGACAAGGAAGAAAATCAGGAAAGTGCTTACCATGAGGACCTGCGCTCCAGTCTCAGGATCCATGCAAAAAACAATGGGCACAGTAGCTCAAGCTTGAAATCCAAGCAACACACACACACACAAAAAAAAAAAAAATATGCAATCTTAACAACTTATTTTGTTATGGTGTGTATGTGTGTGTGTGTGTGTGTGTGTGTGTGAGAGAGAGAGAGAGAGAGAGAGAGAGAGAGAGAGAGAGAGAGAGAGAGAGAGAGAGTTATGTGTGTATCAGTATGTACAAGTGGCCACGGAGGTAAGAAGAGGTTATCCAATCCCCTGAAGCTGGAGTTACAGGCAACTATGAGCTGCCCAACGTGGGTGCTTAGAACTGAACTTCCATCTTCTACAAGAGCAACAAATGCTCTTAACCACTGACATGTAACTGCCTTAAGATTTTAAAAAACAATTTTCAAAAGAAATGTGATTAAAAGTAAAAAGTGGTCAAGTTCATGTTTGAAGAAAAAGCCAAAACCACAAAAGTGGAAGGAAACCTATAGCAGATGAAAGCCAAAAATATGAGTTTGCAAGGAGTCAACCTCAACATCATGGAGATCATTCCAGATCTAACCCCGAGGGCACTTGTGAAGGCTCACATAAAGAAGCTTGACCGAACCATAGCCAGGAAAGATGACAGGAGGCTCATGAATTAAAGGCCACTATGAGCAATGACTTGGTTACCACCACTTTACAAGGAGCAACTATGCTTGCAAAGACTAAACATGGAATCCAGTTTCACCTCTGAATCCCCAGGATTTCAGTCCATACAGACACACTGCGAGGAAAGTGACACCTTTACAGAGATCAGCTGGGAGCAGGAACTGGGAAGAGCTGGCGAGATGGAAAGTGGCAAGGGAAAAAATGTTAGCATTCCAAAGTTTGGAAATCATTTCACAATGAAGAGTCACATGCAAGGGGACAGATACTAATTACTTTTCTTGTTGCTACGACAAAATAACTGGCCAAAAGCAATTCAAGAATGAAGAGGGTGACTTTGCTCCCATCATGGGGCACAGTCCATTATGGTTGGGAAGACATGGTGGCAGAAGTATGAAGTAGCTGATCACATTGTGTTCATTGTGTTCACAGTTAGGACAGAGAGAGAGAGAGAGAGAGAGAGAGAGAGAGAGAGAGAGAGAGAGAGTCTGGGACCCCACCCCAGGAAATGGTGTTACCCACTTTCAGGATCTCAATGAGCCCAGTCTAGAAGGTTCCTTATAGACACACCCAGAGATTCACCCAAGTGATTCTAGATCCTGTTAAGTTGACAATATTGACCATCACATGGGTCAGACCAAGCAAGCCTCAGTCCTCCTGAAGCTCCTCTCAACTAATTAACTTCACATCTCATCAGCACAGGTTTCTGCCCTTACCCAAAGCCCACTGCAAATACCAGCACTGACTGGTTTTTTTTTTTTTTTAAACCATAACATGTTTCTAGGTATCAGATAATCTTTTCTCACAGCGACAGTGTTATATTGGAGAGTTACATTTCAAGGTTGTTCTCCAAGAACAAATTAGTGAAAAATAAATCACAGGTATGCCCACCAATTTGTCACAGAGGCAGAGACAAAACAGTAAATCTCTGTGTACAGTTTAAAAGCCTCATAAAACTATGAAAGATCCGGAAAGCAGACATAATGCCCTATGCACATCACTTAGAAGGGGCTCCATATGCCAACACTGGGTCTATCATGTCATAAAATTTGGCCTAAAATAAATAAGCTGACTCTAATGCATGTATTAGTTAAATTTTGGATTAATGAATGATTTTTGTTTGCCTTGTTGAAATCGTGGTGGAAGGAGAGAACCGACTCCTGAAGTTGTTCTCTGCCCTCCACATGTGGGCCGTGACATATGCACGCACCCCATCCGACACACACACTAATAATAACAAATATTAGTATTACACATTTTTAATTAAGAAACAAATAAATAAGTAAAGCATCCCATTCTGTCATTCAGAGTTTAAAAATAAAAATTAAAAAGACATAGGAGGCATTTAAAAGACAATTTATGTATTCATATGTATTCTAAAAAATTCTATAATTTAAGATTCTAATTGGAAGTAGACACTTGTGTGAATGTGTATAAGTCAATATTGCTATAGCTTGAAGACAAGGTTTTTTGTTTTGTTTTGTTTTACCAAAATTCACATTGGTGCTTGATATGGCATTGATGAGAAGTATTTGGGGTTTAAGAGGTGAATGCGTCAATAAGAAAGAGTAATGCTTTTCTCTTTGTGTGTGTATGTGTGTGTGTGTGTGTGTGTGTGTGAGAGAGAGAGAGAGAGAGAGAGAGAGAAAGAGAGAGAGATGAGGTTCTTTTATTGTTTTATTAAAAAATAAATCTTGGGAGTCAAATATTAGAGAATAAACCTGAAAGATCCCAGGGCAATGGCGAAACGATCACCTCACTGTCTTCTCTACCTTCCCGTATGGAAAAGGCCAAACATCTCTTTTGACCCTTCCTTATCCCTCCTGTGTGTCCCCCAGAAAACTATATGGTCCACTCTGGCCAGCTGAATGTGGATTCTGTGTTCCGAACCCAGATCCAACTCCATTGGCAGTCTTGGAGCAACTACACAAATCTTATGCAATGGGGAGAGGGGGTTACATATGTGCATGTATGCACATGTATGTGGAAGTCACATGACATTCTTTAATTCTTCAGGAGCAGTCTATCTTGTTCTGTCTTTGTTGTTTGGTTTTGGAGTTTGGTGTTTTTTGAGATGGGGTCTCTCTGTGTCACCCTGGCTATTTTGGAATTCTCTATGTAGATAAGGCTAGCCTTGCACACAGAGATGCAACTATCTCTGCCTGAGTGCTGGGATTCACTTTATTTTACGAGACAGCATCTCTCACTGGGCTGTAACTAATCTAGTAGGCTAGAATGGCTGGACAGTGAGCTCCAGGAGCCCAGAGAGCCAGTCTTCACCTGCCCAGTGTTGGATTACTGATGTGTGTCCATGTCTCAATTTTTCATGGGGGCTCTGGAAACAGTCCTCATCCTGAAAATCAAGCATTCTACAAACTGAGACATCTCTCCAACACAGTAATAATGTTTTTCTCTTGAAAGTGAGTTCTCACTATCCCCAGACTGGACTGGTTACCATGAAGAGGGTTCTCACAAAGCCAACCTGAGTCTCCTATGGCCCACACATGAGCATCTCTTCCCCATAACCCACTTGCTCTTCCATGTTCTCTGCCACATTCAGATTCACAGTAGTATTTTTCCAGATAGAAATTTATAGAACTCAAATATCCTGCCTCTCTTCTTTTATGTGTAAATGATCAGCCCTTTGGTATTTTGTCATAACAAGAAAAGATTAATTAAGACAGCACATGGCAATAAAAAACAGTTGTGCTATAATGGTGAATATAGAGTCATTCTAAATAATATTTTATAATTTTAAAAAGTTGAAGGGATAGAGCTATGGAGACCCCTGTTCTGGTAAAGTAATTCTTGCATAAGCATGAAGACAAGAGATCCCCAGAACATATGCTAAAAGCTAGATAGACATAATTGGCACATACCTGTAACCCCAGTATTTGGGAAATGGAGATAAAGGAATGGATCCTGGGGGCTCACTGGTCAGACAGTTGAGCCAAGTGGTAAGGCCAACTTCACTGAAAAACCTCGAAAATAGGGTAGACAGTGGTCAAAAAAAGATACTGGATGTGAATCAATGATCTCCACGTGTGTTCAAAACTCCACGTCCAACTCATGCCCCTCCCCTCTCAAATTAATCACCGCTTCTGCATTAATGATCACACACACACACACATTTATACAAGTGAATACACAGGCACAAACATACACACACACACATATAAACACACAAACGTGATATTTGCTGCCTAACTTTAATAAGGTGTACAGGGGGATGGGAGAGGTGGTCGATTGAAGGACACATGAGCAGTGTATCAGTTACTTGCTTCTCAGAACAGAGCACACTTTGGGGATGTGTCACCCCTCCCAGACTTCCTCCAATCGGGACCAACTCATTATTTGTCAACTGGATCCTCTCCAGTGTCCTCAACTGACTCTAACCTGAAAGCAGCCACTGACATTCCTTCAGCAGAACTGAAGAAAGCAGGAAACACCAAGCCTTTCTTGCCTTCCCAGCAGGCCTGGCTGATAGGTCTGAACACATGAT
This sequence comes from Cricetulus griseus, assembly GCF_003668045.3. Classification (NCBI taxonomy): domain Eukaryota; kingdom Metazoa; phylum Chordata; class Mammalia; order Rodentia; family Cricetidae; genus Cricetulus; species Cricetulus griseus. Next base: position 63,064,971 of record NC_048598.1, read on the forward strand.
CAATGGTGGGCTTTGAAATAGATACCAGGCCATTAGCACAAAGTTTTCAAAAGTAAAACACCCTTTCTCTGAGTTCCATGGGACAGCATGAGGTAGCCTCCAGCAGACAGATGAAAGTAGAAGCCTAATAAGACCATAACTGCATCTCAGCTTCATAGACAAGTCATTTATAGAACCCAGCCATCGGCTGGGGAGATAAGGGACCAGTTCAATGGAGTAGGAGATTCTAACTTGAAGTCAATACAAGAATACAAATGGTGGCTACATAAATATTTAAAAGTTACAAGTCATCCCAATGAATTGTTCTGTGGAATGTGGTTTATCTTCCTTCCCCTGACATAATGACAGACTTTAAAAATATATTCAAGACTGTAGGTATAACTCAGAAGCTGGGTGCTGTCTAGCATGCACAAGGCCCTGGGTTTGATTGAGCACTAAAATAAACAAATAAATTTGAAGTAATGGTTTATAGGTGACTAAAAATTGCAAAATACAAAATTCCTCCATCATTGTACCCATGTGGCAGTTATATTAACAGCCCACAAATGTTGAATGAATGATGTAAATTAAGTTATGATATACTCTTCATGAAAATTCTTTTTCTAGCCTCCATTGAGCAAAATTGCGAATGGTATAGAGCATGGCTATATTCAGTATATCAAATGTGTACAAAGTTAAATTTTTAAGCTTCAGTATAACTTAAATTATGAATTCAACTATGAGTTTATAATTTACCCATAAATTCACAAAGTCTAAATTTAAATAAACATAAAAATTATTTTAAATTTCCCAAGAAAATATTAGTTGTATTTCATATCAGGACTTTAAATCAAAGTTATCTAAGTATAGCTTGTTGTCCTTTATTTTTTAATTGAAATTAAATCTTGTTGAATGGTTTGTTAAAGGAGACTATTCTGAATTGTCATAATGGATACCTAATATTATCTATTACCAATGTAAAGGATCAAAGTCTCCCAAAATTAAATGTTTCATACTGAAAGGTGTTCCTTAGTCATCCCATGCAGTTAATGGGAATTCACAAGAACAAACCAGAACAAGGGAGAAGCAAGACATGTGCACTCTGCATGCTGGGAGACCACTCGTCCTCACACAAGAGCCATTCAGCCTGTGCCTGTGAGAGGAAGGTCTTGACAAAACAATCCCCTTACTTTCCTCTCACATACTCACTTCTGCCACTCTAGTCTCTGGTCTCCAAAGCCAGCTCTGACTCTGCCATTTGAAGCAGCACAAGCCAAAAGCCTCCATAGCCAACCAGATACGTTCATCCTCTCTTTTAAGGTATTGGGTGACTTTCCCCAAATAGATTTCTGCGTGCCACAGATAGAGCACCTTCTCTACCAAGAAAATTACTCCACCCAAGTCCAGCGTGGTGAGGCAAGGAGTTATACTGAAGTCACTAGACCAGCCCAAATCCAACACAAGAATAGCTGCATCATCAAACAGCCCTGCCAGAAAAGCTGAGTTAATAGATCTCCAAGCACAACTTGAGGAAGCTCCATCACAGAGTATCCAAGCCTCTACAACTGTTACTACTTATATATACTACTTATATAACTCTTATGAATATTGTAACTTTCTGAGTTTCTTGAGCCTTTAAATTTTGTGAGCTTCCTTAGCCTTACAAGTTTCCTTGGCCTTTGAGTCTTATGGACCTCCCACTTCCCTCCAGGAGGGACAGTTATCATTCAGAGGCAATAGCTGCACAACACAAGGACACTCAACCAAGGAAGTTGGGAAGCGTTTCCCTGGAAGATGAGCAATGTGATTGCAGTCAAACAATGGATGTTTGCATATGTATGGTGAACCAGACCAAGGGGCAAAGCATCCATGCTCTGTCTCTCTGTCTCTCTGTCTCTCTCTCTCTGTCTCTCTCTCTTCTCTCTTTCTCTCTTTCTCTCTTTCTCTGTCTCTCCCTTTCTCTCTCTATCTCTCTCTGTGTGTGTGTGTGTGTGTTTTCAAAGAATAGTGGGGGACCCTCCTGCCTACATAAAGACCCACACATATGACCCTGTGTCACTTAGGCACTTAGGCCCGGGATCTGAGATGGAATTTGGGATTACAAATGTGTTCGTGAGTTCTTTTCAGCCCCACATTGCCACTCTGGATGCAGCTTTCATGTCTTCAGGTTCATATTTTCTATTTCTAAAGCGACACATTTTTTTTTTTTTTTTTTTTTTTTTGCTTTTCAACTGAACAGTCTCATCATCTGTCCAACAGGGAAGGAAACGTGTTTGGGTGGGACTTACTGAGAGAGTAATTTTGTCTCTGATGTGAACTTTCTAAGTAATTTTCTAGGGCAATTGTGACTCTATAGGCTTTTTGGCTTTACACTGACTTTAGAGCCTTGTCCCCAAATAAATGATGACTCCACCATCAGAGAGCAGGCATGATGAGAATTGAAGCAAAATTGTCTCAAGCAGCAGGTGCAATTCCCAGGATGAGTCAAAACCCATGGTAAGATGTCCCTTCCAGGGCCAACCTTTGGCATGTCTGGGTCATGGGTTATTAAAGGACAGAAAACCTTTTTCCAAAAGGATATTGACACCATCAGATCAGTTTAATCATGGGCAAACTTCAATTAGTTTAAACAAATCAATTTCTTCCTGGCAGCATGGTAGCTTCATTGAAGAAATAGAAGCTTGGTTGTAATGGAAAAGAGGAAGAAGAGGAAGGAACTGATTCAGATACATTGGTTACACCATTCCTTAGTGCCTCTCTTGCAGCCCTTCACAGCCACTGCCAATTCCAACGCCAATCTCAACACCAATCCCAGTGTTTAATCAAATTGTCACCTGAGTTGTTAGCGGCAGAATCTTGAACCTGACAGTCCTTAAAGCTAGGTTTGGCCACCTGTCCTCAAGAAGACAATCAAATAGGCAAGTAATAATGAAAAATGGAGAGAAGAGATTTATGCAGTGTGGCCACGGGGGGGGGGAGGAGGAGAAAAGAGGTCCAGTGACCCCCACCTTAACCTCATCTTCTGAGTGCTGACATGAGGTTTAGGTTCAAACAGAAGGCAAAAAAGCTAAGGTGTGGTTTTGCCCATCACTGACCCATCATTTTCTGGGCTCTAGAATGAGCCCATGCAAAAATCTCTTTCTGGAACACAAGATCCTTCTCTGGGGGGGTCCAGGCTTCAAATATTTCTTTGCCCAGGATGAAATTTCTGAGAAAATTCCCATTTGTGGGAACCACAGTTTCAATAGCCTGATAGCAGAAGCCAGAAGAAGCACAAGTGTCTCCTGCCTTAGAATATCTTTACTCCCACAGGGATGGTTACAGTGTTAATCTGTGAAGGTTAAACTTCCAGGGCTTGAAGGCATTCAAAGTCTTAGTCTCTGGTTATTCTAGGTTCCTGCCATGGTAGGTGAGCAATGAGTAAATATTTGATATTTGCTATCTTAAAAGATGTGCATGCATAAAAAGAAAATCTGCAAGTTAAATCCTGTTTTTAAACCAAGAATTTATAAACTCACTTTAGAATGCAGCTTGTTTGTAAGTAGAGGACTGCCTAGCTCGATCAGGGTCACGCACAAGGCTTGTATCCTATCAATAGTTGCATGCATATATATTCTGGTTAGTTGATTTTGTCAACTTGAAATAGCGTCTGGTCATCTGGGAAGAGAGACCTCTAATCAACAGACTGCCCTGTAGGCAAGCCTGTGGGGTATTTTCTTGATTCATGATTAATGTGGGAGAGTCCAGCCTGTTATGGGTGGTGCCATTTCTGAGCTTGTGGTCCTGAGTTGATTAAGAAAGGAGGCTGAGCAAGCTATGGGGAACAAGCCAGTAACCTCTGGCTTCCATCATCTCTGCTTCACTTCCTGCCTCTGGGTTTCTGCCTTAGTTCCTGCCCTGACTTCCCTTCATGATAACAAACTGTAAGATTAAATAAACCCTTTCCTCCCCGAGTCACTTTTGGTCATAGTGTTTATCTAAGCAATAGAAAACAAACGGGGATAATGTATATCACATTTTCTGTTCTGGGAGTTTCAAGGAAGTCATGGAAAGAGCACATGTTCAACTCCATCTGGTCTAAAGACAGACAAGAATGAAGCGATGCTGGGTGTGGCACAACACAGCTTTGATATCAGCACCCAGGAGGCAAAAACAGGAGGATCTCTAAATTTGAAGTCAGACTGGTCTACAAAGCAAGTTCCAGGCCAGCCAGTGCTGCATGGTGAGACCTTGTCTCAAAAATACAATAAAAAGTAACAATAAGGGACATAAATAGGTTTGGAGGGGAGAAAAGGGGAATGGGCTTCAAAACAGGACAGAGATGCTAACATCACAGCTTTACAAATGTTGGCCTGGTCCTGTGGAGAAGACTGAGGGTTGTGACCTGCCACAAGGGAATTCTAAGCTGTTTCTTGGGAATAGAACTGCGTTTCTATAGTCACCTGCTGTCTACAACCTTTGTGGTGGTTGTTCCATGGCCTCCAAATGACAAGGCAGGGATAAGTGGACACTGAGTTTAGGTGCACCCATGAACTCTGACCATGCATCTAGAACTTAATTCATTTGGAAAGAACCTTGCAGAGTGACCCAGTAGAGCCTGAGCTGCCCAGGGGTTCTTTAAAACATAAGCTACGGTCTGGGAATGTAGCTCAGGTGGTAGAATGCTTGCCTATCATACCTGAAGCCCTGAGTTTCATGTCTACCTTCTATAATTGTATAGGGAGTGATGGTACACACCTGGAATACCAGCTGTCGGGAGAAGGCAGGAGGATCAGAAGGAAGTTTAACGATGCCCTCAGCTGCACAGTGAAGCCGAGGCTACCATAGACCATGGAGTCCCTGGGACGGGGTGGGATGGGGGTCTGGAGAGTAATGCAGACCAAATCATTGCTGGTTACCACTCACCAGCTCCTAAGTTGCAACGTTGGGAAACCTGGTTGTTGATTCAGGGAAACCAATAAACATTGCAGATTCTCACTATTCTTTTCAAATCACCCCTCTCTCCATAGCCATGGAAACCTGGATTGGAATGAGGCCACTTCAGGAACAAGCACTCATAGAACCATCTGGAGCAAATTAAAGCGTTTCTCCCAGAATTATCCTTTTTCTCAAACACATTCGATGGTCCTTGGGCTTCTGTTCTACCTCTAAGGGGCTGTGTTTGCTCTAGGAAGACAGAAGCGAAATCTCTATCCAGAGGCATCTCATTTTCTTGTAACAAAAGTCCCACCCTTGTCAAGCAGAGCCTTGTCGCAGACACTTGCAAAGGACAACTCTATATTTTGCACAGAGCTGTTAAGCAATCTGTCCTTCAATGCCTTTGCTAAGGACCTCTTGGCACATTGCATTCGTGATGTCTGAAAGGCCATTTTTCTACCCACAACACCATTATTTTGAACTGCACGTTAGCTTGCCATCTAGGTACCACTAATAACCCCCAAAAAAAACATTTTTTAAAAATTAGCCACTCACCTTGGGTGTTTCTTTTTCTTGGTTTTTAAAATAAATAATGGGCTTGGCTACAATCAGGTTTAGCCATTTATTTTGATGAAATTTCAAGTGACGTATTTCTTACAAACAGCCAAGCGGAGTCTAACAAGAAATCATGTTTGTACCTGGCCTTGTGGGTTATTTATGTTGGAAAATGGCAAACTGGATCACAAGGGAATATTCGTATGAATGTTATTATAAATGGCAGGGCACTAGCTTTAGCATTTCAGCATTGGAACTAATCTCAGACATGCCACGTGTCAAAAGGATTAAACATATACATGTCGAGTGCTAAGTATTAATGAGCTGCAAGGGTGGAGCGTGGGGAATTTCTGCCAGTGCCGTAAGCAAATGAGCAAAGGCTGCCTGGGTAGCCTCCCCTAATGCTAAGATACCTGTATCCTCAGGGCGTGGCAGAGGCCAGAGGAATGACTAAAGGGTGACACAGAACTGTGCAAATCTTCCCAGAAATGAGGATTCTACACCCTGAGGCCTATGGCTCTAGTGGGAAATGGCTTGGGTGTGTGTGGACATGGAAGCTATAGGTGAACCTTAAATGTGGCCCCACTGTCACCATCTACCTTGTGTTTTAAAACAGGGACTCTGACTGGCTAGACTGACCTAATCAGTGTAAATGGAAATAAACTAGTTCTAACTTGCTGTTGGTCATAGTGTTTATCACAGCAACAGGAAAACAAACTAGCACAATGTTCAGTGATCTATTCCTAAAAAGCAAATAAGAACTAAACTTGGAGCTGGCTAGCTCTCTAATCTATGCTTCTCATATACCCTACACACACACACACACACACACACACACACACACACACACACACACGTCCACCCTTCAATACCTACTTTCCTATGGATGTGTCTGCTTCTCTCTGGAGCCCTCCCAGTTTAATGTGTATGGACCCAGCACACAATAGCTACTCAACAGACACCAGGTCAGAAGGCCAGAAGCCCAGCCCAGGCATGAAGGCTGAGGGTAAAGAAATCACACTAGCCATTGATCCGGTCAAATCTGTTGCCCAAATTCCAGGGAATGGCAGGTGTCATTCCTACTTCTCCAAGGAAATTACAGACCTCAGGCTGCCAGACTCAAGATATCAGAGGGTTAGCAATATAATGGCTATGTGTCCCTCCCCTTCACTTCCTTGACACAGTAAAGTCTTACATTTCTTCTCTGAAACAGGGACCCCTCCTGCTGCTGGCCTCAGGGGCAGCCTGGCTGCATGGTGCTGTGGGCTACTCATCAACCACAGACATAGAACCTTCCCTTTCCACTAAGACCTATAAGAAGGCCAGGTGGTGATGGCACATACCTTTAATGCCAGCACTTAGGAGGCAGAGGCTGGAGGATCTTTGTGAGTTTGAGGCCAGCCTGGTATACAGAGCAAATTGCTAAGACAGGGTCCAAAGCTGCACAGAGATATCCTGTCTTGAAAAACAAAACAAAAAAGACCTATCAGAAGGTGCTATAGAATATTATTTTAATGGTGTAAAGATCTGTTGCATTTGTTTTACTTTGCCTGCCTTAGGCACCTGATTGGTCTAATAAAGAGCCAATAGCCAATAGCTAGGCAAAGAGATGCTAGGTGGGGCTGGCAGAAAGAGAGACTAAATAGGAGAAATCTAAGCTAGAGTGGGAAAGGAGAGAACAAGGGACACAGCTGGGGCCAGAAGCCATATGAGAAACAATGAAAGTAAGATATACAGAAAGAAGGTAGAAAGTCCGAGACAAAAGGTAGAGAAAGAGAAACAGGTGAATTTAAGTTAAAAGAGCTAGCCAGAAACACACCTAAGCTAGGCTGAACATTCATAACTAATAATAACTCTCTGTGTCATGATTTGGGAGCTGCTTGATGACCCAAAAGAAAAAAAAAAAAACAAGAAGTTACTCTCATCTCTGCCTAACAGATCTCAACTAACCAAAGCCCCCACCATGCTGTCTGCCTATCAGTGATGTGGAAGACTGGACTCTCCTCAGACACCCACTATGTGGCTAGCTGGCTGTATGACCATTGTGTTAATAACTCCTGTGGAAGAACCATTCTCTTCAGTGTTCTCCTGGAACCCTAAAACCCAAACCTCAATATTCAGAGAAGACCCCTAGACCGCCTCAGTGTAGAGCAGTAGAAAGAGGTGGGCACACCTCTCACCTACAGCCTGCAGACCCAAAGGAGCTATGCTGGCAGGGGACTTTATTGGAGCCAGCTGAGGGCTGCTGCCTCATCCTTCTCACACTCACAAACCAACTGCCTGCCCTCCCTGCCTCTCCTCTCAGGCATCCCATGAACAATAGACAGTGCAGGCCTTTCAATGTAGGTCAAGATTGGCAATTCTCCTAAAGAAATAAAGGAAAATGCATTTCACAGTCTAACATAAGGATGGGAAACTATTATTTAATGAAACATGAAATACATAAGATTTTCATTACCTATACAGAATGGGTTTTGTTATGTCATTTCCATATACATATATATTTTATCATATTCACCCCCATTACTCTGTATCATCCCCCTTTTCCACTGATTCCTTTCCTCTTCCCAACTATTTCCCCTTTTAATGCGTGTGTGTGTGTGTGTGTGTGTGTGTGTGTGTGTGTGTGTGTAGGGAGAAGGCTGGACACTCAATGAGTTTAGTTAGGCTTACAGAAACCTGCATAAGGGGTTTTTATAGGAAAATGGCAACTTACCAGTGGCTAGACCATGAAGGAAATTATCTCTCCCTCCTCTAGCAAACAACTATCAAACACCTATTGATCCTCAGGGAGGGATGGGCCATAGGCCCCTCCTCTCAGCTAGCATGTTTTGTTTGCCTTGAGTGTGTACAGATGTAAGGTCTGGGTTCCAAAACAGGATTTCCACAAGAGTTCTATGAATATATGTTTACAAACAGCGGTCACATTACAAAAACTAAAGAATTACTGTTAGCTAATAAGATTAATGCAGTCATCCACAAAATATCACTTCAGGGTGAGGCAACATACTCCCTCCCAGTAGTAGAAACTGAGGCAGAGAGTGAGGGAGCAGGCAGAAGAGTAAAAATGGTATCCAGTTTCCAGGGCCTTCCCACACAAAGCAACAGAATTCAGCATCACCGGACCCTCCTCCAGCCATGGGCTCTGTACTAAGCTGAATATAATTACAAACATTACCTGCATCCCACATTTCCAAGCTATGTGAGGATTGATGAGATACTGCATGTAAAATGCTCCGAGCACCCTGAAGACAAGTGCAATATAAATCCAGGATGCCACTGAACATTCTCATTATTATCATTAAAATGAGCAAAATGGGGAGAACACAGTCATGATGCCTCCAGTTCTAATGGGTGTCGGGAATGTGGATTGCGAGACACATTTGGTTTTCACAGTGCCCCTGTCTCGATGGACTAGTGTGACATAAGTAATGTCTTCAACATCAACTCTTTATTTTGTGATGAAGCTCGGCTTTCCCTCCTCAGGGCAGGGATTTTTGTGTTTGTGGAAATAAAGCTAGGTTTGATGACAGTCTTCCAAAAATTTATTTTGATATATTGATCTCCATGGCCAGTAATGGTTGGGCCTTACAGGTATATGAAGAAAACATCACCATGTCCATTCATCAAAAGCTCCCTCCCAGAAGGGGCCTGGGGTGGGGGTGGGGCTGCTCTAGCACAAAAACTTCAGAACTTTTGAGCCTCACCTCTCCACATGGGATGAGATCACTGCAGTCGTGTGTGTGTGTGTGTGTGTGTGTGTGTGTGTGTGTGTGTGTGTGTGTGTGGTGTGTGTGTGTGTGTTGTGTGTGTGTGGTAGGGAGAGAGAGAGAGAGAGAGAGAGAGAGAGAGAGAGGGAGAGAGAGAGAGAGCATATAAGTAAACACACACATGCATGTAGAAACAAGAGATTGACTTCAAGAGTCTTCTGAAATCACTCACTATATTATATTTTTTTTTCTTTTATTAAAATATAGTTTTCCATACAATATATTGTGATCATGGTTTCTCCTCCCCAAACTCCTCCCAGTTACTCCTCACCTCCCCTCATCCAGGTCCACACCCTTTTTGTCTCTTGTTAGAAAATAAACAGGCATCTAAGAAAATGATCCAAAGAAAAAACACAAGAAACATACATAGATGCAGAGACACACATTCACACGTATAGAAATCCATAAAAACACAAAACCAGAAGCCATAATATATAAGCAAAGGACCTGTGAGGTTAAAAAAAAAAGTCCCAACACAACGTTATTAGACAAAAGACCTCCAAAATAGCATTGAGCTCATTGTGTGTTGGCCATGTAATGCTGGGCATGGGACTTACCACTAAGAGTGGTTTATTTCCCACCATCTTATTGTTTAAGTCAGGGTCTCTCACTGAACAAGGAGCTCACCAATTTGGCTAAGCTGGCCAACAGTGAGCTCCGGAGATACACCAATCTCCTTCTGATTGCTGAGATTAGATATGCACACCACTGCATTAGGTTTTGTACGTGGGTGCTGAAGATCTCAACTCAGTTCCTTATCCCTTTATGACTGAGCAATCTCCCCGGGCCTGGACTCTCTCCAAAGCCACCCTGGAACTCTTCCTCCAAGTTGTCATCAGTACTTTGTGTAAAAGGATCTTCTAGCCTGCTTATACTACTCTCTCTCTCTCTCTCTCTCTCTCTCTCTCTCTCTCTCTCTCTCACACACACACACACACACACACACACACACACACACACACACACAATGAAATGCTTATGCCTATACATCTTTATAATATCACGGGGATATCACAGGTGTCCACCATAGGGGTTGCCTAAGTGTAGAACCCAAACCCCTTTTGGTGTCATTTCTATGGAGACTTCTCCAATTCCTCAACTTCATGTTCACTAAAGGAAATCAGTTATGGTTTGCTCAAAGTGGTAAAAGCTGGAGGCCTACTAAGTTCTATAGCCAAGATCTCTTGACTCTTTAGGCAGAATTCTTTCCATAGTACTGCAAGGTAATTGTAGATACTTGGCTTTTATTGAGACTTTTCTACATGCTGAGCTCAGCATGGTGAGAGGTCCACATGCTTCCTGTTGAAGGTCAAATCAGTCTTTCATATTAGTTCTATCTAATGTAGAGAGGAGAAACCGAGGATCCAAACTGATGTGGAACTGATCCTGAATTTCATATTGTTCTACCATGCTTCCCTGTAGGTTGGGAGATTGTGCACATACATTTATACACTGTGGCAGGCCTTTGTTACCTGTAGAAGTCTAAAAATCTTCCCCCAAGGGATGCAGATGTTGCTCAGTTAGAAGCACAAGGCCCCAGATTCCATTCCCAGAACTGAATAAACTATGTGTGATGGTGCACACCAGAGGCAGGAAGATCTGAAGATCAAGGTCATCTTTGAGGACTCAGCTGAACCTAGGATGCACGAAATCATGTCTCAAAAAAATTAATTAATTAAAATAATTTTGAGGTGGGTGAAATGTCTCAGTAGGTAAAGAAATTTACTGAGAAAGCTGATGACCAATCCTTAGAACTCACATGGTAGAGAGAAAGAACTGTCCCCAACAGGCTGTCCTTTGATCTCTGCTCATTTCTCTAAGTGCACTGGTGTGTATACACACATGCACATGCCAATACATTAAATAAAATCAAATGTAACCCAAAAAAATTCTCCCAAAACACTATAGCATAATCCCTAGAAACTTGAAAATGTTATTTAACAAGGAAAAAAAGATGTTGGCAGATGGTTTGATGATAAAGATCTGAAGGTAAGGAGAAAATAATAGCTTTCAAGAGAGTCCCCATTGCCATGAGATACATTATTAGAAGATGACAGGAAGATCCATAGAGATGTTACCATCTGAACAATATCCTCCCCCAACTCAGATAAGAGAAGCTTCCTCACAAATATGATGATACCATGTAATATCACGATGATACCATGTAATATCATGATGATACCATGTGTAGCCTTTGAAGATTTACTAGATTGAAAGAGCAAAGTCATGCATTAGTCTTTTTTCTGTGGTACTGTTAGCTATCTGAAAATGGATGATTGTAAAGCAGAAAGTTTGCTTAAAATAACTGTTTGGGATGCTAATTGTCTGAGACTAGTCAACCCCATTGGCTTGAGTTTCTGGTAAAGGCTCTCATGACATCGAAGTATGGAACAGGGTATTGTAGAGTGATCCTGCCATAGATGGCATGGTGCTAGAGGGGTTAGCTTTGCCCCATTCACAACAATTCACTCTTGTATGAATTTTTCACCTAAAGAGACTGCCATGAACCCATGTGCACTAAGATCCTCTTCTGGAAGGTTCCACTTACACTATCACACAGGGCACCATGCTTCTAGAACACATAACCCTTGGAGAACACCCTCAAAACATGTTCCAACAACAGCAAGGCCTCATAAATGGGATGGATGCTACTATTTTTTTAAAGGCCCTAGAGAGTGTCTTGCCTCCCCTACCATGTAAGGACTGTGTTATTACTTTTTTCATTTCTGTGACCAAATAGCTGACAACAGCACCTTAATGAAGGAAGGGTTAATTTGTCTCACAGTTTGAAGGCATGGTCTATCATGACAGGGACAACATGGCAGCAGGAGTGTGAAGCAGCTGGTCCCATGGCATCCACAGTCAGGAAACGAGAGGGATGAATGCTGGTGCCCAGCTCATCTCCTTTTCATTTGGCCCAGGACACCAGCCCTTGGGATGGTGCCACCCACATTTACAGTGGGTCTTCCCCCACTGTTAACCTAATCTAGAAACTCTCACAAACATACCACGGGTTCTAGGTCATTCTGGATCCTGTCAAGCTGACAGTCAACATGAACCATTACAAGGACACAGCAAAAAAACATCCAACAAGGAAGTGGTTCCAAACCTACCAGCACCCTGTCCTCACACTTCTCAGTTACCCAACTGTGAGCAATATAATTCTGTTTCTAGGGCACAGAGTCTGTGACATTTTGTGGTTACAACCCAAATGGAATAGGAAAGAGAGAAGATGTTGAGAAAACAGAGCTGGGGGAGATTCAGTTGCTGCCCTTGGATTATAGTGACCTGTCTATACCACAGAAAGCAGTGGCCACAAGACCATGGGAGAGCTAAGGGCAGGGTCTCTCCTGGAGCCTGCAGAGGCTGTGAGGTCCTGCTTGGCATCTCAAGTTGGGCATAGACAAGCTTATTTTAGACATCCCTCATTGAGACTCTGCCCTGGTGGTTCTAGGCAACTGTCACAACCACCAACAACTGTGACTTCTTGGGGAACTGTTTCAGAGAGCAGTCCCCTTCTTTCTCAACTTGCAAGAACAATGGAAAATCATAACCATCCTAGCTGTCAGAGCTGAGGCAGGCTAGTTATATAAAAATCAAATTTTAGTCAAATTTCAATATGACATCGAGCAAAATATTCCACCAATTTCTCTTTTTCATCCTTAAGCAATTCTGATTTCTAGAGAGTAACAAATTTGTCATCTCCTTAAATTTTTTTTTGAGATAGACTGACCACTAACTCAGTATGCAGGAAAACCCTGGATTTCTGATCCTTCCATCTCTATCTCCTGAGTGTGGGAATTGCAGGTACAGCACTACACCTGGTTTACATAGTGCTACCCAGCGAGCCAATGACTCTGTGCATGCTGGGGAGGCACTCTACCAAGCGCATCCACAGCCTCTATTCCTTTCGTTTTTTCTATGATAAATATTCTTAGTATCAAGAATGGGATTTTACTCTAACAGTATTATTGCCATTATGACTTTTGTATAGTTTTAGTTTTAGTAGCAGTGGGATTTTCTGGTCTTGGGGCTTAAACTCAGGCAGGTGCTGTGCCGCTGAGCTGCACACCAACCTGGGATTCTAAGTCTAAAACAAACAGTCCCAACCAACACCATATCAGGGCATAACTGGAAAATCCCTGAGGTAAGGCTGCTAGCTGGAAGCAGAGTGTGCACCTGACCTGAGGCACAGTTAAGGACTTTTGTTTCTCAGGTCAATGGTCAAACTCAAACTGATTCTGTGGTGAAGAGCAGCCACTCTCTGATACCATCAGTGACCTGGTACAATGAGTCAGGACCCAGACAGGAAACAACACACCTTGCAGATTTGGTATTAACCAGCTCCTGGCAGCACCATTTAGGAATTGGAGTGCTCTGCTGCTGGTTCCTCTGGTGTTCCTCTATATATTTTAGCTTGGGGCTGGTCTCCTCCTCTCTCCCAACCCCTCCTGCCTCCACCTCCCTGTGTTCCTTCCCCCATTGAAACCTTCTGCTCCTGACATGCCAGCTCCCATGTTCCTCTGGCTTACTTTGTATTACCCTGTAATGCTTTTCCCTTAACGACTTCCCTGCCCCCATCATGGGCCCCTTTCTAGGCCTCTACACCCATGCTCACGTCAGTACACATACATGATCATTAGAAGCTAGCATCCACAGAGGAGAGAATACATGATGTGTGTCTTTCTGAGCCTAGGTAATTTGATGTGATCTTTTCCAGCTCCATCCATTTCCCCATAAATTTCATGATTTCACTTTTCTTTACACCTTAACAGAATTCCATTGTGTATATATACCACATTTTCACTGTCCATGAATTAGTTAATGGACATCTAGGCTTGTGTCCCCCTATACTAACCTCTGGCAAATGTAACCCAGGATTCATCACCAGGAAAACAAAAGGACAGAAAGACATCCACTGTTAAAGTGAATTAGGTGGAGGCCTACATACGTATTTAAAGCCTGACCCAAGAGTTTTTATGGACACTGTGAACTGCAACCTAACTTGATGTGTAAATAAGCTGTAACCTATCCTTGTCGCAAGCAGCTGAGCTTCAGTCAAGCACAGTAGCTGGGTTCTCATCAACCCCAGGCAGCCCAGTTGTTCAGACAGAATCTAAAGAAGGCAAACATCAGCTTTAGCTGAACAGCCTATCTCAACCCCTCCCTTCCTCTTTCTGTCCTAGCCCACTTCCTGAACTTGGTAGGGGCATGTCATTCTAAACCTTAGCTGACCCACACTGGATCCAGAATAACAAATACAGTAGGCTCACATCTGCCCAAGAACATGCTGCCATTCCTCTTTTAAGGTCACATAGGACAGGGAAGGCTGCTCATTCAGCAAAGTACTTGCAAGCACTAGGATGCCGGTTCATCCCCAGAACCTTCATTAAAACAAACAAACAAACAAAAAATCTGAGGAAGGTGGTAAGGTGATATTCATGTATAATCTCAGTATTGGGGACAAAGAGACTTACTTGCCAGCCAACCTAATCAGCCAGTTTCAAACAATATGGGACTGAGGACAACTTCTAACACACACACACACACACACACAGAGAGAGAGAGAGAGAGAGAGAGAGAGAGAGAGAGAGCAGGTGGGGGTAGTAAAGAATCCAATGGGTTGTAGACCCTTTCTTCCCATATATAACCATCAGGACAGAGGGTTCACAGGATCTTCTTACAATGGCGATTCTAATTCAACATTTACCTCTTCCAATAGATGGCCAATGCTGCTGGTCCATGACCCACACCATGAATATCAAAGTTGTAGGCAACATCTCTGGAGTAGAGTTCAATTAACCACTCTAGTCACTAAAAATGCTAGAGCCCAGAACTGGCTGAATTCATAAATAATCACTTCCTTCTACCCTTCTTCATCCAAGACTATTTTTGAACTTCTAGAATATTCCATCTCCATGCCTCAGAATAGGGGCACCAACTTCTCATTCTCCACAATCAAAAGGATATCATGCATACTAAAATTCTCCTACATATTTGGTGAATGCACTTTGCAATGAAGCAGAAAGTTCTGTGGGACTGTCAGAGAAGGTAAAGACATTCCTTGGTGAGCTTCCCAAAGGAGGTGAGTTTGCAAGCGATTCAATAATAGGAAAATCCCAGGACCAAGAAAGAGCCCAGCCTGGCTCCTCTAGAAGCCTCCATTATCATCTAGACTTCAACCTTCAGTCACCAATGCAACCCATTTGTTACCCCTTGTCAAGACAATCTTGAACTTGAAAAACATTGACAACCCATCAGCTGTCTTTTAAATAGAGAAAACACATAGCTGTTATCCCAACATGATATTCAGTTTTTCGGAATGGTAGTATAGAGAAAGCAGAGCCATAAATTCCCAGAAAACCATGATTCTGCTGAGTATATCATGTCTTCCAAAGAATTATAATATAAAGCCAAGTAAGACAAGAAGTCAAATGACTGCTGCTCAGCTAAAATACTTCATGGAGTGCTTTATTTCTAAGACAGGGTGGATTCCCAGTCCCCCAGCCCCACTCCAATTTTATTAGAGTAAGAGAATGTCTTTTCTTTGGTGTGTGTGTGTGTGTGTGTGTGTGTGTGTGTGTGTACATGCAGATACATGTTGAGATCAGAGAACATCCTCAAAGAACCTCAAGAGCCATTCTGCTTTTTTGACGTGTCTCTCACTGAAACTGGAACTGGATAATTGGGCTAGGCTTGCTGGCCAGTGAGTCCTAGTACCCCCTGGGGGCTGGGATTACAAGCAAATGCAACCAAGCCTGACTTTTAAAACATGGATGCTGAGGATCAAACTCAGGTGGAGAGTGAGGCAAGAACTCCACCAACCCAGCTGTCTCCCCATCCCCATGGGAGGGGATGTCTTTTCTTTATGAGTTCAACAAACCTTGTTGTTCCAACTGGGCCTGACTCCTGCTTGGGCATGCCTTTGGTTTCATAGCCAGTTAGACATTGAACAAGCACAAGCAATAGCCACTTAGCATGCAGCCATGCCTCCTGATATGGCTGTGGGATTTGGGTAATTCCACTCTTCTTCAGCTTCACAGCCACCTTGCAGACCAGCAAAGCACCCCTGACTGACAGAACACCTCCTAACATACAGGAAGTGCAAAGAGGAAATGCTGACAGGAAACCTAAAGTCAGTCAGGAAATGCTAACTCTTGTAACTCAGACTGGCTTTCAGTTTTACAGTGGGGTGCCCCTCCACTATCTTCTCCCTATGGAAGCTCAATAGTGAAGATGTAGCTTGAAGAGAAAGGCTCCTGGAAGTAGCTGAGCTATCCTGACTTAGCCACATTCACCAAGTATTTATTTAGCACTTAATGCAGAAGATGCTGGCAAGAATGAAAAACTTCTAAAGAGACTCTATACTCCCTATTGAGACAACAAACCCCAACAAATTAGGATGTCCCTCCTTGGAGGGAAAGACTTCAGAGCTTGTTGCTAACCAGAGGGAGAATTTGTCTCCCCAAAAGAAAAATCCGTCAGACCACCTCACAAGACAGCCTGGAGCCCACACCTAGACCTGGACTGCTGAACTGAGCACACCTGTTATCCTCTATTTAAATGTTGTGTCAGGACCTCAAATGGATCTGGGGAGGTCACTCAACCTCTTTATATGTCCTCTTCCCAATGTGATCACAATGAGTAACTCTCCCTTGTCTGCTTTCACTATCACTTGTCACTCTGAGGATGGTGGCCCTGAGAAGAGCTTATTAGGGCTGCCGGGCCCAGACTCAGCCTCTAACAACTCCATTGACACAAACTGCCATACAATGAGGCAAAAAAGCAGCCTAAAGGATGACTGTTATGAGATCAATCCAATACCAAACCTCTTGATGGCCAAGATAGCCAGGATTCCAAACACCCAGCCAGTGAGGCTCATGCTTCATTTTCTTGCTCTGTTTCCATAAAAGCTTCACAAAGTAGTTTTCATGCTGAAATATAGAATTTGGGGTAAACTGAATCTGTGTTCCCTGACCACTGCCAATCCTATTTGATGACAAGTAATTCAAATCTTTTCATCTCCCCCACTTCATAAAAAAATTTATGCAAATGTCTTAATCCCACCACCACTGCCTGTTTACACAAAGTATTTGCTACATTCTCGTATTACATTTCCTTTGCACAATTCCTTTACAATTAACCCATCTCAAAAGACTGGGAGGCAGACACCAGCCAAGCCAAGCTCACTTTGTGGTCAATGCACTTGCTCTTCTGACATCATGCTCAGCAGACCCTCTTGATCAAGAGCAGTTTTGCATTGCTGAGACACTTCAGTTGGTCTTCCTTGTGACCTGGACCTATTTCTAACAGAAAGTCTCCCCATAGAGGAAGCCAAGAGCAAGGAATCTTCTTTGTCAAAGCTCTCTCACACTTTGAAGATCTGACTCCGTTTCTGATCTCTAGACTCACATTCAAGGCATCAGGTACACAGAAAATCTCCCTAACTGGGGACATTAATTACTTCTGCCAATCCTTTCCTCGATGAGGAAATTTGAATAAGAATGCCCCCCATAGGCTCATATACTTGAATGCTTGGTCACCAGGGAGTGGAACTATTTGAAAGAATTACAAGGATTAGGAGGTATGTTCCTCTCTCTGCCTACGAATCAGGATGTAGCTCTCAGCTACTGCTCCAGTGCCTGCCTGCATGCCACCATGCCCCCGACCATGATAATAATGGGCTAAGCCTCAGAAACTGTAAGCAAGCCCCAAATTAGTTTCTTTCTTTCATAGAAGTTCCTTCAGTCCTGGTGTCTCCTCACAGCAACAGAACAGTGGTGAAGATCTTTGCCTATTCACTGAATAACTGGGACAGGGTTTGTACCTACTAAAGGGAAAGAGGAGAAATGGATTGAGCTTGGAGAACTTCCTGCTAATCACTGTTTGGTAGACTTTCCTCTGCATCAGATACAGAAGCCACAGTCAGAACCATCAATACATCAACCTACAGAGAATATAGGTAGCTTACAGAAATTAGATAAAGTCTATTGAGACACTGAGATTGCACTCTTCTGTCATGGACTTTGGGCTTGACCTCCTGTTTGACAAAACTAGGAATGGGAGTTTCATCATAGACCCTTAAGATTTAAAGCATCATACAAAAAGGTGGCAGTATCTGAACTTTTATTATTATTATTATTATTATTATTATTATTATTATTATTAAGGTAAAGCCACCTCTTTTGAGTGAAAAGAATAGATTCTAATCTCTACCTCTGGCTCTGGGTACAGACCCTATATTCTAAGCTACCTAAAATATTGCATACTTTATGAGCTAATCAGCTGACCCTGTCTATCATCAGGACTCCTTGCTTCCAGGAGAACTGGTTCACCTGGGAGGGGAAGAATAATTATTCCCTCAATGAGATAATACACATCTTTCCTAGAAACAGTACCTTGGTGTAGCCACTTGCTGTAGCCCCGCAGAACCTGCCTTCCTTTCTGAGTTACTCGACAAATGGTAACTTTGCCCTTTTCTTCTTTCTACCAACACACACACACACACACACACACACACACACACACACACACAGGCCATATTCTCCCCGTGCTCTGGGTTTACTCTTTTCTCTGAAGCCAACTCCCCCCCTAAACCCCCCCAACCTTCCCCCACCCCACCATTAGCACCATTTCTTTCACCAAGAGGCTGCATTGTAAAAAGGCAGTTTCATTCCTCTTCTTCATCTCCCTCCTCCTGGCAGCCACCAAGATTCACAGCTTGTCTGCACTTTTTTTCCATCCGTTTCTAATAAAATCATCCCCAGCTTTTCTTCCGAGACTGTTTTTCTTTTGGTAAAGAGACTAAGAACCTAAAATGGAGACCTTGAATTCCCAATAACATAATGAGTGTGAAAGGTCCCTAGCCTCAGGATGTTCCAAATATAGTCTAGAGACACCTGTCCAACACTGTGTGTAGGAGACCACTGGATGGTGCAGTGGGTCAAGAAGGCTACATCGTTCATTGATGATCTCAAGCTTACTTCTGCCCTAAAGATGGTGACACCCACTCTCCAGGGCTGTATCCCAAGGGATAGCCATTATCACCAGGGCTATCAAAGTCAGAGCCTTGACCCTGCCAGCCCTAAGGAGCCAGGGGCTGACTCCATCCTCAAGAAGACAATCAAACACACAAGTCATAGTGAAAAGAAGAGAGAAAGAGATAACACCATGTGGCCTCATTGGGGAAAGGAACAGGAAGAGCCAGTGAGTCTCAAGTCCATGTTCAGGGCATGAGCATTAAATTCAGGTTGAAATAGAGAACAATGGCTGAACAGTCGTGGCCACCTGTGTCACCAAGCCATCATAGTCTGGGCTCCATAGTCCCCTACAAGGTGTTCTGACAATTTGTCAAAACTCTGGGAAATCTCTTCTTCAAGAGGAGCTCCTCTTTTGACTGACATCAACCTTCAGCCTCTTTCTTCCCCAGCACCAGACTCCTAGGGAAATTCCGATTTCCTGGGGACCATTGTTTCAATAGTCTTACAGCCAAGGGGAGAAACACAAGTGACTCTTTAGAATATCTACATTCCTGCCAGAATGGTTACACCATTTCCTTTACATTCTGGAAACACAACCAGTCCTGAAAATTGATCCAAATTGTAATGCAGCAAATGCTGTTGCCCGTGGGCAGCACAGCAGACGGTTTTGCCATTCATTATTTTCTCAAAGGCTCTCAGTGGCTTCCAAGGACTGCCCCGGCTCCTCATTGTGGTAGTGTCTGAAAGTGAATGCTCTAGCACATGGATCTGTGCTCTGGAAACATTAAAGGGAGAGATCTAGGGCTTCAAATTCTTTCACCCATCACAAAGCCTGGCTTTCAACATGACCACTCAGCTCAGGAGGTCAAGAGACACAGCCTCTGTTCTCCAAACTGATGCAGGTCACGTGCAGAACAGTCAGTACCTGCTATTTCCTCCTTTGGGGCCATTAGCCTCCTGGCTTAGCCTTGAGTGAGGTGTCTGGATGGGGTGGGAATGTCAACTTAAAGAGGAAATAAAAGCACATTAATATTTTCAAAATGTTACTGCCTCCTTTCTCCCTGAGGCTCTCCTTGCTAAAATGTGCTCCCAGTGTGAGAATGTAATATCAGAATCCAACCTTCTCTGCTCAGGCCACAGTACCTGCAGCAGCCTACACACACACACACACACAGAGAGAGAGAGAGAGAGAGAGAGAGAGAGAGAGAGAGAGAGAGAGAGAGAGAGAGAGAGAGAGACAGAGAGAGACAGAGAGAGAGAGAGAGAGAGAGAGGAACAGGCTGCTACTGAGACTGTGTGTGAGTCCCTAGCTAACAGAGTTCCCTGGTGTCCAGACCTCTCACTGGTGTCAGAGTGGATACTGGTGGTCACTGATCAGTTCCCACCCCTTTTCCTGTTTCAGCCTTGGGAACCAGGCTGCAGGCTCACACTGTGAAACCTCCCCCACCCTAGAAGTTTATAAAAGAGACCTCACTTTTGCCTTGTGACCTCTGGTTCCTATCTTGAAAGACTGCTGTCTCTAATGCTGAGACCTGAGCTCTCCTTGCAGCAGCTGTCATGCTGTTGCTTCTGTCTGTCCATCCATGGCATTGACAGCTCTTCTAAGAAACACTTTATTCCCCTTTAAGCCATCTCAGTGTCTTCTTGAGCCCCTAACCCATTAGAAAGTCCTGCTAAAACCTCTGTGTTGGCATAATGTTGAACAGTTTAACAAGGACTACTAAGAGCTAAGAACACCCTAATCACTTTCTCTCTGTGGTTATTTCTGACAGGAGCATATGGTTAAACTTGCAAATTGTGGGGCTGATTAGCACAGAATGGTCACTGGCTCCAAGGAGAACACCTTACATAATTACCATGGCAGCCTGGCTTTTTTCCTCCTGAAAGTTCACTTGTTTATTTTATATGTATGTGTGCCCTTGTGTGTGTGTGTGTGTGTGTGTGTGTGTGTGTGTGTGTGTGTGTGTTGGAAGACTTGCAGGAGTCAGTTCTGTCTTAATACCATGTGGATCCCAAGCATTGAACTCAGATAGTCAGGCTTGTCAGCAAGTTCCTTTACCCACTGAGCTACCTCACCCTCCCTGGCCTCTTATTGGCCTCAAAAGATCCAGGTCCTCTTGAAAGAGGGAATTCTTGATCACAGTAAGCAAAACATGTCTGAAGAATAGTAAACTCCATAGGTAGCATGTCCAGGGTAACACAGGACTTTCATTCTGTATCAGTTACCTTTCTTGTTGCTGTAACTAACACCTGGAAAGAAGCAACCTAAAGGAGAAGGGTTTTATTCTGCCTCATAATTTGAGGATGCACAGTCCATCGAGGCAGGAAGGCATGGCAACAGGATATGAGGCAGCTGGTCACACTGGATCCAGTCAGGAAGCAGAGATAATTGTCAGTGTTCAACTTGCTGCCTCCTTTTTCTTCAGTCCAGGACCTCAGCCCATGAACTATTGCCACTCGCATTTAGGATGCTGTTTCCAACTCCATTAACTCAGTGTAGAAAATCCTTCACAGACAACATGCCCAGGGGTTTGTCTCCTAGATGATTCTAAGTCTTGTCAAGTTGGCAATGGAGACCAACCACGACACTTCCCAAAGTCCAGTTTGAATGAAAAAAAGAAAACAATGAGGGCATGATGCTCCAAGGTATAGTTGAGGAAAAGGTTTACTGTAGAGAAAAGAGAGAAAAGAGCCAGCAGCATCTGGAAGGGTCCAGACGAAAAACTGGCCAGGACAGGAGACAGAGGCAGCAAAGAGGAGAGAGACAGGAGCTGAGAGAGGAGCCAGGAGCCAAGAGGCCAAGAGAACAAATGTCCAAAATTCTGAGGTTGTTTATATAGGGATCAGAGGGAAGCCAGTTCCTGGACTGAAGAGTTTAGGGTAGGGGGCAGGGTATGCCAGCCACGATGACTCCTTAACAGGTACTGAAAAATGCTGGGAGAACTTGAGGTCCAGGTCCACTTTAACATATTCAATAGGTACCTCAGTTTGAGACCTAACAGAACTGAGTCTTGTGCATTTACTTATCCAGTCAACAAACATCTATTGAAATCTGTGTTGCACTGGGCGCTACTGAGATGATGGTATGAAGCTGAGAAAAAGAGGTTAAAGAGATGGCTCAGTGGGCAAAATGCCTGCCATACAAGCATGAGGACATGTTTGAATCCTGAGCACTTATAAAAAGATGGGTATGGTCATGGACCTCTGTAATCCTAGTGATAGTGGAGGGGAGATGGACAGATTCCCTGAGCTTGCTGAGACAATTGGTAAGTTCCAGGCTCACTGAAAGACCCTCAGTGAAAGACGGCAGCAATAACCGAAGACATCCAACATCAACTTCTGAATTCTACATACATGCTCACACACCTGTACACACGTTTTAACATGACACACACACACACACACACACACACACACACACACACACACACATATATGCTGGAAAAGCAAAATTAGGAACTGCCCCTGCCATCAAGGAATATGAAGGAAAACAGACACCACCAAATGATTGCACAAGTAAATGCAGAACTACGACTGTTAGTTTTGTGTCGAGGGCATTTTAATGAGGTTAAGCTAAGCTTCGATGAGATCTTAGAGAAAGAAAGATAGGAACTTGGAGAAGGGAATGGAGTTGTAGGGAAGAAAGCATATAGCGTCAGGCAGAAAAGCAATTAGACAGAACAAATAACCTGTAGAGGCCCGGGGATGAGTTCAACCACATCTACCAAAGGACTTGAGGTGGGGGTAGGATGCCCAGAACTAAAGGGTGTGACCAAACTTGTCTCTAAAACTCAGCTTGCAAGGATTTGAAGTTAGAGAGCCAACTGACTGAGAAGACAGCAGAAGGAAAAGGCAAGGGTGGGATGTGCCTCAGTTGGTAGAGTGACGGGCTAGCAGGCATGAAACCCTGGATTCCTGCCCCTGCACTGCATAAACTGGGTGTGATGGCGCATACCTGTAATCCCAGTGCTTGGGTGGTGGGAGCAGGAGGATCAGAATTTCGAGGTCATCCTTGACTACAAAGTAAGTTCCAGGCTGGCTTGGACAACATGAGTCCCTGTCTAAGCAAATATAAAAGGTATTGGAGAGGGCTCAGGAGCTAGAAGCACTGGCTGCTCTTCCAGGGGACCTAAATTCCATGAACCCAAATGGAAGCCCACAATTATCTGTAACTCCAGCTCTAAGGGATCCAACTCACTCTTTTGGCCTCCAGGGGCACTGCACACACATTTTACATATATGCACAAACAGGTAAAATACTCATACACATAATTTTTTTTTGTTTCCAAGATAGGGTCTCTGGCTGTCCTGGAACTCATTATGTAGACCAGGCCAGCCTCAAACTCACAATGATGTGCCTGCCTCTGCCTTGAAAGTGCTGCCATTAAAGGTATGTGCCACTATACCCACCCAGGAAAATTTTTTAATCGAGAGGGGGGGGGGCAGTGAGAGATGGTGGTGGTAGATCAGAGGTCATTGTTCATTAGGTAGGACAAGACTCCTGAACTTCCAATTTAATATTCTTGTTACATGTTGTCTCCTCATAAACAGGTTTTACTCTGCACAGTTTGGACATTAATAAGCTGGATGCTTTGTTCAACCGAGGCACCTACACCCTGATTATACTCTGGTAGCCCCCACAAAGCATGCAACAAAGACAGATGAACAGGCATGCTAATGAATGGAGCCTAAGATTCCAATATTCCCCTCCTCAACTGCTGTGCGCGTCTCTGACAGAGAAATGAAATCTCTGAGACAGCCTGATTATACAAATAAAGCAGCATTATTGTATTTGTCTACCGGGCTGATCGCAGGAAATTTGCAATTTATGATGGATTTCACAAATAGAGAAAATAAACAGTAGATATCATTTATTATAGCCGCATCTACATCAATAAAGGAAAAGAGAGAGTGTGGCAATAATCTGAATACTTGAGGTAGAACTTTCTCCTGGTATATTCAAGCACTTGAATCAAAATACTATCTTACACTAAGAAGTTACTAATTTAATTTTGATGATGTTTCCTGAGAGACAGGGTTGATAGATCATCGTACACTACAGAAAATATCTTTGCTTGCAAAATTAAACTAGTCAAGAAAACAACTATTAAAATGTTCCTACAGTGAGCTAGGGATCTGGCTCAGTTGGTAAAGATCCTGCTGAGAATGTAGGAGGCCCTGGATTCCATCCCAGCACTACGAACATTGAGCATGTTAGGGCACACCTGTAATTCCAGCACTTGGGAGGTAGAGCCTCCTCAGCTATTTAGTGAGTTCAAGGTCAGCCTGTGCTACTTGAGTCCCTGTCTCAAATAGCAGCTAACTAGAGGCTAGAGAGATGGTTCAGTGGTTAAGAGCACTGGCTGCTTTTGCAGAGGACCCAAGTTCAGTTCCTGGCTCCCATATAAATTGATTTACAACTACCTGTAACTTCAATTCCAGGACATCTGATGGCCTCCCTGGGCACATGTAAACACACATGCACCCACACACTAAATAAATATTTTAACAAATATACTATAGACTGGCTTTCTCCAGAGGACTTCCTTTGTGTTTTCCGCCCCCAGAGAACTCTTGCTGAAGTTCCTGTCATGGGTTATATTTGTCAATGTTCTGTTCGTTCATGTTGCCTACCTAAGTCAGATAAACTGTCATTGTCATTAGTGGCTGAATACATTTGATTCATGGGTTTCTTTGCTTCCCTTTCATTTATCTCATAGAATTCTGTAACACAGTTTACAGCTCAGTTTCTGTGTTCTAATGTGCCCTGAGGGTTACATGGAAGTTGCTGCCTTGAAAGGTTTCTGGAGTGCCACAAAAAATTATATCTATTTGCATTTTAAATGTATTTATTTTGATGTGTATGAGTGCTTGCCTGCATCTAAATGCCCCATGTGAATGGCCCATGTATATCCACACATATATATCACACACAGATGGGAAGAAGGAAGGAAAAAAGGAAGGAAAGAAAGAAAGAAAGAAAGAAAGAAAGAAAGAAAGAAGGAAAGAAAGAAGGAAGGAAGGAGGGAGAGAGAAAGAGCAGGAAGGATGGAGTAGTAGGGAGCTAGACAAAGGTTTTGAGGAATAAGCATTTCTGCATTATTAGGGTTTATCCTAAAAATTGCTTGCGACCTAGTTGACATCTCAGCACTGTTTCCTTTCCCAGAGGTCCTCATTTGTTCTCATTATTCACCAGCCTAGCACCTCAATACAGGGGGGTAACCACAAAAATATGCAGAAAAGAAAATTAACAATTGCTACAAAGGCTTCCTCATCTTGCTTGGGTTTATGAATTTTGGCTCCATTATAGAGAAGTTAAAATTTTTAACAATGACAAGGGAACCCTTAATTGATTTTTTTATTGCTTCAAGTGCTCCAAAGACATATTGTGTTTTGTCGTCATTTACATTTCATATTAAATTCAAAATATGTTTGAATTGAGCAAATATTTATTTTCATTTGATCCATCTGTTATATGAAGTACTAAAAAGACAGCTAAATCACTATATTAAATTCAGTGGTTTGTAAACAATTTATATATTCATTTGTTCTGGGTTAAAAATGCCCTAAAGCACAAGTTTATGAAACCCACAAAGCAAATTGCATCGTATTAATCCGATGGATGTAAGCCATGGTTTCCTCCTCTTCACTCCATTAATTTACTCCCTAACTTGAGTTAATTAGTGAGGTTCCTATTTTTAAAAGTTCTTTGAAATGCACTGAGGAGGGGCGGCATTTGCAAGTACTGCATTGAAAACCTACCACAGAGAAGATGGGCTAAATACAAATGGCAAATTTCTCCAGCTCTTATCACACACTGAGGACCTGATTGTCAGTCATCAATGTCTTTGCTCAGAGCCAGTAGGTGATTAATACACAGTTGTTATAAAGAATAAGGAGAAGACAGGAAGGGAAGGAAAGAAGAGTGAGGAGGAACTCATTTGCAGCAATTACCACTGTGAGAAATGATCTCCAAGGGGCTGTCCATCTTCAAATAAAAGTCTAGGGTACTATGAGCATAGACACCAAGTAGGGGTTAACATTCATCTTAACCCCTACTGGGAAATGAATTGTCATCTCCACAGAGAAACAGAAAAAAAAAAAAAAAAAACAGAGACTGGCCAAACAGAGAGTAAAAGGTAGGGACTATGGAGATGGCTTAGTGGTTAAGAGCATTTGCTGCCCTTCCAAAGGACTCAAGTTCAGTTCCCAGCACCCATGATGGGGGTTCACAGATATCTGTAACACCAGCTCCCGGATCCAATGCCCTCTTCGTGTCTGCTTGAACACCTGCATGAACAAGCACACATTCATACACATATAAAAATAAGTTTAAGAAAATAAAAATAAACAGTAGCTAACAGTTTAAGATAAGTCTAGGAGGATTTAGAAGGGGGAAAAGTTTCTCACCAAATTTTCAAGCAAGCAGACACAATTTGTATTCCTCCTGGGATATTTTGATCAACAGACAATGGGAGACGGAGATGTACTGGCTGCAGTGCCTTTGTTGTGTCCAGATCATCCTTCCCTGTCTTTGCCCTGTCTTACATCATTTTCCTCCACCAGGACTATGGAAGTTCGGGCCAGACTCTCCTAGCTATGAGGTGGGTCTTGTGGATGTTGTTATGTGCCAGGCTAGGCTAACTGAGGATAACTGTGAACTTTTTATCTTCCTGCTTCCACTTCCAGAGTTCTGGGGTTACAAGCATGCACCCTCACTCCTAGTTTTATGCAGTGCTGGAGACATGCTAAGGACTCTACCACCTGAGCTAGCCTCGAATTCCTCCTCTATAAAATGGAAGCATATGCGGCCCAGCACAGCTGTGGCAGGAGAAGGGCAGAGGAAAGAGCATTAAGATGAACATACCGAAGACCAAGGGCTACAAGCAAGGCTCAAAGCATACACACTATACAAGTGTAGGATAAGGTGAGCACTGTATAAATGACCCACAGCAGGTTACAGCTCCAGGGACCTAGGGCCATAGAGATTCTAACCTTCTTTCTTTCCCAACTCTCTGGCCTGTTTCCTTGCTTGGGGGTGACCTCTTTCACAATAAACTGTCTATGTTTATACAACAATCTAAATGTCCTTGATCCAATTGTTTGTTCCAGGGCTCAGGGACCCAGAAATCCCAGTTGGTGTCTGGAGATCCTTTCCATGCCGGTAACACAGCCCTTGATGTCCGATGACCATCCAAATCATGCAGACCAGTGTCTTATTTTATATGCATTAAGATTAAACTCAAGTCAGCAGCTGACCCACCCTCAGCCAAAGGCAGGGCTGATCCTTACCCCAGTGCCTCCCAGTTTCACCTCTTCCTGAACCCCAACTCTGGAGTTGCTACTCAAGTTTCTGTTATCCAAACAAACAACCCCAGGATTGATTTCTCTGAGGAGAACACACTGAAAAGGGGTAAAGAGGAGAAAAATGTTCGGAATCTCAACTCTCCCTTGGCCCAACTCCTACTCACATACCTATGATGTCACCTTTTCCTTGTTTCCTCTGAAAAATATTTTTTAACCCTCTGGTGACACACACACTCAAATGTCTGAGTTAAAGCCCAGGCTCCCAGAGAACAGCAATAAAACCCTTCTTCTGATTTTTGTTTTGTTTTATTCTTTTAAGTTTTTATTATTATTCATATATGCGTGTATGTCTACATGAATGTTTGTGAATGTTAGGTGAAGATCACCCAGAATAGGCCATCACGCCCCCAGGAGCTGGAGTTACAAGTAGTTAGTTGGACAAGAATGCTGGAAATCTAACTAGAGGCCTCTGGAAGAGCAGTACATTCTCTTAACTGCTGAGTCATCTCTCCAGCCCTTAGTTTTGCTCTTTTGTTTTGCTTTGTTTTTGTTGCAGGGTCTCAAGGAGCCCAGGGTAGCCTCAGACTCACTATGTAGCAAAGAGTGACCTTAAACTTGTAAATATCCTGCTTCCACCTCCCAATGCTAGGATTACAAGAATGGTATGTCACACCAAGTTTATGTGATGCTAGGGATGGCTCTCAGGGCTTCCTACAGGGTAGGCAAGCATTCTACCATCAGAGTCATATCTCTAGCATCCAAAGACACCTGAAGACCTCGGGGTCTTCCTTATCACTGGCTGCCTAGAAATAGTACCCTTAAATCCAGAGAAGGTCCTCAATTTGAAAGACTTGTATCACTTCCATGTTTGGGCCACAAACAGCTTTCTCTGCACCAGAATCAGGAGTATTAAGAAATGTTGAGGCCAGGTCACTGTCCAGGGACACACAGACCCATGGCCCGGAGCAGGTAGTACTCATGCACATCGCAGGGTGAGCATATTAGAGTTCCAGTTTCTTAAGACTAGCAGATCAATCCTGCCAGAAATGGCAACCTAGAGAGCCAGTATCCCTGACAAGCCAGCCTCTCCCAAGGAGTAGGAAAAAAATGGGGACAAAATTTCCCTGCCTGATCAAGGCTCTCTGGTCCAAGGATCCAGAAGATAAGAGTCACTCTCTTTATCTCTGAAGAGCGTGTCCCTTTTCAAAGGACTCTCGCCTGTCCTGGGTGACTTAATTTGTTCCTCTTATCTCCCAGTATTTTCATCCAAGATACTTTGTTTATAGCCTGAAGTCACAGAAATGATGTACCAGACCTTCTATTGTCACAGACCACAGATCTCCTAATCACAAAGAAGAGACACGCACTCCGATGAGCACCAGGGCCCTTATGCAGCTACCCCCTTTTGAGCCTCAGTGAACTCAGGTTTTCACTTCTCAGGCCAAAAGTCCCAGGCATCCCCTGTCACCCGAACTCACTCAGGAAAATGATGGTCTGTCGTCTCGCTGTCCGGCTTTCCTCACTCTCGGACTTCCTCAGCTGCAGTTGTGGCCCGGTCCCTGCCAGAGTGCCCCGCTTGCTCCTCATAAGTACTTTCATCATATTCCAACACATGAAAGCCACAGACACCAGGACCACCAAGTAAACCGCGAAGGCCCCAAAGATGCTGGACTGGAAGACAGTCCAGCGGCTGGAGAGGTTTGTGCAGATGGACATATTGGAGGTATCAGGTTGCTCGTGGTGGCGGGTGCGAGAGAGGTTGCAGTTGAGTCCTCTGTGCCTAGGCACAGACACCAGAGGGTACTCAATACCCATGGCAAAGAGCAAGGGCAGCGCCACCAGGGCGGAGGTGACCCATACAAAACCGATCAGCAGTTTCACCTGGCAAGGCCCAGACACGGCCTTATACCTGAAGGGATGACAAATGGCAATGTAGCGCTCAAAGCTGAGGGTCAGCACGTGCAGCAATGTGGCGTAGCTACATGTCTCAAAGAGGAAAGTGTGGAGCTTACAGGACAGCGCGTAGCTGGGTGTGGTCAGAGGGTTCCAAATGATGCTGTAGAATTCCATGGGCATGCCAATCAAAAAGACCAAGATATCGGAACAAGCCAAACTGATCATGTGATCTGTCACCTCCTTCTGCAAATAGCCCTTTTTCTGCAATACCTGTGTAACCCGGATGGTGACGCTGTTGCCCAAGATGCCCACCACGAAAATGACCAGGTACACCAAGATGAGCGTGATTTTGATCCAAGTGGCCACCTCAAATTCGGGGACATGGCTGTGATCGATGACGCGGGAGCAAACATTGCCGGAGATACTGGATGAAGCCATGAGGAAGGGAGAGCCAGGCTACCAGGTCCCCAAAGGTCTCCACTTCCCTTCCTCTGCCCAGAGAAACCCAGCAACTCACCAGCGTGGGCGCAGCACTGCGTCACTGGAGTTGGCTGGCCGGGGGTGACTTAGTTTTTCGGCTTTCTCATTGAAACTTCCTGGAATAAATCACCGTAGGATCCTTGGCAGCGCCAGTGGTGGTGGTGGGGTTTGGAGATAGCTGCTCTGGAGTAAGAAGGGACCAGTCAGGGGAAGGAGGTTCTGACCTCCCTACCCAACTCAGAGAGACCCGCAGTACTTTGCCTTGCTGTGGTTCCTCCTCTCCCTTCCAGGTCCCTGGCACTGGCCTCCCCTTCGCCTTGCAGGAGGAAAGCAGAGAGGTCTCCCACGGGTCAATCATTAACCACAGCTCTTTCTGCTCAGCAGCCTACTGCAGGACCAGCCCAGCCGCGTTTCTGACTCAACACAGAGATTGTGGCAGGAAAACGATAGGCCGCGCCTCCCTCCTCACCCTTGCAACAGCCTCCAAGCCAGCCTTTGAGGTTTTTTGGGACCAGCCAGCCTACGGAATAGGTGTGACACCTGAGAAGCTGGATGGTGCTCCTGGCCTTGGAGAAAGAGACAAACAAAACAAAACAAAACAAAACAACAACAAAAAAGTCACCAGGTTCCCACTGTTTCAGGTGATGGAGGTGGCTTGCTTTGTAGGACTAGTTTGGCTGTGGCTTGTCCTAGATGGCAGGGGAACAAGCATTCTCCCAGTAGTGCCAGACTGTGAGATACCCAGGTATTTGCAATGAATTACTACTGCCTTGAAGTCAGCAGCCACCAGGCTAATAAGATCCCCTTTGAGGACTGGCTTGGCTCCAAGCCTCCTAGTGTCTTGCACAGTGCTCTCCCTGCTTAACCATCCTGCCCAGGGACCCTAAAGAGCTTGTGTCTGTGTCATGGAGCCACTCTCTCCCCCAGAGGCAGAACTCACCAGCAGATGAGAATGCATAGGGATTAGAAAGACAACTGTCCCAGATGCCAGGCTACTGAACCAAGTCCTGGAGAGGAAGCTGTTTCCCAAACTCAAGTAGCAGAGCAAGAGCCTGCTGCTGTCACAGAGGTCCACTGCTTAAAAAAAAAAAGGGGGTGGGGGGTACTCTTAGAGGCAGTTTCAGCTTCCCAGAGTTAGACATCTCATCTTCTAACCTAAATGGAAAAATGAGGATGGGAACAAAACAGAGTGGGCAGATCTGTGCTTTGAGAGACACCCTACAGTCAAAATGTGTGCAGACATTGCTAGAAAGGGGAGGTGGAGAGCTCACCCTAATCAAACACTACTGTCTAAAGAAGAGGTCCTTTTTAGTCCCTGCCCATCTTGACAACAGCCCTTCCTTGTCTTCGTCACCATGCCTAGGTCAACATTTTAAAGAAGGAAGATAGACTGAGTCCCCTTCAGGCATAAAAGAGTGAGTTTTGAAAATAGAACTTCACTTTGTTGGGTTTTGTCTTTTTTGTTTTTTTGAGAGAGAGTCTCATGTAGCCCAAGCTAGCCTCCAACTCCATGTAGGCCAGGATAACCTTGAACTCCTGATCCTTCTGCCTCCCCCTTCCAAGTGTTGGGATTACATGCCTAAACCACCACTCTTGCTTTATGACCTAAATTAGGACCTAGGGCTTCATGTATGCTAGGCAACATTCTACTAACTGAGCCACAACCCCTGCCCTGTGTGTGAAATCTTAAGAAAAAGTGAAATACAGCTGGGCGATGGTGGTGCATGCCTTTAATCCCAGCACTCAGGAGGCAGAGGCAGGTGGATCTCTGTGAGTTCAAGACCAGCTTGGTCTACAAGAGCTAGTTCCAGGACAGCCTCCAAAGCCACAGAAAAACTCAGTCTCAAAAAACAAAAACAACTAAACAAAACAAAACAAAACAAAAAAGTAAAATACAGTAACCTGAAAAGGGCAATTCCCAGAGACAATGAGGAAAAGGAAGTGAGACCCTTGGGTGAATGAATCTAGATATTTAACCTATCTCAGGACTAGAGTTAATAGTACTTGTAGGCTCAGTAAGACGTATACTAAAGAAAAGTGATTCACTGCCTGCCAACCCCACTCCCAGTAGCCATCTAGTGTGCAGAGCTACACTTCAGCATCCTTATTACAATATTTTAGGCTCCTGTCTAGGTTGTTACCTTTTTTCTGGGCGTGGGGGTTGTCACAGAATCCTTCTATGTCTTTCATTCTGGTCTTTGAGACTTAAGTCTTCAAGCCACTGCAGGGGAAGCTTCCTTGTCCTCTACAGTCAGCAGGAACATGGATGTCACTGGCCATTTGACCATGTTCTGGTGACTATATGAACAAGAAATTGAACTTTTTAAAGATCTTTTCTGTTGGGTGGGCCACAGGGGTGGGGCAAGGAGAGAGAGGGGAGGAGACCTGGGAGGACTTGCAAATAAGGGTGATTGGAGTGTATTATATGAAATTCCCAAATAATCAATAAAAATATTATGTGTAAAAAATGTATAAAAGAAAAGCTGGGCAGTGGCGCATGCCTTTAATGCCAGCACTCTGGAGGCAGAGGCAGGCGAATCTCTGAGTTGAAGGCCAGACTGTTCTACAGAGTGATTTCCAGGAGAGCCAGAGCTACACAGAAAAACCCTGTCTCAAAAGAAAGGAAGGAAAGAAGGTAGGGAGGGAAAAAGGGAGGGAAGGAAGGAAGGAAGGAAGGAAGGAAGGAAGAGAAAGAACGAACGAATGAATGAATGAATGAATGAAAGAAGTACACTAAGATGTAACACATACACAGTCACCCTGGAGGAGACAAGAAAACAAGATACTTTGTTCATAGTCACCTTTTCACTGTGTGTTTTAGCTTGCTTCATGATGTTATGATAAAAAAAAAAAAAAAACAACACTCCAACTGAAAGCAATTTGAGGAGGAAGGGGTTTATTTGGTTTACACCACCAGGTCAGTTATTGAGGGAAGTCAGGGCAGGAACTGAAACAGAAAACATGGAGGAAGAATGCAATTTGCTAGCTTGCCCATGCTCCTGCTCTGCTGGCTTTCTCAAACAACTCAAGATTACCTGTCTAGGGATGGTTCCATCCACACTGGGCTGGAGGGCCACATTGTAGAAGAATGAAACTGAACCCATATTGATCACCTTACCCCAAAATCAACTCCAGGTGGACCAAAGACCTCAATGTGAAAACAAAACACTGAATTACTAGAAGAAAACAGGCATTGCTACATGAAAGGTTATGCTGAATATAACTCCATTTGCTCAGGAATTGAGGCCAACAACTGACAAATAGGAGCTCATAAAATTGAAAAGTTTCTGTACACCAAAGAAAACAATGAATCAAGTAAAGAGGAATCCCCCCAGAGTAAGGGAGAATCTTTGCCATCTATACATCCAATAGAAGACTGTTCTCCAAAATATACAAAGAACTCAAAAGATAATCAAGAAAACAAATGACTGAATTAAAAAGAGGGGTATGTAGCTGAACAGAGTTATCAAAGAAAGGAAGTAAAAGAGAAAGAAAGAAAGAATGGTAAACTAAAAAATAAATATAACTTTAAAGTGTTTAACATCCTTAGCAATTAGGGAAATGCAAACTAAAACTATTTCATCTTGCCCCAGTGAGAATGGTTAAGAACAGGTGATTATGAGCCACTTGATATGGGTACTGAGAACCAAATTTCGGTCCTCTGCAAGAGCAGTAATCACTTTTAACTGCTGAGCCATTTCTCCAGACTCATGATTCATGTTTTTGTTCTGTTTATTATCTTTACAATTATGCAAAGTAGATGCTATCATCCCCAGTTTACAGATGAGAAAATTGAGGAGTAGAGGATTAAATGACCTACCAGACAACTCCAAGGTAATATTCAGGCCAAGTACACCTGTCACCTAAGCACTTTGTGCACTATGGCACCCTCTCTCTATACCCGCTGGAACAGTGGCATTTCTGGGGAAGGTAGGTCTTTGTTCCACTCCCCCATTACTTGTCCTGTCTCCAGCTGCTTTTTGCCAGTCATCCTCTGCTTGGTGTGATATTCTGGTTTGTTCTGCTAAGACAAGATTGCATTACTGCCCAATTCTTTTCATCAAAATTTTCTTTGCCAACATGAGAAGACAAATTAGAAATGCATAGCCAAAGTGAAGACCAAACTAATTGAAATTCTTCCCTAACAGTAAAGACGAAAAAAAAATTTGAACAGACGTCTAGAGGAATGAAATGTGCATTTCAGCTTTGCTTTTCCTAAGGCCAATTTAAGAAATAAAAATCTTTTCAGGACCCTCTCCTGTTGTTGAGGACACACTTGTGTGGCTCTTGGCCAGGGCTTGTAGAATCTAGATATTTTATTATATTACATAGAGGGCAAGGCAGGGTCAAAATGAGAGAAGTGAAGACCTTTGGGGCTGAGAAGATGGCTTAGTTGGTGAAGTGTTGGCCTCACGAGAATGAAGATTTGAACTTGGATCCCCAGAATCAACGACAAAGCCAGGTGTGGTGGCTCATGCCTGGAATCCAGCACTGGAAAGACAGATACAGAAGTATCCTTGAGGCTCACTGGCAGCCAGTGAGCCTACACAGAAAGCTCCAGGTTCTGTGAAATACCTTGTCTCAAAAAGTAAAGTGGAGGGTGGAGAGACACGGCATAGATGTTAGGAGCACTGGCTGCTTTTGCAGAGGACTGTGGTTGTGTTCCCAGGGCCACATTGGGCTCCTCAGAACCACCTGTCACTCTAGCTCCAGGGTATCTATTGCCTTCTTTTGGCCCCCATAGGCACCTGCACTCATGTACATAGATGCACATACCAAACACATAACTAGAAATAAAAATAAATGGAAGGTGGAGAGCAATAAAGACAGACATTTGACACTGACTTCTTTTCTACACACACATATATGCACACAAGCACAAACACACACAGAGAAACACACACATATACATGGACACACAAAGAAAATTTGTCCGTTGGTTTAAGCAAGGCATAGCTAATAAGCATTGTTTCTGTTAGGCACATATCTCTTCCTCTGAACTTGGCTGTCTGAACTCAGGACCAAGCAAGAATTCTCCCTATTATCCGGCAGACACTCCATTTCTTAGGTAAGCTGAGTCCCGGGATAGCCACGGGACAGAATCTCTGCCACTTCCTGTCCTGTGTCTCTACAGAGCTGTCATGAGCTCACACTTCTGGGAACTCATTGTACCTGTGCTGCTCCCAGAGGAGAGACAATATTTCAGCTTTCTCCATACCCCAACGGGTATGTGTAGCCTGCAGCTCAGGGGCCGCAGGCATTCCAGCAGAGCTCTGAACTTGATCTAACATTTTCATAAAGTGTCAAGAGTTTGGACACCCCTTCACTTTAAGAAGCACAAAGCTCTAGGGCCTTAGTGTTCTTATGTTAAAACATCCCAAGTAAAGGAGAAACTCTCTTTCTTGCCTGAAACAATATCTCCAGCCCACTAGTGAAGCAACCTTGTGTATCTCAGCCCTAAAATTGTCAAAGGATATAGTATTTTCAGCCTTAATGGAAATTACACTCAAATCTTATCAGGGATCTATTAGATTTTGCTATTTGATCATACAAAAAGAAATTCAGGATTGCATTGTATCAGCAAGCTTATTCCTCTGAGGATGTGGGAGCAGGTGAACTTGGAGCCCAAAGTCCTGGATTTGAATCAGGTCCTGACCACTCACTTAGCCTCTTGGTGCTTTGATTTCCTTCTTTGTGGCCAGAATACAACAGCAGTGCTCATCCACTGCCCTTAGGATTGAATTACTTTTTATTAAAAGTACCTAGCAGGGTAAGAGCACTTTCTGTACTTGAAGAGGTCCTGAGTTCAGTTCCCAGAACCTATGTCAAGCAGCTCATAGGGTGAAGTCCTAATCTAACTATTCTTTATCAATAAGAACCTGGATGATCAGAGAAGCAGTAGAGAAGTGACCAGTGACCTTCTCTCTCTCTCTCCTTCCTCTATCCAAAAGGGCCAAGAATCTTTCTAAGCCCCCTCCCCCACTACTTCCTGTGACTCTCTATACATCCTCAGTCTTCCAAAACCTCTGTGGCTAATTTTAGTCTGCAAATAGTAGCTAGCTTCACCGTCTAATTCAAAGTAAACTTTATTGGCACACTTGGGAGTGTCAGAGTGAGATCAAAATATCCCACAACACCAGAGTACCCAACATCCTCTTCTGGCCTCTGCTGGCACCTGAACACATATGTGCACATGTCCACACAAACACACACAAATAAACATACAAATTAATTATAGTTAATATAATAACAAACACAATAAATGAGCTTTTAAAATACCTGGCACATATTATACATACACATATTAGGTTTTTATTTCAAGAAAGCATTTTATTTGTTCTTTGACAATTTCAAATTTAAATATAATGTATTTTGATTATATTCAATTCGCCAATCCTACTCATCCTTCCCCTCCAGCCAGCCTCCTCCCACATTTCTGCCCTTCTGTTTTTAATATCCCACTAAATCCAATTAGTGCTCTCTATATGCACACCATGAGGAGGCCAACTACTGGAGCAGTCTACCAGAGGCCACACCCACTGAGAAAATACCTTCTCCCACCCCAGCAACTTCCAGTTGCTCCTCAGGGGTGGGTCCTCATTAACCTTTCTCCCATACATATTGGAATGTTGACTGACTTGATCTTGGGCAGGTCTTGTGCTAGTAACTGAACAATAGCAGCAGTGAGCTCATGACTGCAATGGCCATACCATGTCTAGAAAGGCAGCATTTGGTGGCACTCCTCCCCATACTCTGGCTCTTACATTCCTTCCGTGCTGTCTTCCTAGGTATTTCCTGAGCCTTTAGATCATTGAGGCAGATCTTCTGTTTAGGAATGGTAACTCAATGATCACTTATTCTCAGCACTTAAGTTGCTGTCATTTGTGTTTTAAGATTTATTTTCTTAAAAAAAAAAGTGTGTGTGTGTGTGTATACATGTGAATACAGATGCCCATTGAGTCAAGAAGAGGATTTTAGATCCCCTGGAGCTGGAGTTACAGTTAGCTGTGAGGCTCCCAATTTGGGTTCTGAGAACTTGGGTCTTTCGCAAGAGCAATGTACATTCCTAACTACTGAGCCGTCATTAACCATCCAGCACTGTAGGATTCTGAAGCAGTAAAACAGTACATTTCCCTAAAGGGTTTATTTGAAAGTCAAGGCAAGAGGTTGTAAATTGATGGACAACATAAAACAAAAGTTGCTAATGTAGAAAACAAATCCATTTATAATAGCATTAGAAAGCATGAAATAGAACTGAAGAGATGGCTCAGTTGATAAAATGCTTCCCTTGCAAGCAAGAGGATCTGTGCTTCATCCCCAGCAACCACAGTAAAGTCAGGAGTGGGGCTGGAGCGATCCATCAGAAGTTAACAGTGCACACCGATCTTGTAGAGGACCTAAGTTGTTTTCCAGTACCAGTACCAAACATCTCACAACCTCCTGAACTCCAGTTCCAGGGAATTCATCTCCCTTTTTTAGCTTTAAAGAGCACCTGCACTCATTTGCACATACTGAGCAGCAGCATACACTTGTAACCCCATCACTGGGGAATAAGGGACAATCAGATCCCTGGAACTCACTGGCCAGCCAGACTAGCCTACTTGAAGAGTTCCAGGACAATGAGAGATTGCTGTCTCAAAATAAAAACAATGGATGGCAGCTAAGAAATAACTCTGGCAGTTAATCTTGGGCTTTTACACACAAGAAAAACATGTTATTTTCACAAGAAAATATTCACAAGAAAAACATGAAATGAAAATAAATTTTAACTAGGAACATGATCTCCTTGCACACTGGCAAACATAAAACATTGGTGAGAGAAACTGAAGAAAACACAAACAAATGGAAAGACAGTCCCTGTTTGTAGATTGGAAGAATTAACACTGTAAAAGCCCCTTGAGAGACTAACAGTGACTCGTGTGGGAAGTCTACTCGGCCTGTGTGTACGCAGCACTCTCGGCCTATGATTCGGGAACTTTCCCCTAAGCAGAAGGATAAGGAACAGGTCCCTCTTATGCAGCCTAGAAAACAGGCCTTCATAGCAAACCATAGTACTATGGGTACGAGGAGAGATCTAGCATTAGGGAGATTTCCAGAGATCTACAAGGATGACACCAATTGACAATCTAAGCAATGGTGGAGAGGCTACCCTTAATGCCATTCCCCTATAATGACACTGATGACTGCCTTATACGCCATCCTAGAGCCTTCATCCAGTGGCTGATGGAAGCAGAGGCAGACACCCACCCACACCCATTTGCAGAGAGGGAGGAGTGAAGAGCAAAGGGATCGGGATCAGGCTGGTGAAAACCACAGAAACAGCTGACCCAAACAAAGGGGAGCACATGGACCCCAGACTGATGTCTGGGAGGCCAGCACAGGACTGATCCAGACCCCTGAACATGGATGTCAATGGGGAGGCCTTGGCACTCTATGGGGCCACTGGTAGTGGATCAGTATTTACCCCTGACTTAAGAAGGGACTTTGGGAGCCCAACCCACATGGAGGGATGCTCTCTCAGCCTGCACACATGGGGGAGAGCCTAGGCCCTGCCCAGGATGATATGACTGACTTTGGGGAACCCCCATGGAGGGCCTTACCCTCCCTGGGGAGCAGAGAGGGGGTGATGTGGGGGCTGGGAGTAGGGGAGGGAGAGGGAGAAGGGAGTGACATGTGAATCAGCCTTGTTTCTAATTTGAACTAATAATTTTTAAAAAAGGCTCAGAGACATCTGACACCAGGGATATGCACACCGGATCCAAACTCCGCAGCAGGATCCAACACACCGGATCCAACGCACCTGGACACTGCCGAGGCTCTGGTAACAGTGCCACCTCCTTCCATGAGAAGAGCACAGACATCAGAGTGTTAGATCTGTTTGCATCTACCAGAAGGAAACCTTGGTCCCATACCCTCCAGGAGAGGAAGAGACTCCTACAACACCCACCAGAAGAAAGGATGGGAAGAGGACAATGTAAAAGCACATTCAAGAACAGAAAACCCAATATGACACCACCGGAGACTAGGAACCATACACAGGCAAGACCCGAACAACACAATGCAGATGAAGCAGAAGAGAATGACCTTAAAAACATCTTCATGAAAATGATAGAGGACCTCAAAGAGGACATGAGAAAATCCCTCAAAAAAATGGAAGAAAAAAAATCAAATCAAAAAATACAAGATATCAACAAATCTCTCAAGGAAACAGGTCAAGACCTAAAAACTGAAATAGAGACAATAAAGAAAGCACAATCTGAGGGAATTCTGGAAATAGAAAAGCTGGGTAAATGATCAGGAACTACAGACACAAGCATAACCAACAGAATACAAGAGAAGAGAGAATCTCAGGAGTTGAAGACACACTAGTAGAAATAGAATCATTAAACAAACAAAGAAAATCTTAAGTCCAACAAATCCCTAACACAAAATATCCAGGAAATATGGGATACCATGAAAAGACCAAACCTAAGAATTATAGGTATTGAAGAAGGTGAAGAAATCCAACTCAAAGGCGCAGAAAACATATTCAACAAAATCATAGAAGAAAATTTTCCCATCCTAAAGAAAGACATGCCAATGAAAATATAACAAGCCTACAGAACACCAAATAGACTGAACCAAAAAAAGGTCTCCTCACCACATAATGATCAAAACACCAAACATACAGAATAAAGAGAAAATATTAAGAGCAGCAAAGGAAAAAGGTCAAGTAACTTATAAAGGCAAACCTATTAGAATTAGACCTGACTTTGCCATGGAAACTCTGAAGGCCAGAAGGTCCTGGATAGATATTCTACCTACACTAAGAGACCATGGATGCCAGCCCAGACTACTATACCCAGCAAAGCTTTCAATCATTATAGATAGAGAAGACAAGATATTCCATGACAAAACTAGATTCAAAAAATACATATCCACCAATCCAGCCCTACAGAAAGTTCTGAAAGGAAAACTGCAACCCAAAGAAGTTAACTACAACCAGAAAAAATATAGGCAATAGATAATCCCACTTTACCAACAGCCAAAAGGAAAAGTGATAGAATCCCACACATGATTTTGCCACCATCACCAAATCAAGAACAAACAAGAATGAGCAATCAATGGTCATTAATATCCATTAACATTAATGACCTTAACTCCCCTATAAAAAGACACAGATTAGCAGAATGGATAAGAAGACAGAATCCATCCTTCTGCTGCATACAAGAAACACACCTCAACTTCAAAGACAGATGGTACCTAAGAATTAAAGGTTGGGGAAAGATTTTCCAATCAAATGGACCCAGGAAACAAGCAGGGGTAGCAATCCTAATATCCAATATTTGGACTTTAAACTAAAATCAGTCAAAAGAGATAAAGAAGATAACTTCCTACTCATCACAGGAGAAATACATCAGGATGAAGTCACAATTCTGAACATTTATGCCCTAAATACAAAGGCATCCACGTTTATAAAAGAAACTTTACTAAAACTCAAATCACACATAAAACCACACGCACTTATAGTGGGAGACTTCAACACCACACTCTCACCACTGGACAGGAAGACCAGAGAGAAACTTAACAAAGAAACAAAGAAACTAATAGAAGTTATGGTGCAGTTGGACTTAACATTTATCTACAGAACATTCCATCCAAATACAAAATAATTTACCTTCTTCTCAGTACCACATGGAACCTTCTCTTAAATCAACAACATACTTGGCAACATAGTAAACCTCAACAGGCACAAAAAAAATTGAAATAACCCCCTGTAACTTATCAGACCACCATGCTTTAAAGTTAGAATTCAACAACAATACGAACTACAGAAAACATGCAAACTCATGGAAATTAACACCCAATTGCACAATTCTTGGGTTGAGGAAGAAATAAAAAAGAAATTAAAGATTTCTTAGAATTCAATGAGAATGCGGACACAACATACTCAAGCCTATGGGACACTTTGAAAGCAGTGCTAAGAGGAAAGTTCATAGCACTAAGTGACCAATGGAATAGAGTTAAGAACCCTGATATTAACCCACACACCTATGAACACCTGATTTTTGACAAAGGTGCTAAATCTGTACAATGGAAGAAAGATAGCATCTTCAACAAATGGTGCTGGCATAACTGGGTGCAGACATGTAGAAGACTACAGATAGACCCAAGCCTATTGCCATGCACAATACTTAGGTCAAAATGGATCAAAGACCTCAACATAAACTCAGCTACACTAACCCTATTAGAAGACAAAGTGGGAAATACCCTTGAATGAATTGGTACAGGAGACCACTTCCTGAACATTACACCAGTAACACAGACACTGAGATCAACAATTAATAAATGGGACCTCTGGAAACTGAGAAACTTCTGTAAGGCAAAGCACATAGTCAGCAAGACAAAATGGCAGCCCACAGACTGGGAAAAGATATTCACCAACCCCACATCTGACAGAGCGCTTATCTCCAAAATTTACGAAGAACTCAAGAAGCTAGTCTCCAAAACACCAAACAATCCAATTAAAAAGTGGGATACAGAACTAAATAGACAATTCTCAATAGAGGATCTAAAATGGCTGAAAGACACATAAGAAAGTGTTCAACATCCTTAACCATCAGGGAAATACAAATCAAAACAACTCTGAGATACCATCTTACTACTGTTAGAATGGCCAAAATCAAAAACACCAATGACAGTTTATGCTGGAGAAGATGTGAAGAAAGGGGAACACTCCTCCACTGCTGGTGGGAGTGCCAACTTGTACAGCCACTTTGGAAATCAGTATGGTGACTCCTCAAGAAAATGGGAATCAGTCTATCACAAGTTCCAGCAATTTCATTCTTACCCAAAAGAAGCACAATCATACATCAAGAACATCTGTTCAAAGATGTTCATAGCTCTATTTGTAATAGCCAGAAACTGGAAGTAGCCCAGATGCTCCTCAACCAAAGAATGAATAGAGAAAATGTGGTACATTTATACAATGGAGTACTACTCAGCGTGGGGGAGGGGAAATGGAATCTTGAAATTTGCAGGAAAATGGAACTAGAAGAAACCATTCTAAACGAGATAACCCAATCATAAAAAGACAAACATGAATGTACTCACTCATATGTGGATTTTAGACATAGAGTAAAGGATTACCAGCCTACAACCCACACTGCCAGAGAAGCTAGTAAACAAGGAGGACCCTAAGAGAGATATACATTGTCCCCTGGAGAAGGGGAAAGGGTCAAGATCTCCTGAGCAAATTGAGAGCTCGGGAAGAGGGGGGAGGGAGCTAGGAGAAGGAGAAGGGAAGAAGAGGAGGGATGCAGAGGACATAAGCAAGCAGAAAGTTTGAGTCAGGGGAAGAATAGAAGAAAACAAGAATGGAGATACCATAATAGAGGGAGACATTTTAGGTTTACAGAGAAATCAGGCACTAGGGAAATGTCTGGAAATCTACAAAGACGACACCAGCTAACAATCTAAGCAACAGAGTAGAGGCTACCTTAAATGCTCTCCCCTGATAATGAGATTGATGACTGACTTATATACCACCTGATAGCCCTCATCCAGCAGCTGGTGGAAGTAGAAGCCAGACACCCACAACTTATTACTGAACTGAACTGGAATCCAGATGCAGAGTGAAGAGCAAAGGGGTCCAGACCAGGCTGGTGAAACCCATAGAAACAACTGACCCGGACATTGGGGAACTCTTGCTCCCAAGACTGATAGCTGGCATACCAGCATAGGACTGATCCAGACCCCAGGAACATGGGTTTCATTGAGGAAACCTCGGAAATCTACAGGACCTCCTGTAGTAGTTCAGTACTTACCCTAGCATAGACGTGGACTGTGGGAGCCCATTCCACATAGAGGAATACTCCCTGAGGCAAGACACACGGGGGTGGGCCTAGGCCCTATCCCAAAGGATATGATAGACTCTGATGACACCCTATGGAAGGCCTCACCATCCAGAGGGAGCAGAAAGGATATGTGATAGGTAGGGTTTTAATTGCGGGATGGTGGTAGGAGAGGACGGGAGGGAGAAGAGAACTGGAATTGTCATGTAAAACAATCTTGTTTCTAATTCAAATACAAAAATCTGAAAAAAGGACAAAAACAAAAATCACTGTAAAAGTCTCATTCTATCCATAGGTACACACAGATTCAGCATAACTCCCATTGAAATTCTAATGATGTATGGTCACAGAAATAGAAAAAAATCTAAATTTCATATGGAAACTACTGAAGACCTTGAATAGTCAAAAATCAATCATGACAAAGAACAAAGCTGGAGGCAACACAGGTCCTGATTTCAAATTATATCAAAAGCTGTGGTAATTTAAACTATTTTTAAATTATTTATTCATTTATTTATCTATTTATTTGTATATGGGTACTAGAATACAAACACACACAGACACACAAGCACACACACAGTGGAAGGGTGGACACAGGAAACAAACAGATACATAGACCAGTTGAACAAAAGAGAGAATCTAAAATAATGCCAAGTATTTACAGCCAAGTAATTTTTGACAAGGGAACTCAGAAAACACCATATAGAAAGGACAGTCTTTGCAGTAAATGGTATTAGTAAACTGGACATCCTCATGAAAAGCAGAACACTGGAGCCTTGGTCTTTAACACTGTCCACAAAATTCAAATGCATAGCTGGAAAGCAGGAGACAGCTCTACAAGCTCCAGAGCACCTGAGTGTACTTTCCAGCACCCACAATGGTTGGCTCACCTGAAACTCCAGCTCCAGGAGCCCCAACATGCTCTTCTGATATTGGAGACCACCTTCACACATGTAGCACACACACATACACACACAAATAACCAAAACAAAACTAAATCTTTAAAAAATATATAAGCCTGGAAAATCAAGATGAAGCTGCAGCCACAGCAGCCTGACTGTCATGCTCTGACTCTCAGTGGTGGCTGTAGCCTCTGCCAGTGCGTGATCTCTCCCAAAAGTGAGTACTTTGGCCCCTCTCCTGCTGCCAGGCAGGGACCAGGACTGGAATCATCAAGAAACAGACCCTAGATGCAGGGAAGCACCTAGACAAACAGCGTACCAGCCAGGT
This sequence comes from Cricetulus griseus, assembly GCF_003668045.3. Classification (NCBI taxonomy): domain Eukaryota; kingdom Metazoa; phylum Chordata; class Mammalia; order Rodentia; family Cricetidae; genus Cricetulus; species Cricetulus griseus. The sequence goes on from NC_048598.1 coordinate 63,108,918, forward strand.
TCACTAAGGGCCAGGGGGATCCTGAAAGTGCTAAGACAGCACTGTGGCCCTGCACCTGGATCGGTGCAGTGGAAAGTGAGAAAGAAGAGGGTGGAATGATGGGAGAGCAAGAAGCAAGCAAACAGGTGATGGAGCAAGGGAAGAGGGGAGGTTTTGTGCACTATGAAGAGAGAAGGAACGGGAGATGCTAGAGCAGTTGTTATTCTTGCTCCTTGGGAAAAGGAGAATTACACTGCCTATCAATAGAGCCAGTAATAAATACAAGGGCTGGTGGGATTATGCCTTTGAGGCAGTCCCAGTAAGGATCCAGTATTGACCATGTAACAGAAGCCAGTCCTCTTCCTCTACTTTTAAAATCACTTTCACTCCCTTGGAAAAATAATAGCAGTTTGACAAGTATGGGAAAAGAAAGTCTTCCATGATCCCTCTTCATGACTGCCTTCTTACCATAAATAAAATCTCCTATGTGCAAACAGAGAACGCAACAAGGAATGATGGAAGAAAAACAAATCCAAAACTCAAGCAACAACTTGTCCTCACCTTTATCTTCTAGACATAATTAGAACCAACTATGTCTGCACAACTAACCCTTTACATGAACAGGAGAGAGATGCTGCAGAGATGACCACATCTGTGCAAACAACTAGTGGGGCTCAAGTCTGTGACTAGGAAAACTGTATTCAGCATGGACTCAGGAAGCCTTGGAAGATGAAATCAGCTTTAGCTACTGTGTGCTGTTGTGCTTTCAATATGAAGTGTCTCCCATAGGCTCATGTGTTTGAACACATTTTGGAACATTGTGGAGCCTTTAGGAGATGGAGATCTCTGGAGGAAGTGGGTTCCTGGAGTCTAGTCTTGAGACTAGACTCATTTTCTGCTCACTCTGTTTCCTGACAGGAGATGCAATGTGATCATCTATCCTTCTACTCCTTCCATCATGTCTTATCCACTATGATGGAATATGTTCCATTAAACTGTGAGGAAAAAATAAACCATCTTTTGTTTAAATCTTCTTATTGGGTATATTGTCTTAAAGGAACTAACGCACATATTGTGGTTTTGGTCTCTCTCTGAGCTGTTTGTTAATAAGCCTAGAGTTTGTCTAGATGTGCTCTGGACTAATTTGACGCTCAGAGTTGTCATGAGTGCATCTCATCATCAGCTATCTTACCACCTGCTCCAGGGCACTAGAACATGTGAGCTTAAACTAGGTAGGCAACAGGAGAGAAGCATGTTTGGGCTGGTCAGGTTTGCCATCATTATGGAATTGAGTAGGCAAAATACCTGGGTTTATTTCAGTGTACTAAGGATATGAGTGCAAAGCCTCGATAACTTAGAACATGAGAATAGGTGATTCTAAAACATGGTTACTGTCACTGGTATGATGAAGGAAGTCCTTCTGTGTATATGTCTCTCTTATTGGTTAATGAATAAAACACTGTTGGCCAATGGGGAAGCAAGATAGGTGGGACTAGGAGAGAAGGAGGATTCTGGGAAATGTAGTAAAGAGGAGTCGCCATGTGATCCCATGAAGAAAGGACACATGCCACTGGCGTCGCTGATAAATATTTATAAAATATATAGATTAATGGTTATGGTTGACACTTAAGACAGAGCTAGCAAATAAGAAATCCTAGTCATTGGCCAGCAGCATTGTAACTAATATAAGACTCTGTGTGTTATTTGAGGGCCCTAATGTGGTGGCGGAACTCAGACAGCTGCTGGAAAGAGTTATCGTTACACTGGTACTCTCATGAGCTTGCTGGAAATGATGGGCCTGTGTGTAACAAAGACGGAGGGAGAATCAGAAACTACATGAACCATTCCTAAAGGGGAAAGAAACAATTTTTTTTCCTCAAGATCCTCAAAATCCTGATGTCTTAGTTGTCTTTAGTTGTTAACTTTACACACACACCCTGTAGTCATGGGAGAGGAAACACTCTGTTGAGGAATTGCCTGGAACAGATTGGCCTATAGGCATGTCTGTGAGGGGTTGCCTTAATAATGAATTGATGTAGGAGGGTTGAGTCCACTGTGTTTAGCACCATCCCTAGGTGAGTAGCCATGAGCTATATAAGCAAGCTAGTTGACTGTGAGCTTGAGCAAGCCAGTAAGCAGCATCCTTCATGATTTCTGCTTCAGGTTCTTACCTTGAGTTCCTGTCCCAATTTCCATCAGTGATGGATTGTGAACTGAAATTATAAGCCTAATAAACCTTTTCATCTTATAAAATGAACTAAATCCTTTCCTCCCTTAAGTTGATTTTGGTAAGTGTTTTATTTCAACAACAGAGAGAAAACTAGTATAGTTTGTGATCGATGCATGGAAGATGAAAAAGTGATGCTAAACACCCTTCCTTCCTTCCTTCCTTCCTTCCTTCCTTCCTTCCTTCCTTTGTTTCTTCCTCCCCTCCTCCCACCTTTCCTTCCCTTCCTTCCTTCTTTCCTTTCTTCTTTCATCTTGTTTTGGGGGAATTTTGTTTTATTTTGTCTATATATTTGAGACAGAGTCTTACTATGTAGCCCAGTCTAGATTAGGACTATATAGCACAGGTTGTCCTCAAGTTCACAATCTTCCTGCCTCAGTCTCCAAAATGCTTGGATTACAGGAATGAGCCACCACATCATCCTCAGGAAGGGGTGGGTGGATAAGGCCCTATGAGCCCCACCCCATAGAAACCATGGAGAAAGATCTTAAACATTGGCAATCACTTTTCTAGACATACTATTCATCTATCTATAAAAGGATAATTTTGAAGTAGTTGATGTTTTCATGAAAAAAAAATAGTCAATTGGTATGTCCTTCCCTCTTAGCATTCCTTACTGGCCTGTAGTTCTTTATGAAGAAGAGTGCTGGGGTATAGCCTTCCTGTACCCCCAAACCACGTTAGCATGTGCATTGCTGCTGTCCTTGCTCAGCTCATGTTTATGCATCCATGCTGATGAGACTATATGGATATATAATACACAATCTCACAGCAAACTCCAATTGACTATCCAAAACCAAACTGTCAGTCCTGAAACACTCATACAAGTAACATTATATAGTCTGAGCAGGTTGCATTTAGGAATATATATATATATATATATATATAATATATATATATATGTATATGTATATGTATATATGAAACAACAATTAATAAAAAAGAGACCATAAATTTGGAAGAGAGCAAGGAGTATTGGGAGGGTTTGGAAAGGAGGAAAGAGAAGGGAGATATTATGTAGTTATAGTCAAATAAAATAATTTTAAATGAAAATTATCCAAATATAGTATGACCAATAAAGATAGAGATCACAAAATAAAAAAATGAAATAATATAAAAATGTTCTCACCCCAAAGAATTGTTAAGTATGTGTTACTGACCTGCACAATGATTAGCTCCATTTGATAATCCAAAATGTAGATACGCACGGAAACATCCTGAGGTACTCGTCACAATTATTACTTGTCAGAAAGAAAGTAACACTTTGAAAAATGGATCTTCTGGGGACACAGTTCTTTTAGGAAATAATTGGCTGTGTTGGTGGAACGGTGATAAGGACTCCCTAAACTGTTGAGAGTGTTACTGGCTGGGAGTCACTTGGCTCTACTCCGGACAGTTTGCTGGCTGCCAGTCTCCATGTCACATGACTCTGGCCAGCCTGCCAAGGTGGTTTGCAGATAAGCTTAAGCAATGCTAGGAGTTTCTGGTCCCAGGGACTGCAGAGCCATCATTGCTGTGTTTATGCTTTTGGTGACCACAGTAAGGGCTGAGGGAGTTACAGGGCAGTCCTGCCTGCTCACCGGCCAGGGAGGAAGAGGTTCTTTGTATTTCTCAAAGATGATAACATTTCCCATCTTGCGAGTTGAATTTGCCCCTACCAAAAGAGGTGTTGACATCTGTCTATGTTAGCTTTAACTGTCCACTTGACACAGTGTAGAGTCATCTGCGAATGGAGTTTCAATCGAGGGATTGCCTATGTCAGACTAGCCTATGAGCATGCCTATGGGGACTGTCTTGGTTATCAATTAATGTGGGAGGGCCCAGTCCATGGAGGGCAGCACCATTCCCCTGGGCTCTATAAGAAAGCAAGGTATGCATAAGACTGAGGGAGCCAGCAAACAGTCTTCCTCCATGGTTTCTGCTTCAAGCTCCTGCTTGACTTCTTTCAGTGATGGACTGTGGCCTGGAAGATGAAATAAACCCATTCCTCCCCTAAATTGCTTTTGGTCATAGTATTTTATCACAGCAACAGGAAGGAAACTAGAGCATCTCCCTTCCTCACCCCATGCCAGTATAGCCTTATGTAAACTTACAAGTCTTTGCACGGAACAAAGTTTAAGATGAAATGGCCAGAGTGAATCCTAATGCAACATGACTGACATTCTTATGTCAAAAAGAAGAGAAATAGTGACTAGAGGAAAGACAAACATAGGGAGAGCAACTAGTGCAGGTGGCAAGCTGGATCTAGCCCATAGGCCACTTACAGCTTGCCAGACCCATAAGCAAGATTCTTCCCCTAAGTAATAAAGTGTCCATGTGTTGGAAATCTCCTGTTCTCAGTGGTGTCTTCTCCACTGACTGATAGAAAGAGCTGAACTTCTCTCAGAGAGTGAGGGCTCCTTCACCCAAGGTCAAAGTACCTTCTGAGGGCATCCTACTCAGAGACTGGCAGAACATAGAGATATGAAGTAATAAAGAGATTTCACACTTGCCCTGGTTCTATCATCAACCAACCAGAAGGGGAGATCATATCAGTTGACTTACTGTATTTTATGGCTCCATAGTTCTCAAGCTAAACCTTCCCTGTGATCTTAAAAAGGATAACAGGATCAGGAGCATGTGATAGTTCAACTGGATTATCAGCTTGATTGGATTCAGAAGTGTCTAGGATATACTGGCTCTGGATGTACCTATGAGGGTATTTCCAGAGATGGTTGAGTGAGGTGATCTGTAATCTGCCCTGAATGTGGGCAACACCATAACATGGAAGGGGAGAGGGGAAAGTCAACAGCATAGGAATGTTCTCTCTCTCTCTCTCTCTCTCTCTCTCTCTCTCTCTCTCTCTCTCTCTCTGTGTGTGTGTGTGTGTGTGTGTGTGTGTGTGTGTGTGTGTGTGTGTGTTCCTCTCTCTTTCTTCCTTCCTCCCTTCTGGTTGTCATGCTGTGAACTGCTCTTTCTGCCACACACACCTTCCTTGCAATGGTGGACTGACATCCCTAAATCTGTAAGCCAAAATAAAACATTTCTCCTTTGCTGTACTCAGGTATTTTTGTCACAATAATAATAATAATAATAATAATAATAATAATAATAATAATAACAACAACATGTAAGGGACCCTCTGAGCCCCACAAGAAATATTCTGAATCCCAAGTTATAATTACTTCCTCCCCTTTTTCTTTCCTTGTTCTGTTCAAGTTCTGATTTTTTTTTCTGTAAAATGATGTGAGCACTGTATTAGTTAATTTTCTGTTGTTGTGTTGAATACGGCAACAAAAGGCCACTTAGAGGAGAAGTGGGTTTATTTGGTCTGCAGTTCAGAGCAGATACAATCCATCATGGTGTAAAAGGCATTGCAGCAGGACCATGAGGCTGGCTTGGCAGTCAGGGAGCAGAGTGACCACTCTATCTACAAACAAGAAGCAGAGAGAAAGAATAGGAAGCAGCACCAGGCGGTAAAACCTCAAACCCTGCCTCCTGTTGATGTACTTCTTCCAGCAAGTCTCTACCTGCTAAAAATCCCATGACTTCTGCATACAGCACCACCAGGTTGGAACAAGCGTTCAAAAAACACAAGCCTGCGCTGGACACTGCATATTCAAACCATAATGGGTGTTGTATGAAATATGAAATAAGACTGCTAGGAGTGGTTGTGTAGCTACTTCCTCCAAATGAAAGCTCCCCTTCTGAGAGGGAAGATGATGGGGCTTCATAAGACTCAGAAAATCACCCATCTTACCAGACTTGGAAAGTTCAAAGATTCCTAAGGGCCCTCTACATGGCTATGAAAGCAATGAGCAATGGAGGGGGAGGGGAGTCTCTTCTACTAGCCAACAGCTTACACACTGCAGGGAGCTCTCCAGTGAGTCACTCTGGGGTGGGCTTCTTGGTGGCCCAGCTATTTTGAGTCATCCATGTTCCTGTAAATAACCCCAATAAACTCCTTGCTTACTAACCTACACTGGGGTGGAATCATCTCTTCAGCCTGTCATAGGAACCCTATCTGGGGTAAATACGCACTTGTTCTCTCTCATCCCCCAAAGACAGTGTAAGCATTTTTGCTCAGTGCATTTTGCTGCAGAAGCAGAGAGAAAGCTGACGGGGGAAGTCTCTGGGTCACCATTGACACTATTTGGTCCCTGACTTTGTTTATCTCTTGGTCATAATCGTTAATAAGGAAGCTCCCAAGCATTCATTTGTTTACTTTGCTCCTAACTGTAGGGATAAATTGCTCCAATTTGATGTGGCAGGATTCTGCAGGGTGCCACTGGGCATATTTGCCATTCTTGGCAGACTCCCAAGGAACTCTGAGGCAATCTGTCTTGTCAGCATATCCTATGTTGGCCTGCCCATTCACCCATTGCTCACTCCCTGGCCGACCTCACCCCTGTCAGTTGACAGGAAAAGGACACTGACAACTTAATGTGAAAAGTCACATTTGGAGCCAAGGGTTCTGGGATGAGGCAGTGGGATGGTGTGGAGACAACAGGATTCACTGGTCATTCAATCACTGTAATAAGTAATGTTATATTCTGTGCTGGTTAGTTTTTTGTCAACTTGACACAAGCTAGAGTCATCTGGAAAGAGAGAGCCTCAATTGAGAAAATGCTTCCATAAAATTTACCTGTAAGTATTTGCATTTTGTTGATTAATTATTAATAGGGGAGGTCCCATCCCACTGTGGGCAGTGCCACTTCTGGGCATATGGTCCTGAGGTACATAAGAAACCATGCTGAGCAAGCCATGAGGAAAAATCTGGTAAGCAGCCCTCCTCCTTGGCCTCTGCTTCCATTCCTGCCTCCAGGTTCCTTCCATGACTTCCTTTTGTGATGGACTATATAAAGTTTAAGATGAAATCAACTACTTCCTCTCCAAATTTGTTTGGTTGCAGTGTTTCTCGTAATAGAAAGGAAACTAGGACACATTCTATATAGATGTGACTGCTCTGAGACTTTTCAGGGTTTACTGAAAGTCTGCTTGTTGAACCAGGATCTGACTCAGAGCTGAAACATGGTAGGCTGGGGAGATGGCAAGGTAAAGTGCTAACCTTACAAGCATGAGCGCCTGAGTTGGGTCCCCACAACTCATGTTTAAAGCCACGCATGATGGCACTTATAATTCCAGAACTGGAGAGGCAGAGAAGGGATGATCCCTGATGCCTACTGGCACTGGCCAGCCAGCCTTGCCTACTTGGTGAGCTCCAGAACAATGTGAAGCCTTATCTTTAAAAAAATTAATAAACAACTGGGGTTAGAGGATGGTACAGACTTTAAAAACATATATTGGTGTGACGGAGGAAATGTATCCAGTTCCCAACACTACTAGGAGTGTGGCTACAGCTGTCTCTAACTCCAGTTCCATGTGGCATCTGATTCCTTTGACCACTATGGACATCCACACACACTTGTACACAACCACACACAGACACACAGGTATAATTTAAAATAATAACATAAATAAGTCTTTAAAAATACAAAAAAACCAACAACATACACACACATAAAAAGGTGAATGTCTTTTGAAGGATAAAACCAGGTTTTCCTCTGGCCTCCATATGTACCCCCACATACATATGAGCCTTCATACACATTGATATGTGTGCACATGTGCACACACACACACCACACACACACACACACACACACACACACACACACACACACACACACACACGGAAATCTCTCCAGTGCTTTTCCAATTTAATTCTACAAGGGGACTTTAAAAAAAACAACAAAAAACAAAAACAAACAAAAAAACAAACAAAAAAACAAAAACATGAGACCAGAGAAGGGAGACTTGGAGGTCACCAGCCAAGTCTAAATTGGCACACGAAAAACATGTGAACTATCACAGGGAAATCCAAAGAGAAAAACAAGAACCCAAAATCACAAGGATGTATCAGAGGAAGAAGGGCACAGAGACCACAGATGAACCAGGAGGGAGATTGGAAAAATTAGATGAGTGGGAAGCAGAGGCAGGAGGATCCCTGGAGCTCCTGCCAGTTTAGCCAAATCAATGAGCTCCTGATTCAATAAGAGTTCATTTCTCAAAAAGCATGGTAGAGAGCGATCAAAGAAGTCACTTTGAGTGTCAACAGACAAGTGCTCATACACGCACGCACGCACGCATGCACGCGCGCGCACACACACACACACACACACACACACACACACACACACACACACAGGTCAGATGAGGAGAATGATGGCTGTAACTATTTTGGTTTCTTAGACAGGGAAGAATATACATGATAGAATGGTTTCTCCACTGTCCATTTAGCAGCTTCAGCCCACTGCATATTTCATGAGTTCTCTTACATAGATGGCACTAGGGAACAGCCCAGCAAATAAAGCCACTGAATGTGGCTGGAAAGAGGCAATGAGGGGAAGTGGGTACTGAAGAAGGGGCAGCTAGCATTGGAGTACACCTGATGATAGTTGACTATTACTTCTCTTTTCTTTAGAAGGATCTGGAATTTTTAGACTTTTATGTTCTCCTAACAGAATTTCAACAGTTTGCAAGCATCCTATAGGCTACAATTTTTCCTTTAGGAAGTATAAAACCATTTCCAGGGTCTCACATATTCTGGGGTATCCCAGAGCCCCAAACCATGTCCTCATTTTTTATGTATACTTTTTAAAATTGGCGACAAAATAAATCATTTCTGATATGATTTGATTTTGCAAAACAGAACTTCATAGCTAAAGCAATTAGTGTTAAATCGTCAGAGTATCAGAGAAAAATGGTGCTAATGAGGAATGGATGTTATAACAAAGGTCAAAGGTAACATTCCAATTGCAGTATTTTGCCAAGGGCTGGAAATGGGGCATCTGAATGATGTTGCAAATTGGGAGTTGAGAGAATAAAACTTTGGTAGCTGTCTATAATGTGTAATCTAGGCAGAAAGGATTTTCATCTTATCTCTCAGCTCTCTCCTTTCATGGGTAAAGGCTGGAACACAATGGAAACTTTCAGCTTTTTAAGATATCCAAAATATTAATTTAAAAAATCTCATAAAAGACAGTCTCAATAAGCTAGGAAAAGGGGGCATTTTGGGCTTATCTGAGGGAAGTGTTTTGTTTTGAATATCTGGTACATTCACAGGATACCATTGCTCTCCATTAGTCACTAAGTCTGGGTAAAACAAACACAAAGAGAATGTGCTTGTCATGTAGTTGTCTCTGACTGAAACAGCCCATCCAAGACCAAGGCATGTTAAGACTCTGGAAGAAAACAAACTCACAAGTCCCAGGAATTCAATAAAACAACCCACAAGTCTCAGGAACCACCTGAAACTTAACAAGACTCACAGGCTCCTTCTCGAAGTTCTATAAGCATACAACTGGTGAGAAAGAGGTCTCTTCTGATGTTTCAACTGCCTTAAAGTTCATAGGGAGTTCTAGAGATGCAGCTTTGAAAGGGATGCTATTTTCAGTGATGTACCTGCTTTCAGTCATGTACCTGCCTTTGATCACACATGCTCCTGTAAGTAACCCTCACTCATATTCCTGTAAGTGGTCCCCAAAAATTCACCAGTTCTTTAATCTAGATATCAGTGGAATTGTTTCTTTAGATTGTCACCAGTGTCACATCTGGGATGAACAGACATTTGTGCTTCCCCAGGAAAAGTCATACAATACATTTCTGCCATGTTTCTCAAATTTGCATTTACACTGTCCAGTCAACTGAATTGTTTTGCCACACTGAATTGTATTTGCTACACCATCAGCTAAAGGCAGACAGCATCAGTCCCTGTTTTGATATGCACTGTGCATAGTGGAAGAAGTTTTTGACTCTTGGTTGCTTCCTACCTAGCTCCTTAGCTCACACCTGTAGTCTGAGTCTTTTAATTCCATGTGTGAATCTTGATAAGCTCTCACTTGCTTAACCCATTGTTCTTCCACACAGAAAGGGCTTTCTTTCCATAAGTTTCCTCAATCACTTTTGTGAATGGAAGCCCTCTGGACTTCACACTTCAGAATTTGCAACAGGAATACTGCCTAGGATGATGATGGGATCCCAATTAAAAGTATTTTTTATTGGTAGGGCTACTCTTCCCTGCCAAGGAGCAATTGAACTCTGGTGTTGGTGTGAAAAGACGCTGGCCTTGTGTGGAAGCTCCTGAAACATGTGAGCTTCGTTTACTTCCTGATTGGTTGTTTCTTTAGTTCTGAGGCCATTGATGTGTGAAGGGACTCTACAAGGACATCATCCTCAAGTGTCACTAACCATAATCTATTTCTTTATCTGCTTCTTATTCAAAATACCATGAATACACCAAATATACCTTTTTCCATACTGTTATGTTCTTGATACAGTCACTAGGAGCTGGCTCTACACTGTGGCCATCTAGCTCCAATTCCTTAATTTATAATGCCTCACTTATTTACATTACACTCTCAACAATGGCTATGTATCCTTCATAATTAGGTAATGTTAATAGAATAATACAGGAAACATGGTCAGTTTCCCCAACAGAAAATCTGTTTTCTAATCAAGATGGAGAAGTAGGAAGATAGAGGAAGACTGTCAAAGATGCCTCTTTGATGACCATCATGAAGAACACTATGATTACAAATTCATGAGCTGGGGAACATGATGTCTGGATGGAGCACATCTGCCAAGCAATCAGGCCAGAGTGAATGAGTGTGTGTCAGAGGCTAACTACACAGGTGACTAAAGCATCAGCCAGTATCCCTGCAAGACAACCAGAAGGAAACAAGATGGTGTGAAACAAGTTTAGAGAATCCATTTAAGAAGATTCTGTAATTACAGTTGGCACTAAAAGCAGGGCTCAGCTAGAACTTCCTCTCCTCTAGCTCTCCCAGTATAGCATATGCCAGCATGGTCACCCCACCCCTCTTAGTTGCCAAGGATACTAAGTACCAAAAAGACGAGGCCAATCAGGCTAGAGTGAACCATAGAGGTGATTAGAGGAAATAGGTTGTCCCCATAGTTCCATAAGCAAGAACTATCTTGCATGTCCTAAAGGGTTTTGGAGTGAGGGAGAGAACAAGGAGGACCTCAGAGTATTGGAAACTGGAATACAAACAGAAAGGAGCACTCATCTTTACCAGAAGCAACCCAAGTCAGGGCTCTGGAGAGCTAAGGATAAATACCACTCAACTCCAGGAATGCAGAACTGGCACAGGGGAAGAAACAAAAATAGCTTCCAAGAGCTTACATGAAGGCAGTTAGGAGCGTGTCTTCCATTAGGTCCAGGCTAAGCCAGTTATGCAACTGGAATACCAGAGTTCGTTGTGACTGGAGTACCAGAGCTCATTGTTATATGTCCCTTACAGATGCCTACGATCAGAGTCAGGAATTGAATCTTCAAAACTGCTTTATTCAGAAAACTGGCTATCTGAGAATACATAGAACAATATCCCCCAAGTCTGTCTTGCATCTCCCCTCCAGCCAGCAGATTATGTAGGTAGTAGAGGAAGGGGAGAAGGAAGGCACTTAGTCATTCTAGAGGTCAGTCTTCACCATCAGATAGGATGGTGGGCTCATTTCTGAGACTTATGTGTTCTGTGCCTCTCTCATTATCACCCCTTGCACTCCTCCCTCCTTCTCTAGGTGTCTGTGCTCAAGCACATGAAATGCTGAGTCTAGCTAGTTTCTGCTGGTATAAACCTTGTATTCCTCCAGGGGCGTGTGATCTGGGAGTGGGTGAAGCCTGAACAAACCAACCATTAACACTGAGCCCGTGCTGAGCTGATAATAATGAAGGGGTGTTGAGTCTTTGCTACAATACAGAGACAGGTGCATCTCCATAATACAAAATCTGGAGTGCTTCTCTCCACCCTCCTGTCCCCTGTCAGTCAGAACCAGCAAGGCGAGCTAAAGCAGAACATCACACAGAGAAGCAGCAGGCACTAGGGAGCATCTGATGCTATGTGGTGTCTCCAGGGGTGGGTGTGGGGAACTCGGGGCTATGGCTGAGCAGTTGAAGTTCTGAATCCCCCACCATTCCCACAGGAGGCAATGCAGATGCAGCCAGGAGTAACAGGCCGGCTTTCAATGCAAAGGTTTAGCTGATTCTCTAATGTTTCAACAATACATACAAGGGTTCCTGTGGTGCTGGAATTGCAGACCTAGTGGCCCTGGTCACAGTTGTAGAGCACCAAGGGAAAAGGTGTAACATCCATTTGGCTTCCATTTGACTTTGCACGACCCAGTCCCTGTGGCTTCTCTCTAACATGGACTTTAACTTCAGCAGGGAAACTCATCCAGCAATGATGAGTTAATGACAAAGAAATAGTAGGGGTGAGGCCCAAGATATCTGTGGTACTCTGAAATCAAGTACAATAGATGTTTGGAGTATAGGGGCTTGTTGAGGCACATACTCACAGAGTACACTGGCAGTCCAGTACTGGAGCAGCAAAAAGCAACCTGAACAGGACCCCCCAAAAGAACGAAGTGTTGGATGAATGTCACAGAAAGACACACTTAGGAGATACACAGAATCCAAAGGGATTGGACAGAGTTAGCTAAGCTGGGACACCTGTGAGCCCTCATTTTGACTACTCTTGGGGTGGGAACTAAAGGCAGGCCAGCCTGTGGTGAACAAAATAACAGAGACATAGTTTCATGCAAGCATTGCTGGCAAACAACATGAGGTTCCAGTTGTCGATTCTCTGAGGTGACAGTACCACAGAGATCTTTAGGTATAGTCACCCCACCAGAGTTCAGACAGTCAGGTGAAGACAGCAGTCCAGGAGGTGTGGCTCTGTAGTCTGCTCACAACCACCTGTAACCCCATCATAACCACCTGTAACCCCAGCTGCAGAAGATCTGATGTTCTCTTTTGGACTCTGAGTATATCTGTATTCACACACACACACACACACACACATACACACACACACACACACACACACACACACACACACCTTTTTTAAAAAAAATTAGTCTACTGACCACCATACTTCTCAGAGACCCCGTCCCCAAGTGTTCAGGTCTGTCCCTTCTGATTTGACAGCATTGCTGATTAACGCAAATGGCAGTAACTACCCGAGAATGTCATTTGGAAGTTAAGTGGAAAAGCCAATTGTGCATTATGAATCTGAAATGACTTTCATTGGGATGCTCTGGAATGGAATTATCAAGGCTCTCTTTAATTAATTTGGTAGAGAAGTTTATTGTGTGGAGCTACTGGGATAGCGTGCGAGCTCTGATAAGAAAGGCAGACTGCTGCCATTTGAGGGTTGAAACTCCCAAGAATTGTGGTCTAGAGAAGTGTCCCTCACGAACTGGTTTGGTTACCTGGCAACTCACAAATAGACTCTATTGCAGGTGGAAGGAAAAAAACAGGCCCATAGATGGCTCCCTCCTTCCCGGGGTTCATCTTCTGTATAGGAGGATACTGTGTAGGTACATTCAATGTGAATGACAACAGGCTTTATCAGTCTACCAAAGGAGCTGGAAACTCAGGAAGGCAACTGAACAAATAAAGGGATTCAATAATGTGGACGGTGCTCAATGAGGTGAAAGCTTCACTCTCAGGATGAGGAATCCACATACTCGGAATTGGAAAATCCATTTCTTTCCTTAAAATGTTCATTTTTTGCCTCCTAGCAGAGAGGCAGTGAGTCACTGTGACACATCTGACTCCACCTTCTGTGCCTCACGTCCCCCCCTGAGCACAGCACACAGACAAGAGCACCTAATAGTGGGGCAGGACAGCAGGACATCTTCATTCACACTGTAGCAATGAGGCCAGCGCTCTCCAAAGATGCTTCCTAGTCCAAGAATTCCTCCAAGCGTGCTTTCTGGGTCAGCAGATGGCTCAGTGGGTGCACTGCTTACTATACAAGCATGCAGAACCTGAGTTCAATCTCCCAGACCCACATAAAAAGAAAGCCAGGTGTAGCTTTACACCAATTTGTAACTTAGCACCATGAGGGCCAGAGACAGGACTCACTGGGGCTTAGTTGTCATCAGTCTAGCTCCAAGCTCAGTTCAAGACCCCCGTCTCAAGGGAATAAAGCAGAGAGTGGCAGAGTAAGACATTCAGTGTTCTCCTCTGCCTTCTCCATATGTTCATGGACACCCATACCTGCACACACAGGTGCACATATTCCATACAACACACTCATACACACTCCACTGTGGGAGATCTACAATAATACTTCCAATAGTATATACTTTTTTGAAAAAATGATTTTTCCCCAACTTTTTAATCAAGTTAACACTTGTTCTGTTTTGCATACGCGAATGAAAATCCCTGGAAGGAATCAGTGTCTGCAAAGGCTGACTAGTTAGAACAACAGTGATGTGGAGAAGTGGGAATGTTGCAAGTCCAGAGTCAAATCATCTTGGGGTATAGTTAGCATCCCCTAATAGCCATTATTGCCCTCTTCTGTACACAGCCCAACACCCTTTGTGACCAATAGGTAAAACTTTTGAAATATATAAACAGACCCCTAGTCCCCATCAGATGCTAGCAAATAGCATCTGAGGTCTATAGCAGAGTTTTCCTGCTGCTCCCACCCATGTATTTGAAACATGTTGTTTTGTGTTGCTTTATCACTTTGTCCTGAACTATAAAAAGTTCATGGAAGTGCTACCTCACTGCAACATGGTATTTGAGCTAACCTAAACCTGTGTTCCTGGGCCACGGTCACTCGTACTTGGCTCTAGAGTAAACCATCTCTTTTAGTCCCATTGAGGTGAGAGCTGTTTCTTCTGCTGACAATACGTCACTTTCAATTTTAAATTTCTACAAATGAAACAACTATAATTCTGAGCCAAATTTTATGCAAATGGAGGACTTGGAGAGGCTGAACCTGTGAGAACCTTCCAGTCAGAGATTTTACAAGGTTACAGCCGGCACCAGTACCTTCTGATGCAGGCTGGTGTGAACAGTCACAACACACGACAAAAAAAACACTTTGGAGCCTTATGTGAAGGCACAAGGCTGAAGTCAGAGCTACTCCAAAACTTTGAGGGATTGCAAGTTTGAGACAAGGCCTGGACAATTTAGCCAGACCCTGTCTAGAAATAAACCACAAAAAGCCTCGGGTAGTGTTTGAGTGGGAGGATCACTTGCCTAGCATGTTTAAGGCCCCGGGTTTGACTCCCAATACTGTACATAAAATAGAGCATTTTGAGAGACTGGGGAGATGGCTCAGCAGGTAACTGTGCCTGCCATGAAGCTTAATGACTGGAGTTAAATCCCCAGAACCCACATGGTAGAAGGAGAGAACCAACTCCTGCAAGTTGTCCTCTCAGCTCTAAAATTATCCTTTAGAGTGAGCATGTGCGCGCGCGCACACACACACACACACACACTAATTAAAAACTAACTTTTAAATCTTTTAGCAAACACAATTTTAAAACGTCTGGGGCATATCTGGAGACCAGACTGGGCTTGGAGAACGGACCCTGCCGTTGTTCTCTTCCAATCTCTCCGAGAGAGGGGCTATGTGGAAGGCTAAAGCCCTGGTATGGGAGACAGTTAGGGAAAGTGAGCCCCATGTGCAAAGCTCCTCAAGTTTGGGTGGGCTGTGACAATTCCCATAAGCAGCACTTTGCTTTCCAGAGCTATAGTGACCTGTTTCTCTAGATTCTTGCCTCCCAGTCTTAAACCCTAATTTACTCATCCTGACATTCTTCAATTTACCACTCCCTGGTTACCCCAGCAATAGCCAACCAGGGTGCATAAAAGGAAGCTTTCAAACTCCTTCCTATCCACCTCTCTCTATCCTGTAACTACTTCAGTGGGTAGGTTCTCATTATTTCACCTCTGTAGGTCCCCTCACCCCAAATAAAGGTCTGTTCTATTAGAGCAGGTTTGAGATGGCTAAGTGGTTAAAAGCCTGGGTTCAATTCCCAGAATCCACATTGTCAATCACAACCATCTGAAGTCCAGTTCCAGGGGATCTAACCCCCACTTCTGGCTTACTTGGGCACTACATGCACATAGCACACATATATACACACAGGCACAGAACTCATATTCATAAAATGGAAATAAATCTTTTGAAGGTCTGTACTGTTACAGAGATGCTGGTCTCTCTCTGTTGTATCTCCCCATTGACCTCACAGACAGTAGAATACACATGCCTCTTTGACAAAAAGATTGTTTTGAGCTGAGTATGCTGAGAAACTGTGGATTCAGAAGTAATCCATTGCAGATTAGGAGTTACCCTTTTTAAGAAAACTTTCAATTTTTAGAGTCAACCTCTGTAATGATAAATCTTTCTGCCAAGCTGCCTGAGGCCCGCTGCCACATGGGCGCCCGAAATAACACATAGTCTTACATTAGGTACAATGCTGCTGGCCAATGACTAAGATTTCTTATTTGCTAGCTCTGTCTTAAGTATCACCCATAACTATGAATCTATATATTTTATAAACTTATCTTATTGAGGACACCAGCGGAATGCTTCCTGTCTGCCTGGCGATCACATGGCGACTCTGAAGAGAGAGGGTAGAGCACTTGCCAATCCAATAAAGCTGCCACTCCTGCTCCCAGCAGCAGCACCACCACCACACACACATACACACATAAACAATACACATATATAAACATACACACTATAAATACACACGCACACACACACACACACACACACACACACACACACACACACACACACACACACACACCTCTCTAAGTCTTCCCTCAGTATCTAGTAGAGATTGGTATCTTGGTCCCAGGACATCCTGGATTCAGGTTCCTTAGAAAAGATTATGTTATTTTTCCAGCTACCCATGTATTTTAGATAAGCTCTAGGGGACTTATAATATCTAATACAATGCAAATGTCACATAAATACATGTTACAGTGTGTCGTTTCAGGTCAGGGGTAAAGGCCACAGGGAGAGTCTGTACTTGTGATGGTCATTGGCTTGATTGGATCTAGAATCAGCGTTCAGACAGGTCTCCAGCTGGGTCTGCCAGGCCATTTCAGAAAGGAGTAACTGAGGGCTGAGTCTCCCTCACAGCTGGCAGCACCTTTCAGAGAAAGAAGCTGCTATGTTTTCCTCCTGCCTTCTCTCCCAACGAGTGAATGCATCTATGCTGCACCTGCTACCACCTTCCCTGACGTCTGATCTCAGCTTCTTTCACTGAACAACTTGGAGTGAAGGCCAGCAGCCCTCTGGGAGCCCCCCAGCAACCCCCTCAGAAGCCCTCCATGAGTCCCCCAGCAGCCATCCACAAGCCCCCCAGCAGCCAACCATGAGCCCCCCCAGCAGCCCTCTATGAGTCCCCCCCCAGGCCTTCAGCACTAGATCTGGATTGTTGAGGCATCCCTCCTTGCAGAATGAGCAGCTACTGGGTTCTCAGCTTCTCCAGTGTGAGATAGCCATTGTTGGACTACCCACCACCTACACTGTAAGCCTAATGAATTCAACTTGTCAAATATATTCAGTCTATTGGGTCTGTTCCTCTAGAGAACCCTGACTAACACTAACACAGTGCAGGTTGAGAATTGATTCAATTCCCTTTTCCTGAATGTTCCCCAGCATAGGTTGTTGGATTCACAGATGCAGAACACAGAGATGAAGTGCAAGTGTCCTCATTTCTCTGGGTGTCTCCCTTATGCTTTAAGACAGACAAGCTAGTAAACATCTGTTTGTTGTTCTCTTGTTAATCTGTCTTTTGTTAGGGCAATTTGTCCAAGTAAGAGCTCAGAGCAGTAGATGAAAAATTATCCTCGGTGGTTCCAAACCATTGAGCCAGGCCAGGGATTTTCAGGCTTTCCTATAAAGAGCAGCTAGAGAATAGTTTAAGCTTCGCAGAGCAAGAGACAAAATTGAGACTATTATGTGGGTACTGACGTGCCAATTTAAAACGTAACCATTCACAAATGTAAAAATCATTCTTAATTGATGGACCATACAAAAGTAGATGGAACAAAAAGACAAATACTGCCTAATTTTCTTTATATGAGATATGTACAATAGTCAGAGACACAGAGAGAGAAAAAGTAGAACTGTCGTTGCTTGAGACTGAGGGAAGCAGGGAGTAATTGTCTAATGTCTACAGAGGCTCTGTTTTGTTAGACGAAAGCAGTTCCAGAGATGGATGGTGATGATGGTTTTGCAACAATCAGAATGAGTTTAAGAGCAGTGTGCTGTGCTCTTGGACACTGTTAGAATGTAAGTGTTGTGGCATGAATATTTTAAAGCATAAACATTTTAAGAATAAGAAGAGAAGGCCATATTTGTAGTTGACAGTAACTAGCCCCCCTGGGAAATTAAGACCCTTATGTGTTTGCAAAAAATAATGTAAGATGAGGCTGTGGAGACGGTTCAGTGGATAAAGTGTTTGCTGAATGGAGTAAGGACCCAAGTGTGAGCTCTCAGAACCCACATTTTTACCTAGATGTGGTGGCACAAGTCTATAACACAGTGCCGGGAAGGCAGAGGCAGGAAGATCTCTGGGGCTTGCTTGCCTGCCAGGAAGAAACCCTGTCTCAGAAAGAAGGGAGAGGAGGTAGAAAAGCTGGGCATGATGGTGCATGTGTTTAATCCCAGGGCTTGGGAGGCAGAGGCAGGAGGATCTCTTTGAGGCCCAGGCAGCTAGGGCTACACAGTGAGACTCTGTCTCAAAAGAAAATGTAAAGAATAATTGAAGAAGACATTTTATACCAAATTCAAGTTTCCAAATGCATACACATTTGTTCGAACACACACACACACACACACACACACACACACACACACACACACACACACTCACACTGAAGAAATGATACTCCAACTGAAATTGAAGCATCAGGATGAAAAATAAAATAAGACATTCACTTGTGCCTATTCTTAAAAGACTTAAGTGCTTGTATTTCAATAGGCCAGGGTCATGTTTATAAAAGGGACTGAGTGAGTGAGCATGTGGCTTTCCTGTGGTCTACTCTAGCTCTCTCTCTTTTCTCACCTCATCCTTCCTCTCTCTCAGTATCTTCTTGTCGTTTTACTCTTGTCTCCCCTTGTCCCTGACCTGCCCTTTTCCAGGATCATAGAGTTTTCCACAGAGGGGTGCTGCTCTGTGTTAAGGTGGCAAGGATAATGTTAACTGTTTGCTCAAATCAAACTCCCAGCTTGGACATTATTCTTTTGGCGACCCTATAAAACATGTTCATGTCATCTTGTCTGTCAGTGGCAGAAGCACCAGGCCACAAACAAAGCGGACTTCTGTTGACAGCTCCATTTGTGCAAGGTGCTATACTAGCTGTTTAATGCAGTGGGTCTAACCCTTTAACTTTTAAAAAAATAGGTGACTGGTTAGTTTGCATATGGTATTTTATGTATGTCTGTGTACCATGTGCATGTCTGGTGCCCACAGAAACCAAGGAAGTGTATCAGATCCAATAGCAGTGGAGTTAGAGGGGGTAGTGAGCCACCATATGAGTACTGGATTGAACTTGGGTCCTCTGGAAAAGCAGCCAGTGCTCTTGCTGCTGAGCCATCGCTCCCTCCCTTTTCAAATTCCTCTAATATTGCTTACAAAGCCCCAGAGTGAGTCCGGCCCCTTTGATGATATGATAGTTTGAATGTAATTGGCCACCATAATCCTATAAGAGTGGCACTATTAGGAGGTGTGTCTTTGTTGGAATGGGTATGGCCTTTGCTGGAGGAACTGTTTCACTGTTGGGGTGAGCTTTGAGGTTTCCTATACTCAGGATGCTGCCAAGTTTGTCAATTGACTTCCTGTTGCCTCTGAGGCAAGATGTAGTACTCGCAGCTCCAGCACCATGTCTCCCTGTATGCTTTCATGATCCCTGCCATGATGATAATGGACTGAACCTCACCAACTGTAAGCAAGCCATCCCAATTAAATAGTTCCTTTATAAGAGTTGTCGTGGTCATGTTGTCTCTTCAAAGCAATGAGAACCCTAAGATGGATGCCAATGGTTTTCTACCTAAATCTCAGCTCCATTCACTATTTCTTGTAGGAACTAGGGCAAAAGGCCTAATCCCACTGAGTCTCAGTTTTCACATCATGAACAGAAGTGATACTTAATTCACAAGATTAAAAGTATAAATAGAAGTCAAGTCTATTGTGGCATTAGCATTGCATTAGAAATGGATGCTGTTGAGTTTACTGTGATGTTAGCATTGCATTAGAGGTGGGTGCTGTCGAATTTAGTGTGTGGTTAGCATTGCATCAGGAATCGATTCTGTCTCTGATGGTTAGTCTTGGTTGCCAACTTGATGGGATCTAGAATCACTTAGAGGCCATCCTTTGAGAACAACTGTGAGAAAGGTTTCCAGAGTGAATTCATGGAGGAGGGGGTATCACCCCTGGCCTCTGAATAAAAAGAAAAAGTGAGCTGAGCACCAACATTCACCTCTCTCTAATTCCTGACTGTGGATACTATGTGACAAGCCACTTCAAGCTCCTGCCACCCTGCCTCCCCCACCATGGTGGGCTGGACCCACAAACTATGAGCCAAGAAAACCCTTCCTTAAGTTGCTTTTGTCAGGTAATTTGTCATAGCGACTAGAACAGTAGTAATGACAACAATTTGAACAACATAACAGCCCCCATCCTCTCCTGGCTTCTCGTGAAGGGGAGGATGCTTCATTATCATCTAGCGTTGTGCAGAGCTAGGCAACAAGTTAGATGCATGCTAACAACACGTGGGCACACGGAACTGGGGAATGGGGCACTCAAGGTTCACCTCTGGTCTCTACATGTACCTTATGCATAAACGTGGGAATACCCACAAACAAAACACTAACAAAAAATAAAAACCTTGGAAGCATGACTGTGTGTGTTAGCTGGATTCCCACCAGTGTACCAGAATGCCTGACATAAGCAACTTCAAAGAGGAAACTGGACTCATGGTTTCAGTCCACAGTTGCTTGGTTCTATTAGGGTGTGTGTGTGTGTGTGTGTGTGTGTGTGTGTGTGTGTGTGTGTGTGTGTGTGTGTGTGTTATTGTTTATTTTTGAGAAAGGTTCTCACTACATAGCTCTGACTGAAACTCACTATGTAGACCAGGCTTGCCTCAAACTCACAGAGATCCACCTGCCTCTCACATGCTGGGATTAAGGTTGTGTGCCACCACTCCTGGATTTTCACTGTTTCTGGATCTCTGGCAGGGCAGAAAATCATGGTAGACAAGATTGCACATGAAAGACAAGGCCACTCACTTCATTGTGACAAGAAGCAGACAGGTAGGGCTGTCTAAATACCACCCTCAAGGGCACATTTCCTGTGGCATATTTATGCCAGTGGCCCTCTCTTCTAAAGGATCCATCAACTTCTAATAGTGCCATCAGTTGAGGACCAACAGCTGAGTCTTTGAGCACACCATACCATAAGACTTCGAGCTGGGTGTTGGTGGTGCACACCTTTAATCCCAGTACGTGGGAGACATAGGCAGGTGGATCTCTATGAGTTCAAGGACAGCCTTGTCTCCAGAGCGAGTGCCAGGATAGGCTCCAAAGCTACACAGAGAAACCCTGTCTCAAAACAAACAAACAAAAAAAGACTTCGAGAGGTGATGAACTGCAGCTCCAGCATCATCTCCCAGAGTCACTGTCTTTTAGGACACAGCAGGCTACTGCTAGACCTTGGGTACACTTCAGGGAATCCCACTAATACTGTTTTCTTTTAAGAATCATTTAATTAGCATAGTATTAGTAATGATGATTTTATTTAGACATTTTCATACATGCACATAATGACTTGTTTGTATTTCCTCCCATTACTTTATCCTGTACCCTCCCACTCTCATTCATCCCCTTCCTCTTCCTAGCTGCCCCCCCCCCCTTTCAGCTCATGATTTCTGTATGAATCAATGAGTTTCATTTATGTCACTCTCAGGAGCACACATAAGGGGGTGTATTGCCAGGATGGTGGGGGGGGGTAGAGGACAACCTGCAGGAGTTGGCTCTCCCCACCATGTGAGTACCAGGGATCGAACTCAGGTCTTCAGGCTTGGTAGTAAGTGCCTTTACTGACTGAGCCATCTTATCTGTCTAAGAGTTATTTCTAAGAGCATGGCATGTTACTACGAATACACAAAAACACCCTCCACATATTCCCAAGGAGGGATGGCCTCATGAGCTTCTTGCCTCTGTGATTTTACCTGGTTTCTAAACATCATTTCCTTGGGATGAGTGTGGTGAACATGAACTCCAGTCTTTATTCTCAAACGCACTCTACAGACACACAGAGAAGGAGCTGGAGACTGCCCAGGGCCTGAGTCAGCCTCTTCTTCACCAGATGTCACCACCAGGGGTGTCAATCTTTTATGGTTTTTTGTTTGTTTGTTTGTTTTTGTTTTTGTTTTTCTTTTTGTTTTGCCTAGGCTGGCCTGGAACCCCAAATCCTATTTCTCCACCACACAGCCCTACCACCCAAGGTTCTCCTGAATGCCACAGGGGTTCATAACTCTGGTCCTACAGCACTACATTGAAAAGAGGATGACTGTTAACATGAAGCTGTGCACAGAACATAAAAGATCTGAAGGGTTACCAGCTTCGTCCAGAGAACATTGGAGTGTGAGCTCAGGAAGACACTTCACACTGGACTGCGGTTCAATCATCAGTCCATTAAAATCAGCAGAGGGTTTTACTAATCCTGTTGACTCCATCTTCAGAGAAATGAGGAGAGGAGAGGATGGAGGTGGGAAGGGGGAAGAGGACAGGAGGAGAAGGAAGGAAGGAAAAGAAGAGGAGGGAAGAGGAGGGAAGAGAAGGGAGAAGAGAATAAAGGGGAGAAGGAAAAAGAAGAAAAGGAAGACAAAAGAAAACCCTCAAACTGGAGACAGTAGCACACACTAGCCTCTGGTGCCATTTTGGAAGGCCTGCATCCTCCAACAAGAGGTTCCATGGAGAAAATGGTGTAAGCATCTAAAAAGAAACAGGTGTAGCTGGGTGTCACTCCAGGAATAACAGCTGTGAAGAAGAAGGAAGGCCAGGGAGGACAACAGGCAAGGAGCATCACCCTGCCATGCAGCTTCGAGAATGTCTCGGCCAGAGTGCTGCCAAGTCCCAGAACAAAGGTGGTCCTAAGATGAGCCTGCATGGGGCAAAAAGGCTTCCTTGGGTTCCTGCTTATGCTTAGTGTTGGTTGGGAGCAGGTAAAGAAGGGAAATCATGGTGTCTGTGCAAACGTCACAGGCCTAAATGTCCAAGAATCATGATTCTCTCTCTCTCTCTCTCTCTCTCTCTCTCTCTCTCTCTCTCTCTCTCTCTCTCTCTGTGTGTGTGTGTGTGTGTGTGTGTGTGCATGTCAGATGGCTCACACCCGCCTGTAATTCCAGCTTCAAGAGGATCTGACTCCATCTCCTGGTATCTGCAGGCACCTCTATGTGTGTGCATGTACCCACAATAGACCTACACACATAATTAAAAATAAAATAAATCTTTTCTTAAATTCACCCTAAGGAAATCTCATATTCACATGGAGTTGGAGTAACAGTGCTGATGAAGCAGACCCAGGCCAGACATAATACATTAGGAATTCTGAGAAAGGATTTGGGGTTTGATTCATTCTGAAACCTCTACTCCCTTTCTCTCCATACCTCCTTCTCATTTCTCTTCTGTTTCCCCAGTAAATGCTTTGGGCCCTGTCTATGCTGGACTGCATTTTCGTTTAGGGACAGTGGCATATACAACCCTCTCCAGAGTGCACCCAGTCTGTGTTGTCCTCTGATAGGCAACCACAAACTGTTCCTTTACCATGAATAAGAAAACTTCATGGTGACAAGATGGCTCAGCACCTGCTATAGAAGCCTAATGACTTGAATTCTATACCCAGGACCCACATAAAAGTGCCAGGTATGGCTGCACACATCTGTGGTCCTAGCCCTCCTATAGTGAGACATGAGGCAGAGACAGGAGAGTTAGCAAAGAGCACACAGCATGGCAGATGCAAGAGTGACCCTACCTCAAAGACAAGCTAGAAGAAGAGAAATGACTCTTGGGAGTTGTCCTCTGACCTCTACACAGGTGCCATGGCACACACACCTGTCATCTCTCTCTCTGTCTCTCTCTGTCTCTCTGTCTCTTTCTCTGTCTCTGTCTCTCTCTGTCTCTCTCTCTCTCTCTCTCTCACACACACACACACACACACACACACACAATAATAATGATGAATTTAATTTAAAAATAATTTTTAAAAGAAAGAAAAACTTCACTGTTACCGCAGTAGTCAGCAGGTGACATTGTTCCTGAGTTTGATGTCACTGTCTGAAGAGAGCACTGCCTTTCTTTTGACCAAAATGAGGTATAATAAGAATAATAAAGTGTCTGCTCCCTCTGGGCCACTGGACTACTGGTTGGCATGGATGGAGACTAGGGTGGTGGAAGCAATTTAGGTGCAAACTTATACTCATCTGAACTGTACTGGAGTCAGGGGAGGCCTGTTGTGTTCATGAGAAGGCATTGGGCTTCATGGTGTCACCAAGGTCACCTGCAGGACATCATTTTTGTAGCTGGGAGACTTAACCTGAAGGAAAAAGAAAATGGGGCCCTTTTATCAGAAACTTCATAGTCAAAACTGGGGAAAGGCACAGAAGAAAAATAGGAAACGCACTGAGGGTTTTCACCACACTAGGCAACCCTTGCACTTTCTATATGGACCATCTTCTATCTTCACAGTGCCAGGAGACAGATGCTTATTATCCTTATTTTATGTCGAGGGAACTTAGGCCAGGCAACATGCCCAAAGACAGACAGATGGTATCCAGCCAGTGGTCAGACCATCAGAGGCTCTGCGGTTTAACTACACCACCTCCTCCCTGTACACTGCTGGGGTTGAGAGAAAGAGATGTTGTGCTTGCAGACTAGCTCTGCTGCAAGTTCGTTCCTAGCTCACATAATACCTTAGACTGGATTCCCATTACCCCACACTGAACGCTACAAGCACACCTGTCATCCCAGCACTCCTGAAGTAGAAGCAGGAGGCTGAGGCCAACCAGGCTACATGAGTTTGCTCTAGGTCGGGTGTAACTTTGTTTTCTATTTTTTTCTTTTGTGCATTTTTTGTTTGTTTGTTTATTATTTTGAGGGAAGGGCCACATAGCCTAGCTGGTCTTAAAATCACAACGTAGCTTGAACATCTGATTAGCCTGCCCCTACCTCCTAAGAGCTGTCATTATAGGCATGTATCATCATGCCTGGTTTGTACAGTGTTGGGGCTTGAACCCAGAGTTTCATTCATTCTAGGCAAGTACTCTACCAAGTCAGGTGCATTCCGAGCCCTCAGATAGTAAGTAACCTCTGAAGAGAATCAACTAGAGCTGGAATTCTTAGGGCACAAACTTACAAGGTTCAGGACTCCTCAGACAGCCAACAGTCATCCATCCCAGAAACACTGGGGGAGATGGTGATGGTGTCCTGGCCCCTCTGACTGCTGCTTCTGCCAGGTTTCAGCTTCTGTGACAGACTCCAGGTGAGTTTTTCCAATCCACCTGCAAGCATTTGAGTTCCAGCTGAAGAAAGAGGGAGGAAGAAGCAGCAAGCACAAGAATAAATAAGGGAAGCTGGAAAGGTGGTTCAGTGGGTAAAAGCACTTACCAAGCAAGTAAGAGAACCCAAAGGCAGATCCCCAGAACCCAGATATGATAGCCTATCCTGTGCTCCTGAGGAGAGCCTGCTAGTCGGCACAGCAACATCCCCCAGGATCTCTTGGGTCAGCTAACCAGGTGTACTAGTGGTGCCCAACAAGGTGGCCAGCTAGCCCAGTGTACCAGTGGTGACTAAGAGCCCTGCCTCCAACAAGATAGAAGATGATGGCTGATCTGAGGTGGTCTTCACACCTCCACATGCATGTAGGTTATGACTTTTATACCACTTGCACACACATACATGAACATGTTACATACGCAGAAAATAAAATAAATGAAGAGGGAAAGAACTCAGGATTTCAAAGTTTTCTGCTTCTAACCTGCATGAAAATTAAGATATTATTTCATATATGTTGGGTTAAAACCACAGCTACCCTCCTGTCTGGACATTCTTCTCCAGGGTAACAGGTGAAGTGAGAGAGAGGAGATGCTGAGCTGGCAGACTGCCGACTTCTCCATGGTGCCTGGAAAGGGAGCTGTGTCCAGATGGCTCTGGGTCTGTACCCAGCAGAGCCACTGTGCTGAGAACACTGCCAAGAGACTCTGCCGTGGCCCCAAGCAGTCACTCACCTGAACTGAGCGAGAGAGCCACTTAGCTCTCCATCACAGGGCCATCAATCATGAACTTGGAAAAAACTTTTTCGGTGCTAGGGTTTATTATCAAGTCTTAATGAAAATATATGAGTTTCACAGAATAGTCTGAAAGTGCAGAATGTCTGAATGCAAAGTGGTGAGATTGTGTGATGAGTTGCAAGAGGCAAAGTGACTACCTGATTAGAGCCAGGAGCAAGTGAGAATAGAGGCCACAGAGTGAGACCATATCTTAAGGGGGGGAAGGTGGGAAGGAGGGGGAGAGGGAAGGAGGGAGGGAGGGAGAGAGAGAGAGAGAGAGAGAGAGAGAGAGAGAGAGAGAGAGAGAGAGAGAGATTGCAAAAAGAAAATTTTTTGGAAGATTCATATAAAGATTTTATTTTTATTATTTATGCACCCTGTGTGGGTGGGTGGAAAAAAAAAACTAGAGAAGAGCATCAGATCCCTGGGTCTGGAGTTACAGGCATTTATAAGCTGCCTGACCTGGGTGCTGGGAATGAAGCTCTGGCCCTTTAAAAAGAGCTTTCTTAACTACTGAGCCATCCAGCCAGCCCCATGCTAAACTCTTTGAAAACAAGCGTACCTCAAATTTCCTCTTAGCTGAGTTTGGTGGCCCACTTACAGTGTGGCTTCCTCCACTGGCTGTGCCTGACTCTCTGTCTTCTCACTCTCCCCAGCCATTCAGACACACTCACTCCCTTCTTTGTTCAGTGGGACCCAGTGTTTTCTGTAATACATCATTATTTATTGGGCATTAAAACTGTCTTTTAAAGTCTGCCAGTAGCTTTATTAGGACTCTCAGTGTCTTTTCCGTGTTCTGGTAATAAAGGAGCTCACATTCTGAGTGGTCTTCTCTTAACTTTAATTTCCCCATAACCTTGTTGCTTTTAGTGTGTGATTTTGTAGAATATGAGGGTTTTTTTTTCTCAGAAGATTTTCTTCATGTTGTAATAGAAATTCTTGAACAAACTTTTAAGGAAATTGTAATAAAAATTCTTGAACCAACTCAGTTCTATATATCATTTATTTAAATTATAAATATTTTCTGAAAATAGCTTGTTGAAAACAGTTCTTTTTAAGATGCATGCATGGCAGCCTTTCATAGAGTCCTCGTGTTTGTTATGTGAGATTTTACACTGGTGTCTACTCACCACAGATAGGGAACCAATGACAAACCAAAGCAGACCAAATTTGATGTCTCAGTTTCTTTTCTATTGCTGTGATAAAATAGGCAACTCATAAAATATTTCACTGGGCTTATGGTTTGGAGGGTTAGGAAACGTGATGATGGAGTAAAGGAATAACAGCAGGAACAACTGGGAACTTACATCCAAGTCAGGGCAGGAGGCAAAAAAAAAAAAAAAAAAAACCACCCACTGGGTGATTTTGAAATCTCAAAGCCCACCCCAAACAAGGCAACACCGCTCAATTCTTCCTAAACATTTCCACCAATGGAGTGGGGATGGGGACCAAGTACTCAAACATACAGCCTATGGGGTTCCATTTGCATTAAAATGGCCACACTTGGCAAACCAAGGTTTCTCACTGGAATAGAGATAACCCATGAAAGCAGCATCCCTGTAGTTCCATGCATGATTTGCAGTCAAATCAACAGGTCAGATAATCTCCCCCAGGCAACTGTCTTCTCCCCAATTCTTAACTGCTTCCATAATCCCATAAGCCTTAGTCCTAGCCAACACATGGATTGAACTTGTGGGATACACTGAGCAGAGCCCCTACTAAACAGTGCCAGGACACCTGATTTAATAAAATTTAATTAATAAATGAGTTTGCAGTGGGGGCACATGCTTTTAATCCCAGCACTAAGGAGGCAGAGGCAGGTGGATTTCTGTGAGTTCAAAGCCAGCCTGGTCTACAGAGCAAGTTCCAGGACAGTAAGAGGAACACAGAGAAACCCTATCTAGAAAAACCTAAAAAGAAAAAAAAACTAAATAAATAAATGAGTGTGGTTTCAATTGGCAAAATCAGTAGTCATGCATGAATAGAAAATTAACCCACAAGGCAAGAGATACAGCTCACAGGTAAAAAACAAACAAACAAAAAACTAAAAAACATATGCCTCAAAGGCCTGAGTGTCTAGACTACAGAGATGGCTTAGTGGTAAAGAACACGTATTGCTTTTGTAGATAACCCAACTTCAGTCCCCAGAATCCACATTAGACTGCTCACAAGTGCCTAGAACTCCAACTCCTGAGGAGTCCAACTTTGAATCTGAGATACTTGGATACACACACACACACACACACATACACACACACACACACACACACACACACACACACACACACACACACACAGTTGGATCTCTGAATATGTTTTTGCATGAAAATGATGATAAAGGAGCCAACTGAATTCATGTCATAGCAGACATGGCTGGCGTCTCTGCAAGTAGGCATTCCTCCCTGTCTTAGTTTCATTTCCTGTTGCTGTGATAAAAATACTTGAACAAAATCAACTTAAGGGAGAAAATGATTATTCTGTCTCACAATTCCAGGTTACAGTCCATCACTTTGGGGAAGCCAAGGCAGCACGAACTTGAAACATCTGGTTACATCATATCCACAATCAAGGGCAGGAAGCTATGAACTAATTCATGCTTGCTAGCACTCAGCTCTTTCTCCACTCTTATACAGACCCAGATCTCCTTCCTAAGGAATGGTGCTACCACAGTAGGCAGGCATTCTAGTTTGCTTTTTGTTGCTGTAATAAAACACTGACCAAATCCGGGAAGAAGGAGGGTTTATTTCATCTTATAGGTTAGAGTCCATCATCAGCTACCATGTACAGTTGAGGCCAACCTGTCTAGGATGTCCTGCCCACAATGGGCTAGGCCTTCCTATATCTATTGACAATTTTCTTAGCTATTTTTCTGTTACCATGATAAAGCATCATGTCCAAGGCAACTTATAAAAGAGACCATTTAATGGGCACTTATGGTTTCAGAGGGTGAGTCCATGAACTGCTATGTGGGAAGCATGGCAACATGCTGGGGCAGTAGCTGAGAGCTTACATCCAAGGCACAAGCACGAAGCAGAGAGAGTGAGCTAACTGGGAATAGTGTGGGCTTTAAAACCTCAAAACTTACCCTCAGTGACATGATGTCCTCCAACAAGGCCACTCCTAACCCTTCCCAAATAGTTCTACCATCTGGGGACCAAAGATTTAAACATATGAGCCTACAGGAGCCACTCTCATTCAGACCACAGCAATTAAGAAAATATCCCACACTAGGGAAACATCTGGAGACCTACAAAGATGATACCAGCTAACAATCTAAGCAACAGAGGAGAGGCTACCTTAAATGCCCTCCCCTGATAATGAGATTAATAACTGACTTATATGCCACCCTATAGCCCTCATCCAGCATCTGTTGGAAGTAGAAGCCAACACCCACAGCTTATCACTGAACTGAACTGGAATCCAGATGCAGAGAAGGACGAGTAAAGAGTAAAGGGGTCCAGACCAGGCTGGTGAAACCCACAGAAACAACTGACCTGAACATCGGGGAACTCTTGCTCCCCAGACTGATAGCTGGCATACCAGCATGGGACTGATCCAGACCCCAGGAACATGGATTTCATTGAGGAAACCTTGGAAATCTACGGAACCTCCTGTAGTAAATCAGTACTTATCCCTAGCCTAGGTGTGGACTTTTGGAGCCCATTCCACATAGAGGAATACTCCCTGAGCCAAGACACACGGGGGTGGGCCTAGGCCCTATCCCAAAGGATATGATAGACTCTGATGACACCCTATGGAAGGCCTCACCATCCAGGGGGAGCAGAAAAGATATGTAATAGGTAGAGTCTTAGTTGGAGATAGGTGGTAGGGGAGGAGGGAGGAGAAGGGAACTGGGATTATCATGTAAAACAACCTTGTTTATAATTCAAATTTTAAAAATCTGGAAAAAAAAAAAAGAAAATGTCCCACAAAGGTGACCACAAGTCAATCTGCTGAATAATTCTTCAGTTGAGGTCCCCTCTTCCCAGGTGCATTGAGGTTTCCGTCAAGTTGACAGCTGATATTCGTGCTTCAATTGGTGTAATTCTACAGGACAGCATGTGTAAAGACTGTCTAGACAATCCTTCAGTGAGAGGTGATCTTACACTGTGTCAAGTTGGCAATTAAAACTAATCACCCCACCCTCCATCTTCTGTCACTGGTGGTCAAAAAGTAGAGTCCTGAGAGTGACAGGTAGACTTTGCTACCCTAGGATAAGATCCTGGGATTATATTGAGTTGTCTGAATGTCCTAATATCCACTAACATTTCAAATCAGCAGAGTGCTTATGATAGGCGTTCTCAGTTAACCAGAGGTTGGGCATTGTTGAAAGAGAGAGATCTCTTGATGGATCTTGAAAGGTTCAAGAACTGCCTAGTTGACAAATCCCTAGGCATGACTATGAGGGAGTTTCTTCATGAGCTTAGTTGAAGACCCTCTCTAAATCAGTGCTGTACTGTTACATGAGCTGAGAGGTCTTGAATCAAATAAAAAGATAAAAGGAGAAAGCTAGCTAAGCACCCACTTTTATCCCTCCTGCTTCCTGACTATAGGCATGATATGAGCAGCTGCCTTAAATTCCTGCCACCATGCCTTCCCCACCATGATGTACTACTGTATCCTGGGACTGTGATCCAAAAGAAACCCTTCCTTTATTAAGTTGTTTTTGTAGGGTATTTTGTCATGGCAAAGAAAGAAGTAACTAATACCATCTTCAAAATGTAATCCGACATTGAACCTTGATGTTTGAAGTGTCAGTATGCTGGGGATAGTATGTATTGTGTATTCACCATAGTTTTCATTTCTGTTTAGAATAGCAACCTAAAGAGGGAGATTTTAGTGATTAAGAAAAGACCTTGAAAATCTGCAAGAATTACCTAGCAAAAATTAACTTTTGGGGGGTCTTGAGTAATGGCTCAGCAGTTGACTGTATACTGTTCTGCCAGAGGACCTGAGTTCAGTTCCCAGAACCCATACTGGGTGCCTCACAACCAGCTCCAGGGGATCCAACACCCACAGGCAATTGCACTCCATGGACATAGCCATACACATCCATACATGTATATATATAATTAAACATCTTTCTAAATTGGCATTTGTTCCACAGATTGTATTTACAAAGGTGGGACACCAGACATGAATATTTTGGAAGGATTTTCGAACAATGAACAATTGAAATCATTTCAGCATGATTAATCCGTCTTTAAGAAATGTAACCTAACTTGAAGGATCACACTTAAGAGTGAACAATGACATCCCCATAGCTCATCCCATAATGCCAGCAGGAGAGGTAGAATCCTGCATTGCGTTCCTTGGAGCTTCAGAATAGCACATTGAACTTGGGACCATTCCACATGTCGAAATAAAAAGAAGGTAATTACCCAAATAATTTCACCTTTTTTTTTCCTTTCCAAACCTCTCAGCTGAAATAACCAGATAATTACAAATGGCTTATTTTGTATTCCAAGAGCATTTCAGGTCCTGTTTGAATTATTCATATGAATTCTTCCATTGTTCATTTTGACTTTCTCGAATGGAACTATTCCAAGGCTAAGGAGAAAGTGTGCTGGCAATGACATCTGGACCCTGGATGGAGGCCCTGGAGTTACAGGGGATCGTCAGCCAACTGGGCAGCTGGCAACATCTTCATTTACTGACCAGGCAAATTAAATACAAGCCTTGCTAGCCCTTCTGGGGCTGCTGCTTTTTAGATCCTGATCAAGAACTTACTGGGATCCTGTAGGATGCCGGAGTCCAGCACTTTGCTGCATGCAGGGCAATAATTATGCTCAATTACAGCCTAGCATGTGGTTTCTGGCATATAAAAATCTCCCTGCGGCAAACCAATCTTTAAGGCAAAGAAGAGCCTGTTTTGGCCCTCTTCCATGCTGCTAAACATCCTTCCTTAATTCAGTCTCCAGAGGGCTTCCTACATTTCAGATCTCACGCCTGCTGCCACAAAAATCCCATGTTAAATGATGGCATCGGTATTTCCAGGGAACATTAAGGCCCAACCTGATGCAGGGATGAGAAAAGGATTCTTCCTGCCCCATCTCACAGAAACAAAGCCCTGTTGAGATAATGCAATGAGAAAGTAAGTCAGAAGTGAAGCTCGGACACCTTACAGAAAACAGCCACCCATTTGGGAGTGGATGCAGTTTGAAAGGTTTCAGCCAAGCCTACCAGTTTGTTCTCTTGTGTGCACACACCCATCAGCTGTTTCAAAAGAACAGGTGAAGCTAAACCAGACATATCAAAGAAACACACCGAGAGCAAGGTGGGAGGTGTGGAGGTGTGTGGACTAAAAGTTCAAAAGAGATGTCCAGGTGAGACTCAGTCCTCACCCTGCCTCTGGTACACAGGATGGACTGCCAAGGTAAAGGGCTGAAATGCATTTTAAGAATCTGATCTTGCTTAGGAATCTGATCTGATACTGGGAATGTCTCGAAAGCATTGGTTTTTTGATTCCATTGTTTAAAATATATTCAGGCACACTGCAAGGATTCTAATTTAGATTATCTAGAAATTTCACCCTAACACAATGTCTTAGTTACTCTCCCATCACAATGATAAAACACTCTGATGAAACAGTTTAACGTACAAAGGGTTTATCTTGGCTCTCGATTCAAAGGAACAGTCTATCATCTCAAGAAAGATAAGGCAGCAGGAGCTTGAAGAAGGAGGGCACATTGCATTGACAGTTGGGAAGCAGAGAGTCATGAATTAATGCAAGCTGCTCAGCTCCCTTTTTGTACTTGTACAGTCCTGGACCCACCCAAGCCATTGAATGGTTCTTCCCACAGTGAGTGGATCTTACTATCTCTGTTAACACAATCAAGATAATCCTACATGGGAATGCCCAAAGGTCCATCTCCCATGTGACCTAGATTCTGTCTATTAACACTTATACATGAGAAAGCAAGAAACAGCAGAATCTGGTGTGGATGGGGGAAGAAGGAGGGGAGCATGTTGGCTAAGAAATTGGACTCAAGTAAATCATGGCTATGACTAGTAATATGCAATGAAATAGCTATAAAAGCCTGTAATGTTAAGAGAGCAGAATTATGTGTATCTCTCTATAAAATGGGCACAGATGAAAGTAACATTGATTATCCAACTAACCAGAATGTTCTATAAAATGTTATATTTTATAACATTTTTGTTATAACTCCCAATAACATTATTGCAAATGTTATATAAAATTAATGTCAGTTTTAAGTATGAAACATTTTATATGCCTATAAAGAATTAATAAGCAATTGGAGGAACAACTGAGATGGCTCAAGAGCAACAAACAGGATGCTAGCTTGGATTGTCCAAAATATACTTTTTTCTTCCAGAAACCATCCCATAGCAAACAGAGACTTTCAAAGTTACTCCAAATTCCAAAGATCATCACTGGGTGACCCACATTTGATGTGAGGATGTCTATGTTCCTGAAAGTCATCTACAGATTCAACACAATCTACAAGAAAATTCAATGGCATTCTTCTAAGAAATAGAAAAATTATCTTCAACTTCATGTGGAAGCTCAAAAGACTGTGACTAACTGAAGCAATCTTTAAAGGAAAGAGCAGCAATGAAGCTACCATAGGAACTGGTCTCAAACTATACTACAGAGCAATAGTAACAAAATGAGAATTGTACTGTACACACACACACACACACACACACACACACACACACACACCACAAATACCAGTGTAAGAATAGAACAGAGGTCCAGAAATAAGGCCACACAACTGCCAAAAATATCCATTGAAGAAAAGATCATTTCTTCTAAAATGGTGCTGGAATATCACACTGCCCTCTAAACTGATATCTGTCTATTTGTGCAACTCTCAGCTCTCATCAGAGTTCTTCTGCACAGTGGTCAGCAGTGAATATAGAAACTCATGACTGGTCAACTGAAGAGTATCTGTGGAGTGCTCAGCTACAAATGGGAGATCTACAACACAAACTCTTCCCCAAAGGCTTAGGTAACATCATGGAGGGGAAAGATTATAAGAGACAGAGGTTCAAGAGGACTGGGGCAAAGTAGTGTCTCTGGACATGGCACAGCTGCATCCCTGACCTCACAGCAGCTGTGGTTGCCTTCACAATATCTACATAAGGTCAAGATTCTAACATGGAGGAGGGTGCTCAAGAGTCCACATCCTGAATGAGTTGCTATTGAAAGTCGATCACTACTGAGAGAGGGAGAGCCGGTCAGTTTTCCTTAAAGGGGTATTCACTAATAAACTAGCTGCACTTCTGTGGACAGCTCTATACCCATGAGTATATAGGGAGCACAAATCGGACTTTCTGAGTTTTTTAAGAACTAGGACATGGAGTTAGGAGTGGAGGTGAGAAGGAAACTGTGCCTGGGAGGAGTTACAGGAAGGAGTGTACATTGTATACAGTATGGAATTCTCAAAGAATTAATAAAAAATAAATACTATCTAAGTAAGTAGTACTGGCAAAACTGAACTTCCATGTATAGAAGATTGAAACCTTTCACAAAGACAGTAAAAAATAGATCGAGAACTGAAATGTTAGGTCTGAAACTCAAGCTACTAAGAGAAACCATAGGTAAGGCAAGCTGTTTGCAAGGACAAGGATCCTATTCCAATACCAAAGCAAGTAAAACCGAGAATCGACAAATGGGATTACATAAAATTAAAAACTTCTGCACAGCACAGAAAACATTCACCAAAATGAAGAGTCAACCTGAAAAAGAGGAGAAACTATTTGACAATTACACATCAGAGAGGGAATTAATATACAGTATATATAAACTGTAAAAATCAAACACCAAAAGCACCACTAATTCAATAAATCATTTTGAAAGACGAAATACAATTGATTAATAAATATTTGAAAAGGTATCCAGCATCCATAGCTATGGAAAGACACAAATTAAAACTTCTTTGGACACTTACAGACAATGCTCTCAGTAGAGGTGACTGGGATATGTAGAGGGGAGGAGCTACAGGTATGTGGCCTTAGTGGCAGCTGGATTCTAACATTATATTCTTTTATTTTTAGACAGGGTCTCTATGAATTCCTGGCTGTCCTGTCCTGGAACTTGTAGACCAGGCTCATCTTGAGCTCACAAAGATGTGCCTGTGTCTGCCCCCCCAACCCCCGAGGGCTAGGATTATAGTGATGCAACACCATGCCTAGCCTAACATTACATTCTTATACAAATAGCCATGGATGGCATGCTGAATCCTCTAATACTTTGCATGGTAACCCAGTATTTAAAAAAACCACACATGTGTTTAAAAATAATGAACACTTTTTATATCAACTGGTGATAAAGTGATGAACACTTTTTATGTTCACTGTTGATAAAGTGAGATATGCCATAAGTATCTATAATCTGTCACCGGAAGCAAATGTTTGGGATTCAAGAAATTGTCTGTGTGAGTTTAAGGCTAAAAGTCAGGGGGATGGAGGGATGGCTCAGTGGTGGAGGGCACGGCACGTTAGCGCTTGCAGAGGACCCAAGTGCAGCTCCCAGTGCCCTCTTCTGGCCTCCATAGGTACTTGCATGCAAATGGCGTGCAGGCAGACAAGCAGACACACATCATAAATAAATAGACAGACAGACAGACAGACAGACAGACAGACAGACAGACAGACAGACAGATAAAATCCAGGCAGGAGAGCCATGAGTCTCATTGTTGAGAAGCATCATCAACAGAACTTGTTCATTTGAAAGGCAAAAAGCATAGCTTTGGGGAAGAGGAAGTAAGGAGGAACATCTTGGTTCACCAATGGCTTGGGCTCTCAGTGCTCTTAAAAACATGGATTTCAATAAGAAAAAGGTGGGGGGAGAAGGGAGGAAAGACAGAAGACAAATGCCCTCTATTCCTTTCCCGGAATCTAAGTAGCTTTTGCTAGGTTTTATTCTTTCTCTCTACTTTTACTTATTATGTAAGTTTGAGATTTTCATGCTGTTAAGAAACAATTACATGCACACTTTAACATGCCCTTTTACACATGAGTACCTTCTTCTCATCATTAAAAACTCCTAATTTTTTTAAAAAAAGAAACATTATGTATTTCCGAAGGGAAAGCATGCCTCTGAGGGGGTGAACGGTACCCTGAGAAAGGCTGGTGCTAACTACCTAGACGCTTTCAAGCCCAAGGGGAGGTGATACTGAGTTCTGTATCCACCCCTCCCCCAGCCTCACTCCAGGCTGGGAGACTGTCCCAGTTTGACTGATGCAGAGATCAGCTTCTCACCCTCTCCCATCACAGTGAGGCTGCCTGGCTCCCTCCTTGGGAGGTCAGTTCCCACCCAGGCAAAGAAGGGCAAGAAAGGTCGCCACTTCTGTGAAAGGCTCGAAGGGGGTCCAGAGCACATCAATTGCATTTCTTACAGACCTTTTGACAGAGAAATCAATGCTAAGAGGGTGTGGGGAGGCATGCTCCCCGGAACTTTAAGGAGACATATTAGGGCCTCTCTAGCATTCATCTCCGGAGTTCTCCCCACTGCTTTCTTACATGTTTTGCCTTTGGCTCTGAGTTCTTTGCCAACATTTTGTATATGAAACCTTGGTAATTGAGTATAGGCCACAGGAGGCATTCTTTTTGAGATTCTTGGTAGCACCCCTTATTCTGTCTGATGTATACTGTTGCTACCCTTCACTATCCTACTAGTATTGAGAGTCCTGAGAAGGGTACAAAAAAGGAAGGATTAATTGTGTGACATTTTCTGAGCAAACTGAAAAAACATCTATTGGCCCCAAATAGGCACCAATAATAGATTAAAGAAATGATTTCACCAAATGTAACTTGGTGAACCAGTGAGCTTACTGGGTTTATCCACTGGAGTATGGAGTATAGGTGAGGGGTTGTTTAAAGGACTAGGGATGACTCAAAGGCAGCTGCATCATTGACAGTTCACAGCACTCTGTGGGGGATATAAAAGCTGCACCTCTGGAGCTCTTGGCAGGACTTATAGGCAACACAAATTGATTATAAAGTCTCCTCTCCCAAGCAGTCCTCACTTCTAACAATTTTGGAAAAGGGGGATCTTGTAAATCTTGTAAGTGTTAGGAACTTTCTGAGACTCCTGAGTTGTTTCCTTCCTGGTGTTAAAGAACCTCCCTCTAAGATGAAATGTTTCAATTCAGAGGAAATTGTTATATAATAATGTGAACTAAAGTTCAGAGATAGTGTTGGGACAACTTGAATTAACTACAGGCTCATTGATTAAAACCTGTGTTTGTGGAGAGCTGGAGTGTTGTGGATTCAGAGCCAAATTATCTCGGGATAGCTTACTCTCCCCCATAGTTTTTTTCATTGTCCTCTGTGTCTGATCTAGCATTCTTTTGCCTACTGGGTCAATCTTTTGGAATATAAGAACAGATCCTTGGCTTCCAGCATCCCAAGGTCAAAGAATATTATCAGATAGTACCTGGAGCCTACAATAGAGATTCCCCTGCTTTGCTGTAACTACCTATGTGGGGTTTCCACTTATGTATTTGGGGGAAAAGTCTTGATTTATACTTTTATTTATTGTCTTAGAATAGAAAAGTCATGAAATGACTACCACATTCAAACATGGAATTTGGGACAACTTACTCCAGTGTTCCTGGGCCATGGTCACTCAAATTTGGCTCCAGAAAGAGTCATCTCTTGTTCCACTTGTGATTTTGTGGCTATAGTAATTTTCCTGTTAGGTAAATTCATCTTGTGTCTGGAATCCAGATTCCTCACACAACACAATCATCAGGCACAGTGAGACAGAATTCTGTCCACCAGAGACTTCTCAAGCCCGTATCATACACAAACAAATGCTTAACCTCAAATTTCTTTTCAAAATTTGTTTTATAACTGTTAACATGTGAGGGGGTGCCACATCACACATGAAGAAGCCAGAGGACAGCTATTTGATGACATTTCTCTCTTTCCACCTTTATGTGGGTGCTAGGGATCGAACTCTGATTCCCCAAGCTCCCATGGCAAATCCCTTTACATGCTGACCCTGCTCTCTGGCCCAGAAGTGTTTTGAAGAGCCTGCTAGTAATGCCTTTTTAATTAAGAGAAGCTTCCTTTTGGGGTTAACTTGAACTTTTGACTGTAGAGAGACTGATTTTCTCGAAGT
The DNA here is from genome assembly GCF_003668045.3 of Cricetulus griseus. Taxonomy (NCBI): domain Eukaryota; kingdom Metazoa; phylum Chordata; class Mammalia; order Rodentia; family Cricetidae; genus Cricetulus; species Cricetulus griseus. The sequence continues at coordinate 63,147,372 of NC_048598.1, forward strand.
GAAAAATTAGAGCAGATGGCAGGAAGTGGGTCAAAGGTGATGTCCCTGCCACTCCCTCAATCACAGGAGAAAAGATTGTATACAAACTCAAAGTGCACTGAGCTCTCTGATGAGAGGTGGAAGCAAGGTATTCAGACTCCAGGAAAAAACCCTTTACAGGGTTCAGAAGAGCATTTTTTCCATGGCTCAAGTGCACAGCAAATACAGATCAGTGAGTCACCTTGTTGTGTGTAAATTTTTTTTTTACATGTGTATTTACTCATCTTGAGAGTTTAATAACCTTACCTCGTTACCATGCGCTGGGCTTCTGGAATGGTCTTGAGCACCCCTACATGATTCCTTTCTGAGTACAAAAAGGTGTCTTTATCTTTTTGGGCTAGGCTGATAGCTTGGAAATAAAGTACTTGCTTTGCTGAGTTTGAGCACTCAAAACACACTTTTAAGAACAGGTGTGGGGGCATGCACTTACAACCCCATGCTGGGGAGACAGAGACATCTGGGTCCCTGCAAACTGCTTGCCAGCCAGCCTAGTCTGCTGAATGAGTTCCAGCCCAGAAAGAGACCCTGTCTCAAAAACATAAGGTGAACAGCACACAGGTAATAACAGCTGAGGTTGTCTTTTGGATTTCACAGACAGACAGACAGACAGACAGACAGACAGACAGACAGACAGACACACACACACACACACACACACACACACACACACACACACACTTCTTTTATAAAGGTACATCTTGGCTTCTAATTTATAATCTTCCAGTGAGGAAACTGAGGCTCACAGTGATCTATGTGCTCAAAAGCACACAGCCAATTAGCACCAGATTCAAGACTTTTAACTACAAATGGGGAATTACACTAAATGACCCCATTAGATAGCTGTATCCTTTGAAATTTACACCACGGTCTACCAATTACTATGGGTCTATTGTACCAGGTACTTTACATATAGTTTTTCTTTTAATCTTCACATAAAATCTCCAAGCTAAGGGTCATTAATGGATGTCATTAAAGTGTTTAAATAATACTATTATGTAGCACTTATGGTGTTCTGAGTACTACCTAGATATTATCTCCAATTTCACAAAGCCTTTTGCATGACCTTGTTTCATACATGGAAGGCCTAGGTCTCTAGAGATGAAGGGACTCAGTAATGTCACATGGCTAAGAAGTGACTAGGGCTGGATCCAAATCTCAAAGCCTGTGTGTTACCCTGCTGCTGCCCACGTAGGAACCTGTACCAGCCCAGATAATAGCCACAGTCTTCCTCCTCGGTGAGTTTGTTGGGTACCCCAGGATACCCATGGCATTAAATAGCTAGCTCAGATGATGGGGCAGCTTGTCTAAGGAGACTGATGTTTCCAGGAAGAGCTGAGGTCTCAGAACAGGACCTAGCCTTTCACTTAGGAATGGCTGATGTCCAAAACAAAGCATAGCAATTATCACAATGCCATTGATATTATATACTGTAAAGTTGGTGAGAAGGAACAGCAAAGGGTGAGTGTCTGGGCAGCAGCACAGCCTGTGTTTAGGAAAGCACCAACCCAGAGGACCATTAGAGGAAGACACAGAGCCACCACCCCTTCACAGGGAAAGGGGAAAGGGAGGTGAAAACTTCCCAAATGTGGCCCACAGGAGGTCAGTGCTTGGGGTAATTGGGGAAATAATTCAAGTGTTGAGTTAAAGAATGGCAAATGCCCAATAAGCATGTCTCATGTTCACCTGGTTACTGTAGGCTGAGAGAGCCAGTGGCCAAGGCACTGTAGTTCTGGGGACCAAATTACTTTACTTGAATAAAATGTTAGTGTTTAATCAAAATGGAAGGGCTTTATGAAATGATGTGACCACAGTTAACAGCAGTGTCCTCTATGGTATGCTCTGTGTGCTGGCTGTGTGTCATAGAGAGAGAGCTAGGAGAGATGGTCCATGTTCTATACAGGATGTGGACTCATGTTGAATCATGAGGCATAAGACAGTTCTTGAACAAAGAAACATAGGAGATGAGGAAATGACTCAGTTGGTACAGCGCTTCCCTTAGTTCCATCCCCAGAAGCCACATAAAAGTTTGCCATAGTGGTTCAGTTTGAAATTTGAGCACTGGGAAATTAGAGACAGGAGGATCCCTGGGACTTGCTGGCCAGCCAGCCTAGCCTCATCCACAAGCCTCAGGTACCAGTGAGAAACCCTTGCTCATTAATTAATTAATTAATTAATTATTACACAGAACATTTTAAAAATCAAGGTAGATGGTGTCCTTGAGGAAGGGCACCAAGGTTAACCTCTGGCCTTCGTGTGCTAACACACACACATTCACCAACATACATTAATCTGCATATACAAACACATACACACTACAAAAACAGTCATTTCAGAAGGAGGTGGAGCCCTGTCCCATTCTGGAGTAATTTGCAGAATATCCTCCAGTGTGATAGGACATTGCCATAAAAAAATCTTTCACCCAAAACTGATTTCTCTTACTTGTAAGTTATTGTCTTAATCTGTTCAGGTTGCTCTGAGAAAAGACGGTGAACTGGGCATCTCATTAAAATCAAACAACAAACAGAAAAACACAAATAAATTTCCCACAGTCCTGGAGGCTGAGAAGTTCAAGTCAAGGTGTTCGCAGACCTGGTGTCTCAAGAGAGGTACTGCCTGGTTTTCGGACATAACTGCCTTTTCACTGTGAGCACATGGCACAAAGGCCAAACGATGTTACTGCCCCCCCTCCCCGGCCGTTTTTAAAGGGCACTAATGACTCTTAGAACAAATATTCTTCATTGTTGTCAAGTATACAAAGAAAAAATTATAAGCTCATTTTAGATAATATCAAAGAAATGTTAAGCCAAGAGATTAGAGACTGGAGAAAAGAGTATCAAGATTAATATATGAAAAGAGCAAGTTCACAGTGAACACTGGGAACTGTTTCCAGCTGGACTTCATGGATCAAAAGGAGCCTTGAGAAGAGCCTGCACTAAAGAAACCTGAGAGGGCGGGGCTGTGGAAATGACCTTCAGAGAATACTGAGGCTCCTGGTCTGTGCTTTTAGCATATGCCTTCCTCATTCACTAGCCTGCTCCCACATCCTTCTCTTTCTTAATATGCCGTCTCTGTTGCTATTTATAGTCCCATCAGTGGTGCAGTTAGACAGAGGATGTAATACAGAGCTCCTAGCATCACACACAGCACAAATGTAGACGAAGCCCAGCACCAGTGACAGTCTACACAGGAGTAATTTCCAGGAAGTTTATCTATTGTAGATAGATCCTCGCATCCTCTCTTAAAATGTTGCTGTGATTCATTTTGCTTTGGAAACTTAAATGCCATTTTCTCCCACAGCTGCACAGAAGTATACACACACACAGGCTCAAACAACATTAGTCTCATCAAAAAATTATATACACAAACAGACGGAGGGGGGGTGTGGATCCAATCAGCTCAGCCTTGCTTAGAAACCCGTCTAGTCATCCCAAGAAGGACAGAGCTGGGCCCTTGTCTTAGACTATAAACAAAACTAAAGCCCCAAGAAGACAAGCAACTTAAACATAAAACTACACAAACACAAGATAGGACTTCATGACCTGAAGAGGTTTCACTCACAGAATAATAATAATAAAATTGGAATCGAAAACTGAAAAAATACTTATGAGTTTAAATCAATCCAGAATCTAAGAACATCAAGGCTAGAAGAGCAGATCCCATACTCCAGGTCCCCCAAGAAAGGACAGGACCTTTTGCTATTGAGGCAGAGGAGCAGGCTTCACTTAAGACAGACTGTGAAACCTTCCCCTGGACTATTTCAGTTAGAGGCAACATCAGCACAAAAGGGGTGGAGAGATATATAGTTCCCCAGCCCAAGGGCATTCTCCTGTCAACTCAACAGCCTGGCTCTCCCCTCAGAGGGATGAAGAGGTGTATTATTCCTGGTGGTTGAATTTTTTCATATGCTTATTGGCCATTTGTACTAAAAGTATATAACACACTGGAAGAAAGATGTCTTTATGAGGCCGGGTGTTGGTGGCACACGCCTTTAATCCCAGCACTCAGGAGTCAGAGGCAGGCAGATCTCTGTGAGTTCGAGGCCAGCCTGGTCTCCAGAGAGAGTGCCAGGATAGGCTCCAAAGCTACACAGAGAAACCCTGTCTCGAAAAACCAAACCAAAAAGAAAAACAAGATATCGTCTTTATGAAAGCTGTCACCAATAAAAATTTATTTTAAAAATCATGTACAAAAATATCTTAATAGTTGATACTACAAAACTAAGGGGAAAATCTTTAATGGTCTGCAGTTATTATGAAACAACAATTAGGTTTGACATCAAAATTATAAGCTGGAAAATAAACTATTGATGAGTTATACTTTCAGAAAATTTAAACTTTTTTTCTCTTCAAAAGATAACATTCAAAAAGGAACAAGGCAAATGAGGTTGGAGACAATATTTACAAATCAGCTATTTGATCAGGGATTTGAACCCAGATCATGCAAAGAATTCTTTGGGCTCAGTAATTAGGAGACACTTTAAATACGTGTCAAAGATTTTAATAGATATATCACCCAAGAAGATGTATGAATAGCTTCGAAAGACATGAAAAGATGTTCGATGTCTTTTTAATAATAACAGAAATGCAAATTCCAAGCACAATGAGCTTGTCTCATGATACCCACCCACGAGAGTGCCTAGAACTAAGAACTTAGATTCTGGATTGATTTAAGCACATAAATACTTTTTTCAGTTTTCTTTTCCAATTTTATTATTATTCTTCTGTGAGTGAAACCTCTTGTTCAAAATGCTTGTTCAAAGCCATTTTGAACAAGCAATGCTGTTTCTGTGGGTGCCCAGACTGGCTGTCCATGAGCTTCTGACGATGCTCCTGCCTCAGCCCCCATCTTGCTGTGAGCACTACAGGGTTGCTGATGCATTCCACCGAACTGGGCTTTTATGTGGGTTCCCAGAATCAATTGTGTGGGCAGCATCTTCATCTGCTGACCTATATATCTCTACCCCCCCAATTTATACTTAACAAATTACCTACCAATTCTCCTCTTATGTCTTGGAGGGGGAAGCTCATGTCTACACAAAAGCACGTAAATATTTGAAGCTGCGTTGCTCATACACAATAAACAAGGACTTGGATTGACCCAGATTCTATTAGCTCATTACCAGATGAATTAAGCTCAGCAAGCTATGTGATGGAATGCTGTTCAGCAAAAGGAGCACCTACTTATGTGGCAATGGATAACCTTCCAACAACTCAGTATGGACAACCTACCAACTCCTTGGACAGACAACCAACCTACCGACACCATGGATACTATAGCAGGAAAAAAATCTCCTGACACCATGGCCTGGATAACCTACCAACACTATAGCACATATGTTAAGTGAAAGGAGCCAAGAACAAGACAACACATGTTAGCATTTATGTGAAATTTCCAGAAAGGGGAACTGATTGATAGAAATAAAAAGCAAGTTATTCGCTGGGCGTTGGTGGCTCATGCCTTTAATCCCAGCACTCGGGAGGCAGAGGCAGGTGGATCTCTATGAGTTCGAGGCCAGCCTGGTCTCCAGAGAGAGAGCCAGGATAGGCTCCAAAGCTACACAGAGAAACCCTGTCTCGAAAAACCAAAAGAAGAAGAAGAAGAAGAAGAAGAAGAAGAAGAAGAAGAAGAAGAAGAAGAAGAAGAAGAAGAAGAAGAAGAAGAAGAAGTTATTCATTGCCTGGGGCTGAGGGTGCATATAGGAAAGAACTGTGGGCTAGTGAGATGGCTCAGGTGGTGAAACCATTTTGTACAAGCATAGCAAGCTGAGTTTGACCCCTAGGACCCATTATGGAGAGATAGAAGAGACTCATACCTGAAAGATGACCCCCTCGTGCTCACACTACACACACACACACACACACACACACACACAGAGAGAGAGAGAGAGAGAGAGAGAGAGAGAGAGAGAGAGAGCATCTTAATCACTGTTCTATTGTTTTGAAGAGGCACAGTGACCAAGGCAACCCTTATTTTAAAAAGTAATTGGGAGCTTGCTTATAGTTTCAGAGGTTCAGTCAATGATCATGATGGGATCATGGCAGCATGCATGGCAGACATGGTGCTGGAGTAGTAGTGAGAGTTACATCCTGATCTATAGGCAGAGAAAGAGAGACTGGGCCTGCAATGGGCTTTTGAAACCTCAAAACGTATCTCTAGTGATATAGTTCCTACAACAAGGACACACCAACAAGGATATATCTCTTAATCCTTCCAAATAGTGCCACTCTCTGGTGACTAAGCATTCAAATATATGAGCCTATGGAGGCCATTCTTATTCAAACCACCACTGCATGCATATCACACCACACACACACACACACACACACACACACACACACACACACACACACTACCCACTGCGTGAGGGGAACTCTCTTAGTTTGGGTTTCTATTGCTGTGAGGAGACATCATGACATGGCAATTTTTATAAAGAAAAACATTTAATTGGGGCTAGTTTACAGGTTCAGGGGTTTAGTCCATTATTGTCACGGTGGGAAACATGCAAGCAGATATGATGCAAGAGAAGGAACTGAAGAGTTCCATATCTGAATCAGTGGGCAGCAGGAAGGAAGACTGTGAGCCACCAACCCTGGCTTGAGCTTCTGAGACCTCAAAGGCCATCCACCCCACCCACCCCCAACCCTCATCCCGGTGACACACTTCCTCCAATAAGGCCATATCTCCTAATAGTGCCATAGCCCATAACAAGGTCTACCTGAAAGACTGAGGGTTTTTAGAGGAGGGATGGGTTTCCTTTCTCCCTGGGAGTTAAGCTGTGCTGTCCCAGTGGATTGGATAATCTGGAAAAACCCACAGAAGCTGATTGGTTCCTGCCATGGGATATTCAAGAGTTCCATCTCTGTCTGGGGGAATGAGAACCAGCAAGAAGTTGGCTATTTTAGATGTTTATGTGAAAAGCACATTAATCTACCTAGAGCCGTTTTCCCCTGTCTGACTCCCAGGCCCCTATGACCTTCTACACTTACAGAAATAATTGAACTGATTGCTCGTCTTAACTGAAATTTTTTTGCATATAAATTCTACCACCAAACAGCTGCTAAAATAAAATTACAATGAATTAAAAGTGAAAGGCACTGGAATAGACCAGAGAACCTGTTACGTTTTTATGAAACATTTTTGCATCTGGTGGTGCAGGAACAGCCTGAGAAAGATAAAAGCAGCATTTCATTTCATATTCCTACAGTCCTAAGGCATAGACACACAGCATCCAAAAGCGGTGTCCCGAGTAACTGACAGTTTGCTATAGCTGGAAGACTATGGAAAGAATAGGAAAGGACCAAAAAAGAGCCTCGGGTTTCACTTTAGAAGTGCAGGATAGGCACACCAAGGGCACTATAAAAGTCAGGCAAGTTCGGCTGAGCATATGGTATCTGTTAGGCAGGTGGACATGTGTGCCTGGAGCACAGATATGTGCCAGTTCAAAGGATACAGGCTTGGAACTCACTCGTAGTCATGTTATAAAGTGAACATGATGTTTATGAGGGCAAGTGTCAAGTGTGAACAGAGCAGGGTTACATCTGGTAAACACCCATCTAGGGCCTCAGGAGGAAAAGACCTCAATAAACATGATGGTTATGCTTGGCAACTCGATGGAATCAATAGTGGACACACCCCTGGGCCAGTCAACAACAATGTTTCAAATAGGGTTAATTAAGGGGGAAGAGTCTCCCCCAGAGCGGGCAACACCTTCCACTAGGTGGCCCAGATCTAAAGAGGTCCAAGGGGAAACCAAGGCAGCTTGCCTGCCTGTCTCCTATTCTTGGTGGTAAGATCTTTGATGACATCACAAGTTAGCTTCTTTGGCCTTTCAGGGTGGGATGTGGAATGGAGTGCAACTAAGAATCTCCCAGGCCTTTAACACCCGGTTGGAAGTGCTAAGACACCTAGCTTCATGGATGGAGCAGAAAGTGGGTTCTCAGCATCTAGCACACAGATGGCCACTGCTGGCTTGCCCAGGCTGCCCTTTCTGTCCCTACCGTAAAATGCCCTGACCACATGTAACTTCCAGGAGAAAGGGCTTGTTTTGGTTCATAGTTCACTGCAAAAAACCCATAGCAGCAGTGAGCTTGAGACAGCTCATCACATTACACCCACAGTCAAGAACAGACAGGAGTAAGTACATGTGTCCCTAAGGCTCCCTTACTTGGTTGCTCAGTGCTTGGCTGGCTTCCTCGATTGTGACACAGCTCAGGCCCAGCCTATGAAACATCACCACTCCGATTCAGGGTGGGTTTTCCTATTCCAATTAACTCAATTAAAACCACCCTCCATAGTCAATAAGAAATAGGCAATCCCTCATTGTGACTCTCTGCCCAGGTGATTCTATGTTGTGCCACATAAGCTGTTCTAGCAAATCTTTTTTATAAAATTCACAGATCCACACTAGCAATGCTCTAGGGATCCTGCCTAATATAGTGTGGGTAAGAAAGCCTGTGCTTCTGTGAGGATCAGACTAGAACAGATACAGTGAGAACAAACAACCCAAAATAACCCGCCACAGTTTACAGTATCTTTTAGATAGCAGAGACAGAAAACATAGCCACTATCAACATTCTCCTGAACTCATTGAAATAGGTTATTTAGAAGCATGATGCACCAAGAAATTTTTTGGTTCAGGTTTTGGTCTAATGTTATGTATTATCTTTTAAATTATGTAATACATTAGAGTAGTACCCCTTTATCCATATGGGGATATATTCCAAGACCCCTGTGACTACCACAAGATGGGATTAAACACTGTGTGTGTGTGTGTGTGTGTGTGTGTGTGTGTGTGTGTGTGTGTGTAAAACCGTCATGCATGTGCCTATGGTGAAGCTTTATTGATTAGTATAATAACAAGCCATAAAGCAGTGGGCTGGCAATGTGGCTCAGTTGGTAGAATGCTTGTCTAATATGAATAAAACCCTGGGCTTGGTCTCCAACACTGTAATACTGCATACATTTGGCATGATAGCACATTCTTATAATGCCAGCACTAGGGAATTGGAGACAGAAGAATCAGAAGTTTAAGGTCATCCTCAAACTACATAATGAGTTTTTTTGCCAGCCTGCTGGAGTACATGAGACATGAAACTCTCTCTGTCTCTCTCTGTCTCTGTCTCTGTCTCTGTCTGTCTCTCTCTCCTCTTCATATATGTATATGTAAATGCATATAAATAATTAGAGCAATATACTATAATAAAATTAGCAGAATCACCATTTTATGCCTTGGGGATGTTATCGAGTAGAGGGAGGGTAATTTGGATGCAGGTGCTGCATTAGCCCAATTGCCAGTCTGATCACTGAGATGACTGACAGATGAAGACTGCACTGGGCAATGCTATGATTCATGTCGCAAGCAGGGCAGAGCTGACCAGCATGAAATTTCATCGTGTTAATGTCAGGCAATTAACAATCACGAATTGTTTGTTTCTTCAATTTTGCAGTTAATCTTTTTCAACATGGTCAACCATGAACTTTGAAGCCTCAGAAGGTGGAAAGGTATACAGGTATGACTGTAACAGGGTCTTAAATGCAATATGATAGGAAAAACATGCATTAAGACTCCTGCTCTTTATCCCTCCGCCTCCTTGGAGACAACATGTTTTGGTGTCCCTTAGTGTCCTTGAAGAAGAGGGTTCCAGGGAAACAGAAATTTAGGAAAATAGTGAGAAGGTGTATAGAACAGAGACAGGAGAAAGTAAACAGCCCAGAGAGGGAGAGAAGGAGGGCAGGGCCAGGAGTACAGAGACCATGAGAATAGACTCATAGAAAAAGAAGATAGAAAGCCAGACACTGGAAGGCTTGCTTAACATGTCTCAGTACTATCCATCCAGAGAGGGTTCTCTGTCTCTTTGCTCTCTCTCTTTCAAAAATGGCTGTCCTTACTGATCCCAACAGCCATATACCTTCTCCTTCCATACCTTGTGCCCTCATGGCTCCAGAAGGTAGAGGATGGGAGAGGTGAAACTGAAGCAATGACAAGAGTGCCATGCCCGGGAACTCTCAGGGTTTAAATAAGTGTAGCTGTCCTGTTGGCTAGCAACTTGAAAAGAAGTATCCAGCACCAGGGATAGGTTACCCTTCTGTACCTTTTATAAAGTCATTCAGTCTTCTCAACAAGGATGGGAGATGACAAGTGCTATTGTCTTCTGGTCACCAAGGGGAAACCAAAGAGTATCTGTGTCTGTGTGTGTGAAAGCAGGTGGGTGAGTGTGTGTATGTGTGTCTGTGTGTGTGAAGGCAGGTGTGTGAGTGTGTGTATCTGTGTGTGTGTGTGTAAAGGCAGGTGTGTGGGTGTGTGTATCTGTGTCTGTGTGTGAAGGCAGGTTGGGTGAGCATGGGTGAGGGTGTGAACTCAAGTGGGTGAGTGTGGGGTCAAAGGACAACTTTAAGAAGGTTCTTGGTTTTCTTCATTCTACTCTTATGTGGATTCCAGGGATTGGACTCAGTGCATCACATTTGTGTAGCAACTTGAACCCATAGGTCCCCAAAATTTTATTAATTCATATGGCATTTTTATTTGCTTGCTGTGTATGCATGTGTGCCTGCCATGGTACACAGGTGTGTACATGCTACACAGGTCTGTACACAGGTACAGGGTACCAGAGCATGTAGGAGTGTGTTCTGGGGGGTCAAACACAGGTTGTCAGGCTTTGTGACTTGGTGGCAGCTTGAGCTATCCCACTGGCCCAAAAACAATTTGTTGTTGGGACAAGATCTCACTATGTAGACTTGACTGGCCTGGAACTCACTATGTAAACCAGGCTAGACAGAGATCCACCTGCCTCTGTCTCTTGAGTACTGGAGTTAAAGGCGTGTGCCTCTCCGTCCAGCCCCCAAAAACATTTTGATGGAGAATTAAGAGAGAAAAGTGCTCCTTCAGAGGGCTGGCTAAAAACTGCAGCAGTGTTCTTGAGGACAGAGTGAGAAATGTCAAGGCAAGCAGCTTTAAAACTGTTAAGGGCAAACTTTCCAAATGAGCCATGAGTCCATCACCGGTGACAAGGATCTCATCTATATCTGAATCTCCAGAGCTAGAAGGCAGAACTGGGGCTGCACATGAAGGCTATTCCATCCTGTGTCCCATAGCCTAAGGACTGGAATATAAAGTGTGTGTTGACAGGAGCCTCACGGGACAGGAAGAGGTCACTGCTTCGCCCACACTTGTCTTCTTCAAGTGAGAGGGCTTCTAGAGCATTCTCTCCATTTAGACCCCAGTGTGCAACACTTCTGTGTGATATTTGCTCATTCCTGGGTGAGTGAGGCGAGGGCCATTAGTTCAGCTTCCTGGGGACCAGTTTGTGGCTTTGCTCTGTGGCCATAGATCACACAACTCTGCTGTGACTATTTAGTGCATTAGTAGCCACGAGCAGCTGGGTGATGAAGTGTGTTAGTAGTCACGTGATAACCAGGGAATGCTGTTTTCTTGTTTTCCTTCTCTGCCTTTTACCTTATAGGAAGCTCTTCTTACATTTGTTGTGTGTGTGTGTGTGTGTGTGTGTGTGTGTGTGAGAGAGAGAGAGAGAGAGAGAGAGAGAGAGAGAGAGAGACAGAGACAGAGACAGAGAGACAGAGACAGAGACAGAGACAGGGAGACAGACAGAGATGTGGTATATACTTATTTGCTCAGTGTATGGATACATGAAGGCCTAAACATGCATTATTTGCATAGCTGCAGGATTAACTCCTCGAGGTGGAGCTGGGAGATATATGCACTTGTAATAGATAATTAGCCCGTTGATTCTTCATAGAGCGTGTCTTATTTCTTTCCACTGTGGAAGTTTTTAAAAAGATGTACCCATACATCACACAAGGTAGGAATGGAGACGCCCACGTACGAGTCGAATGATAAAATGCTTACAAGAATACAGAAGGATGAGTCTTCTCTGTCTCCGATTTTACAATGGCTGTCTAGGTACGATATGGAAAGTTCAGGTATCAAATGGAAAAGCAGATAAAGTAAATGTCATGAAAGTTTACAACTTTTGTGCACCAAAGAACACTATCAAAAGAGAGAAGACAAGCTACCTAATAGGAGAACATGATAACCAGTACTCCCTCTGTTCTGGGTTGCCCTGCTTAGTTTTAATCATCAGTTTGACACAGCCTGAGATCCTTTGAAAGGAGAGTCTCAACTGAGGAACTGCCTACATCAGACTGGCCTGTGGGCATGTCTGCGAGGGGATTGCCTTGACTGTTAATTGATACAGGAGGCTCAGCTAGCAATCAGCATCCTCTGTAGTTCTTGGTGGCTGTATTTTGCTGTGAAGTGTGTTCCTTTTCCATGGTAAAGCTGTAGGAAATAGCAAGCAGGCCTGCCTTCAAGTTCTCACCTTGAGTTCCTGCCTTGACTCCTCAGTCATGGACTGTGGCCTGGAACTGCAGAAATAAACCCTTTCTCTACCTGCCTGCTTTTGGTCAGGGTGTCTCTCACAGCAACATAGTGAAACCACAATAGTCTAGCATTGCTCTGTGTTTTCTTTGATCCTGTGAGTCTATTCAGTGTGTCCATGAATCACAGACTGAACTAGCGGCCAAGGAATTCATCTAGTTCTTGCCACTCAACTTTCCAGGAATTCCCTTTCAAGTGCAGACCAAGGCTGGGCCACCATTCACCTTCTCATATAACTGCCTAAGCCAATACCACACTAAATCACCCTAGGGGATCAGGTATCTGGCCAGTTATATAACCCATGCCCACTGGTGTTATTCAAGCGAGTCCTTCCTCAGATGTTTGCTCTGCCCTGCCTTTCCTTGGTTGCAGAAGCCTCCGGGATCCTGATACATTCCTCTCTCCCATCCCCATGCTCCATTCCCGCTGCGGCCCCTCCTCCTTTTAATGGCATTGGTCTCTCATCACTCAGTCACCTCTATGAATCAACCCTGCAAGTACAGGGAGACAAGCACCCAGAATATACAAAGAAATGCTACAACTCAACAACAAAAAGATAACTGAACTTAGGAACAATCAAAGAACTTCAGTATGTATTTCTCATAGGAAGACATAAGAATGGCCAACATGCCTAGGAAAAGGATCTTAGCATCACTGGTCATCAGAGAAATGCAAACCCAGTCCTCACGTCTGCCTGGCAGCATGGTGTACCGTCAGTCCTGACCTTTATGCCTAAAATACTAAGAGCCTCCTTTTACTAGAGAATAAGTTACTTTTGTTGTTCTGTGATTAAATTCTTGACAAGAAGCAACTTGGTAAAGGAATGGTTTGTTCTGGCTTACAGTTCAAAGAAATACAGCCCCTTGTAGCGAGGAAGACACAAACACCGCCTCAGGAGCAGGAGGCTGGCTGGTCACATTGCATCTTCAGACTGGAAGTAGGTCTGGACTGCAAAACCTCAAGCAACTCACTTCCTCCACTAAGTCTCTACCACCCAAAGGTCTTTCAAAACAGTGTCACTAGCTGGAGACAAGTATCAAATGCATGAGTCTATGGGAACATTTCATATTCTGAGCATAAAAAAAAAATCACTGATGTATTAGTTGGGGTTCTAGAGAAACAGAACCATAATTACCTGTTTATTATGAGGTGCTGAATCATGAGAAAACTGGAGATTTGGAAGCTTGATTCAGTACAGTATGAAAGCAAGAGCCAGAGACCTGATGGTGTGGGCTAGACTCCAGGTCTGAAGGCCTGGGGATCAGTCAGAAAGCTGATGGAGTCAGTTAGGCTCCAGGTCCAAAAGCCTGGGCATCAGGGCTACTCAGGGAAGGTAGAGACATTTACCTCCACTCAAGGGGTCAAGAGAATTAGCCCTCTACTTCTATGCTTGTCTTCAGTCTTCAGTTAATTGGATGACCCTACCCACCCTCTAGAGTGCCATCACTTTACCCAGGGTGCTGATTCTGATGTTCACCCATCTGGGAACACCCTCAGACACACCCAAAAAGGGACACTTAATAACCTATTTATGCATTCCAATCAAGATGGCACTTAAAATCAAACCATCATAGTCATAGAGCATAAAAGAACAACAAAAAGTAAGAATCACAATGAAATAACACTTGAACAAGCTGGGACGCTGCAATGGAAAACCACTGTAGGGCTGAGGAGATCACTCAGGCAGTAAAGTGCCCCCTTACACACAGAGGACCTGAATTAGGTGGCCCAGAACCCGCATTTAAAAAGCAAGGTATGATGGCTGAATCTTACTGATTGGCCTAGACTATTAGACCAGTCCCAGACCAGTGAGTGAGACACACAGTGTCATAAAAACAAGATGAATCTTACCTGAGAAATGCATCTGAGATTTTCATTTGGCTTAACATACCCCAAGGGTGCTGTGCACACCAGGCAAGCACTCTCCCAACTGAGCTACATCCCTAAGTCCATACAAACAACATTTAAGTAAGAGAAAGTGTTCATCCTCCCAGGAGTGAGATGCAAGTTTAAACCACCCCGAACTTCCATAATTCCCTCTCAGAATGGCAAACATCAAAAGATTAGTTATATAGATGTTTTCAGAGCTGTTGAAAAATAAGGTTCTCATGCATTATTACCGGTACAAAAACAAAATGAAAGAACACGCTCTTTCTGGAAATCAGTTGGGCCACCCACAGTAAAGAGCAGGGGCCGGCAAGATCGTTCAGTGGCTAAAGGCACTTGTTGCCAAGCCTGAAAACATGAGTTCGGGACTCAGATGGTGAAAGGAGAGAACTGACTCCTGAAAATTGTCTTCCTACCTCCGCATTCTAAGGATTCAGGCATTAAGCTGGTCTGCTCCTGTCACCTGGAAGAATGCATTCAGGCAGCACCCTGGTCAGTTCCATGATTCCATAGCCAGCACCCAGGTGCAAAGGGCCCCTTTAAAAGAAAGACCCCCGCCCAGTTACACTCTATCTGCTCTCTTCTCTTTGTCTGGTCCTCTCTTTCCCTCTCTCTTTTCTCCCCCACCCCCTCTTTCCTTTCTAATAAAACTTCTCACTTAAGCCCTGTCTGCCTGGCATGTTTATTCCTCCGCCTCGGTCACCCTGCCTGCCGTGGAATCCGTCAAGGTCCCCCACGCAAGGCCCCCCTCAAGCTTTATCATAACACACATGGGTGCCCGGGCACATGCTCACTAAATCAACAGCCTCAAGAGGCAGATCAGCAGCTAAGAAGACCCAGCTGCCCTTGCAAAGGACCTGAGTCAGTACCCAGCACCCACTTTGGGCTGCCTGTAACTCCAACTCCAGGGGCTCTAATGCCCTAGTCTGACTTCACAGACAGATACACATACATAAGCATTTTCTAATCTTAAAAACATATATATATCTTAAAATGAAACACAGAAGGTCTCAGGGTGACACAGCAGTCCCCCTTCTTGCAGTCACCACCATGCACTTTTCTCTTTCCTGGGTCTTTTCCCCTTCACTTTCCTAATCTCCGCTATATGCCTCAAGGGAAGTCAATAAATGGGTAATAATTCCCTTAAACTCTGTGAAATTAATTTCTTTTTGACTATCGGAATTGGCACTTCAGAAAAAACCTAGATGCCTTAATAATTAAAGAGAAACCTTAAAAGTTCCTCTTCTGAAGGTTCATGGCTATAAAAGTAATAAATGAAGCGCTCAAAATGCTGTGCTGTGGGTTGGGTTAATAATCCCATCCTGCCGGATCCTGCAGTTTAGTCCACCCTCAGCATCCGTGCTGCCATAGCGCCCCCTGCTGGACAAGAGCAAGCATAAGTTTAAGTAGGACTCTTCTGCCAACCTCTGTGGTTAGGACTTCCGTTTCCTAGCCTCAAGTTCTTAGCTTTCTCTCATCAGCCTTGATGTCTGCTTCCCACGAAAGGATGCTGTACTATTCTTTTCGCTTTTTTCGTTGAATTTGTATTTATTATTTTACAATTTTATGTTTGTACATAAAGGTTCTGTAATCATACCCTTCCCCCATTATCTTCTGTCTCTCCCACCAAACCACTTCTTCTCGCCAACAGGCCCTTCTCCTTTCTTTAAGATACATTTCGTGCGTGTGTGTGTGTGTGTGTGTGTGTGTGTGTGTGTGTGTGTGTGTGTGTGTGTGTGTGTGTGTGTATGAGCCACTTGACATGGGTGCTGGAAGTTCTTGCAAGAGCTGCAAGTGCTCTTAACTGCTAAGCCATCCCTCCGGTCCGCCCCTCCCCCTACTTTCATGTCCTTTTTGTTGTTGTTGTGCCCCGCTGCATTTAATTAGAGTTGACTGCTTGAGCATAGGTGGAAAGCTATTTTCTTGAGCAAGAACATTCTGTGACATTCTTAATCGCAGCTGCTGATATTTGCTCCCTTAGCTGCCCTACTGCTTGGCTCGTTGTACCGGAACTCCTCCAGAAACCACCTCTGTTCCCTCTTGCCCTGTGCCACCTGTCTCCAGGCTGCTGCTGTACAGCCCAGAGCCCTCAGTTCCTGCACTCCCGAGTGACTCAGTTGTCCCCTCACTACCCTATCTCACTCACCTTTGTTCAGTCCCCACAATCCCAGGTTTCTTAAACTAAGATCTGTAGACAAGACTAAACACTATGCAGCGGGCTTCCTGTTCAAGCTGCAGATTCCTTGGGCATGTGAATAAGACCTTCTGGAGAGCTGGAATCCACATTTACAACAAGTAACTAGCTCTCTCTCTTTCACTCTCTCTCTCTCCCTCTCTCGTACTCTCTCACACACCACACACACACACACACACACACACCACACCTCATTTATTTTGGTCTCGCATTTGTTGTTGTTTGTTTTTGTTTTCAGTTTTACCAGACCATGTGATCTTCTGTGGAAATTTCCTTTGGCTTGTAACCCTGTGAATAATTAGTGCAAAAGACTCATTTTTGCTTTTAAGGCTTTGGGTAAATCATTCAGTATATTAGGCCTTCCTTCCTGTCTGATGACTGGCTGTGCCCCTGCCCCTCTGAGGACAGGTATGGTCATGTCTGGCTTCGGCTTTGGCTTTGGCTATTAAGATGTTTGTAACCATGATCTAGGCTACCTGCAAGAAGTCACTGGCACACTTGTCTCCTATCTGCTACTATGGATGGTATCTGAGATACAGGTGCTTCCTAAGCTTGCCCAGACACCAGGGAACAGAGCTTCTGGCTGACTAGAGGAGATCTGGCAGGATGCAGGGGAAGGAGACCAAGGTGCCACTGTGGCTTCAAGAAGCTTTTGCTACTGCATCTAACTTTACCTAGGGTGACACACAAACACCTCAGTCTGCTATTCCAAGACTGCTTTCTGCATCCATTATTCTCATGTTGCTGTGAGAAAACACCAGACCAAGAAAGGGTTTTTAGTTTGAGGGTACAGTCCATGACGGTGAGGAAGGCCTGGTGCCAGGAGGATGAGGCAGCTGGTCACATGGTATCCACAGTCAGGAAGCAGAGAGGTGAATGTTGGTGCTCAGCTCACTTTCTCCTTTTATTCAGTTCAGAACCTGTGGAATATGGTGCTGTCCATGGTTAGGGTGCATCGTCTCACCTCAATCGACGTAACCTAGACAATCCTTCACGGGCATGCGCAGAGTCCTGCCTCTGCAGTAGTTCAAGATCTTCTCAGGTTGACAAGCAGCTTTAACCACTACAGGTCTGAACACTTCATCATTCCAGTTCCAAACTGCCTTTCCCCTAGGCTCTGCCAGACCTGGCCCCTTATACAAAATTGTTTGCTTTCTGCTCCTCTGCCCCTCTCAGAAACTGACCTCAACCTTCCAAGTCTACCCAGTGTCACTTTCTGGATGAATGAAGCCTTTCCTCACCCCTTTGGTGGCTGAGAATGCCCCATCTTCTGAATCTCCTCCAAATGCAACTTCTGCAACCCGTTCATTGTTGTCGTTTTTAATACGTTCTTATACAACACGCTCTTCTCAAAGAGTGTACATTTCTTGAAGTCTGTGTCATTCATTGATGTGTTCCCTGGAGCTTCTCAAATAGCTGGTATCCCCACACAGATTTGTCAAATTCAATTACCTCTCACAACACTGTTGTTTAGTATACATATGGTGTTTATACAGGTAGGTTTTAAAGAACATTTAACATACTCGGCAAAGAGGCAGAATTGAGATGTGGGTAATGTTATTTATAATAGCAAAGATGCTTACTGAGTCAGATATAACTCAAGCTTCTGTATCTTTCCTTTCTCTTTCTCTCTCTCTCTCTCTCTCTCTCTCTCTCTCTCTCTCTCTCTCGTGCATGTGTGTGTGTGCTTCTGTCTCCCTTCCTTTCCCCACTTAGACATATGAAGTCATCTGCCAAAAATAACCATTTTCCCTTCACCTTTATCTTTCCTCTTCCTTAATTTTTCCAAACCTTTAAAATTTAATTTTAAAATTATGTGTGGCTATGTGTGTGGACATGCATGTAATGGCACACTTCTGAAAATCAAGAGGGTAACTTGTGGGAGTCTGTTCTTCCCCCATGTGGGTCCTAGAGCTCAAACTGACATCATCGGGTTTGGTGGCAGTACCTTTACCCACTGAGCCATCTCACCAGTCCATTGATCCAAATTTAATGTTCACCTACAGGAAACCTAGAGCAGAGGTTAGAACTGTGTGTACCAGAAATGTCAGTGACTTCTTTCATGCTTTTGTATTATTGTTGCTGTTGTTTGTTTTTGTTTTGTTTTTTAATTAGCCAACCTTTTACTTTAAGGGCAATGGGACAATGAGTTTTCCATTTGAGACCAAATTTATCTAATCTAAGTGTTGATATTTAGGAAAAGGTACAACCCCAATTATGCTTCAAACTCAACTAATTGTAATTCTGATTTCAAAACCAATGCTCAGTAAATTCCAAAGTGGAAGGAAGCCTCGTTCCTACTGACCAGCCATTAAGTGGTTTGCGTTTTTTGTTTTTGTTTTTGTTTTTGCTTTTTGTTTTGTTTTGTTTTTAGTTTTCTTCCTGCAGCTTCTACCAACACGACATTTTACCCTTAATTTCGAAGCTGCTTCAGCCTTTTCTGAATCTATTTGAAAAGGATCAGAGCTGTTACACAGACTGCTTATCAGTATTGTGCTACATGGTATTTTCCTGCATGCTAAAGATGCTTTGTGCATATTAGGGACAGAGAGCTGCTTGCAGAGCACTCGGGGCCTGCTGAGAGTGCTGTGGAAATGGATTGTCTCTTCAGATTCCTCATTATCTCAGAAGGAGAAGCATCTCTACTGTCAAAACCTCAAATGACACACACAACAGAAAGACATCGGCTTTTGTCAATCACTAAGTCAGCGCTTTTCTAAGCCATGTTCTCTCAGATGGAAATATCTCTGTACAGGACAGCAAAAAAGCAAGAACTCGCTGACCAAATACATTTAAAGAAAATTCAATGAGACAGTTCTTAGTTTCTGGTCCTTTGTTGTGATACAACACTCTGCAAGAGCAAGTTACAGGGGAAAGGATAGATTTGGGCTCACAATTCCAGGGGCTAGAGTCCATCGTGGCAAAAAAGACGTGGAAGCAGTCAGTTGGGGAAGGCATTCTGGCTGGAGCTGGCTGAATTGCATCCACATTCAGGAAGTAAAGAGTGAACACCAAGGGGGATTGGACTATAAAGCCCAATGAGGCTCCACCTCGTAAAGGCTCCACAACCTCCCCAAACAGTGGGCATCAAATGTTCAAACACATGAGCCTATGACATTTTATGGTCAAACCACAACAGGCCATGCCCAGTTTAAACTCCCTCATCTTTAAAATCCTCTTTCCTTACACAGAGCAAGAATCATTTCATGTAATGCCAGAGTGAACCAGGAGTCTACAAACAGATACTCCAGCTAAATCATGGAGTCAGCTTTTGTTCTGTTTTGCTTTATAAACCACATTAATCAAACTAGGAGATCCTGGCATCCAGCAGAACTTGAATTGAGAAGTAATTTCATGTAGGTATAGAAAAATTAGCTGCAAGAAAAAAAAATTATCCGAGTTGAAACTCAGGATATAAGACATGCAAGTATGTCCAAAACTGAGTGGTTAGTTTGTAAACATTATCCAATGTAATTATATTTCATATACCAATATATGTCATATGCTGGTTTATGTATGCATACATAATACACATAAACATATATATGCACAAACACATATAAATACACATACATACACACATATACTTAAACACATGCATATATATGACTTGTCCTCTTCATTCTGGGATGTGGATAGCTGGCTTTGGATGGCCCTATTGCTGACTGTCTATTTTAACAAAAACATGGTGTGACTTATTTTTCATTCAAGGTACAACAACTTACCTTTTAAGGTTTTTCTCCTTAGTCCTTATAAAAATCAGCCCATGTGTATTTATATATGTATATTTTAGATCCCTTTAGATTTGGAGGTGATTTACGTCTATGTGGCTATATTTTTTAAGATTGATTTATTTTTGGTTTGTGTGTATATGAATGTGTGCCATATGTATTTATGTGCACTATGTATATGCCTGGTATTCACAGAAACCCAGAAGATGTCATCAGATCCCCTGAAACTAGAGTTTCAGATGGTTGTGAGCCCTGATGTGGGTGCTGAGATGCAAATCTGGGGTCCTCTGTAAGAGCAACAAGCACTCTTATAACTGCTGAGCCACCTCTGCAGCGCCACGTGTGGCTATATGCAAGCCAATGGTTCCCTTTCATGTCAATTTAAGCTGAATGTTGGTATGACAAGTGCTCATAAAGCTAAGTGACATGGATGACGTGTGTGGGTACAAATACTGTGATACTTTAGGGGGTCAGAGGACAAATGTGAAGTTAGTTCCCAACTTCTAACTTTACATGGGTTCCAGGGATCAAATTCAGGTCACTCTGCTGTGCAGTGAGCACCCATGATCCATCTCACTGGTTTCCACTTCCTGTGACTGTGATCCAAATCCTTCCTTCATTGTCTTTTCAGGCACTAAAAATACTCCCCAGTTTTATGTTTGCCTGGCTTTTTGCCTGGTTTTAAAGATGCAGCGTTGTCCCTCCAGTGTCCTTTTGACACAGTGGGTGGGGAGAGGGAAAAGAGAAAGGAAGAAGGTGGGGAGCGAATAGAGGAACAGGGATGGATGTGAGAATGAAAGAGACAGGGACTCGAAGTCTCTGCAACTCCACGTCCTGGAAGGTACTTCTGGTGGACTGAAGCCCTCTGAATTCTAGGCAGTTTCTTTACTGAGACATCTTCTCAAGCTGGGATGCTTTTAAAGGCACGTGCCCTTGTCATGTAGTCCCCATCTCAATTCCACCCCCACTGCCTGTGACAATTCTGGGTCTCTTTGGCCGTAGACCTCTCGCTGTTGGCCTCTAACCTGGGGGAGTTGCCACCCAAAGGCTGTTATGTCCTATGCTCCTGTGCGGGCTGGCTTTCCAGGAATTACTGGCAGAGGGAAGATACAGGTGTCCTCACCCACTCCCTTTGCCTCAAGCTTTGTGCAAGGCTCTGGTTCCCCTTTCTGTGAGCCTCATTACTCTGGGTGACCCTAGCTTTGCGCTCTGTGAATATGCTGTCCCTTTGACCATCAGCCTAGGGATAGCATGGGCCTCCTGTTGTGGCTAATTCTGAATTTTCTCAGCCTTTAAAAGTCTTGTTTTCACAGCTCTGTCAGTACTTTCCTGAGCCATTGGTTTGTGTCTGTCTTTTTTATGTGGACATGTGTATACATGCTTGTGTATGCTCAGGTACACGTGTGTACATGTAGTACAAATGAAAGGCAAAAAGTGTTGTTCCTTAAGCACTATCCACCTTGATTAACTTATTTCTAATGAAAACATTTTTGTTACACTTGTTTGTGTGTGTGAACATGTGTTCCTAAGTGTTGCAGCAGGAACGTGAAAGCCAGAAGACAAATTGTGGCAGTCGGCCATCTCCTACCATGTGGGGTCCTGGGCTTGAGCTCACTCAGGCAGCCAAACTTGATGGCAAGTGTCTTAATGGGCTGAGCCATCTCAGCATCCCCACCTTGATTTTCGAGATGGAGTCTCTCACTGGGACCTGGAGCTTGGTGAGTAGGCTAGACTGATGGCCCAGTGAACCCCAGGGATCCTCCTGTCTCTACCTACCTGTCACTGGAATCAGAAGTTGTGGGAACCAGCTGACCTATTGAACATGCCTGAAATGGGGAGTGAGGATTGAGAAAAGAAAGAGACAAAAGACAGAAGATAGAGTCGAAAGGACTCTTGGTGAATACTGCAGATACCCCAAATCTATTTCTCATACCACTTTTATGCCCCAAGCAAAAGGGAGGGCAAAAGCCTTCCTTACCATGATGCAAAGGAAGAAATAAGCATAATTACCTATCCTTAATACTCAAAAAATCTAGTAACCATGCCCTAAATCAAATATCCTATTATTTGACCTTGAGGAGCAAGAATATGTTTGAACTCTCTGGCCTTAAGTCAAGATGGAACAGAGTCAATACTGTGGGCTCCCATGAGAAATGAGCACCACCACTATGCACAGGGACTCAACATGACCAGCACTTTACTGATTGAGCCATCTTGCCAGGCCAAATTTTAGTTTACATTCCCTGAATTTAAAATATATGTTTTATTTTCTGGGTGGAAACCTGGCTGCTACGTACACAATAAAATGATGAAGTATTCCAGTTTCAGAGAGAGAACCCTCCAGAAGGGCCTTACCCTGAGGTGGAATGCAGCTCTACCACATGAAACCTTCCCAAGATGAACTTGATTATCTAAAACCTTCACTTCTTAAGTCAGCTCTAGACTTAACAATGCTTAAGGCCATGGGTTGATGGTGGGACTCATCCCTGAGGGCCCTTCCACTTTATTCATTGAGGCAGGGCTCTAAATCAAACCCAGAGCTGGCTGATTGGTTAATTTTGCTATCTGGCATGCTCTAAAGATCCTATCTCCACCTTTCCTGGAATTGCAGGCCACCGTGCCCATACAGCGTTTACATGAGTTCTGGGGATTTGAACTCAGTGCTCCTGCATACACAGCAAGAATTTAAACTCCTGAGTCACGTCCCCTGTTCCTAGAATTATTCTTATAATCTTGTTTAAACTTTAAGTACTCCAGACTTGAAAACTGCTAGTTTTATTAAGTAGAAGAATAAGGTTATTAAGTTTTATAGTAAAACTAACAAAATCTGCCTTGAAGAAATAAATGTACACCAAGGAAATATACATCTAAACAATTGCTTAGTTCATCATAAACTAAATACATACATGAATATAAAATACAATGACCTTTGTCCTTTGGGCCTTCTGTGTCCTTTCTTTGGGTTGACTTGATTTCTGTCTTATCACTGTTCCTGGGAATATCTGCTCACAGCTACTAGACTACTTGATAGAGACCTATCAGATAAAATGAAAACACTTGGCCAGAGAAATGAACTCGTCTTATTTAAGTACGTTAGTCACTATATGCTGACACATGACTTCAGTTTTAATGTACTGGCTGCAGGGGACTAAAAATATGCAAGTAGGTGCTCAGAAAGCACACAGAGTCCCCTGACCTAGCCTACATGGTGACTTCCAGGCCCATGAGAGACCCTGTGTCAAAAAAACAAAGTGGGTGGTTGGATTAGTTACTTTTTTGTTGCTGTGCTAAAACACCATGACCAAGGCAGCTTGTGGAAGGAGGGTTTATTTGGTTCATGGTGCCAGTTGATTAGAAGACCTATGATGATGACAGGGAAGCATGGCAGCATCCAGCAGGCATGACATGACAAGTAGAAGGGCAAGCTGAGAGCTCACATCTTGCACCCCAAGCAAAAAGCAGAGAGAGAAAACAGGAAGGGCAGAAGCTTTTAAATTTTCAAAGCCCATTCCCAGTGACGTACCATCATCTAAACCTCCCCATGCATCACTATCAATTGGGAAACAATCATTCAAATGCCTGAGACTATGAGGGACATTTCTCATGCAAACCACCTGGTCATTAGAAATGACACCTCTGGTGTCTACACATATCTGTTCACACATGAACACACACATAAAAGGATATGGTAGTACATCTTAGATTTCAAATATTAGGACAAACCTTCACAAAAATTATCATGAGAGACTGGAAAGATGGTTCAGTAATTAAGAGCTTGCTGTTCAATCATGAGGTCTGGGATTTGGTTCCCAGCCCCCACATAACTGCCTGTAACTCTGATTCCAGGAGATGTGATGCCATCTTCTGGCCTCCACAGACATCTAGCATGAACACATAGACATGCACACATACACATAAATAAAAATGACGAGGAATGCATCTGAATATACATCATCTTACACAGGATTGGCTAACCTCCGATGCTAATTTAAACATGGAAGTTTACTTCAGATTGTGCTAGCTAAACCACTACCCTACATTATATTCTGGCATTTATTTACCTCACTTTTTGCTATTGCCAGATATTTCAAGTTATGCTAATAAAATGAATTAACATTTTAATGTCCTATCTGCATTTGGTATATCCTCCTTGCTCAGGAGACTTAAAACACTCTCTCTCTCTCTCTCTCTCTCTCTCTCTCTCTCTCTCTGTGTGTGTGTGTGTGTGTGTGTGTGTGTGTGTGTGATACACACACACACAGAGGCCAACAAAGGGCATCATGTGCGCTCTTCCATCACTTTCCACATACTCCTCCTTGAGCCTGGGGCTTGCATCTTGGCTAGGGTGGACACCAGCAAGTCCCAGTGATCCTCCTCTTGTCTCCATCCTCCTTGAAGCTGAGGTAATGGACATTGGCCATACTCCTAGTTTATATTGTGGGTCCTGGGATCCGGACTCTTGTCCTCGTGATTTACAAAGCAATTATTAATAGCTAAGCCACCTTTCCAGCTCAAAGGGAACTATTTCAAATGCTACTGAAGAAATTCTCTCTCATTCTATTCACTGGCACTCTTCCTAAAGATACCCGGAACTGGCTAGGAATGTAGTTCCGTGGCAGAGCACTTGCCTCACGTGCACAACCCCCAGAATCCTGGGTATCCCCAGCAGTCGGTAGGTCAAAGAGACTCTTTTTTAGACACAAATCATTCTTTTAAGTCTTGTATGTCTCCAAATTCCAATCAGTGATTTACCCACAATTTCTGTCTTAGGGTTTCTGTTACTATGATAAACACCATGAGCAAAAATAATTTTGGAAGGAAAGGTTTAGTTCAGCTTAAAGTTCTTCATCACAGTCTTTCAGGAACTCAAACAGGGCAGAAACCTGGAGGCTGGAACTGAAGCAGAATTCATGGGCCAGTGCTGCTTACTGACTTGCTCACCATGGCTTGCTCAGTCTGCTTTCTTAAACACTCAAGGGCCACTTGCCCAGGGATGGCACCACCCACAGTAGTTTGGACTCTCCTATGTCAATTATTAATCAAGAAAGTGCCCCCAGCCTTGCCCACAAGTCAATCTGGTGACGGCATTTTCAATTGAGAAAAAACTATCCTGGGCACTTCCCATCGCAGGTGCTCTCACCTGTGTTAACAGTACTGTGGGACCAGGGTGGGGAAAAGGAGCCAATTGTGATTCTTATTTTAGCAAATTAAAAGATGAGAACACCTGACAGCATTTTGGCCTGATGTTTGGTTGTTTTGTTTTGAGCATCTATGATTTTTAAGATTATAAATTCAAAATAGTGACAGTTAAAAAAAAAATAACAGGATCTGAATATGACAGAACCATTGCACTCAATAACTCTCAGCAACTTTGTTTACCTGCACAAGATCCAGCCAATCAGTGTTCTAGTGTGAACTGAGGAGGCCTCCTGGGATCTTCCTCTAGCTGAGGAGCTACTAGCAACTAATGGGGGAGGGGTGTCACTCTCTTCAGTGGTGTAGCCACTGTTAAGTTAGAACCCCCACCCATGCTCATGCAAACAACTCTAATTAAACTTAGTGGGTTATTTTTAAAAAAGGAAAGAAATAAAGAAAAGACATGAAAATAGGACAAGGATGTGATGGGGAAAGTCCTTCTGTGTATGTTTATCTTATTGGTTGTTGAATAAACAAAGCACTGTTGGCCAATAAGGGAGTAAGATAGGTGGGACTAGGAGTCGAGGAGAATTCTGGGAAATGTAGTAAAAAGAAGTCTTATGATCCAGGCAGGAAGTGATATAGCAGACTCAGAATATAAGCAGGGACAAGCAGGAAATCACTCTCTTCCTCTTCCTCCTGCTCTCTTCTCTGGAGCTGCCATGTGAGCCTGACAAGAGAGGATGCATGCCGCCAGCGTCCTCGATCAGATAAGTCTTTGTAAAATATGTAGATTAATGCTTATGGTTGATAATTAAGACTGATCTAGCAGATAAGAAATCCTAGTCATTGGCCAACAGCATTGTACCTAATATTAATCTCTGTGTGTTATTTTGGGTGCCCACATAGCAGCAGGGCTCAGGTGGCTAGAGGAAAGATTTATCGTTACAAGGATGTGTTGGGAAAGAGAATGTTCCAGAAGGAGGCAGAGGTGAATAGGGGATGGATATAATAAAATATATTATATACATGCATAAAATTATTAAAGAAAAGTAAAATTTATTTTAAAAGGCATCCAATATCCTCCTCTATCCTCCATATGTATATAAATATATGTATATACAAGACACCCACCTACATATACACTTCATACCTCTCTCTCTCTCTTTCTCTCTCTCTCTCTCTCTCTCTCTCTCTCTCTCTCTCTCACACACACACACACACACACACACAGAGAGAGAGAGAGAGAGAGAGAGAGAGAGAAAATTCATTATCTTTTTCTTTTATTTATTTATTTATTTATTTATTTATTTTTGGTTTTTCCAGACAGGGTTTCTTTATATTGCTTTGGAGCCTATCCCAGAACTAGCTCTGTAAAACAGGCTGGCCTCAAACTCACAGAGATCTGCCTACCTCTGCCTCCCGAGTGCTGGGATTAAAGGAGTGCACTGCCAACAGCTGGCCAGAATTCATTATTTTAGAATACAAATTTTTCAGTCTGCCTACTAAGGACCAACCAAAACCACTGAATCTACTCAAAACTAACTTGTTACTTCTCACCATTAAAACTTGTTACAAGAGTGGGTCAATGATGGCATATGCCTTTAGTCCCAGCACTCAAGAGGCAGAGACAGGCAGATATCGGAGTTAGAGGTCAGCCTGATTTACAGAGTAAGTCCAGGACAGCCAGGGCTACACAGAGAAACTCTGACTTTGGATGGGTGGGTACTAGTTACAGGAAAAGCCAATAGGGAAATATCAGACACTTAGCATTCAGGATACAAGGATCTAAGCACAAGTTCATAAAAGTAGCTGACTGTCAGAAAGAAAGCACACATGAAATGAAATTAAAAAGTAATGCTCACAATTTAAGAACTGGTGAAGAATTCAGTGTGGAAGTTTTCCTTTGCTGGGCATGAATGCTCCTGAGGGAGGCTGGCCCTAAAGGTGCTTACCCCAAGCCTGGTAACCAGAATCCATCCCTTGATCCATATGGTAGAAAGAGACAACCAAGTTCTGCAAGTTGTCCTCTGGCACCCTCGTGTATACTCTGACATTGTATGCTCTGACATGTCTATGCTACTCCCCAATTAATAAGTAAATAAATAAATGTAATTTTTTTAAAGCAAGAAGGAAATGCAAAAAAAAAAATAGAAGAAGAAGAAGAAGAAAATGCCTTCTCTGCCCTAAATTCCTGACTCAAAACTATAGTCACATAAATTAAGTGCTTTCATTGCAGACACGATCTCATGCTGACCTTCTGGTAAATACGTCCACCCAGAGAGTACTAGTTAATTTTTAAATGCAGTCTTTCTGTTGTAGATATATACCAAGGGATCTGGGGACTTGGCTCACTGGGTAGAAGTGATAGCTCTGCAAACCTGTTGACCTGAGCTCCGTCCCTGGAATGCACATTCAAATCTGGATGTGGTGGCACACATCTATCATCTCAGCACCCCTATTGGCAAGATGGGAGGAGAGCTAGAATAGCCGAGAAGCTTCCGGGCCAGCTAGTCTGCAGTATGCAGGACAGCAGTGTCTCAACATAGTGCAAGGCAAGAACAGATGCTGTAAAGTTGACCTATGCACATGTGTGCTGGCATGTGCTGGCACATGTGAGGACACAGACACACACACACACACACACACATACACACACACACACACACACACACACACACACTCACACACAGGACAATGGTGTCAGCACTTGGTAGTCTAATAACATACATCTACTGAACATAGGAATATTTTAAGCATTGCTTTTAAATGGAGTAGTGTTAAAGTGATGCTTAACCTTGAAGGTAAGCAAACGACAATTTTTTAGATGATTAAAAAAAATCAAAATAGAAACAAGGTGAGCAACTAGGAATTTTGGTAAAATTGCTCCAATCATTTAGTCAGTCTTTGTCTCCACCAGCAAAAGAGGAGCTTCCAATAAAATAACAGAAGAGATCCCATGTCATTGTTGACTTTGAATTTTTAATGAACTTTTAAACACTCTTGAGATTTAAAGGACATTTCCTCAAGTCTATACAGTAGCCTTGTGAAGCATATTATTAATTCTTACCAAGGAAAATAAAACTGATACCATTAAAAAGGAATGTGGAATCAAAGACTTTCAAGTCTGTTTATAAATGGACCTGGGACCTGGCTAGCTTTCATGGTATACACAAAGTGGTGAGCAATGGATACCCTATCTCAAAGAAGGTATAAGGGACAGACTGCCACCCAAGGTTTTCCTCTCACTTCCATGTACACACTATGGCATGTGCAAACCTGCACTCACATACACAAACACAACACGAATGAGATGGGGGTAAGGAGAGGGGGAGAGTGAGAGAGAAAAATGAGAAAGAGAGAGAGAGGGATCTTAATTACACAGATGGAATTTTGAGGGTACCAAGATAACTATGAATACAGTTGAATATATGAACTCTAATATCAAATCCTACAAACTGACCAGGTCACATATGCCATATCACCATTAAAAACCCAGCACGCAATATGGTACAGTATTTCATGGTATAAGTAAAGTCCACAAATGTCAGATAGTATTTATCTCACATCTTCAAATTCTGGAATTATTACCCACTAACAAAGCCTATTTCAAAAGGACAGTAGGAAGAAATGACAGCAACCAATAAAGCTTAGAGTGGTGATGGCATTCGATTCTTTTGTTAATAAGATTATAGAGAATATTGTTTCCTAATTAGCCCCTGTGTCCTTTAGGAAGGTTTTATTTGTTCAGCAGGCATGCCAAGCATGAGTGCAATAGATCTGATGAGAAAAGTGGCTTCTAGAAAGTTCCAACCCCAAGTTGGTCCTACATGATTGATATCAAAGTGGACATTAGCATTCTTCCTGAGACAAGGCCAGACACCTCTGAGAACATTCACACTTAACCTTGTGAGCTCACTTCTACTGAGACAATGAGTCCTATCCATCAGCTGCCAGGCAAAAAAACAGTTCAATGTGAGGAATTAATTACACCAGGCTGACAGAAGCCAGTATCTCAATAAAAACTTTTACATTTACTTAAGGAAAAGCATAGATGCCCAGCACATACTGAATGCCCTCCAAGCTCCTGGACACAACCATCCACACTCTCCTGCCTCATTTCTGTTTTGTTGACCTTGAGGTTCTGATTATCATCAACCAGGAACTTTTCCAGACAAAACAGTTTCTGGGTGAGGCGATGGCTCAATCAATAAAGTGCTGTGTAAGCATGAGGACCCAAGTTCAGATCCCCTCTACCCAAAAAACCTGGCCATAATGGTTTATGTCTGCAAGCTTAGTGCTGGGGAGGCAGAGACTGGAAGAACCCTGGGGCTCTAAAGCCAACCAGTTTAGCAATCTGTGAGCTTTAGTGTCAGTGAAAGACTTTGTTTCAAAAACTATGGTGGAGGCTGGAGAAATGGCTCAGCCCATAGAGGCACTTGACAATGAGGCTGATGACTGGAGTATAATTTCTGGGATCTCAGATAGGAGAGCACAGACACCCACATGTCCTCTGACCTCTACAGGAGTGCTGTGTCATGCACATATACAGAAAGATATATGAAGAAATAAAAATTTCAAAAGCTAGCTGGATGTTGGTGGCGCACACCTTTAATTCCAGCACTCGGAAGGTGGAGGCAGGCGAAGCTCTGTGAGTTCGAGGCCAGCCTGGTCTATTAAAGCTACACAGAGAAACCCTGTCTTGAAAAATAAAAAAATAAAATTCAAAAAGGTAGACAATGGTATCTACTGTGAATTCTAGCTTACATCTGCACACATGTGCAGCTGCATAAACATGTACATACCTATACCAAAACAAACAAACCAAAACCAAAACAAACACACTACCTCCATTGGGGCTACCATTTGAGACAGTGTAATAATGAGATTTAAATTATGAATGGCAATAAAAGGAGAAGACTAAAAACAGGGTTCAGGGCTTCTTACACGTATTGAGATTCAGAAAACTAACCACAGGCCAATGTTGGGGGAAAGGCCATTAGCTGCTACTTGAATGGGACTTGTCCTTATCATTAATTTATGACATTTTTCTTTGCATTTACTTATTTGCCTGTGCCATGGTGCACCTATGGAGCTCAGAAGACAACTTGTAAGAGTCAGGTCTCTTCCTTCACTGACCTGGCAGCAAGTGCCTTTACCTACCAAGCTACCTTGTTGACTTCCCTACCATTTCTAAGTCTACAATGCAGTCTCTGATCACAAGGCTAGCCAGCCTGCCTGCCTTCCTCCCACTCTTCCTCCCTCTTTCATTCATTGTGATAGCCTATCTTGTCAATTTTATGCACCTGGGAAGTGGGAAGAGGGACCCTCAGCCTAAAACCTACCTCCATCAGCCTGGCCTGTGGGGCATTTTCTTGACTGTTAATTGACATCCGAGGGCCCAGCCCACTGTGGGTGGTACCAATCTGCTGTAGGTGGGCCTGTGCTGTGTGAGCCTGGCTTCAGTTCTTGCCTCCAGGTTCCTGCCTTGAGCTCCTGCCCTGACTAACCTCCATGATGGACTGTAATCTGTAACTGAAATAAACTCCCTGTCCCCCAAAGTTGCTTTTGGTAATAATGCTTTATCACAGCAACATATTAGCAAACTAGGATATTTGTTTGTTTATTTATCATTAATTTTGAGATGGAATCTTGTATGTTCTACTAGCTCCAAACTCTAGGGTTCAAATGTTCCTCCTTCTTCTGTCTCCTCAGTAGGTGGTACAGACTATGATACCCAACTTTCAGCACTTTACGTTTTGAGACAAACCCTAAAATACATACCCAGGCATACATCTGTAATTCCAGCACTTCAGAAGTTGAATCAGGAGGATTAGGAATTCTAAGGACAGAATTAACTAGATAGTGAGCCTGGGGCTATCCTGGGAATAAGACCATCTCAAGACAATGAAAAGAACAAGAAGATGAAGGAGGAGGGGAAGAAAGAGGAGAAAGAAGAGGAAGGAGGCTCTGAAGAAGGAGGTGGGGAGAAGGAAAAAGGATTAGAGGAGGCTGTAGCATAGGCACTTTCAGTTGTTCATTCTCCAATGGCTTAAGCATTTAAATATAAGAATTACCCAGATAGGGGCTGGGGAGATGTCAGCTCAGTGTAGAAGACCATATACTGCTCCTACAGAGAACCCAAGTTCATTTCTCAGCACCCACATTGGGTGCACAACTACCCATAACTCCAGCTCCAGGGGATTCAACACTCTCATTTTGACTAAGGGCACTGCACTCATGTGCATATATCCACACACAGATATACACATATCCACATAATAAAATAAATTTTAAAAAAGCAGCAAGCAGTAAAGAGCAGGGTCTTCAGACATCCTGACCGCTGTTGAGACTGCAGGTGTTACATATTAGTCCAGAGGTAATGGACTGCCAGGGCTAGAACCATGAACACTTGTCAACTTTTGGACAAGCCAAAGCAGAACTAGAGCCCAGGAAGGTGTGGGTTCTGTCATACACTGCTGCACTGGCATCCCTGGAACCTAAGGGTCTTTACAGGAGCCCAGGGTGGAAGGAGGTATTGCCACCAATACAATAGGAAGTAGAAGTGGCTGCCAGTTGACCCTGGTGGGCTGAAGCTGAGCTGGGGAGGTTGCTTTGGCCACTGTCTAATGTTAAACCTCAGAAAGATGTATGCTGAAAAGTTCATCATGGACAATGTGCCTACCACCTGAAGTAGATGTGACGATCCTACTGCTGAAAACTCCACATACTTTGGGAGAAATCCTGTTGGGACTAAGTTGAAAATTTCCTCCCTGGTGGCTACCTTTCTTGTGGGGAGACACCCTAGCCCCGCCCAATAGTCCTGGGACAGGTATCAGGTGGACCCGGGACTCGCCCATAAGGGCGTTGGTGAAGGAAAGCCGGGGTGACGTAAGGGAGCTTCTTAAGGGGCTGCACATGGGGACCCGGGCCCCTTTTGTTCTGGCCGAGCTTGCTGGGTTCTATAACCTAGCTCTGGCCTGTGTTTTGCCTTGGTGTCTTCTTGAATAAAGAGACTTTAATCATTACACTTTCTTAGTACTAAATGTGGCTATGCAACCTGAGGGAGAAAAGCCATCAACAGGCTTACTGAATTGTAGACCCTACATGCTACAAACAAACCTGCAAAACACTATTCCCACTATTGTAATAATGGCATGACCACAAAGGGGAAAACCAACTACTCTAGTTGCATTTGAGGCTGTCTCCCCTAGAAGGAATCCACATGTTTGTAAAGCTGTTCAGTAGCCTTTGGCTGGGGACCTAGACCCTACTGAGAAGATTCTACTGTTGTCTTAGATGAGGAAGGGGCTCCTGGGGCCCTACTCCAGCAGAGGAGATAATAGCGGGGAACAGATGCTGGAAGAAAGAAAGTAATTGTCATTAGGGATATAACCACTGATAAGTTACTTATGAATCAGTAGACATCGTCATAGTGGCTCACAAAGCAAAGACAAAACATGATAGTGAGATGGGGACTTAGTGGAAGGATGGGGTGGGAAGGTGGGTTTGGGGGGGAGGATAAAAGAGGGTGAAGGATGAGGGGGCCAAAAGAGATTATATACATATATTAAATGATCAAAGAATAAATTAATTTTAAAAATAATAAATCATCCAGAAAAATAAAACGAGGGGAAAAATAGCAGGTAGGAGAGAAAGTGGTGGTAATTCACCCCAATGTCCACTAGTTCAATGGTGTTTTCTCCCAGGGGCCTGCTGCAGATCCATCACTCAGGTTCACTCATCAGTCTCTAATCCCAAGTGGCAATGATCATCTGGGAGACATGAGGGCAAAGCAACCAAAGTACATTGAACCTTCCAGCTCCACCCACTGCATTTAGATAATCATCTGAAGTTGAGTTTTACTTCCACAGTCTCAATTATTTCACCCTGGAAACTGTGGAAGATCTTTGTAAACTCTGACAGTAAACCAGAAAACTACAGATATGAAGAAATAAACAACCAGAATTAGTCTTTGCGCAATTGACATGGGCATTAGTTTGAATATAATTGCCCCTATAATCTCATAGGGAGTGGTACTAGGTGTGGCGTTGTTGGAAGTGTATCACTGTGAGGGCAGGCTTTGAGGTTTTCCATGCTCAGGATACCACCTGGTGTGACAGTCAACTTCCTTTTGCCTGCCAGACATAGGACTTAGCTATTTCTCCAAACCTAAGACAACATGCTACTTAGAAAGTTATTTCTAAGAGTTCTTCAGGAATCCATATCATGTTTGTGTGTGTGTGCATGATGGATGTATTCATGCCTGCAGTAAGGGTGTGTGTGTACATGTGAAGAATGTCTGTAGGTCATTATCAATTGCCATTCCTCAGATACTGCCCACCTTGTTCTTAAAAATGTTAGTGTGTTAGTGTGTTCGTGTGTGTGTGTGTGTGTGTGTGTGTGTGTGGTGACCAGGGAACAACCCTCAGAAGTTGCTTGTTATTTCCCACCTTGTTACTAGTTTCTGTTTCTAATTTTGCCAGTTTTCTAGTAACTCCTATGTTTCCACCTCCCACAAAAACACAGGAGTGCAGGGATTACAGAGGCATATCACCACTACTGGCTGTTTTATGTGGTTTTTTGGGGGGAATGGAGGGGGGGGGTTCGAGACAGGGTTTCTCTGCGGCTTTTGGAGGCTGCCCTGAAACTAGCTCTTGTAGACCACGATGGTCTTGAACTCACAGAGATCCACCTGCCTCTGCCTCCTGAGTGCTGGGATTAAAGGCATGTGCCACCACCACCCTGCCTTATGTGGGTTCTTGATCCAAGTCAGGTCATCAGGCTTGTGTAGCTGATGTTATCTCCCTGGCTCCATGACTTGCTTTTTTTGAGGCAGGGTCTTCCAATGATCGGGACCTTACCGAGTGGGCCAGCAAGCTCCAGGGGTCCTCCTTTCTCCATCACCTCCCCACCCCCCCATCCCTCCACCCCCACCCACTATTTTATATCAGTTCTGGAGATCTCACTCAGATCCACATGCTTAGCAAGACAAGCACTTTACTGCAAAATTGTCCTATCCTTTGTCTTTTACCCTGCCAACCAGTACTGGTTTTAGCATAAGAATCACTTAATGTTAATTTAAATTAACATAATGCAGAGGACTCCAGACTAAGCAGACAGCTAGCCTTTATTTTAGATTCAGGTTAACACCAGACCAATTTTAAGAACAGGAAAAGAATAAAGTGGAACTCTGTAAAGGGAATTTTTAAAAATAAGATTCATTAAGCGATTTGGAGAATGGTTCTTACTTAACTTGAAACAGGATTGGATTCTGACTACCTAGAAGTCAGAGTCCTCAGACCTGAGCTCACCAACAGGAAGAAACTCCAGAAGCACACATGCTGGGTGTATGCCTAGACCTCAATTTAGGAGTCACAGTTAGGAATATTTTATATGTATTTTGAGATAGGTCTCACTATCCAAGGCTGGCCTTAAATTCACCATACATGACTTTGAACTCCTGATCCTCCTGCCTCCGCCCCGAGTGCTGGGATTACTGGTGTGCACCACTTCATTTGTTGTATGTAGGCTAGGAATGGAACCCAGGGCTTCATATGTGCCAGGCAAGCACTCTACCAACTGAGATGAACCCCCAGTCCCATGATTTAATAATGATAGACAAAAGAATCAAATGTCATCTTTTCACTGGAGTATCTCCTTGCCTTTCTTTTTTATTTTAACCATTCATATTTACTTAGGAAAGTAAGATTGTTTAAGGAAGCAGCACCCAGGTTTAGAGTAATTTATATGTGGAAAAAATACAAAATTTCTTGATACATCTTTAATACACAAATACATATACAAACATTTTATCCTAATAATATTCTTTATCACTTCAATTTAAACCATTCCATTATGAAAATTTAATTGAAGACAGAATATTTCTTTAAAACTCTAAATTAAACAGAGCTTTCTTAACTAATTTATAGCCACACAGCCTTTAGAAATATATGATTTTCCAGTTTATAATTCTTTCCCTGTACAACTGTTACAGCTTGTCACATTTTTTAAGATACAAGGCACCAAACACCAGGAAGAGATCACACAGTGAGTGCACTCAGACCAGATCTTTGCTCAAATATTTGTCCTCTAAAGCCCCACCATCTCTGCATGAACATACTTGTTCCATTAACTAACATTTCTTCTGTGTGGTTATTTTGCAATCTACAAAACTCGAAAATAGAATCTGCACCCACAGCAGGCAACGCCTGAGAATGCTCATCTACTCACTCAGGTGATTTCTCGGAGAGAGTATTACTCAGTCTGAACAAGCATGTTTAAGAGTCCCAGAAAGATTTTGTTCCTTGATTAGTTCCAGTGATTTCATCAACAGAACTGATACGTAAGGCGGTTTGGTCCTTTGGAGCAACTGGACTGCACAAAACCTACATGGAACATCCTTCATTTTGAAAATGAAGAAAGCAGACATGAGGAAAATGTATTTAGAGTTTCAAAGAACTGAAACTGGTATTGTTCAGACTAGGCACTGAAACACTTCTACAAGGAGCTTGCCAGATTGTCTCTTCACTGTAGAATGTTCCATTACACTAAAAACAAAAGGATACAGAAAATGGTTATTTATCATTTACATCATTTTACTTTTCTACAGCAAAAAGTCTGAGAAACAAATTATCTTAATGTTGAAATACCCATCATACATGATACATATATTTAGTAACTAGATACTTGATCTTGAGTTGAGAAGAATTTAGGACAGGATAGCAAGATAGTTGCTTACCACTGAGTCTGATGACTTGAGTTCAAATACTGGAACCCACATGTGGAAGGAGACCCAAGTCCCTCAAGTTAGGCTCTAACCTCCACATACATGCTGTGACAGTGAACATGTCTTATATGTGTATATGTATACACACAAACATGCATCAAGTAAATAAACATTACAAAATAAGGAACTCAGGACAAGTTTCATGGCATCAGCAGGTCTAACATCAACACTACTTAAGTACTTTATGCCAGCATTTAGTTTTATTCTTGGCATAGTCTACTGTTACCCCTATAGTGACAAAGCTTCCACTCAGCCTGTTCTAGTTTATGCTCCTTGATGGTGCCCCACCTTCTCTAGTCTTCACTATCTCAACTTTCTATGATGGGAGATGTCCTTTTGTGTGTGTGTGTGTGTGTGTGTGTGTGTGTGTGTATACACACACACTTATCAGTTGATGAATAAAACATGGATTAGCCGGTAGGTGGGGCTATCAGACAAGGAGAAGACTGGGGAGAGGAAGGTAGAGAGAGGCCTCAAAGAGATGCCATGCTGCTGAAGGAGTAACATGCCAGATTATGGGTAAGCCACAGCCTTGTGACAATACAGATTAATAGAAATGGGTTAATAATTAAGACAGAGCTTGCCAATAAAATGCCTGAGCCATAAGCCAAACATTTTATACTTAATATAAGTCTTTGTGTGTTTATTGGGGCAAAGTGGCTGTGGGACCGGGCGGGACAAAAACCTCCATCTTCAAATGGCACCCACAGTGAGGCTTGAACCCATGATCCTGGGATTAAGAGTCCCAAACTCTCCCAACTGAGCCCTCTAGCTCTGGCTTTTCCAACCAATGAAACATAGCCTGGTGGGAGTGGGGTGGGGTTGGATGTAAGGAACAGTCCATGGAAAGATAACCCATAAAAATGTGATAGACACCACCTTCACAGTTGTTTATATGTTAAAGATTTTATTTCTATTTGTATGTCTATCTGTGGCTGTAAACACATGAATGTAGTGCCTGAGGAGAATAGAAAGGTCATGGGATCCCCTGCAGTTGGAGTTAGAGGCAGTAGTGAGCTACCTGGTATGTATGTTAGGAACCAAGTTCAGCTCCTATGTAAGAGCCCAAGCTCTCTTAGCACTGAGCCATCTCTCCAGCCCCATTATTTTTAATTTGAAGATGGCATACCTATCTTTAATTTGAAGATGGCATACCTATTGTGCTGGGAGTTGGAGAAGAGAGGATTCCTAGGATTTGCTGGCCAGACAATCTAGCTGAACCAGTGAGCTCCAGGTTCAGTGAGAGACTTCAGAGAGTAATAAAGGAAGAAAATGGATATCAACCTCTGCTCAGAGGCCATACATGAACACATGCATGCATGCACATGGACACACACACACACACACACACACACACACACACACACACAGAGAGAGAGAGAGAGAGAGAGAGAGAGAGAGAGAGTTAAAACAATCCTCACCTAAAAGACAACAGACCATGAAGGCTATTTTTCCTTAGAAGGAATAAACTATGTGAACAAAGAGAACAACCAATCAACTTTTGGGTGGCCTGAAGAAATACAACTAAGTGCTTCAGTCAGAAAGGGTGAGGAAGGAATGGAAAGTAGGAATCTGGTATATATCAAATAGAAGGTCAGTTATGCAGTCAGATAGCTTTCCTGTGTTTTATATGAAAAAAAAATCTTCAAAGTTTGTTCTCTAAACGCTGTAGCAAGAGAAATGCTATAGAAAATATCAGGAAAAATGTTAATGAGGTAGCCATCTCTTACTTAGTCATAAAAATATAAATACAGAATACAGAGCTATCCAAAGTTATGCAGCAACTACACAGAAGTAGTGGGAAATTTGTTCTGTTGTTTTCTGTTTGTTTTGTTTTTAAGACATAGTCTCATGTAGCCCAGGCTGGCCTCAAACTCACTATTTGGTGGAGAATGACCTTGATCTCTACTTCCCAAATGCTGGGTTTACATCATGTGTCATCATGTCCCACCAGATGATGGAGAGGCCAGAATGATATGGAATCAGGAGGCGAGTGTGTGGTGTGGGAGTGGAGATACTCATCTACCTTGGTGGAAATGTTGTCAAGTGTAGATGCCTAAAGCTAGACAGCAAAGCAACAGAGACACGAGCATGATCTGGAAAGAGATGGGCAAGTCCAAGAAAATCAGCTATGACTGGGGGTTATAGGCAGTTAACATTTGGCTCCACCCCTTCCTAAGGAACTATGGGAAATTAATGGCTCCTGAGAAAAGGACAGATGTTTTCTTCAGATTGCCCATGTTCTTATAAAAATAATCCCTCACACATGTTCTTGCAAGGAAACAGAAGTTCTCTCTCTCTCTCTCTCTCTCTCTCTCTCTCTCTCTCTCTCTCTCTCTCTCTTACACACATACACACACACACACGCACGCACGCACGCACGCACGCACACGCACGCACGCACGCACGCACGCACGCACGCATGAACACACAGTGAGGAGGAGGAAGAGATGTGAGACACCACATAAACAGTCAGGCACAGCAGCACATGCCTGTGATCCGAGTGCTGGGAGTTGGAGAAGAGAGGATTCCTAGGATTTGCTGGCCAGACAATCTAGCTGAACCAGTGAGCTCCAGGTTCAGTGAGAGACTTCAGAGAGTAATAAAGGAAGAAAATGGATATCAACCTCTGCCCAGAGGCCATACATGAACACATGCATGCATGCACATGGACACACACACACACACACACACACACACACACACACAGAGAGAGAGAGAGAGAGAGAGAGAGAGAGAGAGAGAGAGAGTTAAAACTCACTGGCCACCTAATTTGAGGAGGAACTATTATGACA
Organism: Cricetulus griseus; assembly: GCF_003668045.3. Lineage (NCBI taxonomy): Eukaryota > Metazoa > Chordata > Mammalia > Rodentia > Cricetidae > Cricetulus > Cricetulus griseus. The sequence continues at coordinate 63,186,337 of NC_048598.1, forward strand.
CTTTGAATTCAATACCTGTAAGATCATTCTAGCATAATGCTACTTCCTAAACAAGGAAACAGGCTCAAAGAGGCCAGGAAGCTCCCAAAGTGTCACACAGTCACCTGTGGAAGAACCTGGAGACTTGGAACCCAAGTGGTCTGGCTCCAGAGACTGTAGCACTTTGGGCCACCTCAAACAACTCATTCTAGAAAATCTCCTGCAGGGGAAGGATATGCACACCTTTAATCCCAATACTCTGAAAGTAAGAGGCAGGGGAATCTATGTGAGTTTGGGTTAGTCTGGTCCACATAGCAAGCTCCAGCCCAGCCAGGACTACATAGAGGATCTTGTCTCAAAAAAGAAAGATGGGTGGAAGGAAGAAGGAAGTAAGGAATGAGAGAGGGAGGGGGGAAGAGAGAGGGAGGAAGGAAGGGATGGAGGGGAGGGAGAAAGGGAGGGAAGCAGGAGGGTGGGATAGAGGGAAGGAAGGAAGGAAGGAAGGAAGGAAGGAAGGAAGGAAGGAAGGAAGGAAGGAAAGCCAGCCTGCCACATTTAAGTACTCTCAATAATAAGAACACCATGAAACACTAGTGCTGGCTCAATACACACCTGGACTACAGACAACAGCAGCTAAGTAGCTCCATCCTCCTGCGAAACACTGTGCATAGGAATGAGGCTCTCACACTGTTCACTGTCTTCTGGAACTCTGAAGAAAAGGCAACAGTTAAAAAAGCTTTAGAACTGAAAAAGAAACCTTAGAAATGGTCTGCTGCCCTGTCTGAAGCTGGAAGGTCAAGATACAGTTAGTGACAAAAGCAGCAATTTCCCTCGTGTTTTTGAAGTGCACTACAAAAAGCTTTCTCTCTCTTAAAAAGAAACTTAGAAAGGCAAATGTTAGACAGTGCTGACACAGTCTATTATCAGCTGCACCCAAACCAAAGCTTTCTATATTTAAATCAATTACAGACCACCTGGGAACCAAAACATTTGCTTCCTGAAAATTAGCAGTGAAGAAATTATCTCATTATCCAAAGGATCCAAACACATCTCCTTTTCCTTATACAACACAAATTACAGAATCCATTCTTTCAACAATTCCTATCAAAATTCCTAAAAGTCCAGGCCACTGTGGTGATTCTCAGTTCACTGTTGTTTTGTCTGTTGAAATAGGGCCTCCCTTTATTAGCCCAAGATGGCCCCAATCTCAGAATGCTCCTGGTCATCCTGAGTTGCTGAGATTACAAGAAAACACAGCCACACCCAGCTGAAAATCTATGTTGTGGTCCCAGTGCTCAGAAGACAGAGGCGAGAGGATGGGGAGTTCAGAGCCATCCAGGGTTACATAGTAAGACTACATCTCAAAAACAAAAACAAGGGCTGGGAGATGGCTTGATTAGTACAGTGCTTGCCTCACAAAAATAAGATGTAAATTCAATCGCCCAAACCTTTGTAAGATAGCCAGGCAAGACAGAAGCATCTGTATGTAATCCCAGTGGTGGAGCCAGGAGGGTTCCTGGGGCTCACTGCTGGCCAGCCTAATCAAGCTTGTCCAGGCTACCCCAACAAGCCCACCAGTGAAGCACTTAAAAACTAAGGTGGAGCTTGACATCAACCTCTGGTCTCTCCTCATGCATGTGTACACACATGTAGGCACATGCAGATGAATGAATGAATGAATGAATGAATGAATGCACACACACAAACTTGAAAATATCTTTGGGATAAAACATACCTCTGGATTCGATGTTTTCTACATATAAAGGCAAAAATTCTTCTGACTCCTACCATCACAGGATCCCAATTATTATAATGGCATAGGAGAGTAACAATAAAAAATGAAAAAAACACAGGGATAGCGCCTGCAAAAAATAACCAAGAAAACTGCACCTAAAACAAAAGATTAAAATAAAAACCTCAAAATTATCATTAAGGCAATTTTTAACTTTAATATACATTAAAATATCAAGAAGACAGACTAAACACTGATAATATTATTATATAAAAGGATCTGGGACTTCAATTTACAATTCTACTTGCCTAAATGACTAGTTGCAATACTTACTGCTCTAAAAGAACGGGCAAAAGCAACAAAGGTATGCCAATGTTTACTAGGTACAGTGGCCAGAGTGAGAATGTCTACAAATGGGGCTTCTGTCTCCAGCACCATGGTGCCTATTTCCTCTGTGATGGCCACTCCCTGCTCACAAGTGGATTTTTCTTCCTCAATTTCCAACACTATCTTCAAAATTTCAGATTTTAAAATAAATGTGATGTTTAGCTATATTAACAGCTACATCACAGTTCTTAGTGTTAAAGCCAAGTGAAACCCTTACAACTTTTGCAAGCCTTTTATCAATAATTCATAACAAATTCTAATTATTGATAATTTTAGTCCCCCACCCACCCTTTTTTGGTTTTTAGACAGGGTTTCTCTGTGTCATAGCCCTGGCTGTCCTGGAACTTGCTTTGTAGATGAGGCTGGCCTCAAACTCACAGAGATCCACCTGCCTCTACCTACCAAGTGCTGGGATTAAAGGCATGAGGCACCACCACCTGGCCATTACTTACAATTTTAAAGATTTACTTATTTTAGTCATGTGTATGTGTATCTCTGCTAGTGTCAGCAGGGGCTGGAAAAGAGCATTTGCTGCTCTGCAGATGGAGTTACAGGGAACTATTGAGTTACCTGACATGGATTCTGGAATTTGAACTCAAATCCTCTGGAAGAGCACCAAGTGCTCTTCACCTCCAGCCCCATAAATTCAAATTATAACACCCAAAACTGATTCTTTCTCCATCAACAGATGAGAACATGTTCAGGATCAAGGCCAGAGAGATAACTCAGCAGGTAAAGGCATTTGCAGCCAAGCCTGGTAGCATGAGTTAATCCCTGGTATCCATGCAGTAGAAGGAGAAAACTGACTCCTGGGGGTTGTTCTCTGACCTCCACACATATACCAGAATTAACTTCGGACCGAGTGAACAACAGCCCACAAGAAGCCAGGCTTCAGCACTAAAGAGCCTTCTGATGCAACCACTATGATTTTCTCATCCATCATTGATCAAGGTCCTCAAGAAACTGAAGATAATGAAATTCCATAAAGCTTAAAAGGCCATCCTTTGTGTTTAGAAGTTACCTTTAGTGTCTAGATCGGACTAAAGTATCCAAAACAATTTTTCAAGCAGCCTGCTCTGACTACTGAGGCTGATGAGAGACACAGTGGTGATCTGTTTTACAAAAGGAAATAGCCACTCCTGTTTGCTAAATACAGAAAAAGCATTTGTCCTCTTCTGAGAAAAATAGACAAAAGGCTCAATAAAGTGCTTGACTTCATAAGCATGAAAAATTAGACCTCCAGAATCCTAATTAAAAAAACAAAAACAAAACTTGGGCAAGGTGGCACACATTTGAATCCTAGCACATGTACATAAGGTGGAGACGGAAGGATCTCTGAGCCCACTGGCCAGCTAGCCTACATAGAAAGACTCAGGGTTCAGGGAGAAACTCTGTCTCAAAATGAGTTAGCTAGCACCTTAGGAACAACACCCAGTGCTTGTTCTCTGGCCTCTGCATGCACATTCACACATGTGCACATATGCACCCATTCAAACACACAAAACCAAAAGGAAAAAAAGAGTTTTCACAGGCAAAACTCCCTCTGCTGGAAATCACATGCTATCCCATTTAACACCATGAAAACAGAAAAGTTTCATTTGAAGATGTATTTGGTGAGGACTTTCTGAGAAAACAAAAGATCCTCCAACATACAACCTGATTTGCCCACTCAGTGACCCACAGAACACCCAGGAATGGGTCCTCATTAAGAGACACTGAGAAGCTCACAGTTATCAAAGTATTGACAAAATTGTTTAGAATGACTACCAGAATATCTAATAATCTATAAATGTCAGCACAGAATTATTTTGTAAAGATTCATTTATTTATGTGTATATGCGTGTGCCTGAGTGTATGTATGTGTATCACACATGTACAGGTGCCAGCAGAGGCTATAAGAGGGTGTTAGATTGACTGCAACTGGAGTTACAGGCAGCCTGATAGGAACTCAACCCAAGAGCTCTGTAAGAGCAGTAAGTGCTTTGAACCACTGAGCCAACTCCTATCCCTACAGAATCATTTTAAGTGAAAAATACATACATCACTGAGAGCATTTTGCTTTTATCCACAAGGCACATACAGACCTAAATAAAAACAGCACTAAAAATAAGGCTACTAGAACACACTAGAAACCTGCAGCTTTCAAATATTTTCATTTTCAAATTGTATTACGTCAACACACTATGATTACTTATGTCTTAAAATATTCAAATTCCAAATGCAGAGTAAATGGCTGTCTCCCTTCAGCAGCCTTAGGCAAAGGCACACCCCTATCCGTTGCCACCCTTAGAAGCACTAAAGGAACTTTCCCCACAGGGTGAGGCAACCATGCCTTTAATCCAGCACTTGGGAGGCAGAGGCAGGCAGATCCCTGTGAGTTCAAGGCCAGCTTGATCAATGTAGTGTGTTTCAGACCAGCTAGGGTAATACAGTGAGACCCTATCTCAAGAAAAAAGGAAACTTCTAAATCATTTCTCTAGGCTGTAGCCAGAGATGGCCAGAGTGCTACTTCTGCACCATAATTTATCACCAGCATCCCCATGTCCAGACCAGGACATCATATGAGAGGGCAGGGACACCTTGACTAAGTGTGACAGAGATAAGCATCCTCCAGGACACCACATCATTCTCCTGGAGTTCACTTCTCCAGCACTGTCAGCAGTGTTAAGCAGCCACTGGAGCTGACCTGAGAAGCCAAGTTACCCCCACTAGGTGCTAGAGCAATCTCCTATTGCATACAAGGGACCTATACCAAAGACACGAGGAACAAAGCAACTACTCATAAACTACAAGCCCCATATAAATCCACTTCCTTTACCTGCAAACTAATGGGAAAATATTGAAAGACCAAAGTTAAGATTATCTATTTCTTTTGTATTTTATGTTATTTACTTACTAATTTACTTGTTTATTTAGTGTGTATGCATGAGCATGAGGGTGTGGGTGTATGTATGTTCATCTGGTATGCCTATGACTGTGGACAGAGGTCAACCTTGGCTGTTGTGGTGGTTTGAATGGGTATACTCTCCACAGACTCATGTGTTTGAACGTTTGAACGCTTAGCTCATGGGGAATGGCACTATTCGGAGGTGTGGCCTTGTTGGAGGAAATGTGTCACTGAAGGGGTGGGCTTTGAGGTCATGGATGCTCAAGCTATGCCCAGTGTGGGACACAGTTGCTTCTGCTGCCTGCATATCAAGATGTAGAACTCTCAGCTCTTTCTCCAGAAGATAATGGACTAAACCTCTCAAACCCCAATTAACTGTTTTCCTTGATAAGAGTTGTTGTGGTCATGATATGCCTTCACAGCAATAGAAACCCTATAAGACAGCTATCTTTCCTTAGGTGAAGTTTTTTGAAACAGAATCACTTACTGACCTAGTACTCTCCCTGTGGACTAACTAGGCTGATTGGTCAGTGAGCCCCAGGATTCCTCCTGTCTCCACCTCCCCAGCACTGGAGTTACAAGCATGCAATACTACTTTTAAACATGGATTCTGAGGATCAAGCTCTAGTCTTCAAGTTTGTAAAGACACTCTACTGGTTGAGCCTTAGCCCCCACCATTTATGATTCTATGTAGTGGAGTCCCTTTTAGAGGGAGAAGCATCAAGTATTATCCATATCTGCCTCCCTTATTATTTAAACACACCCCTTAACTGTCACTAGGTCTGCTTTAGTGATGTTGCTAGAGTATCTCATAAAGAACTTGGCTTACCTTTTGCATGCACATGTCGGCTATGATGGAGAGAGGTATTGTAAGGCTTAGTGCAAGTGTGCCTATCAACGATGAGGTAAGAAAGCAGCCCCTAAAAAGAAGAAAGGAAACATAATTTCTATATTTAAAACATTTAAAAATGCCACTAAACAAATTGAACCAAGATTTCCTGTCCTATAATACGTGCCTGAGAGATCCCAAGCAAAGGTGAAAGCTGAGTATGGACAGAGATGCAAAAAATAACAGTTACTAAAATGACTTCAAAATTTGTCCTCAATTATTAAAAATACAAACATGGAATTATACTGTGTTCTGGATGCTTTATGCTATTTTTGAGACCTGCTTACATATATTATTCAACTTTGGAGATACACACACATACACACACACACACACACACACACACACACACACACAGAGAGAGAGAGAGAGAGAGAGAGAGAGAGAGAGACATATATTTCATTAATTTAAAATTTACTGAACAGAATTTTTAGTTTTTGACACCTAACAAAACCACATTATTACCTTTCTTTAGATTTGAAAAGCTAATTTTTAAATTATGTGTAGATGAGTGGGTCTATACATGTGAATGCAGTGTGTTTAGGGACTGGAAGTGGATTGCGATCCCTCTGGAGCTGGAGTTACAGTAGAAACTTCCCAACATGGGTACTAGGAACTGAATTCAGGTCCTCTGTAAGACCAGCATGCACTCTTAAACAAAGAGCCATCTCTCTACCTAACCCCCACAATACCATTATTAAAATTGAAATCACACACAAACTTTAAGAAACTGATAAGTTTGTGCCACAAGGCCCAGCTCTTTGAAATTTTCAATCTGATAGAAATAGTACTAGGATTATAATGGAAGTCTCATAAATTCTACATGGTAGATTGTGTTCAACTTATTTGAAACTTACTGTCATTAAACGAGAAAAAGTCTAGCATATAGTATGCTAACATCCCAAGTTAATCTATTCATGATTCCCACATCTGATCCATCCATCTGTAAAGTTCTGAATATAAATAACAACAAGAAAGCCTGTGAGCGACCAAATATTCCCAAGTTCCCTAAGTAAGCAGCACCCCTGGAGTCACACTAAGGATCCATGAATTGTCACATTTCACACAAACATAAGATGTCCACATGTCCATGGCTACTTTCATTTGTGTATGTTCATATGTACATGATCATGTGTGTGCATGTGCACTCAGGAGTAGGTACACATGTACATGTATAGGTCTGTTTCACTCTTCACCTTATTTTTGAGACTAGTTCCCTCACTGAACCTAGGTCACTGATTCAGCTAGATTAGCTGGCAAGTGAGTTCCACGGCTCTTCCCATCTCTCTGCTCCCATATCAGTGTCAGAGATGCATTCCACCCAACCTAGATATTCAAACTCAGATCCTCATGTTTGTGTAGCAAGAACTTTATCTACTAAGCCATCAGCCCAGACCCAACACTATACTTTTAATAAAATGTATTTTATTTATTGATAATTTCATACATGTAAACCAACACCTTGAAAGCATTTTTACAGACTTAAACAAGTTGCATTATCCTTAGCACAGCCTATAGCAGTGGTTCTCAGGCTTCCTAAGGTTGTAACCCTTTAATACAGTTACTCATGTTGTGGTGACCCCCAACTGTAAAATTATTCTGTTTCTACTTCATAACTGTAATTTTGCTCCTGTTATGAATTATGATGTAAATATCTGATATTTAGGATATCTGATATGTGACCCTTGTGAGAGGGTCATTCAGACCCCCAAAGGGATTGCAATGCACAGATTGAGAACCACTGACTTAGAGTCATCTGAGGAAGTCTCACCTGAGGGATTGGTTGGCCTGTGACATGTCTGTTAAGAGATTGTCTTAATTGATGATTAATGTAGGCGGGGCTGCCTGACTTCCCTCAGTGATGGACTGTGACCTGGAAGTGGGAGCCTCCCCTACCCTAAGTCACTTTTGGTAAGAGTGTTTATCACAGCAGCCGGAAGAGTATTAATTCCTAGTTATAGTTACTCATTTATTAAACACACACTTTTGAGCTTCTTTCTATGTATTTTCTTTGTGAGGGGCCCACAAAAGTTCAAATCATGGTCTCTGCTCTGCTCTATCAGAATAAGTATATTCAATTATAAGTACCTATGTGGAAGGGGAGCACACAGAAGGTACCTTCAGAACTCAGAAGACATGGAAATGTTCAAACTACTCCTAAGTCAACAAACTGACAACAAATGAACTGCCGGAGAAGTAACAGAACCTACCACAACCACAGAAACTCAGAAAGAACTGTTCCAATGAGGCCGTTGATAAGGATACACAAAAGTACCACTTTATTCGGAAACTCGAAGTCCTCAAAGCCAGTATAATGAAGTAAAAAGAACCCCGGCCATAAGAGCAGCAGATTAAACAGACCTACAAAACCTGAATATAAAAGAGACACAGGTTACAATCATGGCTGACTTCAATTTTCCAAACCTGATAACATTATTAGAAAAATGAGATCTCACAAAGTGTTTTAGTGGGTTGATTAATTAGAACTTGTGTTGGTTGGTTGTTAGTTCTACAAAACAGCTCATTTCCAGGAAAAAAAACAGCATCAGTACGTACCAGTGACTGCTGACTTTGGTTTGACTGGGTGGATGGCCTAGTCAGTCAGTAAAGTGCTTACTACTCAAATATGAGTGCATTCCTCAGCACACAGGTGGTGCTCACTTGTACTCTCTCACCTCTGGGGACATGCAGACATGGCTCTCTAGAACCCACTGGCCAGTTAGTCTGGCTGAATTGTGAGGCTCAGACAGTTCAGCAAGAGACCTTGGAATCCACAATATTTCCAAGAAAATAAAAAATAAATAAAAATCATACAGAAGAGGAAAAAGGCCTCCATAGTCTCTTTAAAAAATAACCTATGCTGGGTGATGGTAATGCATGCCTTTAATCCCAGCACTGGGAGGCAGAGGCAGGTGGATCTCAGTGAACTGAGGCCAGCCTGGTCTACAGATCTAGTTCCAGGACAGTCAGGACTGTTACACAGAGAAACCCTGTCTCAAAAAACCATAAAAAAAACCTATGAATTTATAATTTCAAGTAAGTAGCCTAAAGGGCTAAGCATATACTTGCCAAAGAACATTGGAATATCCAATTTATCTTCTCTGTCTACTTTTCTCTTGATCATCACAATGTAGACAGCATAGAGCATTGCTCCAGCAAGTGACCAAATGGAACCTGTAAAAACCAACACATGATTTAAACTCCAGTATCCATTCATGAACTCATTCAACATATATTACTATATATACTTAGAAAGTCTAATAATACACTGAATACTAAGTGAAGAAATGAGAATGCAAAAATGAAAAAAAAAAAAGCTAACTCATTCCACCCAGATCCTCCTGTAGGACAGGAAGGAAATGAATGGATGGATGGATAAATAATAAATAAATAAATAAATAAATATATGCCTTGGTGAACTAACCATACACCCACACAAATTCTAACAGTGAAAGTTCGATAAATAACATTTGGCTTTAATTTTGAAACACGCACTTCTTATTTTTCTTTACATCAGTAGTTCTCAACCTTCCTAATGCTGTCCATTAATACAGTTCCTCATATTGTGGTGTCCCCCACCATAAAATTATTTTGTTCCTACTTTACAACTATAATTTTGTTACTGTTATAACCATAATGTAAATATCTGTGTTTTCTGATGATCTTAGGTAACCCCTGTGACAGGGTCATTCGACTCCCAAAGGAGTTGCAACCTACAGGTTGAGAACCACTGCTTTACATGAACCATTTTGACACAGGCTATTGTACAATGTAACAAATGCTTCCCTTCCATCTCTAAGCCATTGCTTGATCTTGTTCTTCCCATCCCTCTATCTGGATTTCCAGATACTCTACCACCACATCCGTAAGGTCACACCTCTTCCACACAGCATCCTGTCTACTCTGCTGAATTTCCATTTGATTTGTCTTCTGTTTTACACAATGGAGCATTTACTAACATTAAATACGGTATTATGGGTTGGGGAGATAGCCCAGTGGGCAAAGCACTTGCCACACAAGGATGAGGACATGAGTTTGAATCCCCATGGCCCACATCAAGTCAGACACAGAAGTGCATGCAAATGTAATCCTAGAACTCCTACAATGAGATGGGAGGCAGAGACAAGAGAATCCCAGCAAGTTTACAAGCCAGCAGCCAGGCATACACAGTGACAAATAACAAAAGACCCCATCTCAAGCAAGGTGGAAACCAAGGACCAGCACCTGAGGTTGCCCTCTAACCGCCACACAAGCATTGTGTCACACGTGTACCTATACTAACACACTCACTTGTACACATGCACACACCATATATTCACACAAAGATAAAAAAATGTCATTAATTTATTCTCTGCTGGCTTTGTTTTGTAATTCCCATATCTTATTTTAAACGAAGAACTGAAAGCTACAAATACAAAATGTTTGCTTATAATTGGTTGAAATATGCAATATAGTGTGAAGCTCACAGTGCTCGGATAATTACTGCCTTCATTAACTCATGCTCAACAACCCTTAATTAAGCCTTCAAAAACAATTACCAATGTGCCAAGTGACCACTCAATACTTTAATCTATTCAAAAGAACAATATTTACTAAGTCTACCTTTTTATTATTATCCAAAAAAAAATTTAAAGCCTATCAACAAAATCTTACACTCACAAAACAAGTATATATTGTAGTTTTTTGTTTGTTTGATTGATTGATTGATTGATTGATTTTTGGTTTTTCAAGACAGGGTTTCTCTGTATAGTCCTGGTTGTCTTCTCTCTCTGTAGACGAGGCTGGCCTTGAACTCATAGATCCTCCTGCCTCTGCCTCTCAAGTGCTGGGATTAAAGGCGTGCACCACCATGCCCTGCTACATTTTGTTTCATGTATACAGAGTGGCTCTGGGTCAGAAGGGGGAGATGTAGGTCAAAGCGCAGCTGACTGGGTAGTACCAGGGAGAGTCTGGAGAGCACTGCTCTGTCCTACGTACTTCACATATATAGAGAAATTAACTGGGCTCTAGTTACCTTTGTTTTTGCTAAATAAAGGCAGTAATCAAATTAAAAGTTTACTCTAATAGTAACTGCCAAGGCAAAGAAACAGACTAGATAAGAAAATTAGTGGGTGAGAGTATGACAACAATATTTCTAAAACCTCAAAGTGTCTCCCCACAAGATGCTTGCTACTTTAACAACTAGTCACCTTACCCGGAGCACCCTGACAGACACTACTTGAAAACCTACATCACTAGCAAAAGGTTAAAGCAATGCCATTGGGTCTTCCGAGAAAATGCACCAACACCAATCAGATAAGGAAATATTACTGTCATGGTATTACTATCTGTACAACATCAATTTAACTAGAAAGAATTCTAGACAAACCCCAACTCGAATGCAGAAGCACTGTATAAGGTAGGTTAAGCTGTACCCTTTGTAAGTGTCAGACTCGTAGAAGACAAGTAAGACTGCATTAGGACTCCTGTTGAGAGGACATTAGAGGAACAAGACAACTAAATGCAAATCAATAAAAGATCTCAGGCCACTAAAAGAACACTGTGGGAAGATGGCTACATTAAAGATGGGTCTATAGAACACACTATCAAAATTAAGTGTTCACTGTAATAGTAACTGCTCATGAAAGATACAAATGTGGATGAGAAAATTAGTAGGTAATATTAATTCCTATTAATTAATTTTGTAATTGCTTTGTAGTTATGCAAGTTAATATCTGAAGAATTTGGGCGAAGGTTATATAATAGCCTTTTTTTATTACTTCCAAAGAAAAACAAAGGAAAAGTTAAATTAATAGACAAATTTTTTAAGACCCTGTGACTGGGTCAGCAAGATCCTAGTCAGTTAAGAGGTGCTTGCTTATTTCCAAGCCTGGAAACCTGAGTTCAATTCCTGTGACCCACATGGAAAGGAAAGATTTGATTCTTACAGGTTATCTATCCTCTGACTTCCACACATAAAATATGTCATGTGCACACCCACACTCATGCATATGCATACACACATAAATAAATGTAATAAAACTGCCTGTTAGTGGCATGCTGTATGTGAATGTATTGCAGTATGCACATAGCTTGCACGAATGCCCTAGAAAAGCAGTCACGTACTTACCTATTGTGTCTCTTCCAGCAGATTTTTCAGACCCCGACAGGTTCACCAGGACCACACCTCCAATGCTGTGAGAGTAACACCCATTACTGATGAGCAAAATAAGAGGCTCCTAAAAGACTAATCGTCTAGATAAAAACTAAGAACTCAACTTTGGGTAAAACTGTCTGTGAATCCAGTGATTTTACTGATGAGTGCTCATGAGCTCATCAGCACAGTACTGTATAGTGCTGCACTGACAGTTAATCCTCACAAATGCACACTGATGACTTATAGGGAAGGAATTCATGAAGAGGTAAAGCAACTTGACCAAGACCAAATGACAGGGCTGGAACACAGGCAGCCTATCCCCAAAGCCCAAGATGTTTACATGTCTTCATTATGGAAAAGACAACTTGTCATCCCTTCTTTCAAAGAGAGAAATAAGCCAAACCCACATAAAGCTAGCAGTGGCGCTTTTCTTGCAAGTGAAACCTAAATAAACAGAAAGGCTTTTCTTTCACATTTGATGAGTCCCATTAACGCCAGGATTTTAATGAGCAAAAAGAAGACAACTGAAGGCTGTTGAGAAGGATATTGATTCATTTGACTGTCACTTGTTGAGCATCTTGAACCAGCAAAGCAGTGTGTTCCAGTGGGAAACAAATAGACATGGTTTTGGTCGTCAAAGAGCCTTTTTACTTCTGGGTAGCTTATTGTGTCTATTTTTTTTTCCCAAACAAACAGAAGTGCTACAAATTTAAAAGATGGTCCAATTCTCTTGCCTACTGATCAAAGAGACTCAGGCACATTTGGGGAGTAGTATAGAGAAAGAATATTTTTTCCCTTTCGTAACAATGAGATTAGAAGCTAAACAGAATACTCCTTACACTGGATCCTCCTACTCTCTAGTGACAGCTTCGGGTTTCCTGCAATGATCATTGTTTGGATTAGAGTCAGCTGTTGTTTACCGAGTTCCCACAATATAATAGAAACCATTTCATTTCCATTCAGAGGATGATGCCATGACTGTGCCTAAATATACTGAGCACACGTTGTTCTTTGAAACAGTTTAGAAGTTTGACCTTATCCATCCACATGACTGTCCTGTGAAACAAATTCTACTGTGATCTTCAGTTTACAGAAGAGGAACCAGGCAAAGCGATTTCAAAATAGCATGCAAAGTCTCAAGACTAGTCATCGAGGCGGGACTGGATCACAGACAGCAGAATGTGATATCCGAACTCGTTAGATTTCTTTCAAGGCTGTAGCTATATCGAATACTACTCATGTCACAAAAATACAGTCTCATTGTTTAAGGCCAATTCAAAATAAAGTAAGAATTAAGTAGTGTTCATTAGAATATTCTTAAGAGTAAAATTACACAAAAAAGTAAAATCAATTATCCTCAATTACAGTGATTTCTTTTTTTTCTTTCTTTTTTTTTTTTTTTAAGCAGGGCTTAGGGGAAGCAATAGAACTCTGATTCAGTCTCAGCTACTGCTGAGGAACAGTCTCATCATTAAGCGTTTGTTACCTTCTTTGCTCTCTTTTTCCAAAAATAGCTGCTTTGTCAAACTAAAGCATCTCCTTTGAGTACTGTCTATGGGAAAGCCTGTGCTAGGCTCTTGGCAACACACAGAACATGAAGCAAGGTTTCAACTTTTAAAGGTTTACAGCCCAGAAGAGAAGACAAGAAAAACAATCTCACAATTACATATGAAAAACTGAAAGGTGGTTATTGACAATGTCGCTGCTGTGCCCTGAGATAAAATTGCCAAATGAATTAAACAGAAAGTTATGAAAAATCATTGCAGGCTAAGATAACTGGAGAAAATCGTATTTGATTTCTAGAAGAAAGGAACAAATTGAAGCTAACATAAAACGGGGACTTGGTCAGGAAAATGAGAAAGACAACTGATGATCACATTGGCACATTACTGTTAAATGTGAAAGGTAGTTCAACACTTAGTAATTTTGGTGCCAATGAGAGCCTGTGGATATGAACCATGGCTGTCCTGGAATCTTTCCCTCCAGTTACCCTAAACAGCATCTTGTCCACATGAAGCCTTCTTTTGCCTCATCGTTCTTTGCTTATGTATTATAACATAAAATAATTGTTTCAACATCATATTTTAAGGACTTTATTATTTGTTTGGGTGTACATAGGTGTATGAGTACATGTGTATAAAAGTATGTATGCTTGTGTGTGCAATGAGAGGCCAGGCAAGGGTGTTGGATCTGTCAGAGAAAGTATTACAGGCTTTGTGGAATAGCCAGTTTGTTGCATGGGTATTTAAATCTGATCCATAGTCTTCATGATTATCCAAGGGAGCTCTATTAACTCTTGAGCCATATTTCCAGATCTAGTATCATATGTCTGAGCACTACAAACTAGCATATGTTATATTCTTACCTTAAAATTACAGCTAATAGTTTAGAGAGGGTAAATCTGTCTCCACTGTTGCTCGGAAACACAGCTGCAAGGATTAAAGTAAAAAGTCCTACATGGAGGAAGAAAAGGAGAGAAGCTGTTAAGTTTACTTGTACCAACATTCCTCACCACCAATACCAAGGACAACATGAGTAAATCACATATCTAACTTTTAAGCTAATTGCTTTGCTCTTTTCAAACAACCAATGCTGCATTTCCTTAAGTGGAAATGTTCAAAAGTCAGATTAAGAAGAGCTTCTAAACTAAGCCACGGTTATTCTAACAGTGCAGATAAGGGTAGACCTATTTATTTTTAAACTAATAAGCACTAAGTTGAGTCTTCAGAGTAACACTGTGACCTCATCGGTCATGCCCATGTTCTAAGTTATTTCCACAGCTTCGAAAATACTTCTTATCTTCCAGATTTGGAAGGTGAGTCAATGTTAAAAATAAAACACCTACTAGAGTGCAAATTTTAGATATGAAATAAGCAGTGGCATTTAGCCAAAAGGATCTAGAAAAAGATCTCTGAAAAGGAAATATGCAGTGTAAGACTACCATAAAGGGAGGATAGGCCCAGAAAACCTTCACACACTGCAGAATAGAAACCACAGAGGGTCAGGTGTGGTGGTGCATGCCTTTAATCCCAGCACTTGAGAGGCAGAAGCAGGAGGGTCTCCGAGTTCTAGGCCAGACTGGTCTACTGAGTAAGTTCCAGAATAGCCATGGCTACACAGAGAAACCCTGTTAAAAAAACAAAACAAAAATATACAAACAAATAAGCATACAAGCCCACAGGGGCCAAGGGAGAACATGTGCCTAGTATACACAGACCTAGAAAATGTTCATGCAGTGCAGGATAAAAACCACAGAGGCCAAGGGTATACGTCTGGAAGAGTGAGTGCCCAGCATGCTCAGACCTAGGTTTGATCCCCAGCACTAACAAAAATAACAACTGCCAGACAAAGAACTATAAACTACTCAAAGGGACATCAATAGCACAAAGTTCAGGCACTAAACTGTAACCATGTAAACTAGATTGTGCATGTCTGTAATACTGCTTGGAAGACAGACATAGGCAGGCAGAGCACCACAAGTTCAAAGCCAGCCTGGCCTGGTCTATACAGTAAAATAGCCAGAGCTAAATAGTAATGGTCTCAGTAACAACCTTCCCAAACTAGTTATAATATACTAATATACAACAGAACTAAAAACTTAGAAGATAGAATTGTGTCTATGTACATACAAATATCACTAGCTATGCATGCATCAATTCAGAATGCAGATCTTGAAGACACATTTCTTACCAGAAGTTGAAGACAAAATATTCACTATGGCAACCTGTGTGTCTGAAAGTGCTTCTTGATATGACAAATTTGCCAAAAACCACTAAACAAAAAGAAAAGCAAGTGAAATCTCATAAAAAAAATCCATATCTGCCAGTTCAGTTCACAGTGCATCCCTCCACCACCCTTCCAAGCACTATTACTGTATGAGATTCGTTCTTAGTCAAAAACTCATATGTACATGTGTGTATCTGTGTGGGGGCATGGGAACATGCATACAGTGCCAGCAGAGGCCAGAAGAGGGTGTCAGATCCCTTGACCTTGCTGGGAACTAAACTCTAGTCCTCTGGAAGAACAGTATGTGCTCTGAACCCTGGGTCATCTCTCCAGTCTCATCAAGTGGTTTCAGAGAGCTCTTTGAGAGAAAAAAAGCACAGCCCCTTAAATAAGGACAAGCATTAATAATCAAACCTAAGATGTTGCTACTCAATTTCCTAAAAACACTAACCATGTCAGACACAGTGACGCAAACCTGTGACCCCAGCACTCAAGGCCAAGAAGATTACAAGTTCCAGAAATTGAAGTCTAGCCTGTGCTAGTGGGACAATTAATTTAAATTAAGTTACAATAAAAAAATAAACTAGAACCTGTCTAGCATGCACAGAAGCTGGTTTCAATATCTAGCACCACCACCACCAACAACAACAAAAAATAAATAACAAAAGTTGATTTCAAAAAACAAAAAAAGTTAGGCTATGGTGGTGGAGGTGGCACATGCCTTTAGTCCTACCACTTGAGAGGCAGAAGCAGTGAGTTCTAGGCCAGCCTGGTCTAAAGAGCTACACAGAGAAACCCTGTCTTGCAAAATTAAAAAAAAAAAAAAAAAAAAAAAAAAAAAAGCTGAGGAGATGGCTCAGCAGTTAAAAGCACTTGCCACTCTTGCAGAGGACCCGAGTTTGGTTCCCATCACCCACAATGCATGCCTCAGGACTTGCTTCAGCTCCAAGGGATCTGACACCCTCTTCTGCACTCCACAGGCACATGTACACACTGCTCTCTCTCCTCTCTCCCTCTCTTCTCTCTCTCTCTCTCTCTCTCTCTCTCTCTCTCTCTCTCTCTCTCTCTCTCTCTCTCTCTCTCTCTCACACACACACACACACACACACACATATACACACACAAAGACAGAAAAATCAGCATTCAGAGATTGTGTGTGTGTGTAAAGGAGAGAGACTAAATATCAAATCTCTAATGTTTGTTTCTTCATGCACTTCATAGTTTATCTAAGTCAAATTCAAATTTTGGGAAAACCTAGACATTAAAATCTACAGGGCCTAAAAAGATGGTTTAGTAAGTGAGAGTACTTGCTGTGCAATTGTTTGGACCTGAGTTCAGATCCCACGCTCATGGACAGAAGCTAAGGATAGCTGCCTATCCCTGCAATGATGGAGTCAAAATTTGTCAAATTGTGTTCAAGCATGGGAGTGCATATATAAAGGTGTTGTGTTCTAGGATTTGGCTTCATATCTTTATTATGTGGGGCGGGCTTCGTGTATAAACACACATGTGGAAGCCAGAGGTGAACTGTGACTGTCATTTCTCAGGTGCTATTCCTCATTTGTTGAGATAGGGCATCTTACTGGATGCCTAGAACTCACTCAGTAAACTAAAGTAGGCTAGCTGGCCATTGAGACCCAGAGACCCACGTACCTGCCTCCCTAACCCTGGGATGACAAGGGTGTAGCATCACACACACCCAGCTATTTTACAGGGTCCTGCAATGGAACTCAACTGCTTGTGCTCACAAGGCAAGTACTTTACCAGCTGAGCTCTCTCCGCAACCTTAACTTTCAATGCTTTGAGGCATGATAAGTATTTACTCAGTTTGATATTCTAATATCCCAGTGTACCAGACAGCAGTTACCAGAAAAAAAATAACTCTAGTAGACTTATATTTCAATACTGCATTGTTAGTATGTGCACCGTTTTGAATACGTAAGGAAGAAACCAGGGCAGAATGGCTCAGCAGGTAAAGTACTGCCATGTAGGCCTGATGACCTGAGTTCAATCCCCAGAACACATATAAATATGGAAGGACATAAGTGACCTCCTCAAGTTGTCCTCTGAGCTCCACATGCACACTGTGGCACCCTCTCACCATCACTGGCATAGTATACATATACACAACAATAATAAATCTGAAAAAAAAAAGTGCCTACCACAAAGCAAAAGAAAAAGCTGATTTTTGCTACTTGGGTTGCAGTAAGTTTCCCTACAGTCTTCAGTATGGATTCTTGATCTTTCACAGTAGGATAAGACATTCGGGACAACTTGGCCTCTAATGCATGGCTCGATGGAAGCTGGCGAATCTCCATGATATTGCTGAACCTTACACGGGACTTCTTGGGAACTAAAATGGAAAACATAATAAACATTAAATATATTCTCATATCCAACAAAAATTAAATATTGTTTAATTTAATCATAAATGCAGACTATTCAGCTCATTTATGATCAAATTAAGACAATAAAAACACTAGAGTTCTATTAATACCTGGGGCAACTTTGCCCAGTCAAAAGGGCTAATGGAAAAAAATGATTTCATCTATGAAATGGTTTAAAGAGTTTAAAATAGGGCAGGCAAGATGGTTCAGTGGGTACCACCTACCACCAAGCCTGATGACTCAAGTTTGATCCCCGGGGACCCACATGGTGGAAAGAAAGAATTGACTTTCATAAGTTGTACTCTGATCTCCACACAGGCATATAAAATAAATAAAAATGTAATTTTAAAAAATTTAAAGAGTTTAAAATGATTAAAATTCCAACAAAAGGCTTATAGTTGTATATATACACAACTACCTGGTTCAGGATTTTACTATGCTTATTACTTCAGCATTTATAAGAAAACATGATTTTGATTATTCTTCATGGTTACCTAATTGAGAATTACCTGTCTAGGCAAGCATTCAGAACACTCCTCTACGCTACAGTCTCATGTCTTGCAAAGGAAATTACAGATGAACACTGTGCTTTATACTGTAGCTAGCATTCTGAAGGAAACGCACAGAACTAGCAAAATTCGAGCAATGTTTGTATTTGGGTCTTGAAGGGCATGTTTATGAGACTATTGTTCACATAGATAGATAAATGGGACTGTGGCTCCATTGATAAGAGTACTTGACTATCTGGGTTCCCCAGCACTGACTAAACTAAGCACAACAGTATATGCCTATAATCCTAGTATTTAGGATGTACAGATAGGGGGACCAGAAATTCAAGGTCATCCTTGGCACATAGTAAGGTTGAGGCCTGCCTGGGCTACATGAGAGACTATCTCAAAGGGAAAGAATTAAAACTTATTTATGTATCTATATATTAGTTAATTAATTATTAATTTATATGTCCTTTTATATATGATGATGATGAAACCATAGAGCTTCCTGGTATCTGGAAAATATTTCCAGTTGAATTAATACAGAAATTATATTCTAACAGATTCACAATCCATTCAAACTACCAAAAGAGTGAAGGCCAAGTCAATCCCCATAAAAGTCAAGACACACTATATGAACCCTGTGGCTTAAAAGAAGCTAAATTTCCATTCACTCTCAAGCATGGAACCCTAAAGTTTGACTCACTTTTTTCAGTCCCAATGTTTGTACTCTCGAGCTTCTCACTTGGAAGATCATGAAACTTCACAGGAACATACAGTGGTTCACTCTGGAACACATGCAAACATAAGCAAACATAAGCAGCAAAACCCAAAGCTCATCTATCATGGCAGAATTTAAATACAAGGCACGTAGATACAGGAACCATCACAACGCGACTGTTTCCCACCACATCCATCTAGTCAGCCCCACTTTCCCCACAGATTGGGAAGGAATCTCATCCAGTCCACACAAGCACAAGAACACAAAGAATCAGTTTAAAGTAGAACTGTCAGCTAGGAGATGGCTCAACAGGCCAGAGCGTAAGCCTGACAGCCTGGGTTCAATCCCTGAAATGAGCCAGCTCCTCAGCCCGGTCTTCTAACCTCCCCATGAATACACATATGCTTCCCCACTCCCTCACCTAATAGTAACAATAACTAAATTAAAATGTCAAGTGAAGAAATGTCACATGGTATCTTTGGCACATTCTGGGAACCGATACCTCAACCAGTCCTCTCTCGGCCAACAGAAAATGTTCATTCTCTCAGCCAACAGAAAATGTTCATTCTTTGAATAGCATGCCATGCTGGAAGAAGTACTTACATGAACTCCCTGCTACCTGAGCAGCTGAGGTGGAAGGATGGTGTGAGCCCACTAGTGTGGAGCCCACACAACAGCATGAACCCTTGTCTCTGCCCACAAATAAAAGAGAACAAAAGCACCCTGAGCTAAACAGACCCTGTCCTAAGTCCTGTGAATAAGGGTGAGTAAACAAAGTTTCCCACCCCCTAATCATTCTGTCCAGTGGGGAAGACAGCTAAGGGACAGATTCCAATCCAGAGTAGAACTACATTTGTTGGATTTGTTTTATTATATACAAGATTCAACAACAACAAAAATCTTGTGGTGTGGGGAGTATGACTACAGGTGTGAAGCCCATCAATCTCAGTTGCTATATCTCAGGAGCTGTCCACCTGGTTTTTGAAACTGTCTCACTGGGACCAGGTGCTCACCCTTAGGCTGGCTGGCCACTGGGCCCCAGCAATCTCCCTGACTCTGCCCCCTCATTGCTGTGACTGCAAATTCCTGCCACCACACCTTTAAGCTTTTTAGGTGTTGAAGCCTGAGCTCAGGTGTGTGGCAAGGACTGTACCTGAGCTACCACCTGAAACCCAAGCCAACAATTCTTGAAAACATTTAAATGATTAAAAGATGAGTGGAAATGCCACCACTGAATAATTCTTACTATTCATAAGGTTCAAATACAAAACAGCTAAAATGTATTTCTCACTAGTCCTCAAAATGACTTTAGAGAGCAGGTGTCTTAGAGGAACTGTCCTCAAAGCAGAGATACAAAAACAGATAAGCAGGAGACAAAATATGGTTCCAAGACCCAAATGCCACAGCATTTTTACAAATGTTCTTATTCAAAGCTTAATTCTTCCAATTAAACTTTTGTTTTTGAAAATCAGACTTCTAAAATTTTCTTGAATTTTTCTTTTAGCTCCTGACACAAAACAATGACACCATAACATATTCAGGAAACAAATTATATTCACCAAACTAAGTCAATGAGGTCAATTCTTGAAAACATTTAAATGATCAAAAGATGGGGGGAAATGCTACCACTGATTAGTTCTTACTATGTGTAAGGTTCAAATACAACTGACATGGTCATTTTGCGACATACAATTTTTTATTATAGCATTTGGCCCTAGATCAATTTGACTTATCAGTCCTAGAGATAAAAGCAAAAACTAATAGAAGACTAGTCAGCACCTTGTACACTGAGCAAGGCAAATGACATTACATCACCTTGATACTTAAGATAGCAGAACAAACTTTTTCTCCAAGTTTAATAAAGTCTTCACAGTATCTGCTAACCCATCTGATACACAATGTAGTTTAAAAATCAGAAGAACAACAATACCAGGGCAATATTTTAGAAACTTGTATGTGAAGGGTCAGTGAGATGGTTTCCCAAGTAAAGACATTTGCCATACAAGCCTGATGACTTGAGTTCTGTCTCCAGAACTCTATGAAAAGATAAACGATTCCCAAAAGTTGTCCCTGACCTCCACATGCACACTGTGGCACACACAGGCACATACAAACACATACAAAATAACTAAATAAATGTTAAAAACAATGTAGAATAAGTGAAGGAACAATTTGCTTATTCTCAGTGTCAAGCACCAATACTTGTTTCCAAACAGAAATAATAATGAGCATTAAACTGAAAGCTGGTAGAGACACAGACCTGGCCTGTGCTTTCTTATTTTCCTTCCGTAACTAGCTTTCCCCTTCCCTCTCTCCTCAGAGGCAGCTGACCTGCTTACCCTGAGGCCCCCAGTCTCCCTAAGGAAAGGAAGTGCAAAGCAATTCTCTTCAAGGGCACATAATACTGAGCCACATCTCTCATTTAACTGGTGTCATCACAGGTGTCTGGTTATTCCAGCTATGGCCGAACAAGAAAGGCAGCACTTACCAAAGAACTACTCATACTGGTATCTGTTGTGCAAGCAGCAAAGTAACCTTCAGCGTCTGCAAACTAAATACAGAGAACAGGACATCAAATTCATGGAAATTCATGTCATCATGCTGCACTACTCAGATAACTCAAATGAACACAAACAAAAATCCAGAACAAATTTATGCATTAAACTATTGTTCTCAACAACAGTAGCCAATGCCAAGGGTGCAGCCATGCAGAGTAGATTTTATCATCTTGTCTTTCCTGATGAATATTTTGAGGCTGGCTGTTTCATCAAAGTAGAAGACACTGGATTAAAACCACAGTGAGTCATCTAAGGTAAAGCTTGAGCCCTTTTCCTTGCATTAATATAATATTTCAGACATGCAGAGAAAGACAGGTGAGTTAGTGAAAGAAGACAGCAACCCTTTGGTATTGTCATGAGACTAGACTGACCTGATGAAGTCTCTGACAGACTCAGGGACTGGCCCACACTGTGGGAGCCACTTAATACTGTGCAAGTGTAATTCCATTTAGTAATCAGTGCAACTCAAAGATGTCATAAGAAAAGGGACAGAAAGTGACATACAATTTTGATTCCTCACAAGATATTGTGCTGCCAAGTTGGAAGAATTCTTTTAAATTTTTAGACTTGGGCTAAAGAGATGAGTCATTGGTTAAAACTGCTTGCTCCAGAATCACAAGGATGGGAGTTCAGATCCAAGCACCCATTAAAAAGCCAGGCTTCACATAAATGCTTGTTAACTCTAGCTCTGTGGCTTGGACACCCTCTTTTGGCCTCTGTGTATGCATACCTGCACACATGTGTGCATATTCTCTCTTTCTCTTTCTTTCTCTCTCTCTCTCTCTCTCTCTCTCTCTCTCTCTCTCTCTCTCTCTCTCTGTCTCTGTCTCTCTCTCATGTACACACACACATACACACACAAATAATTCAAATAAATCTTATAAACAAAATAAAATTTTGGACACAAATAGTTTGGGTTGTTTGTTTGTTTGAGACAGGGTTTCTCTGTGTAGCCCACGTTGTAGACCACACTGGCCTCAAGACATATGCTTGCTTCTACTTCCAAGAGCTAAGATTAAAGGCCAGTGAAACCAGTCTGACTTTTGTTTTTATCATTTACCATTACATGCTCAAATGAACAATTTAAAATTCTGGCTTTAAGAGCCAGGCAGTGGCAGGGCACACCTTTAATCTTAGCACTCAGGAGGCAGAGGCAGGTAGATTTCTATGAGTTTGAAGCCAGCCTGGTCTACAAATCAAATTCCAGGACAGCCAGGGCTGTTACACAGAGAAATTCTGTCTCTAAAAACCAAAAACCAAAAATAAAAAACAAAACAAAACAAAAAAACTGACTTTAAGAAAACTGATACACCACTAAACTTTGAAAAGTAACACTTAACAAAATTAAAAACTTACAAAAGCAGCAGGCTTTCCTCGAAATCCTCTTGTACACTGTTGCCTCCAAGGTTTCCAAATAATGAAGCCCAAAAGGTACAGAACAAACATGGATGTTTTCGCAAAGGTGCTGAAGAAAGGCTTGTTGTACTGGGTGAAGACATACTGTAGAGGAAAATGTAAGTTACCCAAACAACCTTAAGAGATTTAAAACCTTTCTGCACATCTCCCTCTTGTCATCTCTTCAGAAGTCCATGTGGGTAGGGAAGACCAAAGAGATAAAAAATACTTTAAATTCATCTCTGAATACTATATATTTCTTGCACACAGGAGGTAATATTGTCAAATGAAGCAGCAACAACCATCAAAAGAAAAAAAAAAAGGTTTCTCAACACATCTACTGAAAACCTACTATGCAAAAGCATCTGTGTTAGGGACTAAAGAAAAATAAAGCAGTCCTCCCTGCTTCTGAGGAGACACATATATGAAGAAATTTGCCGAGTACCATCCAGGAGCTTCAGGGTGCCATGAAAGTACCAAAAGGAGAAAGGACAGGTGTAGGGTATGCAAGTTTTCAAAGAGACTATACCATATTCTCTTTCTCGTGCGCCCCCCTCCCCGTGTGTGTGTGTGTGTGTGTGTGTGTGTGTGTGTGTGTGTGTGTGTGTGTGTGTGTGTGTGTGTGGTGGGGAATGGACAAGCATGTGCACATGCACATGAAAGCCAGAAGACAAATGCTATCTATTGTGTGAAACATGGCCTTTCACTGCCCTAAGCTCACTCAGTAGACTAGAATGGCCACTGATCCCAGAGATCTGC
Source organism: Cricetulus griseus (assembly GCF_003668045.3). Lineage (NCBI taxonomy): Eukaryota > Metazoa > Chordata > Mammalia > Rodentia > Cricetidae > Cricetulus > Cricetulus griseus. The sequence goes on from NC_048598.1 coordinate 63,210,384, forward strand.
CTGTCTAGGCCTCCCCAGCACTGGGATTACAAGTACAAACCACCATGCCCACACCACCACACCTGGCTTTCAAACATTATTCTTAAGGTATGTGTGTGAATGACTGAAGAAAAATCAGGCCATGCAGAAGAAATGGCATGAAGAAAACAAAGCAGACTAGCATATAACAAAAATATGAATGTTAATGCTATTAGGAAACTACTTTTATGTGTAATTTTCTTTTAAATTGTGTGAAAACTCACCATATTTTTATTTTGTCTCCTAGGAAAAAACAACAGCAACAAAACCCAGTTACATGCACCTAGAAAGATGACAAGTCAGGAGAAATAAGGAACTTTAAGACCCAGATGGAGGCTGGGCCTACTTCCCACTGAAGAAACCATAGCTCTCAGTGACAAAGGCCAAATCCAGGGTTGAGGACAGATATGTACAAGATGAGCCTGAAGCACCTTAAGCCAGAAAGCAAATGAGATAGATCTGAGATCATATGAGAAGGATCCCAGAGCCAACCTAAAGGGGCTCCTACTAATAAAGTTAGGGTAGTGTAAGCCTTACAACACAGTAATTACAATGGTTAGAGATACACAGCAAACAAAAAAACGCAAAAACCCATGAAAGGGATTTGTTGGCAGTTAGCACTAGAAGTTCTTCATAATTGTTCTCTAAAGTAAAAGGAGGGGAAATAGCAAGATTTACTCAATATTTTATATATATGACCCATGTTTCAGGATGTAGAAATTATCACTAAAAATAATTCCAGCTAAAAACACAGAGGAATGGTTTTTATTAGAATCATCATTTTGCAAATTCTAAAGAAATAATCTCTCAGAGAAATCATCACACAGATATTCAACTATTATCTAAAGTTTGATGAGAAATTTTTAAATTATTTATTTATTTTGTTGGTGGTAAATGTGTGTGCATGTGTGTGAGTATAGTGGTCAGTCAACAGCTTGTAGGAGTTGATTCTCTTAATTTCTTACAGGGGTCTCTGGAGTCAAACTCAGGCGGCAGGGCTTGGTGGCAAGCACCTCTACCCACTGAACCACCTAACTAGCCATCTCATTTGGCCAGGTGATGAATTTTATACTACTTAAACTGGCATTACCCAAAACAGCTGTGCAGACATCACATGCCCCCTGCCCTGATGTCAGAGAAAGTACCTAGTACTTCCAAGATATTCTTGACTAAAAACTGAACCTAAATCAAGACTTTATACCTAACTATATTAGATACAAACTAAAAGAACAAGTTAGTTGACAGGATAAGGAAACAATCAGCAAGATCAAGGAAGTGGTATGCCTCACAGGACAAATGGCCCAGTTTCTCCAATACACAAAGGAGAAGAAAAAGGGGAGTGGCATATACTTCAAAAGTACAACAAAAGCAAAGTGGATCCTTGTTTAGATCCTAGCTCGGTTGTGTGTGTGTGTGTGTGACCTAGATACATCAAGAAAAGTGAACTGGTTATCAGATGATTTTAATGAATTATAGTTAATTTTATTAGATATATTAATAGCAGTGATTATGTTTTTAAAATAAAAACAAGGTGATTTTCAGTGTAAGATAAGTAGGAAAGAAATTATGTGGCAAAAATTTGCATAAAGTATTTCAGGAAAAATGTTATGAACAGGGTTGATGAGATTACAAAGACTGATCACTGTTAAATTGATGACTCATGAGGATTCATTATACTACATTAGTCTCCTTTTTTCGTGTGTATGTGTCTCTAATTTGTCTATGGTACAAATATGTATATGGGTGCACATGTGTGTACAGGTGTGTGTTTGGATGTCTAAAGCTGACATTGGGTATCTTTCTCAGTATTCCTGTCTACTTTATTTATTGAGGCAAAGCCTCTCCCTGAACCTGTAGCTGGTCTCAGGGATCCTGGCCTCTATCTCCTGAGTGCTGGGATCACAGGAGGCTGCCACACCTGCCTGGGATTTACACAGGTTCCAGGGATTCAAACTCTGGTCCTCCCGCTTATGGACAAACACTGTCATAAAAAGTCTGATATGTTTACCTGGCTGAAGATTTAAACCTTTGCAGATTTAAACTGTTGCAGATGTTCTAAGATGACAAAATTATAACATTTTTTTCACTAAAACTTGTTATGTGCTTAAAAACTGATTTCTAGCTTTACTGAGGTATAACTGACAAATGAAAACTATATCTGTGCACAGTGGTACACACATATAGTCCCCAGCACTTAAGAGGAAATTGGCTGGGCTACATGGTGAGTTCCAGACCAGCCTGGGATACACAGGAAAACCTGTCAAAAGAAAGTACTAAAAACTGAACAAACAAAATCTACCCTAAAACATATTTACCATGCACAATATAATGCTTCAATACATGTTAAGATTGTGAAATAATTGTCAGTTGGTGGAACTTTTTTAAACTTTAGATATGAATTGCTACATTATAATTTAATGTAGCTTCCTTGTCTAAATCCTTTCTTTTGTTGGGGATAGGGCATGGGTGGGACGGGGTGGAACAAGAGTAAGGGTGTATCAAAGTCTTGCTGTGGGCTGGAACTCATTATGTAGATCATGCTGGCCTGAGAACTCACAGAGATCTACCTGCCTCTGCCTCCTGAGTGCTATGACTTAAAAGCATAATGCCAGAATGCCCAGCCTAGTTCTAAAGTTTATTACTTGATAAAACAATTTATTTAATGCTACAAATTTTAAAGTTAAGTTTAGGACCCTGTCAACATTAAGGAGATTTCTCTGAAGCAAAATTATGGAATGTTAATCTAAGAAAAGATTACAGAAGAGTTTTGGAGTGGAATACAAAGGACCTGTGGTGTTCCACCAGGGTCTATTCCCAAAAGGGCAAAATTTTTTTTTACTCACAGGATATAACCTCAACTATTTGCTTAGCTGTGATGTGGAATCCAGGATATCAATGGCCTGCCCTGACATTTAAATGCCTTTTATAAAGTTAAATTCCCTCTTGGATATTTCCTTGTGACTGCAATATGTGAGTCCTATGTGATGAATTCTGAAAATAAAAGTTGTGATAGTGAGATGGCTCCATGGGTGATGGTACCTGCTGCCAAGCCAGATACCATTAATTTAAGCCCCTGAACCCACATAGTAGAAGGAGAGAACTGACTTCCACAAACTGTCCTTTGATTTTCACATGGGTGTCACATGAATATACATATACTCCAAATAAGTAAATAAATATAAATATTACATACAAAAAATTGTTGTCTTCTTACAAAAATCACTAACCAAACAGAAGTATGCAAATACAAAGTACGAAAACACAAAGTACCACAAAACTACAAAGGAGATAGACATCACTTAACACATGCTTAGCTTCAGCCAATCATACACTGGAAGTTTCATAAAAATATGTGAATCAGCAAACACATAAATGTGGACTCACAAATGTATGCATGAGAATAACAGTGACTTGTACATGAAAAATTGGATGGATAACTCATGTTTACTTTTCCAATAATACTCTTTTTCAAATTTATTCATGTGTGGTAAGCAATCTACTAAGCTATGCACCCAGACCCAAAGTGTTCCTACTTTCTACTAGTTGGTGAATGTTTGTTCACTAGAAAATAGTATTTATAAAAAAATAAACTCAATTTTGATTAAAAAAAAAACACCTTTACATAGTAAGAAAATATATTCTGAGTAACGCTCCCTACAAATGTAAGAAAACTGCAAGAAGGGATGTCGGAATGGCTCTATGGTTCAAAGAGTTTACTTTTCCTTCCAAATTTAACTCCCAGCACCCATGTTGCGTGACTCACAATTGCCTGTAACTTTAGTTCCAGGGACTCAGAAGCCCCCTTCTGGCACCTATGGGCATACACAGACACAAACATGCACATATAAAAAGCTTTTATAACTTTAGGAAACAACAAATAGCATCATCTCAGTCTTCACTTGAAATGACACTAATACAGTATCAAAGAAAAACAAAGAATTCAACAATATTAAAATACCACTTTTAGAAGCATGAGGCACGAACAGAGGAATACTACGGGTTGACACTGACTGTTGTCCTACCGCAGTATCATCAGTGAAATACTACTGGCCAGCATTAATACTATCATAATGCAACATCATTGGTAGAGAGATACATACCGAGGTGAGTTCTGAAGATGCCACCCAGATCACATCAACCAGCAGGAGAATCACTATCCCCAGGGCCATCCGCCTGCGCTGACTGAAGCCACTGTTCTGCGAGTTCACACGGTTCATGATAAATACACAAACCATCTGCAGTCTGTTCATTGAGAAAGCAGAGATCTCATTAGAGTCTCCTCTAATAGAACCACATAAAAATCAGAAACCCGGTACAAGGACATGTGAGACATTTGCTAGTGACTGCTCACAATGTAGTGTAGAATTTACCTTGTTGCCAGGGCGTCTCTGAGATCCTCAAATGCACCGACGGCAAACCTGGCAGATTTCAGTCTAAATGGAGGTGAAGAACTTAGACCACCTAAAACAGCACCACAGAAACTATGCTTAGGAAAATTTCAAGTGTAAGATCACATCTTTTTCTACTCTTCACCTTCAAAGACGATCAAACTGTATTCAACATAAACCACACTGGGGATGTAGCTCAGTAGGGGAATGCTACCCTAGCATGCATCAGGTCCTGGGTTCCATTCCAAGCCCTTCCCAAACTGGACAAAGTGGCACTTGGGAAATAGGGGGACAGTAGAATCAGAAGTTCAAGGTCAGTCAGAATACATAGTAAGTTGAAGGCCAACATGGGGGATATGAGACCTTATCACAAAATAACAAAACAAACAAAAAACAGGCTGGGGTTGTAGATCAGTTGGTAATGTAGTTGCCTAACATGCAAAAAGCCCTGAGTTCATTCCCAGAACTGCATAAATCAGGTGTGGTGGAGCATGCCTGTAAGACAGAAAGATAAGAAGCCCAAGGTTACCCTAGGCCACCTTCAAACAGTGAGTTTGAAGCCAGTCTCAGATACATGAAACCTCCCGTGCCCCACCCCCATACACACCCAAAAGAAAGAAAATGATTACTCTCAGAGAGGTCCTGGATACCAGGCAGTTAAAAAAAAAAAAAAAAAAAAAAAAAAAAAAAAAAAGCAACATTCAACATATGGCACATTTAAGAGTATCATAAACAGATCCTCGAAGTCTCATAAACAGAACTCCCTCGAATCTCCCTTCAGGATATTCGCCCCCAGGCAGTCTAGACACGCGTGCAAGCATCAAAAAGTGTCCTTATGCCCCATCTCCAGTGGATTAGGCTCGCTGACAGGAAGTGATGTCCTCACGTGAGGACAATGATCTTACTCGCTCACCACCCGCCTGGTCACTACACCCCCGGCTGCAGTCTCAGAGGACGATGGAAAACAGCTGGTACAGGGAAGCCTCCCCTTGACGAGGAAACGGCGTAAGGAAGACCAACCGTGTCACCTCGTGAGGGGCGAGAGGACTCTGACCCGTCCACTATGGCCGCAGACGCCCGCCCGCCCGCCGCCTACCTGGCCTTCCTGCCCCTCGATGGAGTCGTGGCGGCACCATGAGCGGCCCTGACCCGGCCCGCCACCCAGCGCCGCCGCCTCACACCGCAAGCACAGACCCCGACATCGCGCCGCGCTGCAGACCCAACTTCAGAAGCCGCGCCGCCCCCTCGGCACCGGGCGGCGGCTGTCACTCAGGCCAGCACTCGGCCGGGAGAGAGGGGAGTGACCCAGGCCACCGGACTCCGCTGGCAGCGACAGGCCTGGAGGCCCCGATTGCGGCCGAAGCCCAGGCCCCGCCCCGGACCGGTCAGCCAGCCAGGCCACGCCCATTTCTGGCCAAACAAGCCCTGCCCACTGCTGGCCAACCAACAGGCCCAGCCCCCGGCCTGTCAGTCGGCCAGGCCCCACCCCGACCTGTAGACCCGCCCCCAACCAATTAGCTAGGCTAAGCAGGGAGAAGATCAACCGGCTCCAACACCCCGGCAGACAGGCACCACCCCACCCTTCTGGGCCCCATCCTGGAGACTCTAGGCCCCCAGCTTGTCCACCAACTAGGTGACGCCCTCCCTATCACTCAGCGAGTCCACAGACTAAGCCCCGCCCACAGTTCGTCCATCCTGGCCCCTCCCCCAGCCGACAATCCCTGCCCTAGGCCTGGGTAGTCAGCTCAGGGCTCCGCCCCCAGGCTGCCCAGCAGGCCCCGCCCCGACCCAGTCGGCTTCTGTGGCCCCGCCCCCCTGCGCCAAGCAGGCGCTCGGGTTACGTCACGCTGGGTGCGACTTCAGACTAGCAGAGGGTTCTTCTCCAGATAGATGTTTCCCAAATGGGAGCTCCAGCCCCGGGCAGGCTTCTGGCGTGGAGACATAACGGTGACGCGAAGGAAAAGCGATGTGAGAAGAGCGGAGGGAAGCGGGCGGAGGTGTCTAAGGGAGAGTCCATCCCTGGCCAAGCGGCCAGACATCTATCCCTACAGCCCCACCCTGAAGCTAAAGTTGGCTGCAGCATTTCCTCCGAAGTTTAAGCTGCATACTGCCAGTAACCCTTTATAAAAACGACGGCCGAGTGGCTTGGCACGCTTTGGATTCCTGGATCGTTTTGTACGTAAACTAGACTTTCATTCTTGGAGCTAGAAGTTGTCTAGACCAAGTTACTCATCTCCCTGGCCCTCACTTTCCTCATCCAAAAGAGCATAGAATCATGTCAGTGCCTCTGTGTGTGTGTGTGTGTGTGTGTGTGTGTGTGTGTGCGCGCGCGCGCGCGCCTGTATGTTTATACTAAATAAATTAGCTAATAGAAAGGGATCAGGTCAGCTTGTGACACATAGGAAGACCTCTACGGATGCTAGTATGACTAAAATTACGGGATTTTGTTTTTACTTTTAAGTGCCTTGAAGCTCCCATAAGAAAGAAAAGTTGACCAGCATCTTGATTTGTATTTAGAAAACAAACACGGCACTTAAGGCTCCCATAACCAGAACTGCATTGTTAACATTTTTATCAAATGTGGCAAAGAAATAAAAATGTCATAATGTGGTTCGCCCCTTCTCTTTAAATCTTTTGTCTACATAGTCTAGGGACTAAAAATAAGATGCGCATTTTGTGTTATCTGCTCAGATTCTAATAAATGATTGACAGCAAACACTCTCAGCCATTGAGAAACTCGTTGCTGGAGGTTAAGAGATAATTCAGTGGGTAAAAAAGCCCTTGCTGTGCAAGCATGAAGTCCTGAGTGCAGATCCCTAGCACCCATGTAAACAACTGGGCTTGGTCACGTGCATGTTTGTAACCCCAGCACTGTGGGAGCCAGACTCTTCCGGTTCAGTAAGAGAAACTTTCTCAGAGAAATGAGATGGAGAATGACAGAGCAGGATGCCTAATGCTCTATGGCCTTTGTAGGTATACTCCTACACACAAACCAACCCATACTTGCTTGGCCTTTTGGTTAAGATCAAGGATCAAGCATACTGTGTGTTCTTACCTGTCTAATATCTGATCTGTCTTCTTTCCAAGAACAATATAGTAAGTGGACTTTGGGAGCAAAAAGGTAGAAGTGAGCTGGGTCCATCAACTCCACACCTGGAATGTGTTCCTTCTTGGAGTTGTTCAAAAGAAAGGGGAAAAACTATAGCCATTACTACATGGGGTTGGTTATAGGCATAAATCATATTACCCCAGCACTAGTTTTTCTCTTTCATTAACATTTGTTAGGCGTCATAGTATACTTAAGAATGTTTTATGCTACATATCTGATGTATTGGGGTGGGGGCCATGGTAAATCAATCTCTCAAGATCTAAAAGTCGTGGCCAGGCATGATGGAACATGCCTAATTTAGGCAGATCTCTAAGTTTGATACCAAATTGGTCTACATAGTGAGGTACAGGACAGCTGGAGGTACATAGTAAGAACCTGTCAAGGATGTAAGAATCAAGAAAAGTAGGTTCTAGGGGTTTTTGTTTTCTTGTTTTTTGAGATAACATCTCACTTGATAGTCGTGGCTGGGCTGGAAGCCACTATGGACCAGCCTGGCCTTGAAATCAGAGGTTTGCCTGCCCCTGCCTCCTGAATGCTGGGATCAAAAGCAACTCTATCACTCCCAGCACATGGGTTCTGAAAACCTGTTATATTACCAACACTGTGCCTCAGTTTTTTCATCTATGAATATGGGTTTATTAAAATCCTAGTATGTACATACAAGTTACCATTATTACCATATGTCTTAGGATTTCTATTGCTGTGAAGAGACACAGTGACCATGACAACTCTTATAAAGGAAAACATTTAACTGGGCTGGCTTACAGTTTCAGAGGTTTACTCCATTATTGTCATGGTGGGAAGCATGTCAGCATGCAGGGAAACATGACGCTGAAGAAAGAACTGAGAGTTTTATATCTGGATCCACAGATGGCAAGAAGAAACTGAGTCACTAGGCCTGGCTGGAACTTCTTAGACTTCAAAGCCCACCCTGCTTGATATACTTTCTCCAACAAGGCCACACCTCCTAATAACGCCACTCCCTATGAGCCTATGTGGGCCATTTTCTTTCAAACCACTGTACCATGTATTCCCAGAGCACCTACTACATGGCAGTGGTGCAGTGTTTGTTTGGGAGATAAAATCGTTCTAGGTAGATTATTTTCATGTAGTCTCAAAACTAATTTAGCTCTTCCTGTAATATTTTCCTCCCTCATTGTCTGAAAGAAATTCCCCAAGACTGCTCCATAAAACCAGGCTGTCCTGGTTAGACTTATTTATTTATTTATTTTGATCAATTTGACAAAAGCCAGGGTGTGGGAAGAGGAAGCTGAGAAAATTCCTCTATCAGATTGGCCCATAGGCTGTTTTCTTGATTAATGGCTAACGTGGGAGAGCACAGCCCATCTGCTATGGTTTTTGCGCTGCAGTACCATCCTGACTGTTAGTTTTATGTCAATTTGACACAACCTCAAGTTACTTGAGAGATAGGAACCTTAATAGAGAAAATGTCTCCATGAGATTGAGCTCTGGGCAAAACTGTGGGGCATTTTTTCTATTAGTGACTCATGTGGAATAGCCCAGCCTATAGTGGGTGGTTCATCCTTGAACTGGTGGTCCTGATTGCTATAAGAAAGCAGTCTGAGCAAGCCATGAGGATCAAGCCATTAAGCAGCACTCCTCTTTGACACCCTGTATCAGTTCCTGTCTCCAGGTTCCTGACCTGCTTGAGTTCCTGTCCTGACTTCGATGATGAACTGTAATATGGGTCCTTTGATAGTGAACTGTGATAAGCATCATGGCATTGATCACAGCAATAGTAATTCTAATTCAGACACAGACCAACTCAGGCAATCCTCCCATCCTTGTCCAATGTATATATCCATATTCCTTAACTCTGGTTAAATCCACAGTCACTTGAAGGTCTTTCTTGGAAAATAGCTGTCATCTGGTCTGGTAGCTTCAAGTCCTTGTTGTTTGTTTGTTTGCTTGTTTGTTTTCCCTCAAAGAGTTAGGGATCAAACTTAGAACTTGCATATGCTAGGCAAGCTCACTACTATTTATAATGTCTGCTTATGGCTGTTCTCAAACTCCTGGGCTCAAGTGGCCTTCCTTCTATAGAGTAACTGGAACCACCAGGCACATGACACCATTCCTGGCCAGCTCCATCTCTTATATGGAAGAGAAGTCTTAGAATCATGTGTCATTGCCTTTCCCTTCCCCCAAAATCCCAATGTACAGAATAGCACCAAACACAGAGCTGGTAGTCAATATTTCTTAAATAAATTTGAGCATTCTACTACCTCTTGATCATTTCAGATAAAGAATTCCTTTCTTGTCTCCATTCCTATCTGCTTGTAACTCTTTTTCTAGTTTCACAGGCTTGATCTTTCTATTAGTTTCCTTTTTACTCTTCAAAGTTGATCCCTCTAAAAGGCCCTGTGAAATCTGTTGTAGTTGGTTAAGATCCATCAGGTTTTGAGTGTGACACCTTTCAAAACATCCCAATAATGCAGTCTAGTGAATACAATTCCCTTAAAGTATTTGTGCCATAAAATTTAAATTCATGTGTGTCCAGCCTAGTCCCTCCCTGACTCTCTAGTACATCAATCTCAAAGGCTACAGTTTAAGTTTGAGGCCTAGGAAATTAAAATGATTCTGCTCTTAGATATTGAATCTCTAAGTTGCTAGTTGAATGCTACTTTTAAATCCATGAATGCCAAGTATGGAAATAAGTGAACACCTATATGCAGAGAACCAGAGACATTAACCATCCTTGTATCTATAGGTTATACATGCCATGAATTTAACTAGCCACAGGTAAAGAAAAATTATGCCTGTATTGAACATATGAAGACTTCTCTTCTTGTCATTATTCCCTAAGCAATGTGATATAAAAGCTATTTATATTGCTAGAAAGATATATTAGTGGGCAAAAATACTTGGCATGCATGTAAGCATGAGAACTCAAGTTCTATCCCCCAGAACCCACATTTAAAAAAGAAATGGCTAAGGGTGGTAGTACACTTATAATCCTAGTGCTGGGGTGTTGGAGAGATGGCTCAGTGGAAATTATTGCTTTCACAGAGGACTTGGGTTCAATTCCTAGCACCCACATGGCAGCTTGCAACTGTCTGTTGTTGTGATATTTTGTTTGTGTTCTGACAAATAAAACTTTCTTGGAGATCAGAGGACAGAGCTAGTTACTGGTTAACCATAGAGGTCTAGAGGTCTGTACAGAGAAGAGACAGGAAGTGATAACATGGGGCAGAGACAGGAAGTGTTAAGGTAGGGCATAGACAGGATCTGAGGATTTGGAGAAGTAAGAAATGAGTGTGGCTACTCCTTGGCTTCTCTGATCTTTCAGCATTTACCTTGATATCTGACTCTGGGTTTTTATTGATAAGACCAATTAGGATTGTGCTTCATCATGTAGCTCCAGTTTCAGGGGATCAAACACCCTCTTCTGGCTTCCACAGATACCAGGCATGCACTTAGTACATATACCTTCAATCAGACAGAAAATCCATAAACATAAAATAAAATAAAATAGTATTGCACCTGGGGAATGAGACCCAAAGTTGTCCTCCAACTTCCATGTAGACACGCACGTGCGCATGCGCATACACACACACACACACACACACACACACACACACACACACACACACACAAGCCTATGAACACAAGTGCTTGTACATTCATGACCTGAACACATGAACACAGAAAAACTACACAGCATTTACTTTGTATTAAGTACTATAAATAATAGAGAAATTATTGAAAGAAGGTGAAGGCAATATATGTGAACTTTATGCAAATAATACATACATTTGGGACTTGAATGCTCTCAGAGTTTGGTGTATGAATGGAACCAGACCCCCAGGAATGCCAAAGGTCCACTTGTATTTAGGCTTGCTCCAGCCAGTCAGACAGCCAGTATCACTTGTATTTGGCAGTGACTCAAAGCAAGCAAGGCAGTGGGAAAGCTTTGGTGGGAGTGGAAAAAGATACAGGTATGCTCTCTATACCTGGGAAGCTGTTAGATACAATTTGGACACCAGTTAATTAAAAGTAAGCATATAAAAAAGGTTGGCTAGGGGTGTGTAATTGACTTTCTCTGGTCTAGTCTAAGTGGACATGAAACATCTAGGGAAGCTGGCAGTTAATTTGTCAGGTCCTGAATACCTGGCATTGATTTGTTGCAGATTGTTACTTTGTATTTGGTGCAGAGGTGGTGAGTCAGAGTCTTGTTTCTATATGGGCCCCAGCTGGGGTCTGCCAGCACATTCAACCTCTCTTATGTGTTGACTATATGACATCATACTTTCTGCAGTACCTACCAGCATGGTGGGCACATGGCTAGCTAGAGAAGTACCAGTTTCTTTGATTTGCTTCTGAGAAATGATTAAGTGGGTTAAGATCCCCAATCTTTTGAATCCATGCGTATTGTTTACACAATATTTCTTTTAAAACATGAAGTATATTGCATTTTATGGGTAAATGGCACACTGTGACAGACTCCATAAACTTGGGAGGTTCTTAGATACCTAAAGTATTAAGTGTAATTGTATGCAATAAAACCCTAAATTCTGGGAAGTTTATGGGCAAGCTGAAGGAACAAGCCTGTGGGTTTTTAAAAATGTATCTGTATCATTGTACTTTGTTCATGTTCACCAGTCTTTACTCTTTCTTGCACGCCCTTTCCCACTGGTCTTCTTCCTGTCCCCACATAATCCCTCTCTTACTTTCACATCTTGCATCTAAATATTTTATTCTAACTCCCACAATAAAAGAAAGCATGTTATGCTTGTCTTTATGAGTCTGACTCACTTCACTTAAAATGAAGATCCCCTTGCTCATCTGCTTCCCTAAAAATGACATGATTTCATCATTTATGGATGAAAAAAATGCCACTGTAAGTATACGTATGTGTGTACAAGTATATAGTGTACACACACACATACACACACACACACACACACACACACACACACACACACACACACACAGTGTACATGTACATAGAGTAGGTATCTCTAAGCAGTGCAAGATATGTTCCCATATATGAACTTCGGTTGTGAGTGTTTCTGGGGATTGAACCCAGGGCCTTAAACATTCCGGCCAAGTTCTCTACCATTGTTGTATAGAAATTTCCTCCCAGTTGATATATTCCCTGGAAAAGTGGAGAGAGATTCATGATACTCAGACAGTAAACACACCTCTCCTGTCTGGGAAAGATGAAACTTACAGGATTCAGGAATGCCCCTTCTCAAAGTTAGACAAGCAGTGAACAATTGCTGGAGGAGGAGACTGAGTGGCTATGTGGCTGAAGGGAGAGTTTGGGACCTGTTGAGCTGCCTGCAAGTCAGGGTTGCAACTTTTGTGAGCAGTGAGCATGTTGAGGTAGGCTTCTTAGTAACGAATATGAGTGTTCTCTAGTCCTGTAACGCCTTACTTATATCCTATAAATAACCCTAATAAAAACTCTTGTTTCACCAAGTTGGACTTTTATAGACTCATTACTTTGACCTATTTTTGATTCCTTACCTGGCATGAGTAGAACTGTGTGTATGTTGTGTCTCCCCAGGAAAAGGCTTTATACAACAACCACTGAGCAACCTCACCAGCCTTGGGCTTGATTTTTAATAATGGAGGTACAATGTTAGTAAAGGTGAAAGTGTTTTTTAAGTCTGTGTAAGATGTATAAGGAAGAGGAAAAGGTGTGTCCAAAGAGTCATAAAACTGGTTTAGCAGAGCAGAGTGAGTATGCAGTGAAAGCAAATGAAAATCAGGTTGGTCAGGTGATCTCTGGGGAGGCCAAAGTGTGATCTAGAAACACGACAACAGAGTGTAGAGATTAGATCTGTATGCCATGAGAACCTACAGGCTTTGGAGTAAGAGATGTGCACTTTTGGGCAAACTTTCTACCAGTGAAGCTCCATGCCCAGCTGGTAAGAAATAGTAAAACGGACATTACCAAGTGTCCACTCGAGCAGTATGGTGATATTATGAGAGCACCTGTGGGCCTGGCCTCAAGGAAATCATATAAACAAGACTTACTATCAAATCAGGGTGGTGTTTGCTGAACTAGAGGATGATATATAGACATTTCTCAAGACACATAAGTAAATGCCTAACAGATATATGAAAAAATTCTCAAAACCACTAATCATTAGGGAAGTGAAATTAAAGGCAGGTGCGGGCCAGAGCGATGACTCAGCAGGTAAAAACACTTGCCACACAAGCCAGACAACCTGAGTTTAATCACAAGAAACCCTGTAAAAAGCCAGATTTGATGGCTAGTGTCTGTAATCCCAGCATTCCTACTGTAAGACAGGAGGCAGAGACAACAATCACAAGGAACCTTGCTAGCCTGGAGTACTTACCATGGCAGAAACAAGAGGCCCTGTCTCAAAATAATGTGGGAGATGGGAACTACTGACTCCCAGAAGTTGTCTGCTGGTGTCCAAACACCAGCAGACAGGTTTCCACCCTGAAAATTTAAGCAAGAGCACGGTAAGATAGCACTTTAGCAAAATGGGGGCTGGAGAGATGGCTCAGCTAGTTAAGAGCTGTAATGCTCTTCTAGATGACCCAGGTTTGGTTCCCAGCACTCACGTGGCAGCTCACAACCATCTGTAATTCCAGTTCTAGGGGATCTGATATCCTCCTGGCCTTCATGGGCACTGTATGTATGTGGTACACTTATATACATGCAGGAAAAACTCATCATATACATAAAATATAAACAAACATTTAAAAATAAGTCATTAGAAATGAAGCTTTTGAAAAAGACAGAAGGTAATTTTGGAACTAGATAGTGAGTCTGGGGCTATCCTGGGAATAAGATCATCTCAAGAATTTCTTATACACCATTGTTGAGAGTGTCAATAGGTGAAAGCCTTCTGGAAGATAGAATTTAGGCTCCTCAAAATTTTAAATTAAAATTATATGATCCGTCAGTCCCATTGTTGGATGAAACCTCCAAAGATAATTGAAGCATTTTGTTTGTATTCTTGTGTTCATTCAAGTTTTATTCACAATAGCTAAGATGTGTAATCAACTTATTTTCCATCAACAAATACATAAAGAAATTGGGTATCTATATAGAGTTGGATAGTAGCCTTTAAAAACAGCAGCATTCCTTTAACAGAGAATTTTGTCCTCTATGACATAAACGAAGCTAAAAATATTAGGTAACTTAGACATAGACTGACAAGTGCTACATAATTCTACTTCTGTGTGACATATAAAATAGTTGAATTCATACAATGGGTGGCCTTGAACTTCCTATGTAGCTGAGGATAGCCTTGAACCACTGATCTCCCTGACTCCACTTTCTGAATGCTGAGATTAAAGGCATATACTGCCACACCTCATTTATGAGGTGCTGGGGACTGAACCCAGGGCTTTGTGTATGCTCTACAGGCACTCTACCAACTGAGACACATTCCCAGTTCTGTAAAAAGTTAGACACCAAGGATGACCTTGACCTTCTGTTTCGATGAGATCACAGGCATGTGCCACCACCCTTGGCTCCAGTAACAAGCTCTTGAGGAAGAGCATTGTTCTCTGTAGTCAGTACCTAGCCCACATTGGCACATAGAGGTATTCAGTAAATACTTGCTCAGTGAATAAATGGAATCCTGTCTCTTTATTTACTACTTTCTTTCCCTGTCCAACCATTTAAATTCTTGCTCCCAGAATCTTGCCTTTAGCCAAACTCTTATAATTCTTTTCCAGCATTAATCACACTCCTGGAGTCTTTCCAGAAATAAGTACACCAGCTACTGGTTAGCAGCTGAGGCTTTGGCAGCTGAGGTGAAGGACACAGATGCTATTCTGAAATCTAATCTCTGCAGCCCCAGAGTTGGCTTGCCAAGAAACTGACTCCAGCCCTGTGTTCCCAGCCAGAACCTCTCATCCCAGGGTGGCTGGCCTTCCCACCAGATCTCAGGGCATTTTTGTTCCCTTCATTTTAACCGTTCCTGTGTTCCTTAATCTGCCTTTGAAATCAACACACATTTCTTGGAGTTTTATTATTATTATTATTATTATTATTATTATTTTTATGTTTTTTCGAGACAGGGTTTCTCTGTGTAGCTTTGGAGCCTATCCTGGCACTCGCTCTGGAGACCAGGCTGGTCTCAAACTCACAGAAATCCGCCTGCCTCTGCCTCCCAAGTGCTGGGATTAAAGGTGTGCACCACCAATGCCCGACCATTCCTTGGAGTTTAAATCAAAGACAACCCCTTATATATATTATTTCTTTTATTATTTTACTTTATTTTGTACTGTATGTGGTATATGTGTTTGTGTACCAGGTCATGTGTACTCATGGGTGTGTTATGTGTAACATTCTTCTCTGTATATGTTTCTCTTATTGGTTAATGAATAAAACACTGGTTGGCTAATTAGCCAGATAGGAAGTGACATAGCTGGGCAGAAACTTGCCACTAGCTAATCATAGAAGTCAGGAGGTCTGTACTGATAAACAGGAAGTGGCATATCTGGGCATAATCAGTATATAAGCAGGGACAAAGAGGAAATCACTCTCTTCTCTGTGGAGACTGAGCAGTCATCATGTAGCAGGCAAAGGAGTTGCAGGTCCAGCATACCCTGGTAAAATAAGACCATGTGGAAATACATGGATTAGTAGTTATGTGTTAATAAACAAGACAGAGCTAGTCAATAAGAAACCCAAGCCAATGGCCAACAGTTTCATAATTAAAGTCTGTGTGTGTTTCTTTGGGACTAAGAAGGGCAGTAGTACCTGCTGGGAGCAAAAACCCCACGTTACAGGTGTGTATGCCTGAAGAGTCCAAAGTCACTCTCTTAATTAATTAATTTACATAGATGTATGGTCTCTTACTGAACCAAAAATTTGCCAATATGGCTAGACTGTCTAGCAAGCTCTGAGGATCTGTCTGTCCCTATATACACAACACTGGGTTTTTAGGCACATGCCACCATGTCCAGCTTAATGTGGATTGTAGGGATCCAAATTTGGGTGTTCGTATTTTCAAAATATGCACTATACCAACTAGAGCTATCTCCCAACCCCTCATAATCTATACTTTTAAAGCATGTTCTATACATTTTGCTAGTAAAAAAAATAATTAAACCTCTCAATGTTTAAAAATTGTATCTCTTCAGATGCATTAAAACTTAAATTGATTATTAGGCTCTTTCTATATATTAAAAAATTAAATATTGAATGTTTGAATTCAGCTCTGGAACAACCTGTCATGCCAGAAAAAGGGAAGCATGACAGAAAGATTTAGGGGCATCTTCACATGATTCCTAGCTAGCAAGAGCAAAGAAAATAGATTAAAATACATCAAATATGTCTGAAGTCATATGTTGTTATAAATTATGTGGAACTTATTTATGTCTTATCTTTTTAAAGTTCTACATGATTCATGCATTATCTTTTTAAAGTTATAAGTATCATCTGGCTATTTTTTAAAGGATAAATTTCTAGATAATTATTATAACTAAGTATTCTAGGTGATTAAAAACTGAAGTATTGGAATGGCACTTGCTACCAAGCCTGACCACCTGAGTTTGATAGCAGGAACCCCCACATGATGGAAGGAGAGAACTGACTCCTATAAGTTGTCCTGTGATCCCCATGTGCATAAACACACAAATAAAAATGTTTAAAAAGAAGGGAAGGAAAAAAGGGAGGGAGGAATCTATGAATGGAGGTGTCTATACTTGACATGACACTGTGACTGGCCTTAGAAGGTGTGAATTCTTCCATGAGTTCCCTGCAGAGCTTGCATCTCACTGGCAGTTTCTCTATAGATGTCTGGCAGGGACAGTCTGGCCATAGCCTATGATCAGGCCTGAAAAACTACAAGGGAGATTCAAGCCTTGTAAGACCTAATTCTGGAAATGCCAGAATGAGATTTGTGCTTTGTTCCACCCCTCACACAAGTCTCTATAGCTGAGGTCCAGAGTGAGGAGCATTAGATTCCAGCCCTCAATGACAGAAGAGAAAAACAAGGGGTCATCTCTAATCTACCACGGTGGCTATTACTTTCCGTATTTTGTGTATATGTGTATATGTGTGTTATATTGTATGTGTGTATATTCTGGGTAATAAATTTTCTGTCACCCAATAATACGTTTTTCTACTGATGCAGTAAGCCAGAGAAGCCAAATTGGACAAGTATAACAATGGGTTGATTTGAGCAACTCCTGGGTAGGTTCTCCAGTCCCAGAGAAGCCCCCATGCCCTAATGTAGGAAGATTATATAGGTTGTAGGCAGGGGGTGATGATGTGTCTGCCACAGGCTGGGTTTGTGTCCAAGTATTGTCAAAAGCTGAACACTTTAGGAGGGGATTTGGGTAGCTGGCAACTTCAAGGAAGAAGCTGCCATAGCCGACAAGAATGCCGGAACTGGGCTTTTTGGTGCCTTCCCTTTCTTTGGAAATTCTCTGAGTGGGAGGGACTTGAAGAGGAGACAGGAATGGGGCTTTCTAGGTTGTGCAGGTCTGAGCTGGAGGTTCCCACAGAACAGTGGAATATGGAGGATACAGGAGAGCCTCAGGTATTAGTTTTTCAACTTCCACCTTGTTTGAGTCCATGTCTTTTTTTTTCTTTTTTTTTCCACATAATTTCTTTATTGATTCTTTGGGCATTTCACATCATGCACCCTGTATTAGTCAGGGTTCTCTTGAGTCGCAGATCTTATAGAATGAATCTCTGTCTCCATCACTCTCTCCCTGCTTCTGTGTCATACATATGCGAGTTTATTGGAATGACTTACAGGCTGCAGTCCAACAATGGCTAGTTGTGAAGGGAAGTCCAAGAATCTAGTAGCTGCTTGGTCCCACGAGGCTGGGTGTCCCAGCTGGTCTTCTGAATGACAAGGCAAAGGCAAGCAGGGAAAAAAGAACAAACCCTTCTTCCACTGTCCTTATACAGGATTTCAGCAGAAGGTGTGGCCCAGATTAAAGGTGTGCCTTCCAGCCTCGAGGTGGGGATTTAAGGTGTTGTGTCTTCCAGCCTGAAGATCCAGTTCAAAGGAATGTTGTCTTCTGGCCTCAAAATCTGGATCACGGGTGTGCCCTCTATTTCTGGATTATAGTTCATTCTGAATATAGTCAGGTTGACAACCAAGAATAGCCATCACACACCCCAATTCCTCTCATCTCCCAATCCCCCAATATCTGCCCCTCACCCTTGCAATGAACCCAAAAGAAAATTTGCTTGGGACCTTAACATGGTAGCGGGTAAAACTTGGGCAGCCTGGCAGAAGGCACCCACATGGCAGCAGGGCTTGGGCAGCAGCAGGGCTTGGGCGGCTTGCTGGAAAGACTCATTGTTACACTTACATGCCAAGTCCTTTCTGGAAGTTGTCACCTATTCTTCAGGTAAACATTAACTTGCCTTAAAAGCAAGGCTTTCCCTGAAGGCAAAACACCAGGACTGGTTGTTTTCCTTCCCAGTGGACTCACTGCTTACAATGTCTCTAGTCCAGACAAAATAAAAATGAGTAAGCACATAGAAAAAAACAATTGCATGACACCAAAATGAAAATCCATGATTTTTACACTATCCCAGCTGCACACTGTGTCTCAGCTTCTCTCAGTTACTCCAACTACATGATGTGTTCCACCTTCTTTTCTGTTGCTGTGGTAAAATATCCTGACAACAGGAAGGGTTTATTTTGACTCAGCTTCTAAGCCAGTCATCACAGCAGGGAAGTCAAGATAGCAAGAGTTTGAGGCAGCTAGCCACTTTGCATCAGTGGATGGCAGTGAATGCATGCTGCTGCTCAGGCCACTTTCTCCTTCCTATACTGTCTGGAATCCCAGTCCAGGGAATGATCCTACCCATAATTAGGATGGAATTTCCAGCATTAATTAGTGTGATCAATATAATCCCTGACAGGCATTCTCAGAGGCTAATCTTAATTCTACATAATCCTTCACAGTGTGCCCAGAGGCCTGTTTCCTAGGCAATTACAGACTCTGTCCAAGTTGACAATTACACTGATTATCATATTCTGTACAGCCACTTATGTTCATGTTCACAGTCTATTATTGAACAATCTGCGATTGTAAATAACCTGATTCTTGTTACCCTTTTCATAAATAAACATGAAGGCCAGGTGGATAACACTTCCTTTAGTAGCTTTATAAGTGGTTGCATAACCCCCAAGCTGGAACTGTGCCTTTTGGAAGTTCCTAAATCTATACAGTAACCTGTGCAATGGCACCTGAAGCCAATGCTTGTGGCTACACTGCAGTGGCAGAATTCCAAATAGGTGGGCTGATTCCAGCCCTTGCTGACAAGCTCACAGTGATTCGGAGAAGAGCAGCTTGATGAGAAGGCTGTTGGTTTTGACATTGGGCAGTGTTTATATCCACTTTCCACCCATTCCAGAGTGAGTGAGGCCCTGAAGGGAACACTTTCCATCCTACAATGCTCCTATATGAAACTAAACTGGAGAGAGATTATACATGAGAGACCTGGAGGAAGATGCTCTTCTGTGTTTTAGTTTCATCCTCCACAGAACAAAGATAGTTACTTCTGCCCTACCTGTGACACAGGGCTCTTAGGACCATGAATTATATACAGTATTCCCTGGGATAGCATTGAAGACAGTCTAGCTCTAAGATAAGGTATTATTAGCACTAATGGTATATGGGGGCAGGGAGAATGGCCACCAGTTTCTAGTATTTTCCACTGTTTCTATTTAGATAACCAGATGCTGTGAATTTTTTTAAAATTTTTGTTCTGTGCAACACAGCCTTATTTAACCCCAGTTGACCTCAAATTCACTGTATAGCCAAGGATGATCTTGAACTTCTGATCTACCTGCTTCCTTCTTCCTGGTGCTGGGATTATAAGCAGCCACAACTGCACTGGGTTCATGTGGTGGTGTGGTTAAAACAAAAACATTTGTACATGGTAGGCAAGCTCTCTACCAACTGAACTACATCTCCATTTCCAACTACCATATGCTATCACTTTTGAAAATTTATTTTGTGTATAGGGGTGCATGTGCATTGGGACCTGGGGCTGGAAGATTTAGCTGGCTGGCCAAGTGAGCCCAGAGATCCACCTGGCTCCACCTTCCCAGTTCTTGGATTAGGAGCATACACCAAAACTCTTCAAAGATAGATGGGCTTAATATAATTTTTCAATTTGAAAGAATAAAAAGATTAAAAAACATGAAGCCCTTATAAACTGTAACATAAATTCCTAGTGTCTAGAGGAGACACACACAAGAAAAGCTGTATAAATGGACAAACCACAGCAATGTCCCAGGGTTCAGCTGGTCTCTGGAGACACTTGGACCTGTTGAGTTGTCCCCAAGTTACTGGGCTTCCCTTCCTCTTTGTCTCCTACCTCTCACATTCAAATGAGAGCTGCCTTCAGGACTATGATCTTGAGTGAAGCAAGTATCAACCTTCAATAGCCTCCAGAACCTATAGAAATGATATCTAGATTTTCAGAAAAATAATCAGGGCTAGTTGTGAGGGAGGGGTAGATCTTGTTGCATATAACAGCATCCCTCCAGTCTCCAAAGCAATACAGAGAAACCCTGTCTCAGAAAACAAACAAAAAACCAGCATCCTCTATGCTGAATAAATAAATATTCAGTTTCCCACAGAAGCACTTTCCCATCCTGCCCCCCCCCAAAAAAAAGCTCTTTAAAATGGTGAAATCCTGTGGGGACATAGTAGCTCATGCCTTTAATCCCAGAGCTTGGGAGACAGAGGCAGGTGGATCTCTGTGAATTTGAGGCCAGCCTGGTCTACAGAACAAATTCCAGGACAGCCAGGGCAGTTACACCCTGTTTACAAACAAATGAACAGTGAAGTCCTTCCTGAACTTAAAACAGGAGTTTCCAAGCCACAGCCTGCTGGCCACTCATGTTAGATGATGGCTGTGGATCTAGCCCAACATAAATTCATAAACTTAATGTGAGAGGTTGTGTGGGGGCGGGGGAGGGTCTACAACTCAACCATGTGGTTCTCAAGTGTGGACCTATGTAGACAACAACTCGTTGTCAAAATGTCCTGCAAAATAAATGCACATGTGCACTTACAATTCACAGGCCACAAATTAGACACCCATGGATTTAATGTGCAATCCGAGACAATTCTTAGTTCCATGGGTGCCACTGCCCCGGGGGATGCCCTGATCTCATGCTGCCTCTGCCTTTGTCCTTGTCACAACACTCTGAGGCACAGACTAGTATAGACAACTGAGAATAAGGAAAGAAGGAAAATGTTTCATGGATGCATCACATCAGTCCTTCAATGAATTATCCTGCCACCTTAGGGTAACTTCTCTCCACCTTTGGCCTAAGGAGAGTTCTTTTGTTTTGTTTTTGTGTATAGGTGTTTTGCCTGCATGTATATCTGTGCACCAGAAGCATGCAATGCCCTTGGAAGTCAGAGGAGGGCATCATATCCCCTGGAACTAGAGTTACAGATGGTTGTGAGTCGCCATGTGAGTACTGGAATCAAACATAGGTCTTCTGGAAAAGTGACCACCTTACCTGCTGAGCCCCAAGATCCTATGTCTTCTTATGCATCTCCTAACTAACTCCACTGTAGTCAATCAGGCTCCTTCATGATTCTTCTTTTTAAAATAGTTATTTTAATCTAAATTGTGTGTGTGTGTGTGTGTGTGTGTGTGTGTGTGTGTGTGTGTGTGTGTGTGTGTGTTTGTGTGTGTATGTGTACATATGAATACAAGTGACCCCAACATCCAAAAAAAAAAGGGTATCAGATCCCCTAGACCTGGAGTTACAGGTATTGTGAGTCACCCAATGTTGGTGATGGAGACTCATATAGGTCCTCTGGGTAACAGAGCTAGGAATCAAACTCAGGTCCTCTGGAAGAGCAGTATGTACTCTTAACCACTGAGCCATCTTTCTATTCCCTCCTCCGTGGTTCTTGAACTTGTCAGCATTCTCCTTCTTGGTGTCCTGTCTCTAAGATGTGATCACTGCCTTGTGGTACCTAACAGTTGGGTATTGCAGAAGTAATGGTGTCCTGAAAGTGCCATGAAGACACATGTGTGCCTTTCTTCTTGTCTGGGGGAAGCCAGCCAGCTTCTGTACCATAAGGATACCATCTCAAAGCAATAAGCAGACTACAGGGCCAAAATTGCTATTAGCGCTTAAGAGTCCCTGAGCCAGTGCCACCATGTCAAGTCACTTTCAAATTATCAGCCCACAAAAATAATGCAATAATAAACATGTATGACCATCATTTAAACACTAAGTTTTAGGCCAGTTCACCTAAAACAATATCACAGGCCTTACCATGCCTCGGCTGTAAAAACTTTTCTCACAATTCCTTCATGATCCCACACTTACTCTAGGTACCTTTCCTAATACTATTTTAGATGGCTGTCTATGCCTAGATACCTCAAGAGCTTCCTTTCTCTCATTATGTCATGCTCAGTCCCCATCTCCTTGTTTTACTTTCTTATATTGTCATTTAATAACAACTTGACATACTAAGTATTTGTTGATTTGTTGGCTGCCATTATCCCCACACTCAAGCAAGGCCTCACTGAGAACATTGTATATCTCTGATGTTTGTAATTATATCTGTCCTCTAGTATAAGAGCAACAAATATTGGTTGAGGGGAAAGGGAAATTAAAACTAATAAAGGGGCAGGGAAGAGGTCTCAGTAGGTAAAGTGCTTGCCATGTTAGGGTAAAGGCCTGTATTCAGTCACCACAACTCACAGAGAAAAAAAAAAAAAAAGCCAAGAGTGGTGGTAGCATGTCTGGAATCCCAGCAGTAGGGAGCCAGTCAGGGATATCCCAATCAGCCACCTCTGGGTTCAGTGAAAGACCCCATCTTCAAAAAGAATGTGAATGGCAGTTCTGAGGAATAACAGCTGTGCTGTCTTCCGGCCTCTATGTATATATGCACATATATGCTTAGACAGCGCGAGCACACACACACTCACACGCACATGCACAGGCACAACACACATAGGCACACAGATACAGAGTCATGCACACACACACACACACACACACACACACACACACACACACACACACACACCCCTCTGTGAAGGAGCATCATGAAGTCACGGTGTCATGCCAAGCATATCAGAGTCAACTTGGCCTTGAGGGTGGTAACAGATTGGAGTGGTGTGTTCCAACTCAGTCTAGGTAATGAACCAGAAAAACATATGGAATTAGAGGCTTTCAAGAGGCCGAACAACTAGAGGAGATTGAATTTATGTAGGGAAGCTATCAATGACAAGCCAGAGAAGCTAGAGACATCTCTCAATATCATGAAACATGAAATATAATTCCAAACAAACCATACAAACATTGAAAAAGTATGCTGTCAGAAGTTCTATGAAAAAAATTGTACTTGATCTCCTGAGAAGACATTTCTAAGACCATTTGATGATATTCTTGGCAGCCAACTTAACTCTTACTTTATACAAAAGGAGAAAAACATATATAAAGCCATTCAAAAATTCTACAGGTTGACATTGAATATATCATTGTTAGGCAGTGGTTGTCTTTCAGCAGAGGGCACAAGAAAACACACCTACTAAATCTAAGGCCCAGGCCATTGAGTTAGCTCAGCCGGTAAAGACACTTGTCACCAAGGCTGACAGACAACCTGAGCTGAATCCCCAAGACCTGCATAGTGACAGCAGAGAACTGACTCCCACAAGTTGTCCTCTGACCTCCACACATCTAACATCCCCATAAAAACATAAATACAAGCTGGGCGTTGGTGGCCAACGCCTTTAATCCCAGCACTCGGGAGGTTGAGGCAGGTGGATCTCTGTGAGTTCGAGACCAGCCTGGTCTACAAGAGCTAGTTCCAGGACAGCCTCCAAAGCCACAGAGAAACCCTGTCTCAAAAAACCAAAACCAAAAAAAAAAAAAACCATAAATACAATCTTAAAATTAAAAGTTGTGTGTAGCAGAGCATGATGGCATACGCCTTTAATCCCTGCAGTTTGGAAGTAGAGGCAGGTAGATTTCTGTAGGTTTGAGACCAGCCTAGTCTACCCAGCAAGTGCCAGGACAGTATGGGCTAAATAGAGAGACCCAGCCCAAAACAAAACAAAGGGCATATTTATAAAGATCCTTCCTAACTGACAATTTTACTTGCACTAGTCTCAGCTGTGCAGCAGATAGTCATAGAGATAATGGTCAACGAGGTTATGCTCTGTGCATGACTAATCCCACAGAGGCGTTTAGTGTCTTCATTGGCAGATAGATGCTCTATACTTCAAAACTTACAATATGGTGTTGAATAGGAAAGCTTCCTTAAGCAAAACAAAACCTGTGCTATGTTTGTGAATATTTGAGTGGGGAATCTTTTAAAAAAATATGAATCTATGTGTGTATATAGGTATCTAATATCCGCCATCCTCTAAAAGAAAAAGGGTGGGATGTAAGTACACCAAAAATTGGCAAAAAAAGAGAAATAAATAAATCAAAATATAAATAACAAAACAAGCCCCCCCCCAAAAAGTTTGTCAGCATTTCTATCTAGATAGTATGATTAAAGGTCTTTTTGAATTTTGGGAGTATCTTCAAATGTTTCTTGTTGAGTATGTATTTCCGTCACATAATATACAGTTTGTATGTATATATACATATAAAGTATGTAAAATAGTATTACATGTACTGTTACATAGTGATAGTAATACATATGTAACTGACACAGAAAGATGATGTTTGTGTAAAACAGGCTTTCCCCCAGAATACAAAACAAAGACACAGGTTCTTGGTGGTACTGGAGAAATGTAGGGAAGAAGCAGTCTGCTGAGGAGATGAAGAGAAGGGAAGAACCCATTGCCACGTTTGCTTGTGTCTGAGGAGAACTGCAGGGGGCACTAAGAGAATAGAGTCTTTTGAAGGAGCAGTTTTAAAGTGAGCAGGCCAGCTGCTGTGCTGTCAGACCTCATGCCTGCAGGAGCTGTCCCCATTCCAAACACCATTTCACAACACTAAGGAGCTGTGCATGTGTCCAGAGACAAAGGTCACCATCGTGGCAAACATGCGTTGTGTTTTGGTGTTCCCCTAATTCCTGCTTCTTTGTCTTAGCGTCCTCTGTATTTTCTCTTCTTAATACCATCCCTCCTAAGTCCTTAAAGACCTGACCTCTTCTAATAGTAGCTCTTTTCAAATTGGATCTGTGGTCTTGAGAAAACCGTATGCTTCTGGGGCCCTATTTCCTTTCCTCATCGAAGGACCCAAATCCAGGTCCCCTCCTACGCCAAGAATCAGAGATGCTGTGACAGTGAATTACCATAGGAAACTTGGGAATTCGCCCAAGTTGTTCTTCCAAACTTCTCGAAAGTCTCCAAAAAAGAGAACCAATCTCCTTCCTTCCTTTTTCGTCCTCCTTCCTCCTTTTCCCTCCCTCCTTTCCCCCTACCCCCTCCCTCCTTCATTCTTCTTTCTTTCTGTCTCCAAACACCGAAGGATTTTGAGGTTTCTGTTTAGATTTTTTGACCCACTTTTTATTTTTCATCTTTTATTAAATCATGAGCTCTTTATGTATTATAGATATATATCCCTCATCTGGTAGAGGGATTCCTTACTCTTTTCCTTAAGAAGTTCTTCAAAGAACAAAACTTTTACATTTCTATCATTAATCAACTCTGGTTTTTCTCTTGTTTGTGGTTTAGATGCCTTAGCTCAGAAGCTTCTGTCTACCAAAGAACACAAAATGTATGTCTATTTTTTCTTTTTATCTAAGGGCTAGGAATTGAACCCAGGGCCTTGTTCATACTAGGAAAGAACTCCACCACTGTTGTTCGTAACTCCAGCTTCAGGAGGTCTGGCACCCTATACTCACCTCCATGGACATCTGTACACACGTGACATGCACGAATACATACATATAAATAAAAATAAAAAATAAATTGAAAAGAAGAGAATTCTGTGGCCAGTGTGCTCTCTCCATTGGAACTATAATATCCTGTGGAATCTCCTGAGACTGTACAAGTGGTTGTTTTGCTTTGCCTTCACACCATTAGAGACAATCATGAAGCCAGAAGAGTGACTCACAGCTAACAAATTATGACATGGAATGAACAAATATCTGATTGCTTAACCAGAGTTGGAATAGACATTATGCTAAGACATTGATTCCAGTTGTGTGTGAATATGTGTGTCCACATGTACCCATGCATGTATGCACGTGTGGAATGAATTAACATGAAAATCATACATCTGACATTTTATAGTTTTCAAACTTACAAATAAATTTGGAAAAACATTGATCTGAAGTGTTGTGTCTTCCCTGAAATGAATGATTATTCCATGGGTTAAATGAACTAGCCAAGCCTGATTTCTATTTCCCATCCTAGAAACACACTTACTGGCCATATAAAACTGGAGTTCCAAATTCCAAGTGTCTCATTTACCTAAACTTTCAAGTTAAGGGCAAAATCATGATGGTTAGTACAAATTGTCAAGTTGACAAATCTAGAATCACATGGAGATAAGCCTCCAGATGTGTCTGTGAGGGAGTTTCTAGATTTGGTTAACTCAAGTGGGAAAACCCACCGTAACTATAGGCAAGACCATCCATGGGCTGAGGTCGTGGATTGAATAAAGTGAGAAAGTGGGCCGAATACCAGCATTTATCTCTCTCTGCTCCCTGATAGTTGATGCAGTGAGACCAGCTGCCTCACGCTACTGCAATCAGGCCTTCCCTGTCACAGTGGACTGTACCCTTGAAGTGAGCCTAAATAAAACAAACTCCTTCCTCAATATGCTTTTATCTGCAAGTTTGGTTTGGCAATAAGAAAAGTAACTAATAACAAAATAAACACTCTTGAGCCTGTCTGCAAGCAGGATTCAACTTGCCCTTCGTCTCTAATATCTTTAGGTGATAATGAAGTTTACATGCAGGTACCCAATAGGGCCTGTTTCTCTCCCCTGGCTGCTCAGCTAATGTAATTCTGATTTCAGATATGGTATGCAATCTGAGTCACAGACTTGGCATCTTTAATTTTCATGGTGAATCTTGTCAGCTCATACCATTCCAACAACAACAACCCTCCCTTAGAAAAGCAGCCTGTTAATTATAGTAAATGAATAATGTGAGGTTATTCAAACTATGCATATAGGCATAAGAATACTTAAGAAAGTCCCCAGGAAATATTCAGCACACACACACACACACACACACACACACACACACACACACACACACACAGTCATTTGCCAAGTAGTGTCTCTCTTAGAACATAAACCAAAATTGGAATAGTTATTAATATAATATATTTTATATTTTAGGTTAAAATATATGCTAAGGTATAACCCGTGGTGTGTGACCACAGCAGATCACACAAGTCTAGCAAAGCAGTGAGTTTGTTGGGGTTACTTACAGGAGTATAGGTGAAGGGTTACTCCCAGAGGTTGGATGACTCAAAGGCAGCCACATCCAACCCCAGCATGGGTGATGATTCATAAAAGCTGCATCTCTGAACCTATAGTCCAACTTGCTACAGGTAGCTCCACAAGTGCAAGAGTCATCTTCCTAGCAATTCTAAAATGGCTTTATAACCCAGGGAAAGAACCTTGAGAATCTTGTAGGTTTAAGGAACATCCTGAGATTTGCAGGTTGCTTACTCCCTCAGCCTTGTATGTGCTGCTTACTTCTGTGGAGATGGACTGTTTCCATTCAAAGAAACCGTGGCATCACTCATTGTAGTTTAGATGCCATGTCTTAGTATTCCATCAACTGAGTTTGTAAGAACTTGGAATCCAAACTAACTGGAAAGGAGGACAAACCACACTGTTCAAGCCCTTTAACCACAGCATAGAACCTAGATAGCATTTTAGGTAAGCAATAACTTGCCCAAAGTTATCCATTTCATCAACCCAGGGTGAAGCTGAAAGCAGTGGCCTCCCGATCTCTCACCCAACAGCCCCCTTTCTTATTCCTCTCCACTTCTTCCCTTAGATTCTTCTGTACACTACTTTAGTAAGGACTCAGTTATTCATTCTTAATGCATTCATCAAAAACCCACTCAGTGGAGCTGGGGACAAGGCTTAGTGGGTAAAATACATACTCTAGCATTTTACCTGGGTTCCATCTCTAGCACTGCACAAGCTGGATGTGGCAGCATATACTTGTACACTCAGCACTCAGGAGACAGAGTGAGGAGGATCTGAAGTATTATCCTGGGCTACATAGCCTGCTGGAGACTAGCTGGGACAACTGAGAGAAATAGGGAAGAGGGGGAGAAGAAACAAGAGGGGAAGGGAAGGAGGGGAAGCAAATTAAAAATAACCATTGAATTCTTACTATTTTTCAGGTTATTTTCTGTGAAAGAGTCCTGTTTTCATGAAATTTGTTTTAGTCTGGGGGAGGGGATGGTAACAAGAGAATGAATTACTAATGGACAGTAAATTGAAGATCTTCCAAAGACAGTACATAATGGAGCAGGACTTCAGGGTTGGGGTAATAGGAAGTGTTGGGTGGCATTTCACCTCTCTAAGCAGATGACGTATGTGGGTAGAGTATGAAAGTTCCCATCCATCCAGACCATCCCTTCCACTTCAGGTATCTAAGCACACCCCAAGAGTAGAAAGCATTAAGAAGACTTGGTATCTCACCTCCTCTGGGTGTGTCCAACTCCATGAGTGGAAGGACTTAAGGATGGAAATGACATCACAGACCAAGGAATTTCTTAAATGTTCTGGAGCCACAGTTACCTTTGTGATTTTATTTACTATATTTTAAAACTCCAAATAAGAAAGAGGTTTGCAAAACAAACAAATACCTCACAACAGTCCACCCATATTGTTACATTCTGTTTTCATTTTGAAGCCAATAATAGCAAGCTTTCCTAAAAAGGGGAAAATATTTAATTAATTAATTAGTTTATTTATTTATTTTGGCAGAGTCTCATGTAGCCCAAGCTGCCCTCCATCTCAGTAAGTATCTGGGGATGACCTTGAACTTGTGATCTACCTTCCTCCATCTCCCAAATGCTGGAATTACAGGTATGTACACTCTATGCCTGTTTTATGTGGTGCTGGGATCAAACCCAGACTTTTAGTCATACTAAGTAAGCACTCTACAAACTGAGCTAAATCTTCAGCCCAAATAAATTGTGATATGGGATAATTTGTCTTACCTCAATGTGTGTGCACAAAGGCAGACTTTAATAACACTTTTCACCCCTTAGAGTTTTAAATTTACTACATCAAACTAGGATGGAATGTATCTGTTCTGTTTATTCAAACCCCACTCAACGTGAGAAGGAAGCCACTGTAAGAAGTTTGATACATGGAAAGGTGCATATATTTCAAAATGTACCCTCAGAAGAATTTACATTGTCAGTGTTTCTTTTACAAGCCAGAAAAAGATACATTGTATCTAGAAAGAAAACTACAGGGGAAAGCAGAATGATGAAAAACTAGCTTTCTTTCCCCTTGTCTCCCAAGATACCTACTGTGATGGTCAATAAGGCAAAAGTATGCTGGGAAATTCTAATGAGCCTGGGCAAAAGCCAAATGCCCAATGATGATTTCTGAGTGTGCCTGCAGGATCTGCAGCAACCTCCTCCTGCCTCTGTTTTACAGAGGTGGATAACAATTCCTGTGTAGTGGCCTTGACTACAGACTCCACACACAAAGGTGCATCTCTAACCTCATCACCTGTCCAAAGATCACCCAGAGCAATAAGATTTTACAGCTGTAATTCCACTCTCAGGAGCCTGGAAGGGGTGCTGAGTTTGGGGGGCCCAGTTATTGGAAATAGGGATAGCTTACATCTCTAGTTATTCCTACTTCTGTCTTCAGAGCTGGGCTTACAGTCTGGGAGAGTTCCGAACCCCAGAACCTGTGTAAGTGGGAAGAGAAAAGTGATTCCACAAAGATGACCTCCAACTACCATATGCATTTGTGGAATGCATGTTCTCTCTCTCTCTCTCTCTCTCTCTCTCTCTCTCTCTCTCTCTCTCTCATACACATACACACACAAAACTTTATAAACAGGGCATACATGTATAATTGTAGTGGCAGTGTAATAAGTTTTGACAAATTTATTCTAATAATTCTATTGAGTTATTCCTTTAGAAGAGTGAAGATATTGTAAGCAACAGTCTCAGAATACACACTAACATTGTTACAGCAGTTCCCAGGGCACCTGTTGAAATGTGGTCCTAGGGAAGTTTTGGTTGGTTTGTTTGTGAGACTGGGTCTCCCATAGCTGGGCCTAGCACCAAAGTCACTAGGTAGCTGAGATGACCTAGAAATTATGATTCCCCCACCTCCTACTCTCAAACACTGGGATTACAGGCATGCACCACTATGCTCAGTTTATGCAGCGGCAGGGATGGTCCCAGGGCTGCATTCAGGCTGAGCAAGCACTCTACTGACTGAGTACCATCCCTAGCTCCTTAGCTAGAGAGGTAAAAAATTAACACTGCAGTTCATACATAGTTTGAACTCATCAAAAAGCATAGTGAGTGTTCCAGGTGGTTTTGTTAGGAATGATGAGACCCTGAAGGGAAGTGCATTCAAGTGAGGTCTTGAGTGTAACTGATGGGATGAAAACAGTCACCAGAATGAGTGGCTTGTTCCAGGGGTCACCCTGGACTCTGGCTCCTTTCATTTGGGGATAGTTTTAGATTTATGGGATAGTTACAAAGATAGAATAGGGAATTTCTTGTACTTCCTTTCCCAATATCCCCTGTTGCTGGCATCACGTGGTATCAATTAATGGTTAAAATTAAGAAGTCAGCATTAGTGGACTGGGGGAGCATCTGAGTTGATAGAGAGCTTGCCTGACAGGCAAGAAACAAAGCCCTTTTTACTTTTTCTACCCTCAGCATCACAGTAACTGTAAGAGTGAGATGGTACAAAAGCTTGTAATCCAAGCACTCAGGAGGTGGAGGCAGGAGGATCATGAGTTCAAGATCAGCTACATAAGATATCTGAGGTTAGCTTGGGATATCTGAGAACAAGAGATGGAGGGAGGGAAGGAGGGGATGAGAAAGGGAAGGAGGGAAAGAGGGAGGGGGTAAACACAAATAAATAAAAGACCCAGAGACTGATGTTGGAGTTCAAGCTGAAGATCAGGGAAGCAAAGCAACCAAGCTACCAGCCTCTAAAAGGGCTAGGGCATTCCTATTCTCAACGTGGCTAGAGAATCAGTGCCCTGTTCTGAGACCTTGCTCCTGTCTTATATACTTCCCTAATGCTGGGATTAAAGGCTTGTGAGATAGAGGGATACTCCCTCAGCCTAGACACACAGGGGTGGGCCTAGGCCCTATCCCAAAGGACATGACAGACTCTGAAGACCCCCCATGGAAGACCTCACTCTCCCTGGGGAGCAGAAATGGTATTGGATAGGTAGGGTGTTAGTGGGGGGCAGGGGAGGAGGGGAGGGAATGGGAATTGACATGTAAAACAATCTTGTTTCTAATTTAAATAAAAAATTTAAGCAAGTTGGTGGGGCATGTTCTTGATTAATGGTTGGTATGGAAGTGCCCAGACCACAACTTATCTACACTGTAACCTTGGCCCCATGCCCTAATCTTGGACCCCCATGCCCTAAATCCCTGCTGTTGCTAGCTGCCTCTCAGTTCCTAGCTGGGGCTGAGAGCTCTGTGGTCAGCACTTTCTACATGAACAAAGTACACACAGATGATACCTCCCTCTTGTGATTTCTCCGTCACTCTTGACATGCCCAGTATGCGGTGTTACTCCTGGGAAGGTGATCCTGGGTTGTGCAGAAAATCAAGCTGAAGGTTTTTTTGTATGTGTTTGAGGTCCTGGGGGCTTTTCCCTGTCCATGTTAGCATGTCTGATTGCTGTTGTTCTTGTTTAGCTCATGTTTAGGCTTCATGTTCCTGAGACTTCATGGCTATAGCTTCAGACATTCCACAACAAACTCCCTCTTTCTATGGACCACATAGTCTTTCCACCACATTGTCTGCATGATTCCCCAAGCCTTGGGTATGGCAGTTGCATTATTGCGGTGGAATATTATTTTAAGATGTGTTACATTTGTTTATGCTGTGGAACATTTGTTTAATGCTGTAAAGATGTGTCGCATTCATCGAGGGATACTCCCTGAGCCAAGACACATGGGGGGGGGGGGAGGCTAGGCCGTATCCCAAAGGATATGACAGACTCTGAAGACCCCTATGGAAGGCCTCGCCCTCCCTGGGGAGCAGAAAGGATACGTGATAGGTAGGATTTTAGTTGGGAGAGAGGGGGAGTGTTAGGGGAGGAGGAGAGGGAGAAGGAACTGGAATTGACATGTAAAACAATCTTGTTTCTAATTCAAATAAAAATAGGGGAAAAAGATGCATTGTTTTATGTTTCACTCTGTGAAGTTGTGTTACTTTGCCTGTTTAAAACACCTGATTGATACATGGGTGGGCTCTGTAATGACAATCTTGGAGCTGGCTTCAGTAGCCAGAAGAATGGGAGGTGGCGAGTGGAGTGTTTGCCCAGACAGCTGAGTAGAGCTCAGGAACAGAAGAGCACAGTGTACAAGAAGAATCAGGGAGGTTGAGGTTGTTGAGAAAGCAAGTCAGAGCCAGGGCCAGAGGTTATCTACACTGGAACCTTGGCCCCATGCCCTAATCATGGACCCCCATGCCCTAAATCCCTGCTGCTGCTAGCTGCCTCTCAGTTCCTAGCTGGGGCTGAGAGCTCTGTGGTCAGCACTTTCTACATGAACAAAGTACACACAGATGATACCTCCCTCTTGTGATTTCTCTGTCACTCTTGACTAAGGTAGGGCCTGGGGATACACAGCCTGACCCTACTGAGGTCCCAGCCCACCAGCACCACACTGTGGCCCAGAGTGAACATTACAAGTGTTGCTGGCTTAATGGATAGGATGAGAAGGGCTCCAGGGGCCAACACAGCACAGGTTCTACACTCAGGATATTGGTGAATCCACAGCCAGGATGCCACTGAGCCACTACAATGACCACATTGCCTTTCTTAAAGGTTCAAGTCTTGTCAACATTCATGGCCAAGTTCATGGTCTTAAGCCAAGGGCAGCCCACCATGGAGTGAAAACTTTGAAACTGTGAGCCAAAATAAACCTTTCCTGCTCTGAGTTTTGTTTGCCTTAGATATTTTGACACAGCAGCAGAAAGCTGACACGCCTTAGTAATGTCCACCTCCCTAAATAGCCAGTGGTTTCAGTTCTATGTGTAAATATATAGTAAAGACACAAGTGGACTGGGCTGGCTCAGTCGGGAAATCACTTGCCTTGAAAGCATAAGGTACTGAGTTTGCTCAACAGAACCCATGAGAAAGAGAAAAACAAAGGAGTATAGAAAGAAGGAGAAAACCCAGGATCTATGGCACACAGCTGTATTCTTGTATTCCCAGCACCGGTGAGGCAGAGAGATGGATTCCTGAGATTAACTGGTCATCCAGCCTAAACTACTTGAGGTATTCCAGGTCACTAAGAGATTCTTTCTAAAAATAATAATAGTAAGGCAGATGGAACTTGAGGGCTGTTCTCTGGCCTCCACATTCACCTGGCCACACATGTACACACAGAGAAACCACAAGTGTGTTCATTGTAGAATTCTCTTGCATTAATAAAACATGAAACCATCTAGTTATATAAAGAAAAGACATAACTGTCTTAAAACTCATAAAAACACTGTTTCATCCATGTGATGATGGTATGGGATAGTTAAAGGTGATACAATGGAGCTAGAGAGATGGCTCAGCAGTTAAGAGTAGTTGCTGCAAAATCATGTGGATAAGGATTTGGATCCCAGCACCCACACAACATGCCAGGTATCTATGCCAATTTCTGTAACTCTAGATTCAAGGGAGGCAAAGACAGAAGGCTGTTGGGGCTTACTGGCTTTCAGCCTATCTAAGACAATGGTCTGCTTCAGAAGAAGAGGCTAAGAGTGATAGTGGACACTGAAGCCATCTTCTAGCCTGGGTGTGTATGTGCACTAAATATAAATCATTATAAAATTATGCATATTGGAGTTGGAGAGATGTTCAGTGGTTACAAGGGTTATGTGGGCTTATTGCTCTTGAAGAGCACCTGAGTTCAGTTCCCAGAACCCATATTTGGTGGCTTACAACTGCCTGTACTTTCAGAATCAAGGGATCTGACTCCCTCTGCTGGTCTCCACAGTCATCTGCACTTGTGGGCTCATACATACACCACACACACACACACACACACACACACACACACACACACACACACAAATAAGTAAAATTAAATAATTTTTCAATGACTTAGAATATATATTTCTTTGGTTTTTCTTCTTTAAAAATTATTAAGCTCCAATATATACAATATATACAATATATACAAAGCACTCACTTGGAACCTGAGGGTGTTAAAAACAGCACAATTAATCTCTGACCTGAAGGATCTTAGACATCAAAGGAGCAAGAATAACATTAAACAGATAATCATACATCTGACTGATTGACTCTCAGTCTAATAATTACTATGGAGGAAAGTTACTGGATGATAAATCCTTGGTGGACCACATCTGCTGGAGGCTGGTTTGTGGGAAGGAATAAAAAGTAAAGGGAAAGGAGGGGGAATGTCAGGCATAGTGAACAGCAGATGGTTTCTAGACTATATTCATTTTCTTGAAAGATGATGCTCTATAATACATGGTTAGCTATTTGTTGTGGACTATCCCATTTGGAGACTCTGTGTAGGATTTAGATGTACAAGTTGGAAGCCAGAGGGGAGCTGGCATTGGATATGTGTATTTGGGAGTCTCCAGCCTTTAATCAAGAAAATGGATAGTGAACTAAGAAAATCACAATCACAGAGTGACATGGGATCAATATAACATCAGATGAGATCAATATGACTACATACAGCACACTACTGAAAACTGCAGATACTACCTCAATTGATGTCAAGAGTTAATACACTTGGCAGTATTCTTT
The DNA here is from genome assembly GCF_003668045.3 of Cricetulus griseus. NCBI lineage: Eukaryota > Metazoa > Chordata > Mammalia > Rodentia > Cricetidae > Cricetulus > Cricetulus griseus. The sequence goes on from NC_048598.1 coordinate 63,245,756, forward strand.
TCAGACACTATTAGAAGTGAAATTTAGGAGAGCTTTTGGGTCAGTGGAATCCTATATTTAGAATCTTCAAATAACCACAGATATCTCAGTACTTTGTTATTAAGAGAAAAAAATGAAACGGGGTTACTTCCTCTTTCCAGCCCTGCTTTCTTTCTCATTGAACATACTAGACGTTTTTTATGAAGAGAATGATCCCATTTTAAGGCTGGAAGACAGATATCTTCTCCAGATGAGATCAAAATGTATTATTAATAATAATTTAATAGTAAGGGTCTGAGTAGCTGGCTTAATCAGCAAAGTTCTGGTCACATAATCATGAGAATCTAAGTTAGTTTGACCCTAAAAACACACATAAAATCCAGGCATGGTGGCATTCATCCATAATCCTAGCCCTAAGGGGCAAAGACAGATGGATTGATTCCTGGAGTCTTGCTGAATTGGCAATGCTAAAGTTCAATGGTGTTTTAGTCAGTGTTCTCCACAGGAACAGAGCTGATAGAATATGTATCAATATAAAGAATATTAACATGTAATGTGTTAATATATAATTGTAAATATATTAAAGGGGGATTTATTGGATTGGCTTACAGGCTGTGGTGTGGGTAGTCCAACAATGCTTTCTCACACTGAAACGTCTCTGGTAGTTGCTCATCCTATGAGGATGGATGTCTCAGAAGTCCCAGTCTGGCACTGAAGACTTGGAGGATTCTTGGGGAGCCGCTGGACTTCAGCCTATGTTGGAACCCCAAAGAAGTCAGTTCCACTATTAGTCAAGAAATGATGAGTGATGGGATACATAAATTTGTCAGGGGGAATGAAGGCAGACAGACAGGAGCAAACTTCCTCCTTCCCTGTTCTTTTAACTGCCACCAGAAGTTACAGTCCACTTCCAGGCTGTGTCTTCCCATTTCAAATATCTGATCAAGAAAATGAAGCAGCTTGCATTTTGTTGTTGTTGATTCCAAATCCAGTTAAATTGGTAACCAAGATTAGTCACCATAGTGAGAGACCAAGTCTCAAAAAAGTAAGGTGGAGAGCAGCTGGGGAAGACACCTGACATTGACCTCTGATCTCCACATAGCAACATACACATGCTCAGCATGTGCGCGCACACACAATGCAGTCATAGCAGCGCTTGCACTGTTAGACACAGTTTTAAAATAGCAAACATGTATTGCTCACTCATGCAATAAGCATTATCCTTGCTTTCATGACTTTTTTTTATAAATGTAATCTTCCTAGTACCCAAAAGATCTTTGTAAGATAAGATCTACAATTATTTACATTGGGCATGAGAAGGAACTGTAGCTAGCTAGTCAGATATAATTTAACAAAATCCAATTCTTACAAATGTTGCATAGCCTTCAGTGCCAAGTCTGTTACTTTGTTTAAAGGACATAAAAATAAGTGAGATCCCCAACTAAAATGGATTGTGCCCAACTTGAAAGTTTTTTAAAAGTGTATTATTTTTCTCAATGGTGTATATTCACCATACAGAGCACTAAGTTCCATATGAACAATTTCATTCAAGTATATAATTCACTTTAAGTGCATTCTCCTCCCTACCCCATACTCTCCCTTCCACAAACTTCCTTTTAGTCCTCCTTGTTACCCTGGACAGTTTTTCTTATATTTTAATGCACACATACATGGATGAGTATATTTTTATAAAATCTAGTAACTACAAATGAAAGTTTGTGCTCTTTTTGAGTCTGACTTCATTCATGCATCCATTTTCCAAATGACATGACTTCATTCTTCTTCATAGATAAAAACCACACTTTCCTTATTCATTCATCTTTTGTTGGACACTTAGCCTGGTACCTGAACTTAGTTGTTGTGACTAGGGCTGCAATAAACCCTGACGTGCAAGCATCTCTGTGATGTGTTGACTTGGGAGTCTTTGGGATCAATATTCAGGAATGGTATTGGTCATATGAAAAAGTCTATTATTATGGTTTTAGAAACCTCCATACTGACTTCCACGGTGTCCAGACTAGTTTATATCCACATCAGCAGTGTATAGGGGTCCCTTTTGCCCACATCCTCAGCACCATTGGTTATTTTCTGACTGGAGTGAGATGGAATCTCATTGTTGGTTTGATTTGCCTTTCCCTATGGGCTAGAGAGGTTGAATATTTTTTCATGTGTTCATCAGCCATTTATACTTCATCTTTGAGAACTGTCCATCTCTTTGGTCTATTTATTGTCCATTTCTTATTCGTTCCATGAACTATTAGCAAATTATAGGTATTAATCTGTTGTCCAGAGAAGAGTTAGCAAAGATTTCTCTCCTGTTTTTGGCTGTCTCTTCACTGGATTAATTGTTGGTTACAGCCACCTATTTGTGGGGTTGACAACAACCACAAATATGCCACCAAGTTTATGATGCACTCTGATGTCAGAGGTGTTTCAAAACGTAGCTGGGTGTGGGTGATGGGGCATCCCAACTCTGTGGAGCTGAGGCTAGAGAATTCAAGGCTATCTCCTGCCACACAATAAGTTTAAAGGTTCAATGCCTTCATGCCTTATGTAAGTTCCTGTCTCAAAATAAAACAAAAACAGAAGAAAAATGAACAAGTATATTTCAAAATGTAAAGGGGGGAATGGTGTGCTTAGAATGAGTGGAAGGAGAATAAACACATTAAAAATGTATCCCAAGGCCAGTGGGATGGCTTCCAGGAAAAGACTCTAACTACCAAGTCTGACAGATTAAGTTCAATCTCTGAGAGCCACATGGTGGAAAGAGAGAGCCCATTCCTAGGCTCAGGTCTCCACAGGTGCACCATGGCTTGGACCACACACAAATGCACACTGGCACACATCACAAACAAATCAGTAAATGAATGTAACAAATGATATATTTTGAAATGTACCTCAGATGTAACTCTTGCTCTCTCTCCTTCCTCTCAGTCTTTGCTCCCTGGCCCAAGCCAACAGCCTCTCTGTGGTAATCAGAGCACCTCCCCACCCCCGCCAGACCTCTTCTCAGTCTGGTCTGAGGTGGGCAGCTCTAGTCAGATGGTGCTGTTAATCTATTGAAAATACTCAGGTGAAGCTACTCAGTTCTGAAGGACCTGAGGCCTCATGAGCTCTCTACTACCACATGGCCTAAAACCTCTCCTTTGCTGTCTCTGCTCCAGATGAGCCTTCTTCCAACACAAGCTGTACCAAAAGCTGTCCCTAGGGGTGCTGCAAGGCCAGTTTTTTTCCCGGTATCTTCCAGGGCTCAATTCCCTGACTGTACCTTTCCAGCTGATTCAGCTTTGCCTGCCTTTGGCCACAGTTCCTGTCACACCCAAACCCTCATTTCTTCCGTCCCTCCCTCCCTTGCCTTATTTTCTCACTTGCTAGCACTTGCCACTATCTGATAGAGCATGTACTTCACCTACATGCGTAGTGCCCACAGTACTACGGTGAGTACTGTCTGGTAAATGCCTGTGTGGTGTCTTTCTTGGGCAGTTATAAGAACTTATCTGTGTCCAGGGAGATGGCTAAGAGGGTAAAGATATTTGCCACTAAGCCTGATGACCTAAATTCAATCCCTAGAATCCACAAGACTGAAGAAGAGAACCAACTCCTGCAAGTTGTCCTCTGACCTCTACACTATGTACACACAGGTGTACACATGAACAAATAAGAAAAACACAATGGGAGGAAGGGGTAGTGAGACAAAGCTTGTCACAATATCAGCTGCTCTACACATACCAGGCTTGGAAGGACTGGGCTCCTCAGCTCCCCTCTGGTCTTCCTGATTTCCTGCTCAAATTCCTAGTTCCAAGTCTTCATGCCTAGATTTCTATCTGCTGTGCAGAGAACCCTTCAGGCACCTCTTGTCTGGTCCTCAGCTTCCCTCTGGTCTTCCTGTCTTCCCGGTCACATTCCTAGCCCCAGGCCTTCATGCCTAGGTTTCCATCTGCTGTGAAGAGGACCCTCAGGCACCTCTGCTGCCATGTTTTCAAGGAGGAGGAAGACAAATGCTGGGACATTTGTCTTCATCAGGATGACTCAGCACCAAGTTTCTACACCCATCCCTCTCTTCCCTTCTTCCCCATCTCAGGTCTTTTTGTTCAAGAACCCTTGTTTGTCTCTGTCTCTCAGTTTCTTTCTTTCTGTCCCTGTCCCTCCCCACCCTACCCTGCCCCATCTCTCAGCTTAACTGGGTTTCTAACCCTTGACCTCATACAAGTCAGGATTTAGCCTTCATTCTTCAATACTGTCTCTCCAAGATACATTTAGAAAAAAATCTGTCAGATCAAGTATTCAGCATATTTTTCTATCATAAATGCACGACTGTCAGATTTACATCAGCATCTCTGATGCTGGAGAGATATCTCAGTGGTTAGGAACTCCAGGTGCTCTTCCAGAGGACTCGGGCATGATTCCCAGCATGCACAAGATGGCTACCAACTGTAACTCTAGTTCCAAGGAGATCCAAAATTGTCTTCTGGCCTCCAAGGGCACCGCATGCATATGGTACACAGACATACATTCAGGCAAAACACCCATATGCATAAAATAAAAATAAAAAATTAACAGCATAGACATATTCTTGGGACAACTACCATTTTCATTTTAAAATTCCATTATAATTCATTACAACAAAGTTTGTGTACAATTCCAGAGAGATTATTACAGTAGATTAACATTTCAGATAAGTCTAGGTCTTTGTTTGTTTTGCTTTTTGGTTGGTTTGTTTGAGATAGCATCTGATACAGGAAAGGCTACTGTATGATTAAGGGTGACCTTGAACTTCTGATCCTCCCACATTTGGGTCCAGGAGCCACCATGCCTAATTTATGTGGTTCTGGAGTAGAACCCAGGGTTTTATATGTGCTGTATCTGTGTATACATACATACAAGTCATTACTCTACCTACATCCCTAGCTCTCTGACCTGAAATTTAAAGTACTGATAACAAGCATTCATTAAAGAGAGAAGCTTTCAAATTTCCCTGGCTCAAAAATTTTCTAGAGACTCCATCCTGGCTCTCTCTCTCTCAAAAAAAAAAATTGTTTCAACATGCCTTTGATACCAACGCTCTCAAGGCAGAGACAGGCAGGTCTCTGAGTTTGAGGACAAACAGGTTTCTACATAGAGAAAACATGTTTGTTTCTCAGAAAGCAAAGCAAAACAGAAAAAATGAATTGGTAAAAATCTGCAATTTAAAGTCAAATGCAAATCTGTCTCTCCTTCTGCTGGAATCAACCTCAGGGCCTCCTGTATGCTAGGCCCAGTCCTAACTACATTCTATGTAGAAAGACCCCCATCTCAAAAACAACAAACAAACAAACAAACAAAAGGAAATAACATCCATTCCATCCATTCATAGCCATCTACCAATGTTTAATAAAATATTGAATGTTTCCTTTTGTAATTAAAGCATCCAGTATTTTATTAAACATTGGTAGATGTCTATGAAAGGATGGCTATGAATATTTTGAGTTTGGTGCACCTCAGGAAAAAAATAAGATCATCTAAAAATAAGTCAAATACTTTCCTCTTGTGAAGGGCATGGTGTTGTACACCTTTAGTCACAGCATTTGGGAGGCAGAGGCAGGCAGAGCTCTGTGAGTTCCAGGCTAGCCAGGGCTATGTACTAAGGAGATTTTGTCTTAAAAAAAAAAATAGCCAGGCATGTTAGTGGTGCACACTTGTAATCCCACTACTGGGAAGGTGGGACAGGCAGATCCTGGAGCTCCCTGGCCAGACAGCCTCCTTGGAGAGCCCCAGGCCAGGGAGAAACACTGTCTTTAAAAAAGAAAGAAATAAAAAGAAGAAAAGAAAGAAAGAAAGAAAGAAAGAAAGAAAGAAAGAAAGAAAGAAAGAAAGAAAGAAAGAAAGAAAGTCAGTCTCTGGTGCAGCCTACCCTGGTTGTTCCTTCTGAAGGAGTTCCTGGGAACTCCTTCAAGTGATGACTCAGGATCATCTGTAACAGAGCTTTCACCAAAAATAAATAATTACAAATTCTTCAAGATTTATGAAAAGAACATATCTACAATTGAATAAATGACACCCTACTCTTCCTCCCCACATAAAAAAAAGCATTTGACCAAATATGACTCTGTTTGTTATAGAGCTTATAAATTTGTAAAAAGAGATGAATCCCTTCAATCCTTCCTGCTTGCCTGCCTTGTCTGTCAATTGTCCTGGCTTTCTTTCTATAAGTGTGGATGTGCCTTCGTCTCTCTGTGTTTGAGTGTGTGTGTGTGTATGAGTGTGTGTGTGTGTGTCTGTGTGTGCATGTCTGTATGAATCTCTGTGTCTGTGTTCCTGTTTTATTATGGGTAGAGGCCAAAGACATTTTATAGCTTTGGAAGTCAAACACATGCTTGTTGCTCATCTCATTAATACCACATGACGGTCACAAGGTCAGCTGGTATTTTTGCTAAAATGTCACTAGTAATGCTTCTCCTCTTCCAACTGCTCAGCCTTAGTGGAATTCCCATTTTCTCAGCAATTCAGCCCTTTTCACCATGAACTTCAAGTCAATTCCATTCACCTTTATACTGAAATCTACCCAAAGCTCAGTGACTCATTTTACACATCCCCTACACCTGGTACATCCCCTGCCTTCCAGTATCTGGTTCTTAACACACACACACACACACACACACACACACACACACACACACACACACACACACTCAGTTCAACTTTTAGCATTTCTAAATAGGAATTTTTTTTCTTCAGAAAGTATAACTAAAAGCTATTTTCAGAGGCAAATGCTAGACTATAATTACAGGGACTGTGCCAGAGGGGTGTATTCACACTCCACTCTTCCCATGGGGGGCCAACATTATAATGAAGGGAAGAAATGCCCTCCAAAACTGAATAGCCCTTTTCATGTTGCCTGCTTTACTGAGAACTATTTTGAGGAATACTTAATTCCGAGCTTTTCTTTCTGGGTGTTGGCACTTTCCCTTTTGGGTTATGAGTTATACTATACCACTCTCTATTATTTCTGGATTACATGTCAATGCTGGAAAATGAATTGAGTGCTTTGAGGAGAGGAAAAAAAAAATCAATCCCCGCAAGATGAATAGAGTGACTGTGCTGGGTTAAGAAAAGGGCTCTGGAAAGATCACTAGTTTGATATTCTGGGAATTATATCTTCTTGGACACTCTTCAGAGCTGTGATAAATGCCTGCAGCAGTAGGTGGGATGAAGGTCTATTGATACCACATTTTCTCCTGGTGCTGGGCTTTTGTGACTGGCGGGTTCATGCTGACTGTGAAAGAGGCCTTTCTCCACCATGATGTCTTCAAACACTAGAAGTGCTTTGAACTTTTGAGGCATTTGAGGAAAAGTCAACAGCCAGACAAATCTAAATACTTACTTCTTTTACCCTATAATTGAATGATATAGTTTTCCTAGTTCCATCGACAATGGATGCTCAGCGGGTAGAGTGCTTGCCTAGTATTTCCCAAGACTCAGGCTCCATCCCCAGCACTGTCTAAAATCTGGGGCTTTGCTGCATGCTTGTGAGTACCGAAATAGGGAATTGGTGGCAAGAAGATCAGGAATGCAAGGTCGTGTTCTAGCTTCCTTTCTGTTGCTGTGATAAAACACTTTGACCAACAGTTGCTTAGAGGAGGAAAGGGTTTATTTGATTTACATTTCTAAGTAACAATCTATCATGGAGAGAAGTCAGGGCAGAAATTCAAGCAGGAAATCAAAACAGAAGTCATGGAGATATTTGCAAACCCTGGAAGCTGTTTGTTGGCTTGCTCACAGACAGACTCATGCTTAACTAGTTTTCTTATATAGCCCAGCAACACCACCTGCCTAGGGAATGGTGCTATCCACGGTGGGCTGAGTTCCCTACCCCACTTCAGTTAATAATCAAGACATCTCCCACAGACATGCCTACAAACAAACCTGATAAACACAATTACTCAATTGAGACTCTCCACATGGTTCTAGGCTGTGTCAAGTTGACAGTTAAAGCTAACTAGGATACTCAGGGAATCCAAAGCCAGCCTGGGCTACAAGAGGCACTATCTCTTATATTTTTGGTTGTGAGTTTCGGCTTTAACGGCTGAGCCATCTCTCCAGCCCAAGAGGCACTATCTCAAAGGGAAAAAAAGAAACTTCCATGGAATCTGTTCAAGAAATATGTAGAGTTTTATGTGCCAGGTAGCTCTATGTGTCTAATACTATAGTGAGAAGAGCTATTTATGACCAGATACCTAAATCAAGCTATCACTCTGGAATAGCAATTCTGAACCTGTGGGTTGAGACCCCTTTAGAGATTAAACATCCCTTTCCCAGGGGTTACCTAAGAACAGGTGTTTACATTACAATTCATAACAGTAGCAAAATTACAGTTATGAAGTAGCAATGAAAATAATTTTATGGTTGGGGGTTACCACAACATGAACTGTATTAAAGGGTCATAGCATTAGGAAGGTTGAGAGCCACTGCTCTAGGAGCAAGGAAGGAGATCAGAGATCAGGATGAGTAATAGCTTACTGTTCAGTGTGAGGAGGACCACAGTGGGGACATGTTGGTGAAGTACTGTGGAGACAGGGCAAGACTTCTTTTTTCAAAGATGTATATTTATTTTGTGTATGTGCCAGTGTGGAGAGGTGTTATGTACATGTGAAAGCAGTGTTGTGGAGGCCAGAAGAGGGTGTTGTATTTCTTGGGTCTGGAGTTACGGGTGGTTGTTAGCAGCCTGGTGTGGGTACTGGGAATGGAACTTGGGTCCTCTGGAAGAGTGAAAAAAAAATACCTTAATTTCCAAGCCAGCTCTCCAGCTCTAAGGGAGGATTTCTTGAAAGTAGTAATTCATAATTGTAATTTTAGGAAATGCTAAGTCTGAACCAGAAGAAGAGAGAATTAATTAAATCCAAGAAGTGGGAGAAAGCAAAGTGCTTTTGGAGGATTTAGAATGGAAAATGTATGTGCAGATAATTGGAAGATACACACATACATACATCTCTCTGTGTATGTACATTCAAACACATGCATGCTCCAGCACACAGAAAGGGGGACAGGGGACAACATGGGTTTTGCATTTGGGATATCTACCTTATTTTTGAGACAGGATCTTTCCCTGGCCTGTAACTCATCAAGTAGGCTAGCTGGCCAGCAAGTCTCAGGGATCCACCTGTCTTCATAGTCCTAGCTCTGGTATTTACCAATATGTGCCACCACACTCAACTCTTTTTTCCCCTGCATCAGTTCTTGGGGGATCAAACTCAAGTCTTCATGCTTTCAAGGCGAACACTTTTCTGACTGAAGTATCCCAGGACATGTTTTTACATGATATGAGGTACATTATGATTTGGATAGAAAGTATTTTCTCAGAAGGCTCACCTGTAAAAAGCAGGCTTAGGTACATTTTGCAAGTGATTGAATCCTGGGTGATTTGACTATATGATGATTAGGTTTAATTGTCAAATTGATACAACCTAGAATTAACTGAGAAGAGAGTCCCATAAGGAATTGTCTACATTTGGGTGGCCTATAGGTATGGCTATAGAGGTCTGTCTTACTTAAGTGAATTGTTGTCAAGATACAGCCCACTGTTGGTAGCACTATTCCCTAGGCAGGAGATTCTGAACTGTACAAAAGTGGAGCAGTTGACCTGAAACACAAGAAAATGAGTATGCCTGTGGTCATTTCTCTCTCTGCCTTGACTGTGGATGTGATGCGGCTAGTTATTTCAAGTTGCTACAACCTCGACTTCCCTTCAATAACAGCATAACACCTGGAATTATAACCTAAAATATGCTCTAAGTTGATTTTTTGTTGGAGTATTTTATCACACCAACAGAAATGACATCAGAACAGATTTTACCAAGGAATTGATGAAGTCATAATTTAGTGTCACTATTGATAGATGGTAGTGGCTTAGGAAACAGAACCTGGGTTGAAGGAGGTGGGTCACTGTGAGCATGCCTTTAAAGAGCATATCTGCTCTGTCCTCCCCCCCCCCACTTTCTCTGCTTCTTGAATTCAATAAGATGAGCAGTCTCCTCTATTCAAATGTCTTCACTACCATGTTGTCATGAGTATCATCTCAGGCTCAAAGTAATGGATCCCTTTAAACTTGAATGGAAATACCAGTCAGAACAAACCCTTCCCCTCTGCTCCTGTATTTTGTCAACGCAAAGAAAAATGGTTTGTAACAGAGAAGTAGAATAATTAAATTTATTTTTCTGGAATCCTCTTTGTGTGTGTGTGTGTGTGTGTGTGTGTGTGTGTGTGTGTGTGTGAGAGAGAGAGAGAGAGAGAGAGAGAGAGAGAGAGAGAGAGAGCAGATCAGGAAAGACAAAATCAGGAGACAAGCATGGAAAGAACATCAGAGAGCTGTCTAGACAGCCAAGTGAAATGTGATGATGGCCTAGAATTATGTATCAGCTGTGGAATGAACTGATGAGTGAGAAAAGTTTAGAAGGTCCAGTTGACAGAAAGATATAGATGATATGAAAAAAGGAGGAATATTCTATGGTATAGTGGTCACTGGAGTCTGTGGTTTGTATGTTACTGTGGTGACATATTTATTGAGACAGGAAGTCCAAGATGAGAAGTTAAGATCTTAAACTTGGTCTGACTTGAGGTATATGGTAGATACTATCAGTGACTCACTCACATGCATCCCCTTTGACCAGTTTTTGAAGTTGCCTACAGACTGTCTACATGCAAAGTCTCTTCCACATCTCTCTGACTAAGGTCATTCTTGGGCCTCTAGAGTGAACTTGGCTTCAGATATGCAACTGAAGGACAGTAACCCCAGGAATGATAATCAACAGTGAGGGTCTAGCACTGATCTACATGTATCCTAGTTTTCTTGTCTCTGACTTTCTGAGACATGTTCACCTAGTCTCTAAGAATATCTCCAGGGAGAAAGAGCCACATTTGCTCACGTTAACTCACTCTCTACTGCCTTTCCTTTCTCTCACTTCTCATCTCTTAGAAGGTTTCTTGTTGTAAACTGTTGGCACCTGGATTGTAAGATTGAAGACTAAGACAAAGGTGCTTATGAAACCATTAAATGGAGGTTTTTCAACAAATACAGAATCTGAGATTCAGAAACGCAGAGATTTGGTCGGGAAGAATCAACATGGAAATCATCAATACATGGCTTTCTCCTTGAGGCTGTGTCTGTAAATGGTATTTCAAGAGTGTGTAAAGAAGGAAGAAAAGGGTTAAGATAGTGATTCTTAAATTCCCTGCAACCCTTTAATACAGTTCCTCATGTTGTGTAACTATAAAATTATTTCAATGCTATTTCATAACTGTAATTTTGCTACTATTATGAATTGTAATGTAAATATATGATATGTAGTGTTGTAGAACAATCTTTTGTACACTGTGAAGATGTGCTACTCTCATTGGTTTAATAAAGAGCTAATTTGGCCAATAGCTAGGCAGGAAAAGGTGAGGCAGGACTTACAAGCAGAAAGAGAACACGGAGATAAAGAAAAGGAGTTTCCAGAAGACACGGGGAGAAGCTAGATGAATATACGTGTTGAAAAAAGTTACCAAGCCATGTGGTTGGTCTTAAATAAGAAATATGGGTTACAGAAAGACAACCATGGTTATGTACTCACTCATAAGTGGATATTAGATGTAAAGCAATGGATGACTAGGCTACAATCCTCAGCCCCAGAGAAGCTGGTTAACAAGGAAGACCATAAAAGGGACACATGGATCACCTTGGGAAGGGGAAATAGATGAGATGTCTTAGGTAAACTGGGGGCAGGGGGAATATAGGAGTGGAGATGGGGGAATAGGAACAGGAGGGATCAGGATGATAGAGTTGGGGGCAGGAGATGATGGAGGGGGAGAGTAGTGAAAGAGATATCTTGAAAGAGGAAGTCATTACGGGTCTAGGGAGAAACCTGGTGCCAGGGAAACTCCCAGGAACCCACAAGGATGACCCCAGAGAAGAGGGCCCAGGAAGACTGCAGGAGTTACAGGATAGGGAGGAGTGCTGTGAAATATGATCTTTGGATATGACATAGCCGGTGTTTTCCACTACTCCCCAACAGCTGTGGAGCTGCATAAGACAGGTCAGAAAAGACAAGAAAGTAGAAAGAAATGAATGGAGAGAAAGAGAATCAGCAGGAATGGGAATGGATGAGAGGGGGATGAGGCAAAACCCATCACAATTCATTGTATATAGGGATAAAATTATGAAAAAAAAAAGTTGTAGTTGGAAAGGTGACTCAGCTGGTAAAGGTGCTTGTTGCTAGGCCTGAATTCAGACCCTGGGACCCACGTAGTAGAAGGAGAGAACCATTTCCTGCAAGTTGTCCCCTGGCCTTCACACACAAATGATGTCACATGTGAACGCCCAAACCACACACACACACACACACACACACACACACACACACACACACACACACACACTAAATAAATAAATAAATAAATAAATAAATGTAATTTTTAATTAAAAGAAAAATCTGTGCAAAGGCCTAACTTATCCTACTCCATTCATGGGACTTTCCTGACATCTGCACTCTCAGCTAAATACTTAGGATCTCTTCCCTGGAGACTAACATCTCTTCCTTTGCATTTGTGTATGGAAGGAAGTACTGCCCCCTGGCTAAAAACCACAGACTATGGATCCAGTTCAAGCAACAAAACCTAGTTTGGTCAATTACTTATAGGACTGTGAGCAATTGTTTGAACTGTTGGCTCCTCTGTATTCACCGGGTCTGTGTTGGTGTCCTGGGGATTGGGCCTGGGCCTTGGGGGCTTTGCACATGCTAGACCCACACTCTAACACTGAACAACAAATATCCTTGTTCATTCCTCTATAAACTGAGATAGTGATTGCCACATGATGTGACTGTATTAGATAATGTATAATGTCATTCATTCCAAAGCCCATGCAAAGCCAAGCAGCAACTAGACTGTCCAGTCTTGAAGACTACTCTCCTACCTTGTCCCTGAGCATTCAATGGTCACACTGACAATTACAGATATCCTTATATATATTTTTCTTCCTTACTTTTTTCCTTTATTTACTCCCCTCTCTTCTCTCCCTCTCTTCCTTCCCTTCTTTGTTCCATCTTTAATCACGCTGTTTACTCCTTCCCTTCCTTCTACCCTTTCTTCCTTCTTTCTTAATCTCCCTCCATTCCCTTATCAATTCTTCCTCCCCTCCCTTTCTCCCTCCTTCCTTCCTTTCTTCCTTCTTCCAAATGGGTTCTCATGAAGACCAGGCTGGTCTCAAACTCTGTACATAGCCAAGACTGGCCTTGAAATCATGATCCTCTTGTCATTCCCAGGGCATCATCTTTTTTGAAGTAAACTTGTTAGAAAACCTTAATCCCCCTTGTTCAGGCCAGCTGTTTCTGTGGGCTTCACGAACCTGGTACTGACCCTTTGAGGCCAACACAAGACTGATCCAGACCCCTGAACATGGATGTCAATTAGGAGGCCTCCGAACTCTAGGGGGCCCCTGGTAGTGGATCAGTATTTTTCCCTGGTGTAAGAAGGGACTTTGAGAGCCCATCCCACCTGAAGGGGTGCACTCTTGGCCTGGATACATGGGGGAGGGCCTAGGCCTGGCCCAGGATGATGTGATGGACTTTGGAGAGTCACTGTCTAGGGTCCTACCCTGCCTGGGGAGTGGAGGGTGGATGAGGTGGGGGTTGTTGGGGGAAGCGTTGGGAGGGGACAGAGAGGGAGAAGGGATTGACATGTGAAGCAAGCTTGTTCCTAATTTGAACTAATAAAAAAAATAAGAAAAAAAGAAAAGAAAACCTTAATCCCATCAGAAAATTTAATTCCCTCTTTCTGTGAAACACAACATATCCATGGGCTCTGATGACTTAAAAATGTCCCCCCAATAACTCAATTTTTTTTGTTTTATTTTGTTCTTGTATTGGAGATTGAACTTAGGACCTTATACATGCTAAGCAAGTGCTCTGCCACTAAGACACACCCCAGACTCTACAGCTCCATGTTTAATTCTGTGTTATTCCCATGTTGTGTCAGCCTCTTCGAAGACCAACAGAGCTGACTTTTGTCATGGTCTTCTAAATAATGCATAAGCTACATCTGGCCTGAGAGCCATACAGAAGATTTTTTTAATTCATAATTTATATAAGAAATCCAAAACTCTAAACTTTCAAACCAAATAGTAAATATATTATATGGTAAGACAAATAAATATTTATAGGACTTTTCCTGCAGTCTTCCTAAAGATGACAAGACCACGGTTGGCATACAAAGAAGAAATCAGTATTAAACACCAGTGGAAGCCACACTGCCTGAAGGTTCCAGCACACAGATATTTACAGATGTTTCTTCTTCAGATAAAACCTAGTTCTGGAGGGCCATTCCTGGTGTTGTGACTATAACACTTTAATAAGCTCTTGTTCACTCTGATAGGCAAGGAAAACAGTGGATAAGGGTGCTTGCTGCATAAACATTAAGGCTCCAATTTCAAATCCCAGACACCCATATAAACAAAGGCATGCCCAAATACATCTAGAACCCCAACCCCAGCGCTGTGGAGGGTCAAAATGGGAGGATAGATGGGCTCTCTGGCTCCATTTTCAGTGGAAAACTATGTCTCAAGAGGATAAAGTAGAGAGTTATGATGTTTAGTTTAATTATCAAGTTGGCACAATGTGGAATCAATTGCCTGGGAAGGGAGACTTAATGAAGGGTTCTCTCGATTAGTTTGGCCTTATGAGCATGTGGGGGGGGGGAGATTATCTTGATTAGTGGGAAGACCCAACAACTGTGGGCAGCTCCGTTCCCTAGAAGGGGATCATGAACTGCATGAGTGAGAAAGCCAACTGAGTACAGGCATCCATGTAGTCATTGTTCTCTTTCCTGATTATGTGTATTATGACCAGCTCCTTCAAGCTCCTGCCACTGTGACTTCCCTGATATGATGGACTGTCCCCTGTAACTGTGAGCTAAAATAAAGCCTTTCTTCTCTAAGTTTGTCAGAATATTTTATCACAACAAGAAACAAAGTAGGATAATAGTAACAGAGAGGGGTACCCAAAGTCTTCCTCTGGCCTCTGAACACAAACACCTCCTCCTGACATACACAATCACATACTCATAAGCACATACATCACAAACTCTCATATACCCAAAGTAAAACTATAAAGCAAAGAGAAAGCCAGACTCAGCAACTCACTAACCATTGATGAAACAAGGTGGTACCATACACCAGGGTACCTGAAGGCTGCTGAGAGGACTCCCAGCTACCACGAGCCTGAAATACACTTCCACAGTCAGCATCTGTAAGCTGAACTATCGGATAAGCAATTAACATATTACAGTAATTAGTTTTCCAGATTGATTGGCACATCACCAAAGAACTAAAAAGCATGGACAATGGTAGAAGAACATGTGGAGTTCCCCAAGGCTAGAAGAAAGCAACAGGGTAACATTTTTGTAGCATCAGGCATGTCCAACCTTTTGAGATTGTTAAATAATGTCATTTACAAAACTCACACTTTAGAAAATCCAGTTACAAATACACACACGCGTGCGCGCACACACACACACACACACACACACACACACACTAGTTGAAGTAAGTTTATTATTTAGTGTGGGGCACAGTCACAGCTATCCAAGGCATGTGGCACACAGACTAGACATACCTGGACCCTTCTACTTTTTTCATTTTTAAATAAAATTATGTGGCAAAAATGACCTATTAAATGAAAATAACTTCCATTGCCCATACAGGTGTGATAACCATTAACCAAGACCTAGGTGCACTAGATGGTGTCCTGGCTTGCTTTCTGTTGTTGTGATAAAATACTGCCCAAAGCCAACTAGGAGAGGAAAGGGTCTATCTGTAGATGTTTTACAGGTTACAGTCCATCTCTGAGGGAAGCCAAGACAGAAATTTAATGCAGGAGCTTAAAGCAGAACCTGTGGAGGAGCACTACTTACTGACTTGTTCCCTGACTCACACTCAGCTGTCCTTCCTATCTGTCCCAAGCCCACTTGCCTAGGAGAGGTACTGCTCATGGTGGGCTGGGCCCTCCTACATCAATTTGCAGTCAAGAAAATGCCAACAGAGATACTCAAAGAGCCAATCAATGGCAGAAACTCCTCAAATGAGTTTTCCTCTTCTCAGGTGTGTCAAGTTGACAACTATGACAGATGAGCTCCTGTTAATAAAGTCATCCCAGATGCTTCTAGGACCAGAGAGGTTCATTGCTTTCTTAGAGTTACTATTGCTATGATGAAACCACCAAAGCAATTGGTAAAGAAAGGGTTAATTTAGCTTACACTTCCATATTGCAGTTCATCATCAAAGTAAGTCAAGACACAAACTCAAACAGGGTAGGAACCGGAGGAAGGAGCTGATGCAGAGGCCATACAGGGGTGCTGTTTCCTGGCTTGCTCCCCATGGCTTTCTCAGCCTGCTTTCTTACAGAACCCAGGACCACCAACCCAGGTAAGGCACTATCCACAAAGGGCTGGGCCCTCTCCATCAATCACTAATTAAGAGAATGCCTTACAGCTGGGTCTTACAGCTGGCTCTCTCACTCTCTCTTTTTTTTTTTTTCTTTCATTCTTTTTTCCCCCAAGATACAGTTTCTCTGTGTAGCTTTGAAGCCTGTCCTGGAATTAACTCTGGTAGGCCAGGCTGGCCTTGAACTCACAGAGATCTGCCTACCTCTGCCTCCCAAGTGCTGAGATTAAAAGCATGCACCACCACCACTCGGCTTACAGCAGGCTCTTTATGAATGCATTTTCTCAGTGAGGTTTGTTCCTTTCAGATGACTCTAGCTTGTATCATTGGTATAAAAATATCCAGCACAGTTGCCAATGTAAGGTCACGCTGCTGATCTATTTTTCCAGCCAGGATTCATTACAGCAGGGTTGATTTACTTGTTGTGGAGGTTAGAGGACAAACTGCAGGAATCAGTTCTCTGTAACTTATGGGTTCTGAGGATTGGGGTTGGCTGCAACCACCTTTGCCCACTTGAGGCATCTGGCTGGCCCCAAGCTATACTCAAATGCCATACTTCTGACTCTAGAGCCCTTGCCTCCCAGCAGGCATATTTCACAACAGCCTCTTTTGTTTTGAGACAAGGTCACTTTGCAACTCTGGTTAACCTTCAATCAAGTGTGTAGATCAGGGTGGCGTTGAACAGAATAGTTGTCCTAACTCTGACTCCCAAGCGCTGAGACTGTGTGTACACCATCAGCCTTAGATTATACCATACCGCCTTTCCTACCAAATGGTTTGTTTCCCAGAGCAGGGTTCAGCAGACCAGCCCACATGACTCCGTGGCAAATGGCTTTTTTTCTAGGGTTATTTGAGATAGTCTAGACAAATGCACAATCACCATCACCATCAGACTATACAGTGATGCCACTGAGGGAAATAAGTGAATGAGAGGTAATAGGTTTGCTGCTTTCCAAGTCTCAGGGATACAGTTAACTTCTGATTCTTTAGACAAGATGTAGAGAGAATGTACGTTTTCAAGTCAAGTCAGTTTAGACTGTAACTCTTGTAGCCTCGTGCCTCCATTTCCCAAATGCAAGGATTGTAGACGTGTGCCACCACTCCAGAGGATGGAAGCCACAGCTTTGTGCGTGCTCGGCTGCATTCTATCTTATCTCCCCAGCCCAGGATGTTTATATAATGTCATCATTTGCCATAAAGATGTCATGTTGTTCCATACCTGTCTCTAAGAAGGCCTGTTGGACCTGATTTTCCTCTCTACCTTGGAGAGACATGCAGTTGTCAAACTGCCATGGGGAAGCAGCTAGGACTGGAATTGCTTTTCTGAATCCAAGGCTGCCTTAGGATCACAGGTCTCCACCTATGCTGCATCAGCCTCATGCCAACACATGAGCTAGACTGTGAAAATAACCCTGAAAGAGTTTCACTGGGTGTGTCAGGACCATGCGATGGCATTGAGCTGGCTTGTGCTTTCTGTCACACGAGAGACACGGACTGTGTAGTCATTGTATTTCTGCAAGGATGAAGCTAGAGTTAGCTCCCCTCCATCCCCCTCCCCCCTCTTCTTATTTTCTTTCTCTTCCTTCCTTCTTCCCTTCTCCTTCCTGTTCCTCCTCTGTTTTGAGACAAAGCCTTAATACATGCTGGCCTTGAACTCATGGCTATCTTCCTGCATCAACCTCTAAGTGCTGGGATTATAGGCATGCTCCTCTACACCCAGGAGTTGTCCCTTGTTCTTTTGGAAGAAGTGTGTGGAGGGTATGGGCTTACTGCACTCATGTATGTGGATATATATGTGTGTGTGTGTGTGTGTGTGTGTGTGTGTGTGTGTGTGTGTGTACAGCATAGTGCTGTACATACACAAACTCATCTATATACCTCCACTATATATATTACCTGTCTTCACATCTTGAGAATTACTTTTCAAATTAAGATACAATTAATATATGTCCGGGTTCAAATAGGGTTTATCTCCTCTCAAGAGAAATTTGGAATTCAGTTCCCACTGAATATTCAGAGGCAGAGTCCTTTTATTTATTTTTTAACACATTTTCCCCTCTCCCTCCTGCCCTCCCATTCCCCCCACCATCTCCCCATCTCACTCCCATATACTCCTCAGAGAGGGTGAGGCCTCCCATGGGGAAATCATCAAAGTCTGTCACATCATTTGGAGCAGGACCGAGCCCCCCCCCCACCCCCATCTAGGCTGAGAGAGTATTCCTCCATAGGGAATGGGCTCCAAAAGCCTATTCATGCACTAGGGATAAATACTGGTTCCACTGCCAGCAGTTCTATAGACTGCCCAAGCCCTCCAACTAACACTCACATTCAGGGTCTGGTTCAGTCTTATGCTAGTTCCCCAGCTGTCAGACTGGGGTCCATGTGCTCCCACTTGCTCAGGTCAGCTGTTTCTGTGGGTTTCTCCAGTATGGTCTTGATCCTTTTTCTCACCATTCCTCCCTCTCTACAACTGGAAATTGCTCAATGTCCTTAGCCATTAGGGAAATGCAAATCAAAACAACTCTTAGATACCATCTTGAGATGGTTGTCAGAATGGCTAACATCAAAAACCACCAATGACAGCTTATGCTGGAGAGGATGTGGAGAAAAGGGGAACACTCCTCCATTGCTGGTGGGAATGCAAACTTGTACAGCCACTTTGGAAAACAGTATGGTGGTTTCTCAGAAAAATGGGAATCAATCTACCTCAAGACCCAGCAATTCAACTCTTAGGCATATACCCAAAGGATGCATATTCATACAACAAGGACATCTGTTCAACTGTTCATAGAAGCATTATTTGTAATAGCCAGAACCTGGAAGCAACCTAGATGCCCCTCAACTGAATAATGGATAATGAAAATGTGGTACATTTACACAATGGAGTACTTACTACTCAGTGGTAAAAAAAACGACATCCTGAAATTCACAGGCAAATGGACAGAGCTAGAAGAAACCATCCTGAGTGAGGTAACCCAGACACAGAAAGACAAACTTACTTACTCATAAGTGGATATTAAACATAGAGCAAAGGATGACCAGCCTACAATCCACAACCCCAGAGAAACTAGGAAACAAGGAGGACCCTAAGAGAGACATACATATGACCCCCGAGAAGAGGAAAGTGACAAGATCTCCTGAGTAAATTGAGAGCATGGGGAGGTTGGTAGGAGTAACAGGAGGGGAGGAGGAGAACATGAGGGATTAAGTTGGGGGAAGGACAGAGAAGGAGAGCAAAGAAAGAGATACCTTAATAAAGGGAGCCATTATGGGCTTAATGAGAAACCTGGCACTAGAGAAATCTCCAGGGATCCACAAGGATGACCCCAACTAAGAATCTAAGCAATAGTGGAGAGGCTACCTTAAATGCCCTTCCCCTATAATGAGATTGATGGCCATCCTAGAGCCTTCATCCAGTAGCTGATGGAAGCAGAAGCAGAAGCAGAGATTCACAGCTAAGCACTGAGGTGGAGCCCTTTAAGAGAGGATGAAGAGCAAAACACCTGGATAGTTTTGATCCTCTTCCTCCCTCCTGCCTTCTCCAGGTTTTCTTTTCCAGTTACAGCAGTTATATGTGGGGCTCTAGAGATGGCTGTTGGAACTGAAATTTGAACACAAACCTTTCTGAATCCAAATTCTCTCTTAGTAATGAATCTGAAAGATTTCTTGCCGTATTTACACACCAAAGTTAGATAATAATCTACATTCCATAAAGCAGAACATGAATATATTGACCTGTCTGTTCAGTAATGAGTGGTGTGTGGGTTATCTTGAGAGAGGGTTTGCTAGGTTTCACATATGCTCCCTGTCCTTGACTACAAGCTGCCCTGACCTACCTGAGACTCCACCCCCAAGAGTGTCATCACCAGATACAGCCCCTCCATGTTTTCTCCATCACTCACTCAGTTTGTGTATGGTTTCATTAGCAACAGAAGAAGCTAAGTCAAATTTAAGAGGATCCTATCCCCAAGTTTTATTGAAGTGTGGTGGCTTGAAAGAAAATGGCTCCCAAAGGCAATGGCACTATTAGGAGGTGTGGCCTTGTTGGAGTAGATGTGGTCTTATTAGAGGAAGTGTGTCACTGTGGTGGTGGCCTTTGAGGTTTCATATATGCTCAAGATACTTCCCAGGGTCTCTGTTCACTTCCCATTGCCTGCAAGACAAGATGTAGGACACTTGGGTACTTTTCCAGCACCATGTCACATCATGATGATAATAGACTAAAGCTCTGAAAATGTAAACCACCACAATTAAATGTTTCTCTTTTATAAGACTTGCTGTGGCCGTGGAATCTCATCACAGCAATAGAAACTCAAACTAAGACACAAAGGAAAAAATTAGTTTTGACATTGCCCTCACTCCATGGAAAGGAAACCATTGGGCTAGTGAGATAACTCAGAAGGTAAAGGCACTTGCCACCAAGTCTGATGATCCAAGTTCAAGCTTCAGGCCCCACACAGTGGAAGGAGAAAATCAACTTCCACAATCTGACCTCAATTTAAGTGCCTTGGCATATGCCCTGCCTCCATTCAAATATTTAAATGCAATAAAATTTATAAAAGGCAACTTCTAAGATATGCATGGTGGCAAATCTCTAATTCCCAAGCTTGGGAGGCTGAGGCAGGAGGATTACAAGTTTGAGATTAGCCTGGCAACATAGGGAAACACTGACTCTGAAAAGATAACTTTTAAGATGGAAGCAGATTTCTGAACATGCCATATTTGTCTGAGTTTCTCCAATTTCCTGTCCATGGTTCCGCTTTTGAAAGAAAAATTCACATTATATCTATATTTGGGAAATTGTTCAGCACAAGTTCCCACTCCATCTGCTTACACTCATGTCATGAACAAATGTTCACTTTTTCCTACCGATTCTGGATAGCCTCTCTCACCCACTGCATTGTCTTTCCATTTTAATTATTTTTCAGATAGATAACACCTGCATGATACACAAAACATACATGCATACATAAATCCATATACATAAATGTACATATGTATATACTTACATACACACATATAAACATGCATACTTAATACACACATACACATACCACACATACTTAATTAAGCATATGCATACATTGATACATATCACACACAGGCATGCATACATTCATGAGCATACTACACACATCACATATACTTATACACACCAAACACATGCACACATAAACACACACACACAGACACACACACACACACACACACACACACACACACACTGCAATCATAAAAATATACAAAGGAAAGGCCCTGTCTCCCAGCAATTTAGTTTCTTCTCCAAAGCCACAATTTTTCAACATTCTTCAGAGCTAATCTATATTTGCAAAGATGTACATGTCACATCACTGCATAGTGCTGTATATACACAAAATCATCTAGAAGTATTCAAATAAATATGTACTTATAAAATGAAAACAGATGCATTTAAAATCAACGCACATACAAGCACACTCATGCATTGTTTTGTGTGTACATGCATATGTGTTTGTGGGTATACATGTGTACAGATATATGTGCACATGTGTGTTGTGGTGAGGCCAGATATTGACACTGGGTGTTTTCCTCAATCCCTCTCTATTTTTTTAAGACATGGTCTCTCACTGAAGTGGGCCTTTTGCCAGGGATCCAACTGGTCTTCTTGGTATCTTGGAGCATCCTTCCATCAGTATGTCCTCATAATTATACCCCATGAGAGACAGACAGACTGACAGACAGACAAGTGTATCCAAAAAGCCTGAATCATGCTTGTAAAAGACCTGCAAGGCATTTGCCCTGACAACATCTGACCATGGAAGATGGAAGGGTTCACAGAGACCCAGCCCTCCCTCCCTGACGATCTATAGGTAGTCAATGGTTACTGGGTGAGGGGAAGATATTTACTTTAGTGGTGTGTCCTCTGGTACATTTAGTGGTGTGTCCTCTGGTACATTACCCTGCTACAGTAAATAACTCTACTGAAACTCACTGGGTCAAAAAAAAAAAAAAGAGAGAGAGAAGAAAAGAAAGGAAGAACTAGCTGGGAAAGAGAAAGGAGATCAGTAAGCAAAAGATAACAGAAGATAATGAAAGTGAATGTGACCAAAATGCATCATATATTAATATGAAAAGGATGTTTACTGCTGTATCAGAGGACCAGAGATTGGATTCTAGACCAATATCAGACAGCTCATAAATGTCTGTAATTCCAGCTTCAAAAAAATCTGGTTATCCCTTTTAGCCCCCATGGATACCTCTGCTCATGCGCGCTCGCGCACCCGCACACAGACACAGGAACACACATATGCACACTCATTAAAATGAAATGTATCTTTTAAAAAGTTTTTAAATTTCATTTAAAATTTAAAATGAAACCTATTCCTAACTATAATCATCATATGCTGATAAAAACGTTTTAAGATGGCTGTCTCAACTAAATGAAGACTGAGGGGAACAAGAGTCTGAGGTAATATGTATGTTTGGGGCCTGAATAACTGACAGGGCAGTTTGTATGAGCACCAGCAACTGAGAGGTTGGTTCTAGAGCAATTAAAGCCAAGGAATAAACAACAACAGGGAAGCGCCTGAATAAACCTGACTGCTGCCACTCACCTTGGCTGTGATCTCTGCATGCCAACAGTTAATGCTGACAATGTTAGATACACAGTAGTCAGGGCTAGCCGATAGTGCTTGTCTTGAAGACAAGAGGACATGCAGTAGAGGCCTAGAGACCACATTTCAAAAACAGTGTTGGCATGGTAGTGCGTGCTTGCTATCCCAGCACTAGGGAAGCAGAGAGAAATGGATCCCTGGGCTCATTGGTCAGCCAGTATGGCCTAACCGGTGAGATCCAGGTCAATGAGAGGCCCTATCTCAGAAAACAATGGAGAAGATTCCTGAGAAATAACAGCTGGAGTTGTCCCCTGTAGCCTACAAACACGCACACCCACACGCACACGCACACGCACACACACACTGTTCTTGTTGACTGGAAAGCATTTGACCTCTTCTACAGGTTTGTTGAACGCCTTCATGGGCTTAGTTACAGTTTAACTATTAAACCCACTGACCTCCTGCTGCTCTAGGTTAGGAGCCAAGAGAATTAGTCAGGTCAGAAACAGAAGGAAGTCAGTGAATTGGGAGTGTTACAGAGCTAAGCCACTGAAAGGGCCTTGGACTTACAGGAAGAAGTCTTGCAATCATTCAGGAAATCTTAGCTGCATGCCGGTTCATCCTGTTGGATTGCCCACCTGGTCCTCCTCAGGCTGCATGATAAGAGCAAAGGCCACTGCTGGGAAAGAAACAGTCACCACCTGGAGGGTCTGAGCATTTGGCAGGTGTTTGAGAAAGCCATGGTATAGGTATACATTAGAACAACAGACTAGTGAACAGAAGGAGGGTGGAAAACTTAGCTTTGGCCACATTAACATCGGAATGCTAAAATGTAATGTGGAAAACCTAGAAAAGGAGGCCAAGAGAGAAGCTAAAGCCAGAGAGTGTTATCCAGCAGCATAAAGCTGAGGGAGTACCCAGGGATATCTCTAAGGACAGCAGAGAGGAGCCTTGTGAAACTCTGGATATATATATATATCTATACCTATCTATCAATGTATATACATACATATGCATATCTTACAGATACATATATACTATATGTGATATCTATCTGTGCAAATATGTATATATCTAGGTATAGATATCCATAGATAGATATAGATACATAATGATATATAATTTGTAACAGAAAATATATAATATAAAATATCTAAATCAGAAAAAGGCTAAAAAAAATCAGAGTTCAGTTTTGTCTTATAATTTCTCAGTAAGAAGGGCTGGTGAGATGGCTCTGTGGGTAAAAGTGCTTGTTGCCAAGCCTGAGTTTGATCCTAAGGACCCACACAGAGAAAGGAGAAAACCAGCTCCTCCAGGTATCCACTGACTTCCTTACATATGCCATAGCATGTACACATACACACACATCATCATTATCACCATCATCATCAGAAGAAGAAATTAAATCAAATTACTATTCTCCATAAGGAATATTCCACCCAAAATGTTGCTATGTAGCTTCTGTTGTTCCTTATTTCTCAGTGTTGATTCTTGAAATTTTAGATAAAATTTCTAAATGTATGAGGTTACATCAGTTAATAGTACACATATATTTTGTGCATGTATATGTGTATGGGTCCGTGTGCTCGCACATGCACGCATGCAAAGAGGTGTACATATGTACGTATGTCTGTAGGATTTTGTTTGTTCATTGTGTTATCCACTCAGCAGAGATGGACTCTTTTATTGACACAGCTATTTTGCCTCTCTGGAGTCAATATTTGAAAGGGGTTGGAAGGGGGCTGGAGAGATGGCTAAGCAGTTAAAAGCACTTGCTGCTCTTACTGAGGACTTGGCATCAGACCCTCAGAACCCACATACAGTCACGTGTTGTGGCCCATGTCTGTAATCACAACACTTCTAGAAGACAGGAAGTGAAGAGCCCCTGAAAACCTAAGGACCAGCTAGCCCGGTGTACGCTGTAGCCAACTACAGGGCGGAAGTTAAAGGCAGACATTGTTGACCTCTGTGTACCATAACACACATGTGCCCTGAACTCACTCACACACGTGAACACCAACACAAAGATGAAAGAAAAAAGAATGGCTTTTCTATATAGGTATGGTGACCATTAAAATAGTTAATAACTTATAAAGTTACAGGACAGTATCTAAATAATCATCCAATATATGCTGCTCTAATGACCAGTTGAGAATTAGCTAAAGAGGGCCTGCTGGGGTTTGAGGTGAGAAACAAACCTTCCTGTTGAGCCTCATTATGCATGAATTGTTTTGTAAGTGATCTTAAGTCCAGGAGGTCACAGGAATCTCTCTAGCATTAACAAAGGATATCTTTTTTCCTCCTTCCCCTCCTCCTTCTTCTCTGCTTCCTCTTTTGTTGTTGTTGTTATCAGTATCTTGCTATGCAGCCCAGGCTAATCTAGAATTCATTGTGTAGCCCATGCTGGCTTTGAAATCAAAATTTCCAGTCTCGGCCTCCCAAGTGCTTAGATTTATAAGGATGAGTTTCCACATCCGGCTTTTTCTTTATCATTCACTCTATTGTAGACTGGGATATAACATGGTTGATAACTCTGTGTTCAATCCCTAGGTATCTGAGTTAGGGTCACTATGGCTGAAATGAAGCACCATGACCAAAAGCAATTTGGGAAGGAAAGATTCATTTGGCTTACATACACATTGAGGGAAGCCAAGGCAGGAATTCAGACTGGGTAGGAACCTGGAGGCAATGGCTGATATAGAAGCCATGGAGGAATGCTGCTTACTGGCTTGCTCCTTGAGGCTTGCTCATCATGCTTTTGCATGGAGCTCAGGACCACAAACCCAGGGGTGGCACTATCCACAATGGTCTGGGCCCTCATACATCAATAATTAATTAAGAAAATATCTTTCAGGCCTGCTGACAGTCCAGCCTAATGAAGGCATTTTCTCAACTGAGGTTCCCTCCTCTCAGATGACTACATTATGTTAAGTTGACATAAAACTAGCCAGCACACCAGGCATGGTTATACACACATGTAATTCCAGCACTCAGGAGGTAGAGGCAGGAGGATCAGAAGTTCAAAGTCATCCTTAGCATCATGGCAAGTTTGAGGCCAGCCTAGGCTACAGCCTAGGCTCAAAAGAAAGGAAATATATTTAGGGTGCAGAGCACAGTATTAAAGTATACATAGTCAAAGTTTATTTGTTTGGTAGTAAGTGAACACAACCATCATCTACAGCTATCTTTGGGTTGTGTGTGTGTGTGTGTGTGTGTGTGTGTGTGTGTGTAGAGCAGCCGACTCTACTCACAGTTTCCAGAGAGAGCTCATGTTCCTGAAGCGGTACATTCACTCTCTGGACTTGTTCCTCCTATATACCTCCTCTGTAGGTCCACTGACCTACATTTCTCTCTCCTTCCTTATTAATGCCAGGGGATAGATCCCAGATTCAGACAGAGCACAAGGAGACCCTTCAGAAGGAGCTAGAAATGCTGACAACACACACACCTCCCTGATTATTTCTCCTTGGCAGCATTACAGTATACTGTTGTTAGGGTTCCTTTTGGCTGTAGAAGCCAGGCTTCCCCCCAAGAAAGCTACAGAATGGAACTCTGGCAAAATGCAGCCACTTTACAAAGTAACATTGACTTACAGAATGATCAGCACCTATCTGAGATGTGATGTATCATCAAATTAATAAACAGACTGCTAAGCCTGTTCTCATTTTCTTGATGCAATGGGGGAAAGCAATTAACTTGACAATTTGTGAGTACCTGTGTTTCTAGCTTTGAGCTGCTGTGTGGAACTTAAACTGCAATCTGTGAGTTCTGTGGTGTTCCTCATCTTGGTGGATCTGAGTGTGAGATTATGTATGACTAACCCTCTCCCACAAGTCTGTGCAGGCTGAAGAATTTTCTTATTAAGGCTGGTATGCAATCTGTGTTTTAGCAAGGGCACACGGATGCTTGCAAGGAATCTTCCCAGGCATGTTAATCCTGACTATACGATTTTGTGTCCCATTCGATGGGTCAGTAGTGAATTGTCTCTTTCTCTCTCTGTATCTCCCTCCCTCTCTCTGTCTCCCCCCTCTGTCTCTGTCTCTGTCTCTGTCTCTGTCTCTCTCTCCTGTCTCTCTCTCCTCTCTGTCTCTCTGTCTCTCTCTGTCTCTCTCTGTCTCTCTCTCTGTCTCTGTCTCTGTCTCTCTCTCTCTCTCTCTCTCTCTCTGTGTGTGTGTGTGTGTGTGTGTGTGTGTGTGTGTGTGTGTGTGTGTGTGTGTAAGGAAGGTTGTGGGTTTTTAAAGATTTATTTGTACGACTGTATCAGCATCTGTGGGTGGGTGCATGCATTTGTGTGTATGTTCAGAGCCCAGAGGAGAGCATCAGGCGTCTGTTCCTCTTTGCTCATTCCTCTGAGGTGGAATCTCTTCCTGAACTGAGGCTTACATTTTCTCTGCTGGGCTGGAAGGCAGCCAGCTCCACTGAGGTCTGCACCTAGGAGCTGGGGTTGCAGGCAGATACCGAACATCTGGTTTGTTAGGTGGCAACTGGGATCTGAACTCCAATCTTCATGATTGCATAGCAGGCAACCTTAACCACTGAGCAACCTCTCCAGCTCTGAAAGGTGTTATTTTAAGATCGTCGTAAGTGTAGCCATCTGTCAGTTTTAGGCATATCACAAATAAATTATAAGTTCGATTTAATTATGAAGCCATTAACACACTTCACATAAACAGAAAATGAAAAGCAAGAGTTGTGTAAAAATAGGAGATTTGATAGGCACTTCCATATTCTTGCTTTCTGGAAATTCCACTTAAACTATTCAATGGAGGGATATTTTAGGGATATAATGTCATAAATATAGAGAGCTATCTGGAAGCTGGAAAACATGAGTGCATGAAATGGCATAAGGAGATCCGAGAGAACTGAATGCCACCAGGCTGCAGAGGAAACGAAAAACTGACCCAGTTTATAGAATGACCAAAGGCTTAGACACTGCTGGTTGAAGTGCAAGGAAAGTAGTCGTGAACCACAGCAGGAGGGCGTGAAAGGCTTCCAATGGGGGTTCAAGAGGGACACCAAGACAGGATAGTGTGGGTAAAGAAGCTACTGGAAAAATGATTGACACTATGGAACAGATAGATGGTAAGTGACAGCATGGCGTGGGCTCTGGAAAGAGTTAGGCCTCAGTATGAGAGATGCTGAAGAGGAAATCAGGGTACATTCAGCTGAAGTTAGCGTCTCATGGATGGGGGAGGATGGGGCAGATTTCACAATAAAGCCTGCAGCCAAGCTCTCTAATTCCCAGGCCAGTGACAGGAAATGGGATGTGCAGGACGTGTGGCCACCAGTGTCCCCTTTGATGTAAACTCACATCCCTACCTCAGAGCTGGCACCTGGGAGTCTGTTAGCTACAGATTCAGACAGTGACTCAGTGCAGGCCTGTTGGGGGCACAGAGGTCCTTAGGTCATTAGGGTGACCTGAGATCATTAGGGTGACCAGGAATGTTAAACACACAGGATCCTCTTCCCAATGGAAGAGATAAATACCCATTTTCCAGCCCAGATGCCTGGAGACCTTTTTGCTGTCTGATAAGGCAGACATCACCAACCTTTTGCTATCGAGGCAGACCTCACACCAATCCCCCAGAATGATTATCCTAGACTCTTCCCTCCCTAGATCATTACCCATTCTTAGGAGAGATGTCACAAGTACTTTACGGCCTGCTGACCTCTATGCTACTGGTCAGAGACTGCACTAGGCGTTTTTAGCTATAGAACCCATCTTCATGGTCACATGTACTCTGTAAAGAGTTTGTAAGCAGTCACACCTTAAACTTTATCATGCACCTGGAATTGGATTGATTGTTGCCTGGAAACCTTCTCCCAAATTGCACTGAGTTTTAAATATGCTGCAATGAACTGCCTGGCGTTAGACTCTCTGAAGTTTGATGAGATCATTCTGATCTCTTTGCAGATCACTGTCTGCATTGACTCCCATGGGGGTTCCCCCTCAGAGGCATGCCTGTAGAAGCCAGAAGAGGGCACCAGATCTCCTGAGACTACAATTACAGGTGGCTGTGAGCCACTGTGTGAGTGCTGGGAATCAAACCTGGGTCCTTTGGAAGAGCAACCAGTAATCTTAACTGCTCAGCCATCTCTCCAGCCACTAGGAAACCACTTTTAAATATTATCAGATATATTCCCAAAGCCTTTATCTAAAAGATAATAAAGGGGGTTTTGTTGTTGTTGTTGTTTTTAAGTCAGGGCTTCAGAATCAGATGGTACAGCACTTGCCTTGAAAGCAGGAGGATCTGAGTTCAATCCTCAGGGCCAGTGTACAAAGCCAGACTCAGGGGCACATGCCTGAAAGTCCAGTGCTGCAAGATGATTGACAGACATCAATCAGCAGATCCCTGGAAGCTAGAGGTCTGGCTAGCCGGCCCACAATGGTAGAACTCCAGGTCAGTGAGAGTTCCTGTCTCAAACAAAAGTTACAAGGTGCCTGTGGATGACACATGAGGCTGTCCTCTGACTGCCACAGAGGCACCATATACTCTTGTACCCACGTCCCTTACATCCACAGAAACACATGCACATTTTGAAACGTTAAATAAATAAAGTGGGGCTGGGAGTATGGCTAAGTTGGCAGAGTGCTGGGTTAGCAGGCAGAAAGCCCTGGATTCCATCCTCAGTGAGACATAAATTAGGAATGGTGGCTCACCCTGTAATCCTGAGGAAATATCGGCAGGAGGATCAGAAGTTCAAGGTCATCCTCAGCTACAAAGTGACTTGAGGCCAGCACTGACTATAAAATCTTGCTTTTAAAAAAATGTAGTAAGTGGCCAGGCATTGGTGGCACACGCCTTTAATCCCAGCACTCGGGAGGCAGAGGCAGGCTGATCTCTGTGAGTTCGAGGCCAGCCTGGTCTCCAGAGTGAGTGCCAGGATAGGCTCCAAAGCTACACAGAGAAAACCTATCTCAAAAAAACAAAAAAAAGAAAAAGAAAGAAAGAAATTGGTACCTCTTTAGGAAAAAAAAAATGACAAGGGAAGACATAGCCTATAATTTTTTCTCAGAAAAAGAAAGACTAAACTATTTATACCAGCTGCTTTGGTGATAGGAACCTCAGAGAACTTTGGGTGTGAGGGGTGAGCGAGCAAGAAGGCTGCTTGACCTTCCTGTCTCAAGGTCTCCCTGCCATGAACACACAGCACTCCCATGATTTCATCCCAGGGAAATGTGTGGGACATCCATTCACAGTTCCTAAAGGGAGATACATACATAAGTTTGGAGCACATGTGTAGAATTTATAATTTACTGCCCAGAGTGCATGTTCAGAGGTTATTAGCAAGGGCATTCATTCAAGGAAATTGGATCTGGAAGGTATTGTAGACGGGGAACGTCTTATACTGTTCTGAAGAGCATTAAAGTCCAGAGACTTCACTTAAGGGCCAGAGATGATTCAGCAGTTAGAAGCTCTTGTAGAGAACAGTGGTTTGTTTCTCAGCACTCACATTGGGTGGCTCACAATTATTTGTAATTCCAGCTACAAAGAATCTGATGCCCTCTTTTAGCTTCAGTGGGCACCCACACTCATATGCACATACCCAGACACATAAAAATAATTTAAAATGAAATAAATCGTAGGAGGAGGAGGACAGGAAAGAGGAGGAAAGAAAATCAGAAACTTCACACAAAACTCCAGATTTCTGTCTATTTTTTGAGGCCAATTTGTGGGAGCTGGTCATGTGGTCCTGTGATTTGCCAGACCCAGTGAGCATACAGATGTTTACAAGTGTGGGGCTGGGGTTGGGGGAGGTATGTCTGTGGCCCAGGTCTTTCTTTTTTTAATTTTAGAGGCACTCATATTCATATATCCATCCTCCTCCATTCCCTCGCCCCCCACACACACACTCCCATGTTCCCACCAACACCCTCACCAACCCATCCCCCAACTCCTCCCCAGGGATAGTGAGGCCCTCCACGGGGACCCTCAAAGTCCGTCATATCATTTGGGGGAGGGCCTAGGCCCTCCTTGCTGTATCTGGGCTGCAATAGTATCCCTCCATAGGGAATGGGCTCCCAAAATCCACTTGTGCTCTAGGGATAAAGACTGGCTCCACTGTTAGAGGTTCCATAGACTGTCTTGGCCTCCTAACTGGCACCCACATTCAGAGCTGTTTCTCCAGCTTTATGACTAGGGTCTCCATGGTCTCAGTAGGTCAGGTCAACTGTTTCTGTGAGTTTCTCCAGCACTGTCTTGGTTCTTTTGTTCATCCCTCCTCCCTCTCCACAACTGGATCTCAGGAATATGGTTCAGTGCTTAGCTGTGGGTGCCTGTTTCTGCTTCGAACAGCTGCTATTGGATGAAGGCTCTAGGAATGATAACCAAGGTAGACATCAATCTGATTATAGGGGAAGGGCATCAATGGCATCCTCTCCACCACTGCCTAGATTCTTAGTTAGGGTCATCCCTGTGGATCCCCTATCATTTCCCCTGTGCCAGACCTCTCTCTAAACCTGTACTGTCTCCCTCTATCAAGGCATCTCCTTTCTTGCCCTCCTCTATTCCTCCCCTGTCTCGGTCCTCTTGTTCTCCTCCCCCCTCCCCTTCTTCCCTTCCCACTTCCTTCCTCTCCCCACCCCATGCTCCCACTTTGCTCAGGGGTTCTTGTCCCCCTCCCCTTCTTCGAGGGACTATGCAATCTTCTCTTGGGGTCCTCCTTTGGAATTGGAAGGCAAATGGATGGAACTAGAAGAAACCATCCTGAGTGAGGTAACCCAGTCACAAAAAGACAAACATGGTATGTACTCACTCATAATACAGTCCACTCTGCCAGAGGGGCCCAGGTGTTTCTAACACCTTCCGGTGAGTGCTTGGTTCAGCTCTACCTCATCCTGGTCAGGCTCACCCTGAGGGCGTCTTAGCTACGGTGTTTAGTTTGCAGCTATCTCCTGAGCCCACCTGAGCTAAAGCAATTGTACCTAATCGCAGCAGAGGGTCTGATGTCCATGCCCTATGACATCCATGTCCCGGCCTTACACTGACTCTGACAAATGCTGCTTAGTGGCAGTAAGACAGGACAGAGGAGCTGTTGCTAGACCAGAAACTGAGATGTGTCATCAGGAGTCACCATTCTTGGGTGTGTCCTTGCTGTGATCTGTAGTCCAGTTTTATGAGTTGACATTCCAACTATGTACAGCTTTTCTGTTTCCGGGTGTAGACTGCTCTGTTTATGTTCCCTCCAAGGAGAGTATTTGAAATCCAGACTACTCCAGCAACACAATGTAACAAACAAACAAACAAACAAAAAATTGGTAGGGTACATCTGTGAAAGCTCTTGTATTAGCTTCAGTTCCAGGGATCCAACACCTTCTCTTGGCCTCTGTATGCACTGCATACATGTGGTGCCCATAAGACCGGCAAGCACACATGCACATAAATGAAAATGCATTTTAAAACATTTTCAAAGGTAGCTTCAGTTACTGATTTAGTTACTGAAAAGGAACTATAAAATCAGCTTGCTGTGTGACAATGAGTGGAGAAACAAATGAAGTCTTGACTCAAATTAACAGAGGAGAAACAAAAGTATCCCGTGTACGATGCATCACAGGATTAAGTACTTGAGTTAAATTAATAGAGAAACAAAAGTCTCCCAGGTACAATTAGTTCAGCACAGGGTTAAGGACTTGGGCCAAGGAAGTGGGCACATGAACATGTCGAACCTCAATCAGACGTCAGAGTTTTGAAAAGGAACCATCAATTGGAGATCTGTTACAGGAAGGGAAACTTGCTTCTTAGTCACAACTTATTCTATTGTAGACAATCGTGGAGACTGAAAAAATTGTGGTGGATGGATGAGTTTGCATTCGTGTGTTTGTGTGCACGTGTGTGTGTGTGTGTGTGTGTGTGTGTGTGTGTGTGTGTGTGTGTATGGGGTGTGCATTTGTGTGTGTGTGTGTATCTGTTTATCTCTGTTATGTGTGTGTGCGCGTCTGTTTCTCTGTGTTTGTCTGTTTCTGTGTGTGTCTGTTTCTCTCTCTCTCTGTGTGTGTGTGTGTGTGTGTGTGTGTGTGTGTGTGTGTGTGTGTGTGTCTTGTATGCAGTGAAAATGTCCTATGCACATGGAGGTCAGAGGCTGATTACAAGTGTCTTTTTTAACACTTCACTTTCTATCTTACTGTTTGAAGCAGTCTCTCACTGAACCTGGAGCTCACCAGCTGGCTTGCTTGGCTGTCCAGTGAGCTCCATTGATCCTTCAGTCTCAGACATTTCCTGAGCTGGGGTTTCAGACACATGTACTTGTGTGCTGCAGATCTGAACTCAGGTGTGTGTGCAGCAAGCTCATTACACTAACTGAGCCATCTCCCAAGATCCAGGAGGAAAGCTGTCAAAAGGGAAGTTTCCAGGCATCGAAGAGTTAAAAGATCACTGTCCAACTGCATACAACAGTACTCCATGTGTGGAGGAGTAAGAAAGGAGATGTGGTAACCAGAGCCTTTCCCAGTGAGATAAGATAAAGAGCTTAGATGAATTAGTCAGTGTGGTTCTGCACATAGTAACAGGTTTGGATGACAGAGGGCGAGGCAGCTGTTGAAAAAGACAAGACGTTTCTACAAGAGAAGTGGGTTGCATGCTTCAGAACACTGTGCTCTGTGGAAAGAAGAGCATATCAATTAGGTGGAAAATTGGACACTGTTAGGAATATATGCAGTGGGGGGAGTGCAGTTCCACATATGAAGTCAAAACAAGCCTCTATTCTGGTGGAAGAGCATTCCCGGGGTATGTGGTGAAGCTTTCAGCTAACAACAAAAAATGTGTTTCTATTTGAGCAATTAATACACGAATATATTTTCCTTGGAATGGCTGTAACATATATAGGGCAAAATCAAATCCTCTCAACTGTTCCTTACCCAATGTTTTTTAAAAAGTTGTTTGTGTGTTTGTGTGTGTGTGTGTGTGTGTGTGTGTGTGTGTGTGTGTGTATGTGTGTGTGTGTTTGTGTTTGTGTGATGTGAAGGTCAAAGACAAGTCTTTAGGAATTGAGTTGGTTTTTTTTCCATGTTGTTTTGAGTCAGTGTCTTTCTTGTTTCTCCTGCTGTACTGCATATGCAACTTCTGACTAACTCTTCCATCTCTACCTCTCATCTCACAGGAGTGTTAGGATTACAGATGTGATCAATGCGGCTACTCAGACTGGTGCAACTGTCACTTTAACCAGCTGAGTCATCTCACCTTCCCTAACCAATTTTAGCCATCCTCCACAATTAATGTCTTTCCAAAAATTGAAATGCAGGTATCACTGTTGAGCAAGATGATAAAATCAGAAAAGAAAGCTTGGAAAAATAACGAGGATCGACTCCTTTAACTAAGCAACTGTGGAGCCCTGCCGTTTCCATGTAAGGTATTAACTTGCTCAGCCAACATGCCCTGAGTAACCACTAACTCCTGTTATGAACATAGCAATGGCCTCAAGGGCATTACCACCTCTAGCCTTGGCATCATTTTCTACGGTGTACTGATTAGGAAATGGAGACTCAGAAAAACTACACAGTTCACCCAAGGTTACTTTCAGTTAAGAAGCAGTGCTGGGATTGAGATCCAGGCATCTCTTCAAAGCTGAATTCTCCTTCTACAACCACCCAGTGGCTTTCAAACCAGGTATTTTAAAAGCAGAAGTCTTCAAAACACCTGTATGAAAATGCCCTTATAAGATAATGCTTTAAGACCAAACTAGACTCCCTTAATATAGGTGACAATGGTGTGATTGGGACAATATATGAGGCCACAGGCCTAACAAGACCTAACATTAATGTACAAACTGACTTAGTGGAGCCCATTCTATATGGAGAGATACCATGCCCAGCCTAGACATGCTCATCCTAGGGGTGTGGGGATGGAGAGGTGTCTTGGTCCTGCCTAAACTAGATGATGGGACAGACTTAGTAGACTTCCTATGGGAGGCCTTACCCTTTCTGTGGAGCAGATGGGAGAAGGGGCAAGTGGAGGGAGTGGGAAGAAAGAAAGGAGGGAGAACTGGGATTGGAATGTAAAAAAAATTAATAAATAGGGGGAAAAGATAATGTTTACATGATTATGTCCTTATAACCTACTTCCATGTGCAATAACTGTGAATCAATGAAAATGTTAAAGAAATTTAATTAATGAATGAAATTAAGTCTGTAACTCAATACAGAAAAAAAATGTAAACATGGATGGGCTCTGGTTCCTTTGGTGGACTAAGAAGAACTTGGGGTTGGTAACGTAGCTCTGAGTAAAATGCTCGCTTAGCCTTTTCCAGTATTGCATAAACCAACATGGTGGCTCATGCTATTTGTTCCCAGCACTCAGGAGGTATAGATATGAGGATCAGAAGTTCAAGGACATCCTCAACTACATGGGGAATCTGAGGGCAGCCTGGGCTACAAGAAACCTGTCTCAAAACAAACAAGCAAGCAAACAAGACCTCAAAACAATAAGAACAAAAATTCATGATTTTTTTTCACCT
Source organism: Cricetulus griseus (assembly GCF_003668045.3). Taxonomy (NCBI): domain Eukaryota; kingdom Metazoa; phylum Chordata; class Mammalia; order Rodentia; family Cricetidae; genus Cricetulus; species Cricetulus griseus. The sequence continues at coordinate 63,281,225 of NC_048598.1, forward strand.
GAAGGACTAGGTGAAATTACTAATATGAAATACCTGATTAGTCAACAGCTTAGGGACAAATAGCAAACATTAATGTCAGTAGAGATCATCAAAAAAGCTTTCTTAGTGGAGAGAAAAACATTAATTCAATGAACAATTGGATGTTGCTAAGGATATACAAAGTGGTGGAAGTAGAGCCCAAACACCAGCTCTGCTCCTTCCAAGCTGTAGGACTGTGCCTTGTCCTACATCAGGAAGATGGAGGTATTAGTGGGTCTGTGTTGGTTAGCTTTTTGTTAACTTGACACAAGCCAGGGTCATCTGGGAAGAGAGAACTTGACTTGGGAAAATGTTTCCATCAAATTTTCCTGTAGAAAATTCTATGGGACATATTCTTGATTAATGATTGATATGGGAGGGCCCAGCCCACTGTGGGCAGTGCCATCCTTAGGCAGATGGTCCTGGATGGTATAACAAATCAGGCTGAGAAAGCCAAGAGAAACAAGCCAGTGAGCAGCTTTTCTCCATGGCTTCTGCTTCAGTCCTTACCTCCAGGTTCTTTTCTTGACCTCCAGCCTTGGCTTCCCTTGATGATAGACTCTAACCTGTAAGATATAATAAATCCTCCCCCCACCCAAGTTTCTTTTAGTCAGTGTTTTATCACAGAAAAAAATCAAACCAGGATAGAGTCCCCTCCTGTGGTAGGTAGAATTCTAAGAAAGCATCAAGACATCTGCTTTATGGTGTCCTACTCCACCCACCCAGCTTGCAGGTTATCTGGTGTAGCAGTTAATTTTTGATGCTTGATAAAACACCATGGCCAAAGCAACGTAAAGAAGAAACAACTTATGGAAGAGTTTGTTTTGACTTACAGTTCTAGAGGAGGAATCATATTGGGGTGGGGAGAGACCTGACTCTCATTTTTCCAGATTTCTCTGGAGGGTTCTAAAATTTTTATTCCCTTGAATGTCCTGACAATACTCCTATCCATCAGTTTAATAAATCACTCTTCTTTGTAGCCAAGTTTTGTTGTTGTTGTTTTTAGTTAAGTTCTCACTCTGTACCCCTGCCTGGCCTTGAATTCCTGGGCAATCCTTCTGCCTTTGACTCCTGAGTGTCAGGATCATAGGTGTGTGAGACCACGCCCAGTTCAAAGGACCTTAAAAATATCTGTCATAATGTTGATTTACTGATGCGTATTATTGTCAAATATTAAGCTACTAATGTTACATGTTTTAGTTTTTTTTTAAATTTTCACAACACAATGAAATGAGTTGCTGCAGTTTGAATCTTCCTCCCTCCCTCCTTTCTTCCTTCTCTCTCTATTTTCCTTCCTTCCTTTCTTTTTTCCTTTGACTCTCATATCTCTAAACTAGGCTGGCCTCAGACTCACCCTGTAGCATGAGGATAACCTTAAACTTCTGGTTCTTCTGTCTTCACCTCCAAATGGTGGCGTTAAAGATATGAGCTACCAATCGTGGTTTATCTGGCACTAGGGCTTAAACCCAGGTCCTTGTACATGCTACGCTGTGCACACCTTTTACCCGCTATTTAAAACTGACCCTCAGGTCAAGTCCCCAAAGATGGCCTTGTGGGTGGATCACTGGACCTCTTTATTCGTCTTTCTAATGTGACCACAATGTCAACTAAGCTGCATTCCCAGCCCTTAGTCTGAATCTCTTTGTCCTCTCCAGTTTCGTGCGTTGACCAGTTAATCCCTAAGGTAGGACAAAAGGAGGTGTTCATCTCACGAACAGAATAATGTTGGTGTGACAGGGCTTATTGGGATGGGTCTTCTGCTCCAGCTGCTCTTCCCTGTAAGGAACAACATCCATCCCCTCTGGAGATGCAGCTTCTAGATTTCATCTTGAAAAAGACCCAGTCCTCTCCCCCAGTGTCAAACCTAAGGGTGCCTTGATCTTGGACTTCCCAGTCCAGAACTGTGAGAAAAAAATTCTGTTCATTATAAATCACCCAGTCTGTAGGGTTCTGTTATAGCTGTGCGAAATGAACAAAGCCATGGGTTCTAATTTAGTCTTATCAATTAACAAATGGAGAAACCAAGTTTAGAGTATTGTCCTTACTGGCCCAAGATCACATGTTCTGTAAGAGTGAGACCTGAATTTGACATCAACTTCTGAACCTAACATTATTTCTAATGTCAGAAATGAGGATATGCTACAGAGACATGTATACCCCCTTGCTTTGGCTATCAGGCCATTAAGATAGTGACCCCCCAAGAAATTGGAATTTCCCAGGGAATCTCATGCTAGGAGAAGGGAAAGGCTAAACTCTGGTGCCAGCTGGAGAAGGAACTGTCTCCTGGAAAGAGGTTTCTTGCTGTTCTGATAATTTATTAGACTGCCTTGCAAACACAAGCAAACTAGAGCTGAGATGTCAATGGGTTAGTGGGGAGAAGGACCACACCTTATCCAGGACTGATTAACTGTGCACACCTTTTACCCTCTATTTAAAACTGACCCTCAGGTCAAGTCCCCAAAGATGGCCTTGTGGGTGGATCACTGGACCTCTTTATTCGTCTTTCTAATGTGACCACAATGAGTAAATTTCCTTTCTCAGCTTTTCACTACCACTTACCTGCTTATTTGGTCTGTTGAGGATGGACAGCTGAGTCTAGCTTGATAGGACTGCCAGGGGCCAGGCTCTGACCCTAACAACTCCAGCAATGATTTTTGGCAGGACTGCCCAATATCTTGGAATTTTACTGAGAGCAGACAGTAGAGGCCAACTACCTTTAATTCATAAAATCAATAGTGAAGTGATAATGACGAACAGGGAGAAAGCACTTTTCATGGATGTCATGTGTCAAAATAAAAATCAACATGCTTCTAACTGAAACTCAAAAAAAGCAGAAGTTCTAGAAAGTTCCCCCAAAGAAAGAAATGCCGAGTAGACATTAATTACTAATTTTAGCAGCCAAATGCGTAATAGATGTTTTATTGTAATAAATGTGTGAAGAAAATCTGTATTTTCCCCTAGTTTAATTGTGACCTTCATTTTCATAAACTAGTTTTGTTTATTAAGTCCTAAGCTCCTTAGTAATGAATTCCCTCATGAAGGGATTTTTAGAAGATGAACCTGGAAGAGGTGAAAAAAAAAATTGGCTTTGCATAAAAAAGGAGAAACAAAACTATAGTTTTTTTTAAAAACCATGTGCAAGGAAAAGAAGCTGTGAGTATAGGAAATTTCAATTACATTGGAGTAATACTTAAAATTTACTTCTTGATTTAAGCAGAGGAATGTTGAGCTGTGTGTACTTGAAAATGAGTAAGAGGGGCCAGCAGAGGTGACGGCCCATTAAGTCAAGTGCTTGCTTTGAAAGTGCAAAGACTATTTAAAACAAACAAACAAACAAACAAATTCAAAATAAAAACCTGTTGTACCTATTTTGTATAAAACTGAAGGGGGCACATGAAGAAGGATACAAGTGTGTGGAAGTCAGAGGACAACCTGATGAGTCTGTGTTCCCCTAATGTGTTGTTCTGGGGAATTGAACTCAGGTCATCAGGTGCAGCAACAGGTATTTTTAACTTTTGAGCCCTCTCACTGCCCCACAAAAACTTGATTTGCATCCCTTTGAACTCACAGAATAGAAAATCTGGGTATGGTGGGTGTGTGCTTGTCACCTCAGCTCCGGGGAGTGAGTGAGTGAGTGAGTGAGTGAGTGAGTGAGTGAGAGAGAGAGAGGCTAAAAATGGGCTTCAGGGTGGCTCAGTGAGTAAAGGTGCTTGCTGCCAATCCTGATGGCCTGAGTTTGACCCCCAGGTCCTATACAGTAGGAGGAAAAAGCTGACTCCCACAAGTTGTCATCTCCCTATAAAACAGTGCTCACCCATGACAGTTACTCCTCAACCTCCAGTGTCCACTTTCCTCTCTGTGTATTTATCTCAGGCACATTTTAAATCCAGCTGACTACGGGAAACTACCCTGTTTCACATAACAGTCCATCAGAAAGAAACGTTCCATACATGGTTGAATCATCTTCAAGTTTAAAGAGAAATCATTTCTACAATGTTTGCAAAGAGCAAGAAGAAACGGAAAGGAAAGTAGATAGGTTAATTGCAGGATGTAGTAAAAAAAAAAAAAGATAAAGGTGTAAATAATTTATTAGCATGCACCATGGCTCAAGAAGGGAATGGTAACTTAGAATACTGCATACATGTAGTTTCTTGGGTCAATGGTCTATTACATTAGAGGTGAAAATATCCCATCTATGCTGCTGAGGACTAAGCCAGATCTCACTTGTGATAGGCAAGTGTTCTGCCATTGACCACACCCTCACTTTTTCTTTCCTCTTCTTTCTTTGTATGTGTACATGTGTGCATGCACATATGTGCTTATGCATGTAGAGGCCAAACTCTGACCTTGAGGGGTCTTGCTCAGTTGTCATCCATCTTAGTTTTTGAGACAAGGTCCCTCACTGAGCCTGGAGCTCCCCAATTCAATTGCACTGGCTGGTCAGTGAGCCTCAGGGTCCTCCTGTCTTCACCTCCTCAGTGCCAGGACTACAAGAATTCACCACCTCACCGGGCTTTCTTATTATTACATTTTAATTTATTTATTGTGTGGGGACATGTGTATGCCACAGGGCACATAAGGAGGTCAGAGGTCAACTTGGAGGAGTTGATTGTTTCTTTCTTCCATGTGGGTTCTGGGAATTAAACTCCAGTTATCAGGCTTGGCAGCAAGTGCCTTTATCCTGCCAGTTGACCAATACTAGCTTTAAAAAAAAAAAAAAAAAAAAAAAACTGTAGGTTCTGGAGGAATCAAATTCATGCTGTGTTGCAAGCACTTTACCTACGGATTCATATCCCCAACCCTCTTTTTCCTTTTACAGTTTTTAAAAATAATTTTCACCCTATGTTTTTATAGTCTACATTTTTTGACAAGTGTGTGCCAATGTCATATGGACACATGATTATAAGAGTGTCCACGACCCAGTGTACTGGCACATGCCTTTAATATCAACACTGTGAACTCCAGGCTAACCTGATCTACATAGTAAGTTCCAGGCTAGCCAGGGCTACACAGTGAGACCTTGTCTTAGATAAAACCAAGCCCTTTTCTGGCTATTACAAATAATGTTGCTATGAACATAGTTGAGCAAATGTCCTTGTGGTTCGAGTGTGTATCCTTTGGGTATTTGCCCAAAAGTGGTATTGCTGGGTCTTGAAGTAGATTGATTCCCAATTTTCTGAGAAACTACCATTCTAATTTCTAATGTGGCTGTACAAGTTTGCACACCCACCAGAAATGAAGCAGTGTTCCCCTTTCTCCACATCCTCTCCAGCATAAACAGTCATCGGTGTTTTTTTGATCTTAGCCATTCTGATCAGTTTAAGATGGTATCTCAGAGTTGTTTTGATTTTCATTTCTCTCATGACTAAGGATGTTGAGCATTTCCTTAAGTGTCTTTCAGCCATTTCCCCTCAACCAAAGAATGGATAAAGAAAATGTGGTATATTTGCACAATGGAGTATTACTCACCGTAAAAAAACAATGACATCTTGAAATTTGCAGGCAAATGGATAGAACTAGAAAAAAACATCCTGAATGAGGTAACTCACCCCCCCAAAAAAACAAACATGGTATGTACTCACTCACGAATAGCTATTAGACATAAAGCAAAGGATAACCAGCATGCAGTCCACAACCCCAGAGAACCTTCGTAACAAAGAGAACCCAAAGAGAGACATACATGGATCCACCTAGAAGTGGGAAAAAAAGACAAGCTCTCCTGAGTAATTTGGGAGTGTGGAGGGTATGGGGGAGGGTGGAAAAGCAGAGGGGAGGAGGGAAAGGGAATGAGGAAAATGTATAGCTCAATAAAAACAAGTTAAGAAACAAAAACAAGAACAAACCCTGGTGCTGAACACGGGACTGTGAGAGCCAGGATCCTGCTGCTCCCTCCTGTCTTCAATTCAAACTTTTCCTTTGACTTAAACCTTGGAGCAAGTCTGAGTTTTTAGCATCTACAGTGTTTAATTCTTCTGGATGCTGCTTCCCTATCGCTAAGCAATACATCTACATTATTGCCACTTCTTTATTTATCGAGATGAGATGTTATCTGGCCAAGACTTCCTTCCTGGTCTGTTAGATGAGAGCTCCATCCTCTTACACCCCCTCCCTCTCACCGCGGATGGTTCAGTTCCCCTATTGCCGTTTTAGGAAACCCACTTCAGTTTTTGTGACTTCTGTAATAACACCCTTTGCTTCCTGTTCTGTTAAATACAGTCTGTATGTCAGCACCACATTCCGTGTGAGTTTCTTCTTTCACTTCCAAAATTGTTTTATTGCTGCTTTTGTAAGATATCAATAGTTCAAGAAGTGGGTAGGTAGAGAGACAGAGACAGAGAGAAACACAGCAACAAAACCACTAGTAGCACATCCAGCTGGGCATGATGGTACACACCTGTAATCCCCATACTTGGAAGCCGGAGACCAGAAGATAGTGAGTTTGGGGCTGTCATGGGCTACATAGTAGAGTACAGTTGCAAACATACAAACAATCAAAACAGCACAATGAAACACGTTTTAATAATGATTTCTGTGTGTGTGTATGTGTGTGTGTGTGTGTGTGAGAGAGAGAGAGACAGACAGACAGACAGACACACAGACACACAGACACACAGACACACAGACACACAGACACACAGACACGCAGAGGCAGGGAGAGAGGAGGGGTGTCCAGGGTTGTAGCTTAGCAGAGTGCTTGCCTAATATACATGAGGCCTTGAGTTCCATCCCCAGCCTACATAAACTGAGCATGGTAATGCATGCTATAATCTCAGAAGGCATCGGTAGGGGCAGCATGATCTGTAGTTTAAGGTCATCCTTAGCTACATAACAAGTTCAAGACCAGTTTGGGTCACAGAAGACCCTGCCTAAAAGGAAAAGACAGAAAATGTGAACTAGTCCATGCATTCAGGCAAGAAGAGAAAGTGGTATAAGAACACACATCTACCTACCACTCAGATAATCAAATATGACATATCTATTCCTCCTTAAAAATAAAAGAATTACTGATCCATTGATGGCCACCAGACTCACTGTTCTATTTAACTTGTACCACAATAGTTACCTCACTTTGAAAACTTACTTTATCAACTCAGTATGCATCATCTTTTCTCAAGATTCTATACTTTTGAGACGAGGCATGGTGACTCCCACCTTTAATCCTAGTGCTCAGAAGGCTGCAGCAAGAGGACTGTCTTGAGTTCAATGCCAGCTTAGATTACATAGTAAGTTTGAGGCTGCCATAGGCTCCAGACTGAGACCTCACTTCAGGCTTGGTTGGTGAAGAGCTTGCTGAGCAAGCATGAGGGCCTGAGTTCAGAATCCTATAACACAGGTAAGGATGCAACAGTGGGTATCTGTAATCCCACTCTTCCTACCAGGAGATGGGAGGCAGAAGATGGCGAATAGCTGGAAGGATGAGGGCCTGTTAGCCTGTGGCACAAAGCATCATGCAACAGAGACCCTGCCTCAACCAAGTAAACGGTGAAGACCTCACATGTTCACTGGGGCACATGCACCCTGCATATTCTCCCTTGTCTGTTAGGAAGAACTTTTAGCCAGAATTATTTAATAGAAGCACTGCTCGGGTTGGCAAGATGGCTCAGGAGCAAAGATTCTAAGTTTGGGCCCTGGGATCCACATGGTAGAAGGAGAGAACTGACTCTCACCGAGTGGATCTCCCACCTTCACATGTGTCCTGTGGCACACTCAGCACCCCCTAAAAAATACCATTTTATAAAGGGAGGCACACTGCCGAACATCCATCTATATTTTATGATCATATATAAATTATACATAGTGGGTTCGCTGTGGCATTGTCATACACATATACAACACATTTTGATAATATTCCCTCATCATCACTGATCCCCTTTCTCTTCCCAACCAGTCACCCTTCTACTTTGTTTTTGATGATCCTATGAGTTTAATTAGGGTAAGACAATGGGTAAAGAGTTATATACAGAAGCATGTGCAAGGTACCAGTGGCTACAACACTGAAGAAAATGCTTCTTCCATCCCCCAGCCACCATCAAATGCCTATACTGCTCATGGAGGGGCAGAGCCTCTTGGACTCTTCCCACTCAGTCCAACTTTTATTTTAAACATGTGTGCCCATTAGAGAAGTAGGGATGAGAGTCCCAAAAGAATGCACGGGAGGACTTGATGAAAAAGTTAACTGCCACAAAGAGGCAAATCCAAAGACTTGTCTTTATTTCTAGGCAGACTCTAGATATTTGATATGGAATCACACATTTCTGGCTTCTTTCACTCAGCACAGTATTAATGGGATTTCATCCATGTTGCTGTTTAATTTTTATTTATTTGCTTTGTAAAATTTCATTGTACATGATCCTTTCACACAACATTGTGTTACACAGGAACCTTTCACAAGTAAGTACAAATACTCTATGCATAACCCTCCCATACCTCCCCTGCCCCGATTTTTCACACTTCCTCCTGCCCAGAGTCCCCTTTATTCCCCCAGATAGTTTCATTTCTAGGGAAAAGGCAAGAGCTTAGGGCAGGAGCTGGAACAGAGGCCATGGAAGAATGCTGCTTACTGGCTTGCTCCCCATGGCTTTCCCACCCTGCTTTCTTATAGGACCCAGGATTGCTGGCCCAGGGATGGAACTGCCTGAAGTAAACTGGGCCCTTCACATTAATCAAGGAAATGACCCACTGACATACCCACAGTCCAGTCTGGTGAAGGTAATTCCTCAAGTGGGATTCCCTCTTTCCAGGTATCTAAGTTTGTGTCAAGTTGACAAAAACTTAATGGTGACATGCTATAAACAAATTCTTTGGTTTCTTTACAGTTTTTCACAATTTTATACCCCCACACAGGAAATACATGCTACAATACCTCATTTTGTTCATAGTATAATACTCACTCTGGCACACCACATTAAAAAGCTAGCACTTCCATTAACACAATGTCATTCATTCCATTGGTTCTCAAGTGCTATTGTGGCAGATTCCCACTCTTTGTGTGTGTGTGTGTGTGTGTGTGTGTGTGTGTAGGGGGAGGTGTACATATGTGCATAGGCATGTGGAGGCTAGAGGCCAACCTAGAATGTCATTGCTCAGGAGCTTTCTACCTTGCTTTTAGACACGGGGCCTCTCATTTGCCTGGAGATCACTGATTAGGCTGGCTGTCCAGTGAGTCCCCAAGTATCTGCCTATTGATGCTATCCCAGTGCTAGGATTAGAGGGGTGCACCATGTCGTGCCCTCCCAGGGTCAGAAGATGCATTAGATCCCTTTAAACCAGAGCTGCAGACAGTTGTCAGCTTCTGTGTGGGTGCAGGGAACTGAACCAGTGTCCTATGCAAGAGTAGCAAGAGCTCTTAACTGCTGAGCCATGTCTCCAGCCCCTCAGTGAACTTCTATACAGGTTGGAATGTCCATGCTAAAGTCATGGAGCTTTGCTTAGGGGTTTAGACTTTCCCTAGCAGTTACATAGTTATTACCCATCCATGTGGGATGGGAGCTATAATGGGATTAAAATTAGGAAAAAAATATAGCCTTATCCTTACCACTCATCATTACCCTCTCTTACCCTCCTTCCTAAAAGTCATGCATATCACACTTACACCTGTTTATATATATGCATGCATACCCTGTAGGCTAGAATCTATGTATGAGGCGGAACTTGTGCTTTTGTTACTTCTGAGTTTCACTGACTTTGCTTCCTGCCCAGGTATCTTCTCAATGACACCAGGGAACAAGAAGACAAGTTGGGTCCAAAAATGACCAAGGTTAAGGGCGACAGAATGGGTGTGAGCTACATGGGAAGACTTACGCCTCATCACAGGCTTCCGTTTCTAACCCAGCTGTGATGATGATGTTGAAACGATGCATTGTAGTGCACAAAGTGCTTTGGTGAGCTATAAAGAAAGGCAACATGATGTAAGATTCCATTAGTACCGCCTGACTAACCAACTGTGGGAATGGAATGATAGCTAGGTAAATTTCCGAAACTTAATTTCACCTCAGGGAGCAGGGGTTACTGGAACAGTATGGGAAACAGCCTTTGGTTCAGTCAAAGAATCTTTTTTATGAGAGTGCTACCACTAGCTTGCTTCCTGCCTGTCTCATATTAGAAAGAAAAATGTGATAATGATGATCTGCTGAAGAAGTCTGGATTTGTGGTTACACATCTCTGTGGCTAAGTGGGTGGTCACATCCAATATATTGGATCATCTCGAGGTCACAGTATGCAGGTGTCTTGTGACCTGCCCAATAGGCAACTGTATTATTAGCTGGAGGGCTGACAGGTTCCCTGTTTCAGCAGGTGTCTGAGAAATGGCATTTGGTGGCACTATTGGAGGGTGTGGTGATTCTCTGTGGCAGGGCTCACATGGAAGAAGTTGTGCTCTTGTGTGCTATTTGCAATGCACACAGTTAGTCTACTTTTCTCCCTGACAGGGACTCATGTAGCCCACCCTGGCCTTGAACAGACTGTTTATGTTGTGCTGGAGACTAAAGAGCACTTTACCAACAGCTTCCCAACCATCTCTACTTTAAAAAGTGTGTGTGTGTGTGTGTGTGTGTGTGTGTGTGTGTGTGTGTGTGTGTGTGCGTGTGCGTGTGTGTGCACGTGCGTGTGTGTGCACTCCTGTTTGTGACATAGTACATGTGGAGGATAACCAAGAGGTGTCAGTTTTCTCCTTTCACCAGGTGGGTTCTGGGAATTGAACTCAGGTCAGCAGGTTCAGCAGGAACTACCTTTATTTGCTGATCCAGGTTGTCTGTCTGGATCAATCCATTTCTACTTCCATCTACAATAGTGGTTCTCAACCTTCTTAAAGCTACAACCCTTTAATACAGTTCCTCATGTTGTGGCGACCCTCAACCATAACATTATTTTTGTTGTTACTTCATAATAGTAGTTTTGCTACTGAATGGTGGGTGTTTCAGTTCCTAAACCATTGGAAATATGTGTTTTCTGATGGTCATGACCACAGGTTGAGAACCACTGATTTAGACATCAGAGCCAGCCTATGTCTCCCCTGTCCTGGTGACTCCTACTTCTCTGAGTCTTGAACACTCATTCAATGCATACTACACCTCAGGGATTCAAAATTGTACTTAAAATGTTCATAATTGAGATTAAGGGGAAATTATCACCAAACAGGACAGGACAGATGTTACTCTGTAGGCAGAGCTTTTCTTTGGGACTACTGGTCTGCTCTGTCTTGCCAACTGCTCCCAAATAACCACATAGAGACTTACTACTAATTATAAATCCTTGGTTGATAGCTTAGGCTTGTTACTAAGTAGCTCTTACAACTTAAATTAACCCATATTTTTTTATCTGCCCTCTGCCATGTGGCCGTACCTCCTTACAGCATCGCATGTTTATTTTTATTTTCTCTGAATCTCCTCAAGACCTGGAGGCTCCACCCTCCTCCTTCCCAGCATTTTCTCTGCCCCAACAATCCTGCCTAGCTATTGGCCAATCAGCTTTTTATTAACAATGAGAGCAACACATCTTCACAGTGAAGGGAAGGATTATTCCACAGCATTACTCAATACATATAATGTTCAAAGTCAAATGTTGTCTGCCTTCAAAGCCACCTCTGGGTCATTGAGACGGCCCACTGGGTAAAGGCAGTTTAGCCAGATGTCTTGAATTTGATCCTCAGAGCCCACATAAAGATGAAAGGAGAGAACTGACTCTAAGATGTTGCCATCTGACCTCCACATACACACCATGCATATTCTTTCCGATAGTAATAACAGTAACAACAGCAACAATAATAAATAAAATAGGGCCTATGAGATATCCCAGCAGGTACAGGCACCTGCTTCCCAAACTGATGACCTGATTTCAAGCCTCCAGACATGCACCGTAGGAGAGAACAGATCCCTGCAAATTATCCTCTGTCTCCTGTACATGAATTACAGCACATGCATACACATACACACTTGCAGAAATAATAAACTAATTAAATTAGTTTTTAAAATTGTTCATAGCCTTTGGTGCCCTTTAATAGCCTCAGTAGGCCATAGTGGGTCCCCTGCTACTAGTGAATGACCTGTTTATCTTTCTATGACATAGAGAACCAGATAAGTATCCAAACTTTGAGTTTTTTTTTTTCCTACCTCTTACAATGTTACCTTGTTGAATAATTTGGAAATACACGAAGCTAATGAACTTGGCACTGACAGTAATACAAACCTGTTATCTCAGCACTCTGGAGGTGGGGACAGGAGTTCAAGGTCATCCTCCACTACATAGCAGATACCAGAGCAGTCACAGATACCTGAGAGCCTGTCTTGGGAAAGAGGAGGAGGAGAAGGAGAAGCAGGAGGAAAGAGGAGGAAAAGGAAGAAAAGACGGAGAGGGAGGAGAAAGAGGAAGGAGGAAGAAGAGCAGAAGTAGCTAATTATGTCAAATGCGTTACTGATTTTGATGCGCACAAAGCAGTAAATAAAACTTACACTAGAGAAAGCTCCTCTGTGCTGGCAGTCACTGGGATTCAGGTGAGGCCATGCATCTGAAAGTACTTTAAAGTGCCACACCGCTCAGAGGGAGAAAGAAAAATCTGAAACATCGATGTTCCTGTTGGGGCCTCCTCTTCGAGCAGGAGTGGTTTCGAGAGTGGCTCCTTGTTGAAAAAGCAACTTCTCATGTTTATTTTCTGCCGGGGCAGGATCCAGGGGGAACAAAATTAGCCTCTGGGAGAAGAATTCTCCAAGACAAATGAGACTGCTGGCACTGTCTAGATAGTTTTAAGAAAATGTATAGCAAGCTTGCTAAAGCCATATAATCCGAATCAAACATTCAGTATGCCTGGAGACTTCATGCCAGTGAAATATTTTTACCTAAAAAAAAAAAGAATCAATTTTTATTTTATCTTTTGTAGGTATTCAAGCTGCTTCCATCTTAGTTCTTTGTGCCCTGGAAAATCTCCCTCCATGTCCTCTTGCTTCTCTTTCCCATGTGACACCGGTTGAGCTTCTTAGAAGCATTATTTTACTATTCCTTTTGCTGAGAACCGTTGGAGCCTATAAGGCATCTGCTGGGAAATCTTCCCTTTCCCTGCATGTCTGTACACATTGTGTCTGTTTCCTTTGTTCTTTGTTCTCCTATTCATTCCAACCCCACCACCGGAGATGTTCCCATTATGATTTCAAATATAGAACCATTTGCTGCTTTCCCACTAGGCAGATTAAAGTGCCTCTAATGACAGCGGTTCTCAATCCCTTCCTTTCCATCACATTTCATTTTTTTTTAACTCTACTCTCATCTACTATGCTACTTTAAGATTTGCTTTGCTTTCGAGTTAAGGATTCCATGCTATCATCCCAGGCTGGCCTCAAACTTGCTATGCATCAGAACCTCACATTTCCAATCCTCTTGTCTCTAGCTCCCTCATGTTGGAATTGTTGGCACAGAGTTCCACACCTGGGTCCTGCACTATGGAGGTGGAGCTCAAGGCTTCATGGATGCTAGGCAAGCACCCTATCAACTGAACTAAATCCTTGGGCCCTGCCACGAAATTTTTAAAAACATTTTTTGTTTTTAATTTCTAGGCAAAGTTTTGCTATGTTTCCTAGGCTGGCCTGACACTCCTGGCTCAGGTGATCCTCCTGCTTCAGCCTCTCCATAGCCTGGACTGTAACTGGGCCGAAGAACCCATCTGTTGGTGGAGGTTAAATAATGGCCAGCACCACATCTGTGCTTAAAAGAATTACTCCATGTACTGGAACTGTTTATCTAAGTCCCAATAAAGATGGCAGGCAGGTTGGGCACATAACTGACCCAAAGATCTATAAAGTGGGACACTGTCACTGATGGACGTTGTACCTGGCATAACCTGTGATTTAAAAAATATTATAACTATTTAGAGAGCGTGTGTGTGTGTGTGTGTGTGTGTGTGTGTGTGTAAGCTTGCTGAAGTGTGTATGTGGAGTTCAGAGGACAACTTTTAGGAGCTGAGTCTCTCTCTGCACTACGTGGGTCCTAGGGATCAAACGCCGTTCATCAGGCTTGCAGGTCAAATGCCACTGAGCCCTCCCCTGCTGGTAACCTGTGATTTTTACAATAGTTATGATAACCATCATTATAACAGCTGATTATGTACTTATGACCCCTCTGAATTCTTCTAGTTCTTGTAAATTACACTACTGATAATCACCATGCAACCAATCTCTGCTGGGTGGTAAGCTGCAGGTGCTGCGCCCCAGGCTGTGATTTCTTTGCCTCTATTACTTCTAATTTCTGTGATAACTGGAGAAGATAAAGTGACTATTCTTAGGTAGTCTGTGAGGACATTTCAGATTAAAAGGAATGTTCTGGATCTTTCCACCTTTAAGTGGTTGTGCCGCTGCTGGCATCAGTCCTATCTGCCCAATCACTGCCGTGCTCACATCAGTTTTTAAGAGGTGATTCTTCAAAAGTTTTGCAAATCAGTTGTTTAACACTGCCATTATTAAACACTAAACAGTAGCTGGGGAGATGCTCAGTCAGTAAAGTGCCTTCTGTACAAGCATGAGGACCCAAGTCTTATTCCTCAGAACCCATTTTAAAAGCTTCGGCATGGTAGTACACACTTGTAATCTCAGTGCTGCGGAGGCAGAGATGGGAGGAGGCCTGGAGTTCCCTGGCCAGCCAGACCAGACTATGGGTGAATCACAAGCTGGTGAGAGGTTCTTTCTCAAAAACTAAGGTTGATGGTACATGGGGAAACAAACTGAGGTTGTCCTCTGGCCTCTGCCGACATACAAATGCATGTCGTATGCAAGCATGCAAGTGAACACATACATGTCACTCACATGGGAGGTGACTTGCACATGTACACATACATGTCACACACAGCAGTGGGGAGTGACAAAAACCCCTAGAACTGAAGGGATGGCTTGGTAGCTAAGAGCATTTGCTATTCTTTCAAAGTAAGACTTTAGAGGCCAGCAGCCATGTTGGACACCTCACAACTGCCTGTAACTCCAGCTCGGGGGATCTGAGGGCTCTGATCTCTTTGGGCACCTGCAATTAATGCATGCACCCACACATACACAGTGTAATGGTTAATTTCTGCATCAACTTTATGGAATCTAGAATCATCTGAGAAGAGAGGACCTCAATTGAGAAAATGCCCTCATCAGAGTGGGCTATGGGTCATTTTCTTGATGGATGATTGATGTGGAAGGGCCCAGACTATTGTGGACTGTGCCATCCCTGAGCATGTGGTCCTGAGGCATATAAGAAAGCAAGCAGAGAAAGCCATGGGTAAGCCATCAAGCAACACTCCTCCATGGCCTCTGCTTTAGTTCCTGCCTCCATGTTCCTGCCCTGATTTCATAATGGACTGAGATCAGGGTGTGTAAGCCAAATGAATCCTTTCCCAACCAAATTGCTTTTGGGTCTTGATATTTTATTACCAATAGAAAGAAAACCAGAAAACTAGAATATATATATATATATATATATGTATATATATATATACATATATATATATAATCTTCTAATTATATAGTTATATATAATTTAAAATAGAACTTAATATACCTAAATCACACAAACTTGCAATGAAATTACAAGAAACAAGAAGAAAGAAAATAACTTCTTTAGTTATAGATGGTACTGCACATCTGCAAGCCCAACACTCAGGAGGCTGAGACAGAGGAATGGCAGATTTCAGACCAGACTGGTATGACCTTGTCAATGGATTTTAGTTCTTCCAACAGGTCCAGGTGTCATTCAAATCTCAGTGGAAAACTGATTTCTGTATTGTCTTCCCAAAACATTTTTTTCTAGTTTCTAACAGTATAAGCTCTTACCTCTGCTTGGACTTGTTCACAAGTGGATAGCAACGTATCCCTACAGGTATCCATGAGAGAAGGGTGAAATTCCAAGACCTGATGTCAGACACCTATCATCCCAGCACTTAGGATGTGAAGGTAGGAGAATCAGCAGTTCAAGACCACCCCTAGCTACATAGGGAGTTCCAGGCTAGCCTGGACTATGTGAGATCTAAGGCTTTCCAAATAAAGCAGGCTGTCTGGGTTTCCAGGATCTCCCTTGACATTTTCTTAGGCATGTTCAAGTTTGGCAAGGACCTGAGGAATTGTGTAGTAAAAGAGCAGTGAATGTGTGTGGCAGGGATGTCCAGTAGCCTCTGCTGTCTGACCCTCTGGTCTGCTCTCTGGTTAGGCCCACCCTCTCCTCCACTCTTGACTCTTCACAAGGCTAGTTTCCTTGCTTTTATTGCTTTAAGAATGAAAAGAAAAAGAAATTGACTCTTTCTGAGTGTGTGTGTGTGTGTGTGTGTGTGTGTGTGTGTGTGTGTGTGTGTACTCGAGCGTGCACGCGTGCTCCCCAGCGTGCACAGGTATGCACATGCATGAGTACTTGTATGTTCAGGTGCGGGCAGAGGACAAGGGACAAGGCCAAGTTTCCTGCTCTCCCACTCTCCCTTTTTCCCTTGACACAAAGTCTCTCTTGGAAGCTGGACCTACATAGGAAGCGGCTTTCCAAGCTCCTGTTAGCTATTCTCACTCAAGTCCCCATGCTTGGACAGCAAGCACTCTTACTCAAGGAGCCATCTCCCCAGTTTGATTCTTTGAAATCAGAAATAGAAAAACATTTAAGAGAAGCCTTTGCCTGCCCCCTCCCTCTCCTTTTCCTCTTTCCCTCCCTCCTCAGCCCTCCCTGACATTCTGGTGAAACAGGTTTAATTATGTCACTGGAGTTGGCCCAGGATTCTCAGTCCTCCTGCCTCAGCTTACTGTGTGTAGGACCAGTGGCTAGCACAGCTGAGTCTAGAGGACAGAGCTTTGGCAATTTCAAACACAATGCCTTCTAGCCTCCCCGCCACTCCCACCCCCCCAGGTGTATCAGGATTACCGTAGGTCAGGACCAGACATTTGAACTTCCTAAGACTAAAGTGGCTTAAATTCAGGAGAACCTTGGTGACTTCCCAGACAATGGTTTGCAAAGTAGAACAAGTGGAGAGGTTTGCTTCCAAGCTGAGGTAACAACTGTGCTGAGGCCAGGGTTCCCACAGGCTCTCAGTGTGGAGGAGAGGAAGGAATGGGGAGAGCCGGTGACCTTTCCCAGCCACAGGGCTCAGGAATGAAGGAGGTCAGTAAGCAGAAAAGGGAGAGAGAAAATATGCTCTAAGGGACGGGATGTCAAATGTCTAACTTTTGAGGGTATTGTACCTCCTATTAAGACCTGATAGCCACTTCAGCCACTGACTGGAAATTTCCACCCCCCCCACCCCCCATCTTATGAGTCCATGAAGGCCTCAGAACCCCTAAGTAGCCAAGGACAACCTTGAAGTTTTGTTCTTCCTGCCTCTACCTCGAACGTGCTGGGCTCACAGGCATTTGTCACGACCACGCAGTGCAGCTTTAACTAGTGCTGATGCTGAACTCAGGCTTTGTGCATGCTAGGCATGCCACCAACTAAGTCACATCCCCAGCCATTTTTATCTTATTTACAATGAAAAATTGAAGGTTGTTTAACAAGTATTTACTCAAAAAAAAAAAAAAATCCACATTTTCTTTTTGTTATAAGAATGGGCATACCTCGTGACTTTTTAAAATATGTTGTTTTTAGAAGGGACAACAAATTATGATTTTTTTTTTTTACTTTTTTGCCATTAGTTCATTGTTTTATTTTTGTTGTTTGTTTGTTTTTGAAAGACTATAAATAGAGACAAGCTCTGTCACTGATGTCTCAGAGGGAAGGAGCTGAGCAGACATTTTTCTGACCACAGGTTCTGGCGAGGGACAGTGTGGGGGGGGAAGTGTGTAGGCGGCTATGGAAAGCAGGGAGAGAAGCAGATGGTGACTTCATTTGTATAAATGGCTGCTATGGGTAGAATTTCTCCCCTCCCCCCCAAGAAAACACTAAAACAGTACTCCGGTCAATACCTCCAAAGATGGCCTTACTTACGGATATTACTGTTAGGTCTCAAACAAAGAACACACACCATGTGCCTATTTAATATATCAGAGCAGACCCGGCTACCTGGCTGTTGGGTTCTCCCAGCAATTCTCTGTCCCTACCTGTTACAGGGTGTGGCTGGCAAGCCCCGCCCCCTACCCTAAACAGTGGTGATTGTATTTGAATGAGCTTGTTGGGTGGGGAGATTAAGAAAAACAACAGCAACAAACAGCTGTTTCAGGATGCCCAGGCTGTACCACGGACTGCTGGAATGCAAGAGATCCCTCTACTGAAGTCTCCTGAGTTGCTGGCATCACAGGCATGCACTACCATGACTGGGAGAGTCAGTTACTGGTGTGGCCACACAAAGAGGGGACTGTGCCTGGTAATGACCATGGATGAAAATTCCTGGAAGACTGACTGCCTTGCCCATATGCTGATTAGAACCACAATGATTGTGGAGAGGCTGGAGTGTTGCAAGTCCATAGTCAGTCTTTAGCTATTTATAGCCATTTATTGCATACCTCTGTGTTTGACCTAATATCTTTGTGGCTGGTAGGTAAACACTCTGAAGTATACAAACAGATCCAAAACAAACAATAAGCATCGGGGACCTACAGCAGAGCCACCCCCAGTTTGCTGTAACCAAACTATCTGATGTTTCCACAAATGTGTTTGAAATGTGTCTTTACTTATGACTTCCTTTTTATGGTACTATAAAAACTTCATGAAACCATTACCATGTTAGAACATGACATTTGGGCAAAACCTAATTTTGTGTTCCAGAGCCACGGTCATTCATACTTTGCCTCAGAATAAACCATCTCTTATCCCCTTGAAGGTGAAAGCTGCGTTTTTGCACTGTCAAGAGGAAAGCAGGGGTCATGTGGCAGGGTGGTGAGACCAAGGAAATGAAGCATCAAGTTAACCTGTGAAAGAAAGCAGTAAGGTAGAAAGACTGGAGACCCCACCCACCAAGGCTTCATTCAATAAAACAGAGCATGTATACAAAGCCCCTGATGCTGCAAATTCTGGAGAGGGCAGGTGCCGGGAAAAGGACCAAAAAGCCTCATGACATCCAGTGTGTTGAGCCTCTGACCTGCCCAACCTCTCTGGCCCACTTCCATTCTGGGGACTGCTTTTTTTCTTCTTCTTTTTCCTTAATTGTCTATTTCTATCACTGTCCATTGTGTCTCTGGTTCACCTATTTGTTTCTTCATAAGAGAACCTGGAAATCAGGGGTCTGGGGAGATGGCTCAGTGGTTAAAGTGTCTGTTGTGCAAACACAAGGACCAGAGTTCAGATCCCCAGAACCCATCTACATTCTGGGTGGGCATGGCAGCTCATGTGTAATTGTAATTGCATCCTTGGGGATGCAGAGACAGGGCGTCCCCAGAGCAAGCTGGCAGGGGCGACCAGCCAAATGGTGAGCTCTGAGTCTAACTGAGACTCTGCCTCAATGAATAAGGTAGAAGAGTGATAGACAATTCCCAAAATCAACCCCAGGCCCCCACAAGCAGATTCCCACACACATGTACCCACACATACAAACACAAACAAGATAAAGAAAGAACTTCAAAATCCCCGTGGGTGCCCCATGGACACAGACCTGTGCATGAAAGGGTGGCACAGCCACAGTCTCCAGGCAGATGGCAATACACTGACACCTGGGGAAGACCAGCTTCTGCCTCCTGGCCCTCAAGGAGAATGAACCCACCTGTGCCCAGATTCAGACTTCCCAACTCCTGAACTGGAGCAACAAATTTCTGTCTTTTAAGTCATCCAGCTTGTGGTATTTTTGTCAAGGTATCCCAAGTAAACAAACACATGGGGGGTGAGCAAGATGGCTTAGTGGCTAAAGGTACTTCCTGTCAAGCCTGATGAGATAAATTCAATTCCTGAGACCTATCTAAGAATCAACTTCACAAGTCATCCTCAAACCTACACACACACACACACACACACACACACACACACACACACACACACACACACACACAATAAATAAATAAGTGTAATAACAACAATAGCATGGTGTGCCATTGATTAAAGAATACAGCTAAGGGCTGAGACTTATGACTCAGGGATCGAGTTCATATCTAGGAGGTGTAAGGCCCTGGATTTGATTAAAATCACAGCAAAAGTCAACCAAACAAGAGCACTAAAATCAATGGAACAGGAAATAACATGTACAGGGGCACACACCTGTAATCTCAGTACTCTAAAGGCTCAGTCATGGGCATGGGGACTTCAAGGCTAGCTGGGCCACATAGCAAGACACTGTCTCAGAAAAGCAAGCCAAAGCAAACACAAATATAAAACCCTCATTTTTATTTGTGGCTTTTATCTTTGTCCAGTTTCTAAGAAACCAGAAAAGGCAGGGCCACATTGATCTGGGTGGCCTGCACTGCCACCTGGGCCATGATGTCCTCTGGACTAGGGCTGCTGCTGAGGGACATGTCTGTGATCCTGATAACATCAAAGGCCATGAGATGCCAGGCATCTGGGCCACCATTTGGAGCCATGTTGGTATCTGAGGGCCACTCTGCCATGGTGGCCATGCCAATCTGAGTGGCCTGTGCTGCCTCTTAGGGCCATGGTGACATCCAAGCCCATGCTGCTACTGAGGACTATGTCTGGGTCCATGGTTCTGCCACAGCTAGCTTCTGTGTTGATGTCCTTGGCCCATGGTACCACCAAAGGCCACATGGATGCCTGGGGTCTGGGAAGAAACCTGAGGCCATGCTGGTGTCTGAGGTCCTTGCTACTGCCAGAGCCATACTGATCTGGATGGCCTATGCTGCCACTGGGACTATGATGATATCCAGCCCAAGCTGCTTCCAAGGACATGTCTGGGTCCATGTTCTTGCTGTGGCTGGGGTCTATGATGATGTCCATAGCCCATGTTACCAAAGTGGGTAACAGGAACTGATGTGTGTTGAAATCTGAGGGCTGGGCTGGGCTGAGCCAGTCCTGCCCCTCACTGGCCCTGGGATAGCTGGCCCTGCCCCTCAATGGATACTGCAGCAGGAGAGCTGGCTCCACTCCCCAATGGGAGAGCTGTGCCCCCCCCCATCAGGAGAGATGGACCCGCCCCTCACCATGGGCATGGGAGAGTTGGCAGGGGGACATGAACCTAGGAGGGCTGGCTCTGCCCCTCACCTGAGGGGGCAGATACCACCCAGGCCCACATCCTGGGCCTTGGGTTGGCCCACCCTAACATCAACCCCATCAAAGGGACTGGTCCTGTGGAACTATAGCTGCAGGATCTCCATGACTCAGGGCAACAGCAGGATATTCCAGAAGAGTTTCAGTGAGAGTCCAAGTGATGATTGTGCTAGAGGTCTTGAAGCAGACCAATGACTCATTACAACCGAACATTTTTCACATGGGGTTGATTGAACAAAAGGGTAACACATCGAAGCTCCCCAATGGCATTAGAATGATGAATGAAGAGGTGTTGGAAAGATGCAGGGTGGAGGTGGTTTGTTTGTTTTGGTTTGCTTTTAATTAATTTTTAGGAGTGGCATGCTGCAGGGGTGAGGGGCCGATATGGAGCAACTGGGAGGAGAGTGGGATTGGGATTGGGATGAACGATGTGAAATTCCCAAAGAATCAATAAAGAATTATGTTTAAAAAAAAAAAAAAGAAAGAAAAACAGAAAAGAACTTGCTGAGAAACTAAATATGATAAACCCAATTTTGCCCAAGGCCATGAAACCACAGGCTCAATCTCTCATAATTTAATTATTGTAATGCGCGTGTGCATGCGTGTGCCATGGCACATATGTGAAGGTCAGAGGACAACTCTGTGGAGTCGGTTCTATCCTTCCCCCTCTATGTGGGTTCCAGGTTTGATCTCAGGTCACCAGGGTTACACAGCAAGTGCCTTTTGTTACTACATAAGCCATCTCTCTGGTTTTCAGGTCGTTTTGTTTGGTTGGTTTGGGATTTATTTATTTATTTGTTTGTTTGTTTGTTTGTTTGTTTGTTTATTTTTGAGACAGGATCTTGTGTAGCTGACTTCCAGGCTGACTTCCAACTTGTTCCACAGCAGAGGGTGACCTTGAGCTTCTGTTTCTATTGTTCTGGAATTACAGGCATGCACCGCTGTGCCTGGTTATTTGGTGCTGGGGATCAAATCCACTTTCCCAGCTTAGCTGCACTCCAGTACCTGTTCTGACTTTTTTTTTTCAAAGCCTGTCTCCAAGGATGATGGCTCATAGGTCATTTAGGCTGCTGCTCACCATCCTGGACTCCTCCATATAATAAGCTTCACTTTGTGTGAATTACTGCAGTATTTGCCTCATTAAATGCTTTTGTGTCAGGGAAGGTCCTGTTGTGGCAGAGAGAGCAAGTTTCTTAGGGAGAGCAGCAGGGGTCTTAGAGGGCCTATGGTGTAGAATGCGTTCTGGTACCAACCCTTGGGATGATTGGCCTTTCTTTTCTCTGTGCAGGCAATGCTACTTAGGGTTATTTTAGGCTCAGTGTGGGCATCATTCCTTGTACATGTGCCTCCATCCCCTATGGCTCCTCTACTGAAGGGAGATCAACAAAGAATGAAGGTAAGAATTAAATGAACGAGGCTTGGGGAAAATATAAGCGTCCCTTTGTACCCATTTCAATAGCACGTTTCTTAGTGACTATATCTTGCAGTACCTACATGAGCCCTTCTGGGTCAGGGTAATTATTTTGTCCTTTGCCTACATCTTGCTAGGTATTATCCCAGTGTGTGAGATGGGGTCTTGTTGAGGCAGGCAAGCTCCCGAATCAAGCAATACAGACTCCCATCTCTAAACAATAAGATAGTTGTTTCTACCCTTAGCAAAAATTAAGTTGAGACAGTTTCTGTTCAAGAATATTAGCAACATATCCAACAGGAAGAATACAACAGCTGATCCAGCCTGAACGAGTTTTAGGTGCATGCACAACAAGGTAAAGCTGTGAGATCCTTCTAGGGAGAACCACTTATTTGCCATCTTATGCCTATGCATAATTGGGTGCATAAATTATGCCTATGCATAATTTAATCATATGCCTATGCATATGATTAAAATCAGAAAGGATTATGGGAAAAGATAATCAATAGGAAAATGTAGGCATGATCTAATCTATCAACCACAATAGAGAACCACCCAAACTTCACCCCTTAGTATGTAGTTCCTCCTTCTGTTGAACTCCATAAAAGAAGTAATTGGGGCCCTTCAGCACCCTCTGGTCTGTTCTATCTGTTCATTCTGAATAAAGTTATCTTGCTAGTTTTGCAAATATTTGTGAGTCCTTATTTTCAATTGTTTGCATAAGAGACCAAGAAGCTGGGAACACCTGCCCCAGGCCCTGACCACTGACTGGTACACAGTCAGATTAGAAATCTCCCCAGGTAGATCGCTTGAATCATATCACACAGTTATAAAGATATTACAAGGTAGGGAAGTCAGACTGAGGCAAAGGGGTGCTCAGATGGAAGCAACAGCAAAACACCTCTGCCACCCAGCTCTCTGTCTAGACAGACCAATGGTGAGCCCAGTTAGCTGAGCTTGGAAGCAATCCCCTTTGGCTAGAAGAGGCACAGCAACTAACAGGGTGAGCACCTCTTGGAGGAGCTGCCTGAACTAGAACAGGGAATGGAATTGAAGGAGGAACATGGGGGTGGTGAGTGGAGATGGGGAACTCATACTAACTCCTCTCTTAATGTCTTTCTTTCAGATTTATTAAATTTTTTAAAGTTATGTGTATATTCATGTCTGGGGGTTGTGTGACCCTGAGTGCAGGTGCTTGTGGGTGTGACCATGAGTGCAGGTGCTTGTGGGTGTGACCATGAGTGCAAGTGTTTGGTTGGGGGTGTGACCATGAGTGCAGGTGCTTGGGGGGTGACCATGGGTGCAGGTGCTTGGGGTGGGCAGAAGGGAGTGTTGGATCCCTGGAGCTAGTGTTTCAGTTAGTTTAGAGCCACCTGATATGAGTGTTGGGAACAAAACTTGGGTTCTCTGTAAGAGCATCCTTAACCACTGAGCTAGCTGTCCAGCCTTCCTTTAACTTTTTATCCATCTTTGTCACAAATCCTCTTGAGCATGGGCAAATGATCTGAAGAGACAGTTGGCAGGAATCAGCTGCCTGTCTGTAGATAACATGAGCAGGGAAGGTATGCAGGGCCATGAGAAGAAGCAGGCACCTGAGTATTTCATTAAGGTTAGTGTACAATGGTTCTGGGTAGGAAAAGGCCAAAACATTTCATAGAAA
Organism: Cricetulus griseus; assembly: GCF_003668045.3. Taxonomy (NCBI): domain Eukaryota; kingdom Metazoa; phylum Chordata; class Mammalia; order Rodentia; family Cricetidae; genus Cricetulus; species Cricetulus griseus. The sequence goes on from NC_048598.1 coordinate 63,305,383, forward strand.
CCAAAACCAAGAGCTGGGCAAACATGTGGGGCTCACATAAAGAGTGAAAGAATTGGGATACAGTTACTTGGTAGAGAGCTTTCCTGGTGTTCAAAGCCTTGGACTTGATCCCTAGCACCTCGTACAGCATGGTGTGCACATGTAATCCCAGCACTCAGGATGTGGAGTGTAACGTGTAACTGACTGTGAACTTGACAGGCTCTAGAATCCCCTAGATGACAAACTTTGTATATGTCTGTAAGGGAGTCTCTAGGCTGTGTTCATTGAAGTGGGAAGACCCATTCTAAATGTGGATGGTACTGTCCATTATCTGGGGTCCTGGGCTGACTATAAAGGAGAAAGCTGGCTGAGTACCAGCATTCATTTCTCTCTGCTTCTTGACTGGATGCCACTTGAGCAGCTTCTTCACACTCTTACCACCACTACTCCTCTAACATAATGGCCTGTGCCTGTTTCACCACAATAGACTGTATCATTCTAATATGAGCCCTTCTTTCCATAAGTTACTGTTTTTAGGTATGTTGCCACAGCAATGGGACAAATGACTAACATGTAAAGGGAGGAGGCTCAGGACTCAAGAATACCCATGACTATGAAAGTTCAAGGCCAGGTCGAGATACAACAAAAAAGGGGGAGGGGCCAGAGAGATGACTCAGTGACTCAGGGCACTTGATGCTCTTTTTTCTTTTTTTTTTTTTTTTTTTTTGAGACAGGGTTTGAGACAGGGTTTCTCTGTAGCTTTGGAACCTGTCCTGGAACTTGCTTAGTAGACCAGGCTGGCCTTGAACTCACAGAGATTCACCTGTCTCTGCCTCCTGAGTGCTGGAATTAAAGGTGTGCACCACTGCCTGGCAGCACTTGATGCTCTTACAGAGGGACCCAGGCTCAATCCCGAGTGCCAACATGGTGGCTCACAACTGTCTGTAGCTCCAGTTCCATGGAATGTGTCACTGTCTTCCAACCTTCACTGTTAGGATGCCCACACATGGTTCACAGACATACATGCAAGGAAAACACTCATATATATGAAGTAAATAAGTCTTGAAAAGAAAAATGAATAACTGAGAGTCATAAGTAGCCATGGGTCTGTATATAGGCAGTAAATACATCACAAATTATAAGTAGAGAGGCTAAAACAATCTCCTGACGATGGGAAGAAACAAAAAGTCATGAAATTTCAAAATAAGCGCATATCAAGATATAGAGGAATAAAAAAAAAATCAACAAGTACAGGAGAATAAGGAAGAATTCATCACCCAAAGGTAGAAATTCATTCCGAGTAACTAACTTAAAATGTAGATGTGAGTATAGTGGAATCATGCTTTGCCGGTGAACTTGAGATGGTGGCCTCTCCCTATGGGCATGGCTTCAGGTGTTCAGATGTGACCCCTTATAAGGTAGAGGAGGGGTGGGCTCGCCCTTGGGTTGCAGTGGCAGCATCAGAAGGGCAGTGCTGGAATGACAGCCCTATCATCCTGGGTGCTGGGGGGTCCTAAACTCAGGTGCTTTCCCCACTGAGTCATCTCTGAAGCTCTGCTACTTTGTTGTGCACAATTCACCCCCACATCTGTTTGGGAACTGAATTTTGAAATGGCTGCTCTTACCTGCTTATTTGTCTTTTCTTTCTCAAGAGAGGAGATTATGTTAGGAGTTATAGTTATTTGAATTTTCTGTTGATTTCCTCTCTATATAAATAGGCTGTTCCTATCTAGTACTCCAAAGGCACTTATCTCCAAGGAAGGCAATGATAATAAGTAATAAACAAAGTAGCGATCATCAAATCTATGCACAGAAGGAAAGTGTAGGCACAGAGATTAGCTTACAAATGTGCCTTATACGTTGTCTTCCCTCTGATGTCTGCTCATTGTTCCCGGTAGGGACTACTTTGGAGTTCTTTTATTTACTCCATGTAGCACTGTGTGACAAAAAGGGTAGCTGTACTTCAGAAGTTATATAACACTCTGAAAATAATCTCCCTAGGCAGGTAAGATGGCTGAGCTGGAAAGGAGCTTGCCACCAAGCCTGAGTTCAATCCCCAGAACCAGTCTGGTGGGAGGGGAAAAGGACTTCAGAAATTTTAGTTTTCCTGTTTCCTTTGTCCTTGACCACCACAAGTGAGCTGTGGCATGTAGATACCCCTCACACTCGCACAATCGATAAACGTAACAAAACAAAAAATAGCTGTGCTGAAAATAGTAATATATTTAGATCATAAAATTTTATACGAATAGCTAAATGGAAAGCGTGTCTTAGTTCAAATGAAAGTTTTAAAAATAAGTTTTAAAGCAACATGCACATATATATGTATGTGCATATGTCTGTGGTGTGTGTGTATGTATGTGTGTGTACACAAATGTATTTGTGTGGTATATGTTTGTGTATGTGCTTGTGTATCTGTGTATGTATGTATGTGTGTGTAAAAGCACACATGAATGTTATGTGTGTGTGCATGTGTGTAGTGTGTCACATAGCAAGCACTTTTTGGTGAGACTTGACTTAGAACCTATAGGCAATACTTACCACACTAATGACACAGACATCTGCAGAAAGAATTGCATTTTGCTCCATCTTTGCTCCTTCAGAAATGGAAATAATAAAAGCTCATAGAATTATTAAAATACAGATTTATATAATTATCATCACAAAAATGAGGCCAAAGCCTACTGAGATCTAATGAGGTTGTTGTGGCTATAATTATCTAGTTAATTAATACAATTCAGTCACCTAGACACTGTTAGTGCACACCAAGTATGTGCAAGCACTAGCCTAGGCTCTGAAAACACAAAGAAGAGTGAGCCATGGTTTCTCACTTCAGAGGATGAGACAGCCTGGCTATGGGGCTGTGGGAAGTGACTAGCAGCAGTGTACCAGAAGTAGCTCAAATCAGAGTGTCCCAGGAAGACAGCAGTCCCCAGCCTCCTGGTCCTCAGATCTGAACATCTGGGACTTGGCAAATCCAAATCCCAGGCTCTAACTCAGAGCAAACTCCAGGCCCAACTCCACCTTCAGCTACATCTCTCCTGCTTTCTGCTCACTCCCAGCTCAATCAAAGAAGTCACCTAGCCTTGTAAGTTACACTTCTCTCAACACTCACCTCCCCAGTGTCTCTGCTGTGGTGCTGATGTTCCCCATTTGTGGTGTGTTCCATGAGAACACTCTCCAACTGGGTCTCTGTCTCCTGTTTTCACCTGTTCCTGTGAAACTTTCCATTAGCAAAGGGCTCTGCTTTAAAATGTTATACCCACATTTCCAGAAACTTCTGTGGATCTTCATTGCCTGCACACAGTGTACACCTCAAACTTGGATGTACCTAAGCATCAATAGGGAAAGTTTGTTATTAGCATATATCAGTTATGTATAATAATGGGTTTCATTATGATATTTTATACATTCACATGGTAGGTTTTGATCACATCAACCCTCATTTCCCTTTCTTGTCCCCTCCTATTCGAGCTGATGTCATTCTTCTTCCCATCTGAGTTCCCCTCTACTCTCATATCTTTGTGTGTGAGCTTCATTTGGTAATTTACTGTGTGAAAATTTTATTCCTATGCACAGGACTAAGCAATGTTTGCCCTTCCTTACAGGGTCCCAAATGACAAACTAAAGCCTGAGACAACCAAAGTTCACTCTCGAGAGCCAATGAATTTATGGCTTGCTTACAAAGCATGAGTACCGAGAGGTTACTGACGGGGACTGTGGTTAGTGACAGGTCTGTGGATGACCCCAAAACAGCCTCACTAGAGAGTCTTCACCTGTTATGGATGATGGCTTCCCGATAGCTCATAGATGGAGCCTTCCTTTCTTTGTCTCCCTAAGCCTATGACTCCTCCTAAGGCTCCAAAGCCATATGCAATTGGAGCAAATTTTCACACAGACGGTGGGAGGAGTGGCCAGAACCTCAGATGAGGGTCCAATGGTCACCCACTGAACCATGTCCAAAGGAACAACAACTATGATGTTCCCTTCTCTAAGGGAACAACAATGATCAATATGTCCTCCTGTGCTGATCCTTTGGAAGCAGACGAAACTTGTCTTATGTTCAGCTCTGAGTGTAGTGCCATACAAGTTATTTACAGGAATCTGTGTCAGGGTATGAGCACTTTGCCAGTAGCTGCATCACTGGAGAAAATGTCTGTCCCTATCCCAATGGCCATCAACCTGCCTATAGCTCCTCAGGGAGGGGTGGAGCCTTTAGAGCTCCATCCTGATCCACGATGGGATGCTGACAGGCCTAATCTTGTGGAGGTCTCCAAAGGGAACGAATTTTCTTTAAACATCCACTCTTTCTGAAGCAGAATTTCCAGAAGTGGGCCTGGCCAATCTGTGTTAACAGTTTCTCCAGATGGCTCTGTATTGGCAGCCTAGGCTAGTTGGAGAAGCCGGGTTTTGGAGTCACAGCGTGAAATTCAAACTTAGCACACAAGGGCTTTCATATGACTCTTCCCTGGTACACACCCTACATCAATCAGACTTGTAACTCATCTTTAGGCCTCTGTGTCATTCCACACTGTACTGGAATTACCTTTCTTCTTCCTATCCACCCTGGAAAGCATGCCCTATACCATCTTTGATGTTCCCCCATCTGTTATCTGAGTGGTCCCTACTTATTAGCCCTATGAAAATCCCCTCTCACTGTGCACTTCCATCTGTCTCTATGGGTCTTTCTCTACTGAACTTCGACTCCTCTGGGGTGGGGCTGCACATTACTCATGTCCTCAATCATGGTACCCACCCTTATTCCTGATTCATAGCTGGCATATGATATAAATAAATGAATGAGTGGAGTGCTTGTTATATTAAGACCAGGCACTGACTATGCAAGAAGTGGCTCCTCTTGAACTGAATACTTAGAAAGTTTCTAAAAGATACTGGTGAGTCTAGCTAGCTAGCACAAGCTCATTAGTAGAGTTGACAGAACCCAAATACACTAATGCTGCTACATAAGTATAATTGTTGCTTTGCTTGGTGTAGGATTGATGGACTCTTCAAACATTTAGATTAATGTAATGTTTGGAAGATGTCCAATGTTTTTATTTTTCGTTTGCTTTGGCATTCATTTAGGGATCCTTCCATAGAAAACATATACAGAGTACATCTTTTATTTTTCCCCAAAGTCAACATTTTTTATTTGATGTTTTTTTTCTAATGAAAATATTGTGAAGCCCCAACCACTAAGCAAGAAATCAACACTTAATTTGTACTGTTTAACCGTAGCATGTAAACTGAAGTGGAATTTTAATTAAAGATTTAGTTTTCCATTCTCGATTATGTGTTTGGGTTTGGAAATGTGTGAGGGCAGATGTCTGTTCTTTCTCTTTTACTATTAAATGTGTCTTGTCCACTAAGACACTATGCCGGATTTTACATAACCAATGAGTCTGGTGGTTTTCAGAAGCAGGGTGAGGAATTCCTGTGTGGTGGTTTTCAGAAGCAGAGTGGGATTCCGGTGTGGCTTTTGCTGCTGAAGCTGCAGCATTAGAGTTACATCAAAGAACTTCACTCATTGGTCATGTGATCTTAAGTCCCTTACCCTCTTGGTACCTAGTTTCTTCATTTGCATAAGATGGCTTTTCTACAAAACTATTGCTCTGTGGAATATTCTAGAATATCCTAACTGATACACTGTTAGGGCAATTGACTGACATAAAAGGATTTTCATTCCTTGAATATGAATGCTATAATAATGTAGTCTGCATCAGAGGCTGGGATAGGCCAAACAAAGTAGAAAGTTTGATAAACTTTACTTTGGATAAACTAAAAAAGATAACTAAATTCATCATATCATCATATTATTATGATCAGCTTTATCTCTAATTGGGAGACTTGTTCCTGAAATGTTGGGACTGCTACAAGATATCAAATTATCAAAAGATGAAAATAGATGTGCTAGAAAAAAAAATGTACTCACATCCAGTTCTGTCTTGTCAGACTAGAACCAAGATGAGAAGCCTGAGTGTGTTAAATTTTCCATTTTTTAATTCTTAGTATGTAGTACACACTGACTTTTTACCCAAAGGATTCCACAGTGATGCTTTCATACAAGTATGGATCACATTTGATCATACTCACCTCAAGCTTGAAGATTTTTATATTTATAGTGCGTGAAGAAACCCCAGTCCGTGGACATGCTCAGAAAGGTCTTTACTACCGAGCTGCATCTCCAGCCTGCCTGACTGAGTCCTTTACTTGTGTGTTTTGAAGATAACTTAAGAAGTAGGAGTATGGCTGGCATTGGTGGTGCACACCTTTAATCCCAGCACTCGGGAGGCAGAGGCAGGTGGATCTCTGTGAGTTCAAGGTCAGCCTGGTCTCCAGAGCAAGTGCCAGGATAGTCTCCAAAGCTACACAGAGAAACCCTGTCTCTTGAAAAACAAACAAACAAAAAAAAACAAAACAAACAAACAAAAAAAAAGTAGGAGTATGGGGAAAGCAATAAAAAATTAAAATGAAATATATGACCCACTTTCAGAGTAGTTTAGAAGTAGTTTTGTTAAGAATGGCAGGAAATGTTATGTGGAATTAAAATGTTGGGATATCTACTTTTGGAGGACTCCTCTGCTGCAAGGGGCTGTTGCTGTGGGCTTTAGTCAGAAAATTAGGTCACAGTGTGATTGTAAAGAACTAATGTTTTACTTCTTTATTGAAAGAAGTTTTTTTCATTGTGTGTATCTGTGCACATGCATACACGTGCCTGTGGAGACCAGAAGAAGGTGTCTGATTCCCTGGAGCCGGAATTTAGGGTAGCTATGAGCTGCCTAATGTCAGACCGAACTAAACTCAGGTCCTGTGCAGGAACAGCAAGTACTTTCAATCAGGGTGCCATTCTTCCAGCCCCCCTTTTATTTAAAAATATAATGAAAGTATTCTAGAGCATTTTTGCCTCCAAGTTGTTAAGACTGCTGTATTTTTACATGCTATTCAACTCACCTACAACTAAAAAAAGTCACTGTAACTTACTGTTTGTGTTTTCCCTTTCAAATCTGTACATTTTACTCTTGATACTAATATTTATTAATATTAAAAGCCTGGGGCTGGGCTTGTTACTCTTGTAGAGGACTCAAATTCAGTTACGAGGACCAGAATTGGGCAGCTCACAACCACTTGCAACTCCAGTTCCAGGGTAGGAACTCAAGGCATGTACCCAAAGGCAGGTTTACTATTCCATGCAATAACACCCATAGCAAGTTATTACAGCAGGAACCACTGAGGAACACTGCTTGCTGGTTTGAACAGGCTTATGGTTAGCTAATGTCTTACACAGTCCATGGCTGTGTGCCTATGGAATGGTACCACCAACAGTTGACTTGTCCCCCCTGCATCAATTAACAACCAAGATAATTACCCTATAGGATAATTTGATCAATGTAATTTTTCAATTAAGGCTTTTTTCTCAGATGACTTTAGGCTGTTTTGTTTGTTCTTCTGTTTTTGTTTTTTGATACAGGGTTTCTCTGTGTAGCCCTGGCTGTCCAGCAACTCACTCTGTAGATTAGGCTGGCCTTGAACTCTCAGAGATCCACCTTCCTCTGCCTCCCGAGGGCTGAGATTAAAGGCTCGAGCCACTACTACCTATCAACTTTAGACTGTGTTGACACTTAAAGTTAACTAAGACAACTGGCATTTCTTCTGGGTTCATTGGTACCTGAATGAAATCTAAGCACCACAAAAAGTTATGTATCAATCAAAGTGCCTCATCCCTGTGGAAGAATGGAAGAGACTGCTAATTGTCCCTCATGACACAGCCTTGCTTCCTTCAGACTCAAGAGAGCCTCTGAGAGTTACCTGGTCACAGTGGTACTTGGGACACAGGTTAGACTTCTAAATATTTTTTATTTTGTTTTTAAAATAATTCCCCAAACTCAAAATCTATTGTCTTTGTCAGTTTTTTTTTTCCACTTTTCTTTTCAGACAGGGATTCATGCATCTAAAGTTATGTACCTTGAAATGCTGCAGCTGAGGATGGTCTTGAGTTCCTACCCTGGCTTCCCTCAGTGATGACCTCTGACCTGGAAGTGTAATCTGAAACAAACCCTTTCCTTTCCTTGGTTGTTTGTGGTCAGTGTCTTATGACAACAGAAAGGAAACCAGGACAATGCCTCTTACAAAGCCCCCTTCAGCTGGGTGTGGCAAGTAAACTATATGCCAAAGAGATGTAAGTAAAGTCACTTGGGTGGAACTCAGAAAAAAATTCTACAAAGCAAGCTGAGTCACTTGGGGAAAAAGTCAGTTTGCATTAGACCCTTTACTTCTTACCTGGAGATAGACAAGGGGAAAGACATCTTCAGCCATCAGCAATGGTAAACTAACTTACTGGCTAGTTTTATGTCAACTTGACTCAAGCTAGAGTCATGGGGTGGGGTGGAGGGGCGATCCTCACTTAAGAAATACCTTCATAAGATCAGGCTGTAGACAATCCTGTAGGACAGTTTCTTAATTGGTGATTTTTTGGGGGGAGGGCCCCCCATTATGGATGGTGCCATCCATGGGCTGGTGGTCCTGGGTTCTCTTAAGAAAGCAGGCTGAGCAAGTAACAAAGAACAAGCCAGGAAGCATCACCCCTCCATGGCCTCTGCATCAGCTCCTGCCTCCAGGTTCCTGCCCTATTTGAGTTCTTGCCTCACTGCTTTTAATGATCTAGGCTCAGTGAAAGACTGCTTCAAAAAATGAGAGTAATAGGAAAAGACATTCAGTGTCAACTTCTGGTCTTACACACACACAACACACAACACACACACACACACACACACACACACACACACACACACACACACACACACACACAGAGGAACATATACATAAACACATTTTTTTCTTCTAATCTTTAAAACTATTTTTAGTCAGTGAAATTTAGTCAAATCTTTCCAGTGGACTTCCATATTATTTAGAATTCTTAAATTGGTGCAAATTGTGGGAACTAGCTACAGCTTACTTAAATCAGAGGGGACTTAGTAGAGGGCACAAGAACCACAGATCCTTGAAATGTGGGCAACCAGACTTGGAAATTGCTAAGAGCTAAGCATTTGGCTGATCTGAACTAACAGGAAATGGGGGTGTCTCAAGTGAGCAAAGAACGAGGTTATCAAGTAACCCCTATTAACCCACTTTTGTTTTCCTTTCTCTTCTAGCAGGTCATCTCTGCAAGGTCTTTTGACTGATATTCTCTGCCTCTGTATTTGGACAAGCACAGGCAGAAGGGGAGCATATGTAAACAGGGTGGTCAGAAATGGTTTGGCAGGAAGTGTATCTGAAGTTCTCTGTGAAGCTGAGGGAGGCTGAGCCAACACAGCAGCACAGAGGCTGACCAACTTTGTGAGCAGCAAACAGGAAGTAAAGGAGATCTTAAGCAAGCAAAATGTTTGGGTAGACAGAGTATGAAGAACAAGCATAAATAACGTGTCCAATAAGCACTGGAAGTTTCCAAATGTTTTCAGCAGTTACTGCCTTTACAGGCACAAGACTTTTGACTATGTGAAACAGAACATTAGAGGCTTCCTCATGTCTGAAAATCCCCCCCCTCTCTCTCTCTCTCTCTCTCTCTCTCTCTCTCTCTCTGTTTGCCACATACATATGTGTAAGTCAGAGGACAATTTGTGAAAGTCAGTTATCTCCTTCTACTATGTGGGCTTCAGGGATCGAACTCAGGTGGTCAGGCTTGTTGGAAAGTGCCTCTGCCTGCTGAACCATCTTGCTGATCCTGCCTTGTGCTTTTTAATACGTGGAAGCCACATGCAACTAAACCACAGAAGCCTCTGAAGTGCAAAGCACAAAATGGCAGCAACAGGTCAGCTACAAGGTCTTAGAAAAGGTTTATTTACTATCTGTCCTACTTAGCTTTAACAGTCATTTGACATAGCCTAGAATCTTCAAAATGGAAAGCCCTGCTTGAGGAATTACCTACATCTGACTGTCTTGTGGGCATGTCTATGGGGGAATATGTTGATAATTAATCTATGAAGTAGGCCCAGCCCACTGTGGGAGGCACCATACCTAGGCCGTGAAAGGTAGCTGAGCATGCCAGAGACCAAGCCAGGAGACTTGTTCTGTGGCTTCTGTTTCCAAGTTTCTGCTGTGAATTGCTGCCCTACTACCCTCAGTGATGGTTGTGACCTGGAAGTGTAAGAAAAAAAAAAAAAAAAAACTATTCTCCCCAGCTTGCTTTTTGTTGGAATGTTTTATCACAGCAACAGAAAGAAAACTAAAACACTATATTTATCTTTTTTTTTTTTTAATTCCTGCAGCTATAACAGAATACCTGGTGTCTTGGTTAGGGTTTCTACTGCTGTGAAGAGACACCATGACCATGGCAGTTCTTATAAAGGAAAACATTTAATTTAGGTGGTAGCTTATGTTTCAGAGGTTTAGTCACTTATCATCATGGTGGGGAGCATGGTGGCTGGGAGTATGGCATCGTGCAATCAGACATGGTACTGGAGAATTCTGTATCTTGATGCAAAGGCATGAGGAACTGAACTGTCTCACTGGGCATGGCTTGAGCATATATGAGAGCTCAAAGCAGGCCTCCACTGTGACACACTTCCTCCAACAAGATCACACTTCTTAATAGTACCACTTCCTTTGGGAACCATTTTCTTTCAAACCACCACACTAGGGATAAATTAACTTAAAGAGCAGAAAACTATGTATCTCTTTTGTTTCTTAAGGCCTGTGTCTCAGAACTTTAGCTAAGGGAGGTAAAGGAATGAGGAAGGGGCAATGAAGCTGGAATCAGGTGAACTTCTCTAATGATATGGTCATAATCCAGAACCTCACTCAGCCTGTTGAGTAAGTACAGCACAGGAGGAGGGGATAGCTGGTTAATGCAGAGACTCCTAATGGGTTAAGTGTTGAGAATAAGTGACTGTTGAGTGCTCACCTTAAATTTGGATAGCTATAGCAACTCTCTCCCTCCCCTAAGGCTTAGGGAACATTTTGAATGATGGGGAAGAAAGGATATAAGACCTGGAAGATGGGGAAGGGTGTTTGTAATGATACCTTTTTCTGCCAGCTGTCTGGATACTGCCATCGCTTTAGGGCCCCCAAATAGCACACAGAGTCTTATATTAGTTACAATGCTGCTGGCCAATGACTAGGAGTTCTTATTTGCTAGCCCTGTCTTAAGTATCAACCATAACCATTAGTCTATATATTTTATAAAGACTTATCTTATAGAGGATGCTAGTAGCATGCGTCCTCTCTTCCCGGGATTGCATGGTGACTCTCTTTACTACATTTCCCAGAATCCTCCTTCTCTCCGAGTCCCACCTATCTTGCTTCCCTATTGGCCAACAGTGGTTTTTTTTCATTAACCAATAAGAGAGACATATACACAGAAGGACTTCCCCATCAGGTGTTAGGAAATACTGTCTTCTGAACATGACATGAACTCATTGGCACTTTGGTTACATGTACAAGAACAAGCTGGCAATATAAGACAACATTACAGCGGGCAACATTAGTTGAACTCAGGGAGTTACAAAGATTAAATAAATATAAAAGGGAATCAAGAGGGAGAGAGATTGTTTGGAGGTGCCTTGGAGGAGAAGCATGAGGAATTGGGAGTAGATATGATCAAGATACACAGTTTAAATGTATGGAAGTCTCCAAGAATAAATACAATATATTGTATTGTAATAAATAAAGGGGGCTGGAGAGATGGCTGAGAGATTGCAGAGGACCAGAGTTCAGTTCCCAGCACCCACATTAGGTGGCTCACAACGGCCTGTAACTAGAGTTCCAGGGACTCTGACAACCTCCTCTGGCCTCAGTGGGTACCTCAGTACACATGCATTCAGAGACACATAAAATAAATAAAAATGAATGAATAGGTAAATCTTTTTAAGAATACAGAAACCCACTATCAGACAATAGTATTAATCATTCCTGAGGCCAGAGCCCTCAAAGCATAATTTCTTCTCAGTGCTTCTGCCTCTCCACATCACTACATTGGGGTTTAATTTCTAATGTATGTACTTTGGAGGATATATTCAAACAATAGTGCTTAACAAAGAAACACAGATTTGAAATTTCTCTTGGGAGGAAGGCTCTGGCAATATCAGGTCTGCATTCCCACATAGCAACGGTTAGTTACTACCGTCTGTTGGGTGTGGGCGCTATGTATTGCCACATCTTCCTGGTGGCCCACGTCACCCATCACAAACCAGACCAGAACTGGAAGTTTCTGATCCTTGTGTTGGGATGTAGTCCAGTTGGCAGAGTGCTTGTTAAGCAGCATGAAGCCTGGGATTAATCCTCACCACTACATAAATGGGGCATGGTGACACACACCGGTAACCATAAGCAGTAGTGAAGTGGAGGCAAAGAAGATCATAGATTCAAGATAATCCTTGGTTACCCCACATGGCCTACATGAGACCCTGTGTCAAACACACACACACACACACACACACACACACACACACACACACACACACACACACACAGCTTCTGGCCTTTGCTGTAACTACTTCCTCACAATTGCCCAAGGCCAGGGTGTTGGGTAGTCTTCTTGGGGGCCACCAGTCTGAGTCCCTCTTGGAGACATTTTAAGTCATGCTTAGAAACACTTTGGTAGAATTTGGTAGAATCTTTCATGTGTGACTTGACTACTCTTAACTGCTGAAAACAATGTATCTACTTGTATCAAGCCATTGCTTGATTTCTGCCCAAGATGGTCTCAAAGAACACTTCCAGCTACATGACCCCAAACCTGCTGAAAAGAGGTCATGGGAAAACTGCTAATCATCTTCTAAAATGTACGGGGAAAACCAGCAACAATGTATCTGAAAGAAGAACCACTCTTGCTTGACTGCTGTGAAGGCAACTTCTCAGTCACCTTCCCTTAGTATGATGAGCTTGAATATGCTCCATATTAACTGGTCCTGCTGCCCTTCTGTATATATCATGTCCTATATTGGCTGATTTTGTGTGTCAGCTTGACACAAGCTAGAGTCATCAGAGAAGAAGGAGCCTCATTTGAAAAAAATGCTTCCATGAGATACAGCTGTAAGGCATTTTTCTCATTTAGTGATCAATGGGGGAGGAGCAAACCTATGGTGGCTGGTGGTCCTGGGTTCTATAAGAAGGTGGCCTGGGAAAGCTATAAAGAAAGAGCCAATAAACAGCATTCCTCCATAGCCTCCCCATCAGCTCCTACCTCTAGGTCCTTGCCCTGCTTGAGTTCCTGTCCTGACTTCCTTCAGTGATGAACAAAATGTGGAAGTATAAGTCAAATAAACCCTTTCCTCCCCAATTTGCTTTTTGGTCATGGTGTTTCATTGCAACAATAGAAAACCTAGGGCAGGTCCCATAGGAAGTCTGGTCCTTCACTGCTTTCTACCTGGGAATTCCGGAACACACTGTATCCACTCTGGATTCTACTACACCCATTCTCAACAAAGCAGATGCCAATTCGAAAAATACAACTTTCACCTCAAAGGGACAAAAGAGAGTTCATTTTGGAGCCAAATATGAGTGACTATGGCCCAGGAACACAGATCAGTTACCATCAGATTTATGTTCCAATGTAGTAACAGTTTCACAGTAACAGAACAAAGAAAGATATAAATTAAGATGTTTTTTAATACATTAGTGGCAACATCAGAGATGTGGCTTACAACAAAGTGGAGAAAATCACTGCTAGGCCTCAGATAACTGACTGATACCCATAGCTTTTTGGTGGATGGAAACCAGAAATTTATTAAGTTAATATATTCCAAAAGGTTTTACCTGTTGGTCACAAACATATTAGGTCAGGCATGGGTAAAGGAATGGCTATATAGGGGACTAAAGAGAGCACAGCGTAAATTGTAATTAGTGTCTGGACCCATGACATTTCAAGTTATAATTAGTTAATGAGGCTTCTAGAAGGTTCCATGTAACATGCCACTCTTTCCAGAAAGTTCAATTCTCACAGCCCCCGTCCCCCCCCCCAATTCCTTTGATAATTTCCAAGTTGCTTTGGGGTAAGCTTGAGTATGCTTAGAGGATTCTACAAACTTCCGCACCCATCCTGTTTCTCACGGTTCACTTTTCATCACATCCTCTTTGGTTATATTCATTTTAACCACTGCGTTCTTCCTCCTACTTGGTGAAGAAGGCAGACTCCCCTCCCCCAATACCATCTCAGGTTGGGTCCTTGCACCTTCTCTTCCTGGGGGCCTCCCTTTCTTTCTTCCTCCCTTCCTTACTCTCTGTGGCTAAACTACTCGCTTTGTCCAGGTGCTACTGATCTGCTGTTCTCCAACTCTTCACCTGTTTCTCAGTCCTCAGCACTTTTCTGAGGCTCTTAATACAACTTGTTTCTCTTCTCATGTGTAGAACTCTGAGATCACACCTCTTATCTATTCTGTACCCCACTATATGCAGGGTCGTACAGTCTCTGCCATATGGAGCAGGTGAGAAATACTTTTCCGTCAAATGACTAATTACAATAAAAGAAAAATAATATTTTATTCCTCAGGTCAGGTTAACACCTGATAATATTCTGTATTTAATAAGACACCCTTTCTTAATATATTTTTATTATAGTATCATATAAGTAAACCTAGGGTAATTTATAAAAGACTATCCTGTTCAAAATATGCCCACTGGTGCAGTAATGGCTCAGATGTTATAGGCGTAGTCAACCACTTTTGGTCCAGAGTTGAGGCCTGCTCTGCAGAAGGGAATTTATGGCTGGTATGGAAAACCTGTCTGAAAGCCAGTGGCTCAGGAAGTCACAGGCCCTAGCAGGAAATCTACTGCTGTTGCCTTGCTAAATGGAACTGTTGTAATACTGCCTTCTAAATATTGGTATTTCTACACATAGATTAGTGCTGTCCTCAAGCTTGGGTAGAGAAGTTTCTCTCTGCAGTGGCCAGCAGACACTCCTATCTGGTCAAAGTGCTAACAATAAGTGCTTAGCCTTAAGTGGTACAACTATCTATACCAACTCTCATCCCTCCACAAAGCTCAGGGAGTATCTTGGAAGAGGTCGGTAAAGAATGTAAGAGCCAGAAGATGGAGAGGAATACAGTGAAATACTGAGCTGTCTTTTGGACATGACATCGACCTTGCAGTCCTGACACAGCAGTCATGAAGATCAAGCCAAGATCCGCTAGCATTCTACCAAGTTGAACTGATTAGATCCAGTGGGTTACAAAAAATAAATGGAAAAGAAAAAAAAGGAGAGAGGCCATGAAGGGAGGAGGAGATTATGTTAGGGTACCCAGGGGAACTGAAGAGAGTGTTCAGGGTAAATTTGATCAAGATACATTGTTTATTGTCTCACTGCAATGAACATTTGCAAGCAAAGCTGATAGGACAAAAAGGGTATATTGTGTGACACACCCAAGTCCCCAATGCCACTAAGATGAATGAAGAGGTCTTGGAGAGGTAGGAAAGATGGAGGATCTAAGTGAGTTTTATTTTTTTGTAGTTGTTTGGTTAGTTGGTTTGATTTGGTTTGGTTTTAATGTTTTTTAAGTTTTCTTTTGTGGGGGGATGCTGCAAAAGTGAAGGATGGGTATGGAGGGACTGGGAAATGAGAGGAACTGGGGTGCCTGATGTGAAATTCCCAAAGAATCAATAAAGAAATCATGTTATAAAAAATTAAGTAAATAAAAGAGACAAAAAAGACACATTGTTTGCATGTATGGAGTTGTTAAAGAATAAATAAAAGCCTGTTGCGAAGGAAAGCTATTAACTTTCCAGGTTCCTGGTTTTGACAAAGTAAATGCTCAGGTTCTACTGCACACTGTCTTTGCAGAATCCCCTGGAGATGTGACCCAGCAGCGTACTTTCAGCTTTCTATGTTACTCTGATGCATTCACGTTTTAAAACTATTGTTTTTTAAGTCCATAACATAAAACACACATATCTTTTGTCTTTTTCGTTCCACCACAAAAAAGTTGTTATCATGCTAACAGTACTACAGAAGGAAGTTCATCAATACCACAACCCAAATACAGGCCACTTGCACCATTTATTATGTAGAACACAACCTCTGGGACGCTGGCCTTTCTCAAAGGCCCAAGAGAATCTTACGACTCTTGTAGGAAGTCTATCATCAGCCCAAAACCCAAATAAGGGTCATTTGTGCAGGCTATGTAGAACATAACCTCTGGGAAGCTTGCTTTTTAATTTTTATTGTTTTACACTTACTCATGGGCGGGAGAAGGACTTGAAAAAATCAAAGAACAACATTCAGGGGTCTTTTCATTTGTCCCTGTGCGTCCCCAGGGATCATACTAGGTCTAGTGGCAAGCGCCATGTCGCTGGTCCAGTGCTTGCCTCCCTTGAAGACACTCTCTAGAATCCCAAGGGGATTTTTTTTTTTTTTTTTTTTTGGTGAACCTGTGCAGAGTATATTAAATAGACCTCTTGGACGCTTGCCTTTCTTAAAAGCACAGGCCCACCATCTTGGGGTGCTTGTAACCTACAAAGTAGTATTATAAGTGACATAAGTCTCAGGACACAAACCTTTGTTCATCCCTTTCCTGACTGCTCATTAAGATGTGCTACAGCGATAAAGAGGGCATGCTGCTGACCACATTTCCAATTAGCCCCTCTCCCCCGCAGTAGAGGAAAGCTTCTGCTCATTCTTCAAGCTAGCAGAGAATGAACACACCCACACACCCACCACCACCACCAAAAGGCAGCTTCAGAACTCGAAACTCAGCCTGACTTCTGGGCTTTCACCGGACGGAAAATGCGAAGTGGAGTTTTCGCAAGAAGTCAGAACCGGGGTCGCGGAATACGGCTGCACGCCACCGCGCATGTGCTACCGCTTCAGAAAAAAAAAAACAAAAAAACAAAAAAAACCTTGAAGCTCAACTTGGGTTCTGGATTTCTAGCCACCTGAAAACCCGAAGTGGAGTGTTTGGATGTCCGGAGAGAAGCCGAGGCCGCGCGGCCGCACACCACGGCGCATGCGCACTCGCCCCTCCCACCCGGAACCGGAAGTAGGAGCGATCGCGGCCTGGGGCCTGGCCTGGCCGGGGCGTCGGCAGCGGCGGCCATCTTGGCTACCCGCGGAAAGGCAGTGTTGAGGGGAAGAAGTTGTAGGGTGGGGGCGGGAGTGAGGAGGAGGAGGGCCGAGAGCGCGGAGGGGTGGAGGAGGAGGCCACGGCGGGGCAGGGCGGGGACAGCCTGCCGGCCGGCCAGCCTGCCGGGCTTGCGGAAGTACTATCCTGCTGCTCACTCGCTACTGCACGGGCTCCCCACAGCTCCCTCCCTTCCTCCCTCAGGACCGAGGGCGGCCCAGGCCAGTGCATGGTCAGCTAGCTCCCGTCTCCAAACCCGGCGTCTAGCAGCACGGAACGGACGGCGGCGGCGGGCGAGGAGGAAGATGGCGGGACGGCTGCCGGCCTGTGTGGTGGACTGTGGCACGGGGTACGGAGGGTCTTCTGGGTGGGGAAACTGAGCCTGGGGACAGCCCGGAGGAGGGAGATGAATGGGGTGAGCCTGCCAGACTGGCAAGGGGTGGTGCCGGGAGCCTCCCTGGTCGGATCGTCTCAATCTCTTGGGACGAAGATCTTTTCAGGCCCTTCCCTCCAGAGAAGGCCGTCCGGCCCACCTGGTGTTCCCCTTCTCTCCCTTTCCTGCCTGCGATCTTGGGGACTCACGGGGGACCGCCAGACATAGGATCAAGGAAAAAAAGAGAAGCGCCCCTTGCAGGTTTTGCAAGATCGTTGTGACAACCCTCAATCTCTAGGGCGTGTGGGTGGGGAGAGGGACGAACCGGGCTGTGAAAATGGAAAGCTAGAATGGGGGCTTTTGCAGGGGACCCACGCGCCGCCTATTTTCTACCCCACACCCGGTCTTAGCCATCTCCCACTACCCAGTGAACCAAGTCACATTCCAGTTCCAGCGAGGAGGATCTCATGGGGTTATTGCTCTTGCCTCAAAAAAAGTCCCTTAGTGAGCAAGCGCGCTGCAACTTCCTTAGTTTTGTCAAAGCCGCTTCCTGCTTTCCGTCTTTTATAGCCTTATAAGGTAGTTTTTCGTCTCTAACGTTAACACGTCTTATTAGAACTTTCAAAATTAAGCAGGTTGCAAAAAGAGTGGATTATGAGTGCTAGGTATCAGTGTGTTTGAATTAAAAAAAAATGTTCTTGTGCCCACGGAGGGAAGCCGAGAGGGAAGAGAAGGGACGCACCCTGGAAACTAAACTAAGCGTTTACGTTCGTTTTGTGACAGTATATTGAAAGCCGAAAGGAGGCATCGAGGTATAAAGGAATGTGTTTGATTTAAAGCAATTGTTTCTGATGGTCGTGTGGTTGATTAAATTGGCTTTAAAGTGGTAGTTTTTGTATTAATGGAATTTTTAGGGAGTTACAACTTGCTCTGTGTAGTCACTTAGAAGACTTTAGTTTTGATGTTCTGGGTTGAAATACTTTGTGGAGGAAGACGCCTGTTCTGATCTCTAATCCTCAGATACATCAGTGGTTTTGAGGACAGTTGCCAGCCTTTTTCATCCTATTCACTATACCACACTAATTTAAAAGATGCCTTCCCCTACACTAGTCTGTGCAAATCCCTCCAATCTTAAGTCTCCTGCCTTTATTTCTAACATGCTGCCCAGACAGCCGGAAACAACGGATATCTTAATATTTTTTTTTCTTGGAAAACACTAGCTTAGTCTTGGAATTTCTATGTATTTTCTTAGTTGACAAACTATTAAAGTTAGATTTTCTTCCAATCCAGTCTCATTCCCCTGAAGTCTTTATATATGCATATTTAAGTTTATCCTTCCAAAGTTTAATTAGTGAATAGATGGATGTCAGGGACATTTTTAAAATTAGAATTGGCCAGAGTGAATAGGACTTTTCAAGTATCTTGTATTGAAGTTGCAGATACTTCATGCTTTAGAAATCATTGTCAGTAAAACATGTAGTCAATGACCACCTTATAAATAATGCTGGACAGCTTAAGTAGGATGTTTCTTTTTATGTATTTATTTCCCTCTTTTGAAATGCAGTTTTGGTTATTTTTGAATGAGTAGTATTGGGTAGGTCATTGAACTAAGCTGTCCCTAAATGACTTTTTTTTCCTCCTGAAAGGGTAACCTTGAATTAAGAGCACACTCCACTCCAAGTAACCAGGAGGAGTGGTACAATTTCTGTGTAGGCAATTTCTGTCTAATATCTCAATTACTAAGTCATTACATTGCTGCATTGATCTCCCTTTACAAGGAGAAGTTAGCTGGACATTCGTTTATGATTAAGGATAGAACTGATTAAAGTCATCTTCTCTATTCAGTATTTTTTCCTTTGATCACAACCTGAATTTTGCTTCTCGAAAGGATTTTTGTGTGGTATCCCTCTACCCCCAGCCCCCAAATTGAGTATTAAATATTAGTTTAGAAAGTCATACCTTGAGTTTTATTAGGAAAGTCCTCTCCCAGTGCAGGATAATTAGCATGTGCAAGAATGACTAACAGGGACTTTTACATCTAAGTAACTTCCACAAATGTAAAAGGTGCACATTTAGTTTGTGTTCCTCCCATCCCCCATGTTTTCGATATTACTTTCACCTCTTAGGTCTCTGTCATTACTCTTATAGAGTAAGTGAAACACTTAAGGTTACCCATCCCATCTCATTAGGCAAAAAGTGGTAGTCTGTTAAACTTGATGGTGGTCTTAGAAGCTGTAAGAGTTAGGACATATGAAGTTTAATTCCAGAACTTTAAATTAGGAATCCTCAGCATAATTCATCATTATGACCCAGGTTCAAGTCACGAAGTACTTTTCAAATGCCTAGAGAATTAAGAAATAAATAATGGCCGGGCAGTGGTGGCACACGCCTTTAATCCCAACACTCGGGAGGCAGAGGCAGGCAGATCTCTGTGAGTTCGAGACCATCCTGGTCTATAAGAGCTAGTTCCAGGACAGCCTCCAAAGCCACGGAGAAACCCTGTCTCCAAAAAAAAAAAAAGAAAGAAAGGAAGGAAGGAAGGAAGGAAGGAAGGAAGGAAGGAAGAAAGAAATACTTCCTTCGGAGCCATACCATGTCAACATACCTTTCTGGTCTGTATTGGCAAAGTATTGTAGAATAAATTCCTGCTCAGAAAGCTGGTTGCTTCAAAACACAATGTAGGGAGGGCTTGACAGTGTAGCTTAGGGTAGAATGCCTCAGCATGCACAAGACCCTGTTTCAAACCCCAGTCAAACAGACTGAGGGGCAGTGATAAGAAAAACAAATTTTAAACATTAAAAGGATGAAATGCCTAGCTAAGTAAAGTTATCCTAAGTGAGCTTTTGCATAGTTTCACTAATTTCTGTAACATTGCATTATAAACTTTATTTTTTCTTTTCATGTATTTTTTTTTCCTACTGAGAAATTGCTTTATCAGGTTATATCCACTGATTAAATGACAGGTTAATATACAGTCTTATTGTACAAGTCTTGGATATATTTAAATAAAGTACAGAATTTCTCAACTCTGTATTTTTTTAGAGCAGTCTTACTGTAAGCACAAATATTTTTGTTGTCATTGGTAAAAGTAGGGCCTTTATAATTCATCCTGTGATCAAATCCTAGAAGTTAGTTAGTAAAGATGAGTTTGAGAACAGTGAGAAGCCATGGATGGGTGAAAGCATACTTAAGAAGTCCACCTTTTTTGCTTGTATTCTGTTCATAATGTGGTAATAGTATAGAAGGCAGAACATTTGTAATCTCTTGATAACAAAGATTCTTTAAAATTCTTATTCTTGATTACTTGCATATGTGGTATACGGTAACAGATACAAGGCTGTTGAGAAGACAGGTTCTTAAGACTCTCCTTTAATGTTAATCTCTTCGTGTTACCTCTACTCACTTTACGATGTGTAGTATAGTGACCTTTCTGGGTTGATTGTTAAGTACAGCTTAGAATTTGCATTTTTAAGAACAGAAGGGAAAGGGTGATGGTGAATCCAGTGGCCAGGGTTTTAATTTGTTCTATCTTATTTAGCTTGTGACAGTTCTTTTTGCTCTTTACAAGTGAGAAAACAGAATAATACCTTTAATACTATTTAGTAAGGAGGTGGTGGAGTAGCTGCTTGAACTAAGTTCTGTATTACAGCCCATGGGGTTCTTTGAGCCCCCTTCCAGAGAACTATATACATCATTCTTTCTGTTAGTAAAATTAATTCAACTTAATTCTTGTTTACAGTAATATTGCAAAAATAATCCTAGCCATATGAATTTGATTCAGTTAGTGAAATCTTGTTGTTTTTCTATAGATTTTCCCCTGAATGTTTGAATTTCTTCCTTGTTACTTAAAAAAAAAAAAAGGACTGGAGTTTCTCAGGAAATAGCTAGTGTTTAGTAAGAGCCATGTGCAAGCCTGTGCTGAATGCTGTGTATCAGCTCCTCACCTTTTCCCTTCTCCTTGAGCAGCATTGTTTGTATTATGTAGACAAAAAACTTAAGCTCCAGGAGGTTAAATCACTTGCCTAAGTTACACTAACATGGAACCCGAAGATCAGCCACTTATAGTTTTTAATCATTTCAGTATTTTGGGTTGGGAAAGGATTAATTTATTCAACAGTCACTTGAGGATGGTTGAGGTTTACTTTATACTTCCCAGGAGGCCAGATTCTTACAATTATGGTAAAATATCTAATACAGACTGCCCTCATGAATTGTAATCCTAACACTAAGAATTAAAGGTGGTGGATAAAGGCAGGGTTCTTTCAGTTTTTGTTTTGTTTTGTTTTTAATAATCTCACTGAGTAGTGGAAATCACTATGTAACTCAGGCTGCCCTTGAACTTGCAGTGATTCTTTTGCCTTGGTTTCCTGAGTGCTGGGTTTACTGTTATGAGCCACCACAACCAGTTGATACTGGCAGTTAATCAAATGTTAGATATGTGCTTTTTAGATAGTAATAGCTGTTTTCCAGGTTTAAAGGAAAGTGGTGATTGTGGTCAGGAAGTCAAGCAAGCTGTAATGATTCTCAGATTTGAACGATCCTTTCAAGGAGCTGGGTAGATGAAGCATAGGAGACCGTTTTTTTACCAAGGGAAGGAAGGAAAGATGTGTTTGTGCACATTGCTGATGGGACGAGTGGCTGCTTGTCTTGTACTGCTTGCCTCCTTCATGAGTTTTGGGCTGTTTGATAACATAATGTAAATTTAGATTTTGCAATTCGAACCAACATTTATTCAACACCTACTGTGTGCCAGGTTTTATATGTCAGCAAAACTTCGCTTGCAAAAGACTTATACTTGGTAGGGAATCCAAATTCCCAAGAAGAGTAAGTAATATGCTGAAAACATGGCTTTCAGTACATTTACTGAGTGGAATGCAGTAGGACTGCATGTAGGAGAGTGAGGTCAAGCAACAGGGTTTAGGTGTATAGAAGCAACTCTGATCTGTACTGAGAGATCTCCTGTTTTTAGCAGTGAATGAATGTGAACAGGACTTAGGAGTATGGCTTTGCTTTGTTCTTTATTTTGTTGATTTTTTTTTAATGCTGAGTCCCATGTAGCCCAGGTAGCCTTGCACTGTTTGTCTCCACCTCTAGAGCAAACACCAAGGTGATGGCATCAGAAATACTCTGTGTGGAGTCTTAAAGATTGGGCCTTCCAATGAGCATTTGTTTCAGTGGGCCTCCTAGATGAGTCTATTCTTGGTTGTTGAGACCAAGCCTCACAAGCTTCCAACCAGTGTGGAGCTCACTTTGTGGCTCAACTCAGGGCAGTTTTCCTATCTCAATTTCCCAAGAATGGAGATTGCAGGTATGAGCCAGCATGCCCTGTTTCCTAAATGATTGACTCTTAAGCAGCCTACTCAACACCAGCTGTTGCTGTTGTCTATACCTTCATTTTCACAGTTGCATTGTTTCTTTACGACTTGCAAGGGCTCTGGTCAAATGTAATATAAGCCCTGCTACAGAAGACCCTGTTTGCTTTGGATACTTCCAATTCAGAAGGTCTTATTTTCTCCCTTATGGTTTAGCAATTGTAATTGTCTTCCTTATTTATTTTTATAATCCCTAAAAATGGTTTCTCACACAGGACTTGCACATAGTGAGAACACAGTATGTTGCAATTATAATCATCAGTTAGCTCCCTCTTTTTTTTAATTAACGTTTTTAAGGAAAAGAACATCATGTTTTGTGTTTATTTTCTTATCTCACACAGACCTTGGCCTGTTTGCTGTTTGCTGGGTGCAGTCAGTACAGGTTTTGATTATTTAAGAGGAGGGAAGGTGGTTTGGAGTTAGGATTGTAGATTGATAAATGAGGATTTCAAGATTGTGACCTTGAGTGATTAGGACAGTATGGGAGTTAGCCTTTGTTTTATTAACATTTATTTTTTGGGGTGTGGGTATAGAGATCAGAAGACAACTTTGAAGAGCTGGTTTTCTCCTTTTACCATGTGGACCCTGGGGATGAAACACCATGTGGCTAGGCTTGGCAGCAAGAACTTCTACCCACTGGGCCATCTCTTCTGCCCAGGAATTAATTTTAAGAACCTTTAAATTTGGGAGTCATAGAGGTGGCTCAGTGGGTGAAGGCACTTGAACCTAGCCTGACAGCATGCACTAAATAAATAGTAAAAGACCAAAACAGTAAAATTGGAATAGTTGTATTTGTGATGCTGTTCTGTAGCTAGAAATGTCTTTGAGGAATGAGAAATAAAGGGACTTCCTTAAGTCAGATAGATATTCAGCCATTGTGATAGCAGTTTGCAGACTGAAGCTGATGAAATGAATGAGAATTCAAAAAGAAAAGAACAAAAAGATTGAGTTGCAGTGCTTCTAGATACACTGTGTGAAACAGCTTCTGGAATGTCATGATGGGAGCGAGGGAGCCAGCAAGTCAGCCAGTGCATGTGGCTTATGAGTCATCAGTCTATTTCATCCTATTTTCTAAGAGGCAAGCTTTTTAATATCTCAAAGTTGTGTTAACACCCCTTGTCCAGCAGTCCTGCTCCTTAACAAGTGAAATAGTTAAAATGTTGTCCTGGAGGCAGAAGTGTGGAATGGCTAAAATGTAGCTTCAAGCAGTATTTCCTGCAATAGAATTCCACTAGTTAATAAAAGCATTCAGAGCTCTCTGTAATTCTGTTGGAACGTGTTAGGGTTTTAATGACACTACCTGTCTGTAATAGCCATATGCATAAAGAAGCAAGAACAAAACAGTTAAGTGCTAACAACACTACAAAATGTTCACTGTCACTCACCAAACCCTTAGAATATTCATGAATTAACCAGTGCAAGATAGGTGATGTTTTAAAATTGATCCTTTAGAATAAGATAGGGATGAGTGTTTGGTTGTTGTATGTGTGGGCCATTACACCATAATACACAGAAAAAGACATTCCATAATCACTGGAGTATAAAAGACAGACATCTTCATGTTCTCAAAAGGCATTTTTGTGAAATTTTAATGATTTTTGTTTGTTTGTTTCAGAGCTTTTTTGTTTTTTGTTTTTTTTGTCCCAAATCATTTCTGATTCATTGCCTTAAATTGAGTTCATTTGCTTTTTCACACCTGTTCCTTGAAACCAGTAAAGGAGTAGCAATGAGTTTGTGTATTGTGTGTGTTCTTTTACCCTTTCTTATAGTTTCTACTTTAACAGGTATTTGAGTATGTTGAGGTGTTGTGATGCTGACCATTCCATCATTTTCTTCCTAAATGCCTTTGTTTTCTTTTTAAAAGACAATTTATTTCAGTTCCACTTTCTAACAAGCCACAGCATTATGCATTGGCCTTCATGAAAGTACAGTACTCTTAATCCCAGCACTTGGGAGTCAGAGGCAGGCGGATTTCTGTGAGTTGTTGACCAGCCTGGTCTACAGAGCTAGTTCAGGACAGCCTCGAAAGCCACAGAAAGAAAAAAAAAGGGGGGGGGGGAGAAAAGAAAGTATAGTACTCTTGAGAAAGGGTGTCTTTATTTCTTCTTGAGTGTTCAGTATGAACAAAGGGTTTCCAAGAGAAAGGATAGCAATCCTGAAAGGGGATTTAGGATACAAAAGATCTTACAATTTAGGCTTGATTTTAGACTGAAAATGTAAACTCTGTTTTTGGTATTTGTCTGAAATAGAAAACAAATACATGCTTATATAAGTTTTAGAAATTATTTTAAGTAAATACAATGTATTATAAGCACTTTTAGGAACCAATTACTTTGTGTTACTTTCGTAAATTAATGATTTTTTTTAGAATTTAAGTGAAGTACCTAATGATTCACATAGAATTAATTATAGAACTGAGCACTTCTGGGGTCTTTTCTAGAAACACAAAGCCCAGTGCTACAAAGGAGAGAGGTGTGTGTAATGGTGAGAGCAAGCATGGACTAATTGAGTGGGTGTAGGAAAGCCTTAGAGCTGCCCCCCCACACACACCTTGACACACTTCCACCAACAAGGCCACACCTTCTCTTGAGGCTGTTCTCATTCAGATGACCACAGATGCTGATGAGTTGTGTAAATCAGCTATTTCAAGGTCCTTTATAATTTGTTCTTTTTTTTTTTCTTTAGATAGTTGTTACTCTTTCAGAAACCCTACAGAAGTGGGTAGGATGCATTTTAAAGATACAGGATCATGATGTATTGAGAAGCTCTAGAGCAGTGGTTCTCAACCTTCCTGATGCTGTGGTTCCTCATCTTGTGGAGACCCACAGCCATAAAATATTTTATTGCTACGTCATAAATGTAATTTTGCTACTGTTATGAATTTTAATGTAAATATTTGATGTGCAGGATAATGTGAGACCCCTGTGAAAGGGCCTTTTGATCCCAGAAGGTCACAACCCACACAAGTTGAGAACCAGTCATTTAGAGTTTGAGGACCATTGTGTAGTCCTTCCAGAGACTGCCCCTAGTGGGAATATACTCTGTTCAGTTAGGGGTTAGAGTTTTAATTCAGATAAGAGAATTCTTCTTAAGCATCCATCCTTTAAAAATCATTTATCTTTATAACTACTAAATTCAGTATAAACATGAAGTTGTAGGATAATTATATGTGTGGTCCATTTCAATATTCTGAGAATAAATATTGTATCTAAAGGACATGTTCACATTGCAAAATAATTTTAGATAATTCATTTAAGAAAATAATTTCTACTATAGTTAAATGTCTAAAGGAAAGTGACTATTTCTGCAGTTTGAAAGTGAGTATCCACTGTGCATTGAAACTGGTGAGTCTAAAGTGGTGGTACACACCTGTAATCCCAGCCCTGGGAGAGGCATGAGGGTTAGGAGTATGAGTTTGTCCTTGGCTACATAGTGAGTTTTAAGGCTAGCCTGGGGACATATAAGACCCTATCAGTCCTTATTGTTAGAAACCATGTGAAACAAACTAAAATGAATAGTGGAACTTAGGAAAATAAATTTCTCTGAAAAGGGAAAACTTAACTAAAGAACTCACTATTTGGCTCTGAAATGATTGTATAGGTTAAATAAAACCAGTTATTAGAAAGTAGGAGTAGGTTACTCTCTCTGGAGTACATGACATATTTGGGTATATTTTATCTAAACACACTAAAGTTCTAATAAAGACATGAATGTTTACTGTTTAAAAGTCTTTACAATTTTGTTTTATAATAAAAGGGTAATAGTGACAGCAAATAATTAGTAATGACTGATTTTTTTTTTTGTGCCTAGAACACCTTTCAAAGGCAATGTAATCTGTTGTACAGACTTTGGAAAATTGTCTTTTAGAGCTTTTTCTCCTGCTGTAGTTTTTATTGTGAGAGTGGAAGTATTCCTTGACTGCCCTTGTCAGTATGTGTGAATGATCCTGCTCTTCTTGTTTCAGGGTCCATTTCCATAAGGGAAATAATTTGAAAGACATTGAGTTTTTAAAAAGGGGAGATGGGGCTGGGTGGTGGTGATGAACACCTTTAATTCCAGCACTCAGGAGTCAGATGCAGATGGATCTCCATGTTGGAGGCCATCCTGGTCTGCCGAGCTAGTTCCAGGACATCCAGGGCTACGCAGAGAAACCTTCTGTCTCGAAAAACCAAAAAGTGGGGATGGGGTAAAAATTGATAGGAAGACAAAAAAGAATCAAAAGAAACATACCTTAGTCCCACTGTAGACATTTTGGATACAGTAACATTAGTGGAATTATTGAGTGCAGAAGCAAAGAAGGGAGATCGGGACAGCAGGAGACCTAAGTCGAGTCCTCAGTTGCCCTCAGGATTCAAAATTCTGATCAGAGTATCTGGAATTAGACCATGTATTATTGGAGAATTTGTACCAGATGTGTGATGGGATAGTATTCTTTTCCTCCTATACAAGATAGTTTTGCCTCCTACCAAAACTTAATTCTCAGCGGTGGTTCTTGTTGATTGGGATTAGAAATTAGATTCTGGAGGGGGAAAAATAAAGCACTCCCTACCGTGGAAAAGATAGAGAAAGAAGACTAAGTATACCATGCTTTCTATATGCCAGACACTGCCCTAATTATTTTTCATATGCTAAATTATCATAGACTTACACTCTGTTCTAGTGTGAACTGCTTGGCAGAAACCAGGTATGTTAGGTGTGTTGTGTAAAGGCTTACATACAACTGAGTAGTTTTAGCATAGTCACCAGGTAATAAGATCATTATCACCATCAGCTGAGGACATTTTCCTCACTCTGTGCTCATTAGCAACCACATTCTGTTCCCTCTGCCTGAGCTCAACTCTTGGTATACATTGATCCACTTTCTGTCTTTATGGATTTGCCAACTTATAGGATTTCACAGAAATCGAAGCATACAATTTGTAGTCTTTTGTGATTGGCTTTCATGGGGGAGGTATTTTCTGCTGAATCTGTGCTGCTTATTATGATAATGGACAGGTATTACCTTAGGGATTGGGAAGACAATCTTGGAAGAGATTTCGAATGGATAGAGAGGTCTGGAGGACAAGTCATTTGGGAAGGAAATGCTCACTGATTTCTTATAAAGTGCTGTCTTGTGGTGATATATATTACTTATGATCTAATAAAGCCACTGAAGATCAGAATGCAAAGCTAGCCACAGCCTTAGAAGCAGGGTAGTGGTAGCACATACCTTTAATCCCAGGACTCAGGAGACAGAGGCAGATGGATCTCTGAGTTCAAGGCCAACTGGGGCTACATGCGAGTGAACCAATATAAAAGACCAACAGAGCTATGCCTTTAGTCCCAGCACTAGAGAGGTATAAGATGAGCAGGGTTTCAATCTTGGACATTCAGTCTCCAGTCATGTGGAGAACAGGACCCTCCCCCCTCCCCCGCCTTGGTAGAGGTAAGAGCTTTCTGGTGGCTTGGCTGCTTGGCTGCTCTGATCTTCAGCTTGAACCCCACCTAATATATGACTCTTGACTTTTATTATTGGTGCTACACTGTCTATTGTTACTTTGGGATAAATCTGCAGACCTCTTTCATTTCCAGTTGGATATTCAGTTCTTAAAACTGTATACAATGATTTATGCTATGCAAGGGTAGAAGCAGGTTCTCATAGGCTTCTTTCAGCTACTAAGAAATTTTAGAAAATGGGTTTCACAGAATCTGGGATGAAGATTTTCCATTCTAATGTGCTGTGACCTTCCTTGTGTTTGTGTGTTTCGCTGTCTGTGCTTTAAAAGTTGTGAAATGCTGAGAGAAAGAAAACAATAGTGTTGTTTTTGACTCCCTCTCTCCCATTACTCGATCATTGTGATACTGAGGATTGAACCCAAGGCATGGTTTGTACTATACAACTCCATTATCACTGAGGTTCACTCCCAGCTCTTTACAAACTTGGTTTGGGGATAAGTGGAGCTTGGGTAACAGGTCCATACCACCACCCATGTCCTGCCCTTTCTCCCTTTTGTAGACTGCAGAGTCATCCACTGTGTTCAGAGTAGTAGTATAGTTGCTGTTCTTGGGCTTTTATCACAGCCTTCATCCTTTTTAAAATGTGGTTCGTATTCCCATTAAGTGCTTTCATATTTATAATCTATTGGTATATTCTAGTATCTTATTTGTTGTAAGGTGTTTTTGAAAGCAAAAGCACATACAGACTACTGTCTTAAGTAAAAGAACTCTGTCAACTTCCTGGTTCAGCAGTTATTAGAGCACTGACTGGTCTTCCAGAGGACCTGGGTTCAATGCCCAGCGTGCACATGGTGGCTCACAACCATCTGTAGCTACAGTTCTAGGGGAACCAACACCCTTACACAGGCTTGCATACAGGCAAAACACAGTGCACATAAAAATAAAAATAAGTAATTAAAAAAGTTAAATGTTTCCCAAAAGAATGATTTTTCCCTTTATTTTTAGTATATATATAAGGTGTGTAAATATTGCTGTAAGCACACTATATGCGATGATTCCCACAGAGTAACTTATCCATTCTATAGCACATAGTTACATTCTATTTTTATGTGTGATACCTTAAGCAAATTTCAAATATGCAATACATTGCTATTAGCCATAGTTACCATGCTGTTCTTTTAAGTAATTACTCTAAATAATTATTCTTATAATTATTTTTATATTATTTAGTAATTATTCTTATAATTGAAAGTTTGTATCTATCAGCATGTTTCGATTCCTTTCATCTCCCAGTCCTAAACAACATTCTTTGTTTCTTTAAAAATGACTTTGATGTGGTGCGGTGGTAGTGCATGCTCTTAATCCCAGCACTCGAAAGGCAGAAACTGGCAGATCTTTGTGAGTTCTAGACCAACCTGGTCTGCAAGAGCTAGTTCCAGGACAGCCTTCAAAGCCACAGAGACCCTATCTCGAAAAACTCCCATCAAACAACAACAAAATGACTTTCATATTCCATAAATCTTTATCTTTTATCTTCAGTAATTTGACTGTGATGTGCCTAAGTGTAATTTTCTTGGTTTTTAAATGTTTAAGATCTCTCAAGCATGTAACTAAATTGGGAACATTCTTAGCAATTTCTGCAATTGCCATTTTTTTGGTATTGTCTACCGAGTTCCTGGGATCCAGTCTTTTTCTTTTTCTTACTCCCTTCACTTGCTTCCAGAATGGGTACTGTCTGCTGATATGCTTTCAAGTTTCCTGATTTTTTTTTTAACATTGTCATTGTGCTGTTGTTTCCTCAGTGGATATCTTTTTTTTTTTTTTCCCTAACCTGTTTCCATTTGTCCTTGGTATAATAATTGTCATGTTTCTGGTGATTCTTGTTATCAGATACAAGAATTTTTTTTTTTTAATTCATCATTACAGTCAAAGCTGGTGACCAGTCTTTATCTGATGATTGACACACTTTGGGATTGTCTCTGGTTTTTCATATGAGGGTTTAGTTGGGACTGATTGTATGGGTGATTAAATATACCACTTACCTCAGGGAATCAGAGCATCTGATCCAATTTTAAAAACTTTATTTACTCATTTATTTATGGGTATTTTGCCTGCATGTATGTCTAAACACTACATGTGTGCCTGGAGCCCTCAAGAGGCCCAAAAAGGAAGTTGGATCAAGTGGTATTGGAATTAGAGATACTTGTCGTCTTCCACATGGGTGCTGGGAATCGAACCCGGGTCCCTGAAAGAACAGCCTCTGCTCTTAACTACTGAGCCATCTCTTCAGCCCCCCTACTTTTTGGTTTTAATTGGTGGTTACTTTATTAACTATTTTACAATTGACTAATAGTAGAGAAACTGAAACAAATTTATACTCTTATCTTGTAGGTAGTAGATTATCATTTTAAGATTTGGGGGTTAGTCTGTGATTTGTAGAGATTATTCTCTTCTGCTTTGTGGAGTTCCAGACTCAAAAGCGGACATCCTGTTTGGGGGTTTCTGGCTCATGCAGATTGAGGTTGTCTTGTATTAGACAAGTCCTCAGTTTTGTCTGATATATTCCATTCCATTTACCCAGGAGAAAAAAAGTATACTATTGGTCCTCTCCCTTTAGTGCAGTGGTTTCAGCCTGTGGGTCACTATATCTTTGGGGTCAAATGACCCTTTGGGGGGTTGCAAATCTAACAGCCTGTGTGTCAGACATTTATATTACCACTCATAACAGTAGCAAAATTGCAGTTATTATAAAGTAGCAAGGAAATTTTATGGCTGGGGGTTACCACAACATTCGAACTGTGTTAAAGGGTGACAGCATAAGGAAGGCTGAGAACTACAGCTTTAGTGCAGTGATAGCCTGGACTCTGGGTAATGTTGTAGTCTTGTTTCTGACTGGTTATGGTTAGTGTCATTGACTCTCATGGGAGGAACATGTTCAAGTCAGCTTGCGATAGTTTTTATGCAAGTGAACACATCTGATTACTGTCTGCAGACCTGTGGACAGTTCAGAAATGTCAACTTCTAACTGTAATGGGAGTCATTCCCCCACCCCCACGTTTAAAGATTTAACATTAGTAAGAAATTTTGGATTGGAAGAGTAAAATACTACTTTGTTGAAAGAGTATTAGATATTAACCACAATATAGGAGTCTCAATTGGCTTATAAAAAGATAAGTTTGTCATAACTATGTAAGTTTAAAACTTAGGGTATATGTGTGATTTAAGGTGATGTAGGGAATGGACTGTGGAGAGACTGTATGGAAAATAGAATTAGGACTGATGCTTGAGTGTGCTGTGTGAGGTACTGTGGAAAATACTGTGTTATCTTGTTTAATCCTTGTGAAAGCCCAGTTAACTTTTTTACAGATGGTTGAAGACTCCGGAAATTATTAAATAATAAAAAGGCAGTTGGCTGTCTGGAGAGGTTGTGAAAACTTTCAAACAGAGGCAGTTGATACATACCCTGAAGTTTGCAAGATGAGCAGGAATGTAGCGGTTGTGTTGGGCTGGAGGGCAATCATCAGATGTGGTCAGAGCAGGGTTAATAGAGGCTCAGTGGCATGAGACCAGCCAAGCTCTTCAGAAGCTCTCAGCAGTTCTGTGGCTAGGGAGGCTAACACGAATTAGAAAGTTGGGAGGGGTTGTTAGGCATCACATATTAAAGGAACAGTATCATTTGTTGCCAAGTTTTGCTTTAGAAACAAAAGCATAGGCAGTGGGAAATATTTAGAGGTTTAGTCAACAGAGCAATATATTTTTGACAGTCTTGTGTTTCTCCTAATACTTAATGGTTGGATCTTTTTAGCATACTCAATCCTTAAACTTAGTTTTGGTGCTGACTGTCCCAAAAGAGATTCTTCCATCATGTTAGGAAAGTTTTCTACATATATCAGAGTTCTATGATGTCACAGCAAGTTACCTACTTCTATTTAGTAAGTTTGAGTATGAAATAATATAATCTGTTGTGATTTGCTTTGTAAAGCCTATTTGTAGTTAACAATGTGTCCATCTATCTCTTATATCGTTCTCAGTGTGTTGACAAAGTTCTATTATGATTTCTAATTAGTAGAATTTTTTATTATAGTATTTGAATTTTTATTTTTTAACAGTATTTGAAGTTTTATTTTTTAACAGTATAGATGGTCTAGATTGTCAAATGTGTTTCATATGTTCTTACTCTTCTCCTTTGTGTTTACTTTTATGAAGGTATAGCACACTTTCTTCACTGGTCTGTACCTTGCTCTGTTCAGTTACTCCAGTGTATCTGGAACTATATATAAAAGCTTCCTCAGTCTAATATTCACAGTGTAAACTGAGCGTATTTGTCTAGTTTCCCTTTTGTCATTTCCAGTCTCTTGCTGTTACAAACAAGGTTGTAGAGGATGATTTTTGCATATTGTTTCACACATGTGCTAATAGTCCTGTAGTAACAATTTCTTGAAGTGGCCATGGTGAGATAACTCAGTCAGTGAAGTTGCTTGCTGCCAAACCTGATTACCTATAGAGTTCTGTCATCTCTGGATCCATGTGGTAAGAGAGACAACTTATCTCTGAAGGTTGTTCTCTGACCTCCACCTTACACACACACACACACACACACACACACACACAGAGTAAACTTACAAAGGAGAGGTATGTATGTGGGTAGTAAAGGCTCTTCTTGCTGCCAGGCCCCATGATTTAAGTTCCATCCTTGGGATCCATATGGTGGAAAGAGAACCAACTCTTAAAAGTTGTCCTCTTACTTCCACACCTGCCCCATGGTACATATACATGCATTCATACACAGATGTACTTTTTTAAAAAGTTGTGGCCATTTGAGTTTGTAGCTCAGTCATAGAGTGCATTTGCCTAGCATGCACAGCCTCATGGTTTGGTCCTGAACACTGCAGAATGAAACACAATTGCAGACACACGTGATTTTCATAGTTTTCTTTTTATTACTTTTTCTTTTTCCTTTCCTTTTTTTAGTTTTTGGTTTTTTGAGAGAGGATTTCACTGTAATAGCCTTGGCTTTCTGGGAATTCGCTCTGTAGTCTAGGCTGGCCTGCCTCTGCTTCTCTGCCTCTCTGCCTCTCTGCCTCTCTGCCTCTCTGCCTCTCTGCCCCTCTCTGCCTCTCTGCCTGCTGGGATTAAAGGTGTCTGCCATCACTCACTGCCTGGCTAACGGTTTTGATATTTTTCAAGGCAAAAATGCTAAATGAACTAAGCTTTTGAATATTGTATGTATAGTGAAATCCCACTTTTTAACAAAAATCTAAGAATAAATACTGAGATTGATGAAATTTTTGTTTTACAGATATACAAAATTAGGATATGCTGGAAATACGGAACCACAGTTTATCATCCCATCATGTAAGTATTTCCTTTAATCTGTGGATGAGCTGATTTAAAGACCTTCCTCGTTATCAAAATAAAATAACTCATCAAGCATGCTATTCTATCAGAATCAGGCATTTAGAAACATGATTGGCTGGTCATAAATGGAGCCTTATTTCCAGATCTTTTAACTATTCATTTCAGCTATTTACCAAATGTGCTAAGTATCTCTTTAAGGAAAACAAAATAAAACAAAACCCAGTAGTGGGTTGATGATTAAACCGTTTTCCTGCTTTGAGGATATTTCTGCTTTGTGTGGCTGGCTGTAACTGGTTATTAAGTAGCACAGCCCCAGCCCCTGTAATTCAGTTAAAGTGACCATACTTGGGCTAGAGGTGTGACTATTATTTGCAAGACCTAGCCTATAGACATCCACTGCAAGTGCCAATGTTTCAAGATGAAGAGCCTGTGGTACTTGACCCAGCAGCCTCACTATTTCCTGATGTCCCTATAAGCATACTGTACTTGTAACATTGTCTTTGGAAACATTTGTTCTTTCCTGCTTTTGTTAACTTTCTGCTGACCATAACAGTTTTAGTAGATTTGTATTGATAGAGGTATATTTGTTAGTAAAGGTGTATCTTGTCTTCAACATTACTTTTGTATTTTTGATTTCCATCAGCTTGGCTGGTTGCATGATTATGTGGAATGAAGATGCTCAACTTGAATTCAGAAAATTAAAACTTAAAGACTATATAGTGGGTTTTAAAAAAGCAATTATGTTTTTATTTTTATTCATGTATGTATGTGTCTGCCATGTGTGTATGGGTGCCTGTGGGAGACACAAGAGAATATCTCACCTTCTAGAGCTGGAGTTGTGAACTGCTTTATATTTACTTTGTAAGATTATAATTTTATTTTCAATTTTATTATGTGTATATATGTAATTTGGTCGCACAGTTGACATAATGTGTGTAGAGGTTAGGATTATTGTGGCGATATTTTGTTTATGCTCCAACAAATAAAGGTTGCCTGAAGAGCAGAGTGCAAAGCTAGCCACACTAGTTAGCCATTAAGACCAGGCAGTGGTGGTGCATGCCTTTAATACCAGCACTCGGGAGACAGAGGCAAACAGATCTCTGTTAATTCAAGTCCACCCTGAGCTACATGAAATTGATCCAGTCTGAAAGAGAAAGAGAGCTCACAAAAGGGCTTGGATCCCACACCTTTAATCCTGGCACTACAGAGGAATATAAGGTAGGAGGAGACAGGAGTTCAGTGCAATCTGAGGTTTGGTGGAGACAGATGCAGTCTGGAGATGCAGTATGAGGACAGGGTTGCCTTTTTGGTCTGAGGGTTGGTGGAGGTAGAACTCTAGTGGCTGACTGTTTTGCTTCTCTGATCTTCAGCATTAACCCCAGTATCTGACCCTGAGTTTTTATCATTAAGACCAATTAGAATTTGTGCAACAGATTGCTTTCTGATGAGTCAGTTTTCTTCTTCCACCATGAGGGTTCTGGGGATTGAATTTAGGTCATGAGACTTATAGAACAAGTGTTTTTACCCTCTGATCCATCTCTCTGGCCTTCCAGGATTATATTTTTATTCAGAATGAAGTTAAGCATTGGTGGCAAAGGATTGCAATACCTATTCCTTGTGAAGCGGAGGCAGGAGGGCTCTAAGTTCAAGGCTGTTAGGGTAGCTTAGTGAAAAAGTAAAACGTTTAAAAGGACTGGCATATAACTTGGTGGAAGTATACACCTGACATACATGAGACCCTGGTAACATGTATACCCAATTAGAATCAAAATAGATTTAGTAGTTTTTGGAAACAGCTGAAACAGTCCCATAGTAGCACTTTTTTGGGTGTTTTGTATTTGAGGCCTTGTCTCCTAGAGGAAGTTGAGGTGTCATTGTATAAAATGAATTTTCACAGGTTTCTAATGACTTTCATTCATTAGTTTAACTGTTTAAATATTGTTTTATTTCTTTATCCTTCCTTCCTTCCTTCCTTCCTTCCTTCCTTCCTTCCTTCCTTCCTTCCTTCCTTCCTTCCTTCCGTTTTTCGAGACAGGGTTTCTCTGTGTAGCTTTGTAGACCAGGCTGGCCTCAAATTCACAGAGATCCCCCTGCCTCTGCCTCCCAAGTGCTGGGATTAAAGGTGTGTGCCACCACTTCCCAGCTTTGTTGTTGTTTTAAATAACACTTTATAATTAAAGAAGGGCAAGTTAAAAGTTTGTTTCATTTGAAAAGATGAAAAATGTAAAATGTTTGATTCACTACTTCCTTCAAAGGTATTGCAATCAAAGAGTCTGCAAAAGTAGGTGATCAAGCCCAGAGGAGGGTGATGAAAGGTGTGGATGACCTAGACTTCTTCATTGGTGATGAAGCAATAGAAAAACCCACGTATGCAACAAAGGTATGTGTCTAAGAGTGGTGCAGTCAGCTGCTGTGCTCTCTTTCACTCTGTTAGGATTTGATGGTCTCCCCCATCATTTTTTGTTTTGTTTGTTTTTGCTTTAACATTTTGAGTCAGGGTCTTGCCTGGAACTGGCTGTGTAGACCAGGCTGGCCTTGAACTCAGAGATTTGCCTGCTTCTGATTGCTGGGCTCTGTTCCCTTCTTCCTAACCATAGAAATTTCTCCTTCCCCCATGACTTCAACATACAGAAGTGAATGGATTTACTTTTCCATGCACATTGCCTCTCAAGGCCCTCAGTAGGGGTTGATTTTTTTTTTTTTTCTTTTCCCCGGTTAACTCTACATTGTTACATCTGGGAATGTTGTTCTGCCTCTTTCCTTCTCTGCCCTTTCTGTCTGTCTGTTCACTGAAACAGAACTTATACAGTAAAGCAAGCAGTCTTCATTGTACAGATTAAAGAAATTGTGTGGTTGGTTGTGCTAGTTAAGAGCAAATCTTGTAACACAGAGCCACAGCCACTACTCTGAAAGCCTTCCTGAAAGGTAACTAACTTCCAACTATTCATTTCCTCTTTGTGCTTTCCTTCCTTTGTAATTTGAAGTGAAATAACTGCCCTACCATAACTGCAATTTTGCCTCACGCTGAAAAGAAAGTAGCAAGAAACAGCTTCCCTCCCAATGAGATAGTATGAAGTGGATAGAAGGGACACAGGATAGCTGCTCTGGGTGTGTGCCACAGGAGTCAGGTGCTGCCTAGGTGGGGATTTAGCAGTCCTTGAAGGATAAATCATTAAGCCAAATCTTGAAGAATAAAATAGGAGTTAGGTGAGATATGCAGACAGAGAGGCCATTATATAGGAAGGCTTATGAGGATGATGGGGAGCAGTATAGCTCATATTCCTGAAATCCAGGGGCTGCATGGAAGCCACTTTTACCTATGGGCAGCATTCATATATGTACTGGATGAATAGGTGCAATCATGGTCAGTTTTGGGCCACATTTCTTTCTAGCTCTGTGGTATCATCCAATGGCTTGACTTTCTGTATTTTAGTTCTTTATCTATGTAATGGAGCTGTTAGTACTACAGGATTATTGTGGACCTTGATGAGAGGATGAATATAAAGAAAGTGTTGTAGTGCTCAAATAGTGAGGAGACATTATTTGAGGGAAGCACATATGGTTCTGGGATGATGAGATATGTCACGTAATGTTAGTGATACCTTCCTAGTACTGTGATCCTTTATATAGTTCCTCCTGTTGTGGAGACCTCCAACCATTAAATTAATTGTGTGTGTGTGTGTGTGTGTGTGTGTGTGTGTGTGTGTGTGTGTGTGCGCGTGCGTGCATGCATGCATGCATGCATGCATGCACATTCATTCACATGTATACATTAAAATGTTACAGAAAAATTCATAACTTAAAGTAAAGGGTTAGGTGTAGCACACACCTTTAATCCTAGCCCTTGGGAGGCGGAAGCAGAGGATCTTTGTGAGTTTGAGGCCAGCCTGGTCTCCATAGCAAGTTCCAGGCCAATCAGGACTGTATAGTGAAACTCTATCTCAAAAAAACAATAAAACAAATTAATAAAAAAAAAGAGGAAAAATATATTTACCCCACACATGCCTATCACTCAGCTTTGGCAAGTACAATTTGTAACTAATCTTACTTGGTTATTTCATTCCCCAGTTATTTTTTAGTCAGTTACTTATGAGTACTTGCCTGTTAACAGCATCTCATTGTTTTAGTCAGAGTTGAATACATTTCTCTAAATGTTTCCTGAGGGGTTAATGTTTGGGTCATGGTTAAAATAAGAATTTTGCATTGGATTTAGCTATTAAGTTTCATGAGTCTTCTGACCCATAATTTCACTTTCTGCGTATGTATTTTATCTTTTTTTTTCTTGCTATTTCCTTATGGGAAAAAGCAGCCGTCTAATAAAATTTCCCATGATCTGGTCTCTTGATTACATTTTTATTAACACAATTTGCCATGATCCACTACTTCTTGTTATTTTTATTGTTGGCATAGAAATCTAAGAGTGAGCCAATGGTATGTTAAAGTTTATTTTTTTGAGAAGAATAAGTAAATGGGTATTTAAGGATTAACAAGGCATTGTTGGTAACTAGATATGTAGGTAAAGATATTTCTAGTTACTCCTGAAATAAAGAACATTAAAGTAGAAACACTGAGGTGGTGTATAGATGAGACAATGAATTTAATTTTGAAGGTTTCGTATTCGAAGTACCTGTGAGGCAGCTCACATGCTGCCTGATAGTCCAGTGTGCTGACTTTGGAGCTTAGAAACAAGATGGATAAGGACAGAGATAAGGGGGTATGAGTTGCTTTGGGAGGTGATACTGTTACCTAGGGGAGTCTGCAGTAGGAGAGAAGCCTGAGAGCTGTACTAATGAGGCCCGAGTGGAGAGGGACAGATAAACAGCATGGAATATCAAATAAGATGTCTATTGAGGTAGAAGTATAGTGGAGCTGGATGAATGTGGCTTTGTGGATGGTAGATCAGGAGAGAATAACAATAGGGATACTATTTCATGAAGTGATGAAAGGATAAGTTGCCAAATTAAGATGGAAGAAACGTTTAATACTCAGTTCTGCTAGCATTATAGTAGAAGTTTACAGATTTGGTGAAGGAGATTCAATTCCTTCTTGCATTCTCCTTTTTCTTTCTTTAGAGTTTTCTGTTTGTTTTGTTTTGTTTTGTTTTTTGGAGACAGGGTTTCTCTGTAGCTTTGGAGCCTGTTCTGGAACTTGCTCTATAGACCAGGCTGGCCTTGAACTTAAAGAGATCTGCCTACCTTTGCCCCCAGAGTGCTGAGATTAAAGGTGTGCACCACCACTGCCTGGTGAATTCTCCTTTTTTTTTTTTTTTTTTGTGGTAGATAGTTAGGTGTCATCTGTGGCTCAGGGGAAGGATGCCTTGGGAAAGGTGAGGTCAGTGTGGTCAAACATTGAAAAGTTCATCTGTGACGTGTCGAGATGAGCAGAGAGGTTAGTGTAGGTGGCCCAGACAAGGTGAAGATGATTTGCAAGTCACAGTAACATGCCTTAAAAGTTGTGGTCAAGGGTACACAGGAGTAACAATGGATTATTCCTGACGGATACAACAGACTGTTGACTGTGTGAATGGTAATCTGTCAGAGACTCAGGAGCTTTCTTGGTGCCTTTTATATTTCTGTACCATTTTCAAAGAGCCACCTAGATTTTGAAAAAGAATGTGAAATTCAGGGGCTGTAGTAGCCACATAAAAAAGTCAACTTAGGGCTGCAGAGATGGCTGAGAGGTTAACACTGATTGCTCTTCCAGAGGTCCTAAGTTCAGTTCCCAGCAACAACATGGCTCACAGCTATCTATAATGAGATCTGGTACCCTCTTCTGGCACGCAAGCATATATGCAGGCAGAACACTGTGTACATAATAAATAAATCTTAAAAAAATAAAAAGGCAACTTAACAATTCCTATTGGTATGCTTTGCTTGATAGCCCCTGAGTTCACAGTGGAATGGATTGGACATTACTACTTCCATTTCTTGCTTTAAAAGGGAATATTATGATTGATATATATATATAGTAACAGCTGGCAACCAACTTTACAAAAGAAACCTTATCATGGAGGAGTGTGGCACACTCTGATGTTGAAAATTACCATAGGCTAGCACATGGTGTGGTGTGTAACCTGTGTATGCTAGTAAAATTTAAAACCTTGTAGACATGCTTGTGGGTTGCCCTGGTTCAGTATAAACCTGTATAGCCTTCCTAAGTAAATCCTATGTGCGTAATTATTATTCCAGTATCGGATATTTAACAGTGTTTTGTTTACTGATTTGTTACTATGGTTATTTTGAAATGACATCTCACTATTGCTTAGCGTACTCTCAGACTTGTGAGCTCAAGCAGTCCTCCTGCTTCAGCCTCCTCAGTAGCTAAAACAGCAAGTGTATGCCACTATATCCAGCTACCAAGTATGTATTATACGTTAGATATATGACAGATATTAGTTAATGAGCTAATTATTGAGGATTAAAGAAATTAGGATAAAGTTTAACATTTTTGATATATTATCTTACATTTTTCAACCACCTGAATGTACATTGTAAAAGTAACTTCTTTTCTGTAAGTGTGAATATTTCTACTTAAACATGTATAGCCTAAGGATGATCTGTGGTACCATCACACCTAAAGAAATACATCTTTTTCTAATATCTGCTAGTGAGCTAATAGTCTCTGGTGTTGTATTTATAGGTCTGATTTCTTGACATTATAAAGACTTAATTTGTTTTTGTTTTAATAGTGGCCAATCCGCCATGGTATAGTTGAAGATTGGGACTTGATGGAAAGGTTTATGGAACAAGTGATTTTTAAATATTTAAGGGCAGAGCCTGAAGACCATTACTTTCTTTTGGTAAGTACACATTATAATTATTTATTATAAATTATTATTTATTATTATAAAGAGGGACCCCCCCTCTTTTTTGAGATTGGATTTGTAAGCCCAGGATGGCTCTGTATTCAGGATCATTCTGCCTTACCATCCCAAATGCTGGATTAACAGGCATGTACCTCATTGCCCAGCCTATTAGGAAAATTTTGAAGAACATTTTAATAACCCAGGTATCACTAGCAAGCATATTATATTATTTATTATGTTGCCATATCTGAAAGACTTTGTTAGATAAAACTGTCATTCTTAAACCATCTGGCTGCAGGCTGTGGTAAAGTAGCAATGTGTTCAAGCACTAAAGTGTAATCACATAAATGCTTTTGATAACTAATACAATCATTAAGATATGATCCATAAATAATCATGTTTACCCCCCCCCCCCAGTGTCAAAATAATGTAAGGGAAGAAAGTTTTGTTTCAGTTCATAGTGTCTGAGGCTTACAACCACAGTTGTTTGGCTCTATTGCTTCTGGGCCTGTGCCTTGTAAAATAGAGCATCTCTGTGGGAAGTGATGGAGCAAAGGGGTGGACCTCAGAGTAGAGTGAGGCAGATGCAAGGCCATCATCTGGACCTTGGTGACTGACTCTAGCCAGACCCCCACCTTTTCACAGTTGATCCGTCGTCTAATTATTCAGTGAATAAACAAATCAGTTGGTGAGGTTGAAGCCCTCATGATCCAGTCTCTCAAGGAGCTCGTCAGCTGGCAATGAAGGCTTGAGCACATGAGTCTGCTGCTGCTAATTTGTGACTTAAACTGTTATAATTACCTTTAGAAGCATGGTGCAAAGTGGATGATTTCTCTTAGGTCTGTAATATGGTGTTTTTTTTTTTTTTTTTTTTGCTTTTTGGTTTTGGTTTTGGTTTTTTGAGACGGGGTTTTTCTGTGGCTTTGGAGGCAGTCCTGGAACCAGCTCTTGTAGACCACACTGGTCTGGAACTCACAGAGATCTGCCTGCCTCTGCCTCTTGAGTACTGGGATTAAAGGTGTGCGCCACTACCGCCCTACTTGTACTATGTATTTTGGTAAAGGTTAGGTTACCACCTCATTGGATTTTTGTTTTTTCTTTTTCTTCTTTTGATTGTTCAAGACAGTGTTTCTCTGTGAAACAGTCCTGGCTGCCTGGAACTCACTTTGTAGACCAGTCTGGCTTCGAACTTGCAGAGATGCACCTGCCTGTGCCTCCTGAGTGTTGGAATTAAAGGCACGTGCCACCACTCCCAGGCTCATTGATTATTTTTAACAGTAAAAGTACAATACCACTTAATATTTTAACTTTTAAAAAATTAAAGCAATTTGTGTTCATAGCTTTAAAAGCAAATGCTTCTTTAAATGATTTTTCTTGGTTTTTAAAATTGTTGTAAATACTTTTTTTATTTTTCTGTATGATTGCTTTGCCTGCATGTGTGTATACATACTCTGTGCCTGCCTTCAGAGATCAGAAGACAATATCAGATCCACTAGAACTGAAGTTACAGAGGGTTGTTTGCGTCCGTGTGTGGTGGGAACTGAGCCCAGGTCCTCTCTTAGATCAGTAAATGCTCTTAACTATTGTATCATCCGTCCAGCCCCTCTTATTTGTTTTTAAAACTATTTGATAACTACTGCTAACTTCCTAGTAGAACATATGAACATTTTTTCCCCTTTTATCTTCTTACAACACAAAAAGGGTTTCTTTTTTGTTATCTTTATACTTGAACATGAGTTTTTGCTAATCCAATATTCAGTGTTTCATTATGGTGCTTTGTGAATACTATTTGTAGCTAGACTATTTGTAAAGTTGAAAGAACATTACTGTGGACACCCATATACCTACAACCTATTAACATTTTAGTATAAGTATATATTTAGCGTAATTGTTTTGCCATATATCTGTTTATCCATTTGTTATTCTGTTTTGCTTTTGAATCACATCAAAATAAGCTACATATAGAGAAAATCATTTCATGCTTAAACAGTGTGTCCATCATCAAACAGTTCATTATTTGTGTATGGTTGTTCTTTTTCTTATAAAATGTGTGTATTATAAAATCATAAATCTGAATCATTCTATGTATGGATTTTGACCAGGCTTGTCCAAAAAAAAAAAAAAAAAAAAAAAACCAAAAAGAAACAAATAGTGAGTGAGTGATAGACCAGGATTGGCAAAAGAAAAAGGACCAGATAGATGATAGATAGATAGATAGATAGATAGATAGATAGATAGATAGATAGATAGATAGATAAAGAAAAAGGACCAGATAGACAGACAGACAGACGGATGGATGACAGAATGAATTTGCCGTTGTAGTCCATATGGACACTGAAGAGACCAAATGAGTATGTAATGGTTCTGTGACAGCTATTCAGTCCTACAGTAGAGTGAAAATAGCCATAGACTGTACTTAATGGCATAAATGGTACTCAGTGCAGTGAATGAGTATAGATGGTTGGTCCACCGTTAGTTTTGACAGTTTTGTAAGTAACATATTATCAACATATGCTTTTTCTAGTTAATTTATGTTCTTCATTCCCTTGAGGCAACCACTGTTTCATTCATTTTAATTTATTTTTACAAGTGAGATTAATTTTGCCTTTATTTGGGTTTTGCATAAATGAAATCATATAGGTTATGCTATAGTAAAACTTGTGTCATGCAGTTTAATGTTTTCAACTATGACAGTCTGGCTGTTTGAATATTCTTGTCTCTATAGACACTTATTTTCATCACTTGTGTGAACTTGCTCTGCTGCAGGGCAATCACTTAGCTGATTTAGAACTTGGGGCAACTTTTCATATAATGCTGTTCATAATTGGGTTGCTCCTGCATTCTAGACTGTGTTTAGTGTATTAAGTTTTTTTAACTTTAGTTATTATGGTAGGTGTACAGCTTTCTTGATTTAGTTTTAATTTTCATTTTCCTGGTGACTTGAAATGATGTTGAACACTTCAGTTTTTTTTTAATTGAAAATAATTTTTTCTATATAATCTTTTCTAATTATGTTCTCCCCCCTCCCCAGTGCCTTACAAATCTTCCTGACTTCCCCACCCAAATCCACACCCTTTTTTTCTATCTTGTTAGACTATAAACAGGCTTCTAAAAAATAAAATAAAAACAAGTTGGCATGGGACAAAACAAACAAGAAAAAAAAGTCAAAGCAAAAGTAGAATGAACATACAGACAGTGAGAACATATTTTCATGTATGTGTGGGTCTGCTTTAATTCTGTATATTTTTCCTGTAGTCTTTGTGTCTTCTTACTTACAAATTTAGTGCCTTTTAAAGTACCTTATATATTATTTTCCCTTTAGAAATTGCCTATAAATTCCAAAATGATCTCACATTGTCTTTTAAAAATATTATTAAATTCAATAGACTGAACCTCCACTGAATACTCCAGAAAACAGGGAATATACTGCTGAAATAATGTTTGAGTCCTTCAATGTTCCAGGCTTGTACATTGCTGTGCAGGTAAGTGATATCTTTATATAAGCTTGGCTTTTACATTTATCTAGACTTAATTTACTCCTAAACCATGCATCTCTCTTTTTCCCAGAAAGTTCTGCCATAATTCAAATCTTACCATATTCTCTTGAGCTGATAATTTAGAAACAATTAGGAAAGGGAGATAACATTTATAGACAGGGAGACAAAAATTCACCCTCATTCGCCCCCATCTATATTTCCATTTATCTAGTCAATCTACAGGGTCTTATTTTGTAATTTAGGATGGTCTGAACTTGTTGCAGTCCTCCTGCTTCAGGGCTGGATTACAAGCATAATCTACCATGTCTGACTTCTGACTGCTTTATTTTGTTTAATTTCTTGAGACTGTGGGTCTTCCAGTGTAGCATAGGCTGGTGGTGTTGGACT
Organism: Cricetulus griseus; assembly: GCF_003668045.3. Lineage (NCBI taxonomy): Eukaryota > Metazoa > Chordata > Mammalia > Rodentia > Cricetidae > Cricetulus > Cricetulus griseus. The sequence goes on from NC_048598.1 coordinate 63,349,635, forward strand.
TGAAAAGCTATTTGTGCTTTAGCCTCCTTAGTGCTGTACTTTGCTAGATTTCCTCAGGGCATTTCATTCATTAGTTTAGTATCTGTTCCTTTTTGTTGATGTGTAGTAGTCAGTAAGATTTCTATAACTCAGTATATTAACATATACATATTCTAGTTTGGGATCCTGAGTGTTTATAAAAGACTTGTAGAAATGGTCTAAGAAGTCTTATGCCAGAAGATGTTGTGAGTTTAAAAAGGAGGATGGTGGTCGAAGAACCTGTTTTGGTTCCTTTTAGGTATTACATTGCAAGTGGACAAAGTCAGTTTTTTTTTTTATAAGTTTTTTTTAAAGACAGCTTTCTTTTTTTTAAGATTTTATTTATTATGTATACAACATTCTGCTTCTATGTATATCTGCACACCAGAAGAGGGCACCAGATCTCATAAAGGATGGTTGTGAGCCACCATGTGGTTGCTGGGAATTGAACTCAGGACCTCTGGAAGAGTAGTCAGTGCTCTTAACCTCTGAGCCATCTCTCCAGCCCGACAAAGTCAGTTTTATCATCTATTTTTAGTTACTTATGTGTTTTGATTTAAGAAGTTAGCTTTTCATAAAAATGATATTCTTAGTTTGCAAGAATTTTTTTTTTGTTGTTTCTTTGTTTTGTTTTGTTTTTAGGAAGGAATTGTTTTCTATTGGCCATGACAAGATTATTGGTAGGAAAAAACGGTGTTGTATGTGAATGGTTTTCTAGTTGACTCAGTGTCCAGAAGTGTGTGTGGCATTTTCAGTTAAGGTACTTGTTCTATAATGCTAACTGCAGATTGCATTAGGAACTTGGAGTTTGAGTTCTTAAGAGTAATGGCTAGCTGACTCATGCTGATTGGAAACTTTGGTGCTTTGTGGCAGTCTGAGTAATCATATTTAAGTTTGGGTAAGGTAGTGCTACCATGTTATGTGTTTCTGTCACTGTTGATTGTGGCTTTAGGAAGAGAGTGATCCTACTAAACTCTGAACTTTCTAAGTGGCCTGAATGCAATAACAGACCCATGAACTTCTCTTATTGAGCTAACCCCATTAGCTTGGGCCTTTCATCCATTCACTGGTGGATGGCTGGAGAAAGACCCCAAGAAACCATGAAGCTGGGAAAATATCAGATAGCGTAAGGGGAGTGTCTAGGGGTATGCAGCAGTCTCAGGATTTCTGTGCTTCCGGACTTGGGCGACCTGTCCTGTATTGATTGGTAAACTGGTTGTTATGGCCTATAGGCCCTCCCAGGGTGGTTGCTGTGCTTTGCGCATCACTGTTGTGCACCTGTTCGTAAAGCACACCCAGAGCTGTAAAGCAGAGCCCCACCAGCTAATATCTGATGGGTTCCTTGCCACGAGGGAATCTGACCTCCTAGTGAATAGGACAGGAGGGGCAAGGTCAGGTGAGCACATGTTAGCCTGTCATGGCTGCTAAAACAGGGGGCTGGCCCCTTATTATCCCTAGTAACTCTTTAACAGTTTATTTTTGTTTGTCTTTTTTTTTTTTTCTAGGCTGTTCTTGCCTTAGCTGCATCCTGGACCTCAAGACAAGTAGGAGAGAGGACGCTGACGGGTACAGTAATAGACAGCGGAGATGGAGTCACTCATGTCATTCCTGTGGTAAGAACAGAAAAATTGCAAGAGAATGTGAAATAGTATACCTAGAAGTAAATGACAGGAATTAATGACAACCTCTACGAGACTGAGAACATCTTTCTGAGCCACCATCATGGACTTCATGAGGAGCTGAGGGTCTTAAGAGGATCAACAGTTCTGAAAGGAGACAAAACCAGCTCCCTATTATAGTCACAGTTAGGTTTGTAACTGATGAAGGTCACAGAGCTGGGGAGAGTATTGTGGAACACACACAATATAGCATGATTAACTTCAGATTTGATCTTCACTTAAAGACCTAGAAAGTGGCAGGATAATATAGGCTGAGAATCTTAGCTGGCACCATGGACCGTGAAGATGAGAGCACATAGGAAGGAAAGTTCTTAGTGAGCTCAAATAGCACATGACAATTTCCAGGTGTGGTGTACATTACACCTGCCAACCACAGGTTTTCTGTGTGAATAGTTTGCCTGTTTCATAGAAATGGAATTATGTACTCAGGTCTTTGTGACAGGCTATATTTACTTAGGCTAATGTTATTAAGATCATACATGTATAGCATGTATACGACTTCATTTCTTTCTATTGCCAAGTCATATTTTATTGTGTGGATATATTACCTTTTGTTTAGCCTTTGGGTATCTTTAATACCTTACTAGGATGTGTCTAGAATTTAGTAGATTTGTAATAGCTTTGCTGGATAGTTCCTTTTTCTTTCTTAGTGGTGTATCTAAAATAGCTGTTGTGGGGCTGGTGATGAGTTGTTGGGTAAGAAGAATGTTTGTTCTGTAAGTATGAAGACCTGCATTCAGTTCTAACACCGATATAACCTAACACCGATATAAAAAGCAGGACAGAGCTGTATGTGTCTAATCACAGCAGTGGGAATCAGAGGATAGTCTCAAGAACTCAGTGGCCTAGCTGTAAACATGGAGTTTCTGGTTCAGTCAGAAACACTGTCTTGAAGAAGACACCCTGAATCCTTCCCCAGCCTTTCTGATGCTGGGATTTTTAGGCATGCTTGCCACATCTGACTAAGAAATGGATCTTAATTTTTGATCAATTAATTTTTAGAAATATAATTTAAAAGTATTACATGGCATTGGGGTAGAGTATGCTTGTGCCAAGGTATATGAATGGAGTTGGTTTGCTTCATTCCCCACACTCTTAGAACACTAAAGTTGACATCTATCCTTTTGCACACAGGCTGAAGGGTATGTCATCGGCAGCTGTATTAAACACATTCCAATTGCGGGAAGAGATATAACATACTTTATTCAGCAACTGCTGCGAGATCGAGAAGTAGGAATCCCTCCTGAACAGTCCCTGGAAACTGCAAAAGCAGTGAAGGTATGCGGTAGCATCATGGTGTAGCTGGATAGTCACATACTGAACTGTGATGGCAAGAGTTCTTCTGACTGAGTCTTCTCAGCCGGTCAGAGTGATCCCTCAAAGTTGATTTCTCAGGGTTATTCTCACAGATAAAAATGGTGGATGATCACCTGCTCCTTGCATATTCTTTCCGTGTTCACATTGAGAGGGCTAGTGGAAGAGTATTTAGACATTAATTTTGTGATAGTTCCTTTTATTAAAAGCAAGGATTCATTCATATATTTATTTTGTTTTCTTGAGATAAGGTTTTTTCTGTGTAGCCTTGGCTGTCTTGGAATGTGTTCTATAGACAAGCCTGGCCTTGAATTCACAGAGATCTGCCTGCCTCTGCTTTCCTAGTGCTGGGATTAAAAGGCGTGGGCCACTACCATGTGGCCGGAGTCCTTTTTTTTTAATCCTAACAGTTTTCTGTTACTAAAATTGTTTTGATATAATTGGCTTGTTGAGCTCTGTAGTATAGATGCAGTATGTTACTCAAGTGATGTAGAACATGGACAGAATCTGTGATGGGAATATGAGGTATTTGGTTAGGTTCTTGACTATATGTATTCTTTAAATCAGTGTTTCATGCATGTAGTCAAAATATTTTTCTTACTCTTTTGGCATTGCTTTTGACTATGTCATTTATTCACAAAACCAAAATTTTTCTGTAGTTCTCATGCTTTGAATATGTAAAACTACTTTTGCAAAAATAACTTATTTATTTGCATCTCTTTGTATGATTGTATGATATTTGTGGAGGTGGCTTGCTTTGACTACTTCCTGTGTATTAAAGAAACTGATAGATGATTTCCAAACTTCTCAAGTGGGTAACCTAAAAACTAAATATGTAGAGCCATGCATGGTAGATCACACCTTTAGTCTTGGCACTTGGTAGGCAGAGGCAGACAGATCTCTGTGAGTTTGAGGACAACCTGGTTCACATATCAAGTTCTAAGACAACCAATGATATACAGAGGTTGTTCAAAAACAGACAAACGACCCAAACTACTAAATATGAAGAAAATTAATATGAACATTATTATTTTCAACTTCTTTGGGAAATCTATAGCATTAAAACAAGGAAAGCCAACAGAAATCCACTAGGAATTTTAATGTATTCCAGGGAAGACTGCTAGCCCTGGCTGGCCTCTAGCTCACAGAAGATCCTTCTGCCTCTACCTCCCTAGTGCTGGGATTAAAGGTGTGCATCATCACAATGCCACATCATGAAAGCCTTTTATATCTTTTTGTTATCTTTGATAATGTCTTCAGCTTCCTTGAGAAGAGACCTTGATATGCAGAATTACTGGAAATTGTATATGTTACTCAAAAACTGCCAGAGAGATAGAAGAAGCAGTGGGACACAGCCAGAGATAATCATGTACTAATTCATTCTTGCAGATAATAGCAGAGTAGCGCACATTTCTCTCTTTCTGTATTCATTACCTTGATGAGAATTGGTTTTGTTTCAAATAGGCATAAAGAGTCTATGTTTCTGTAGGTATAGCTATTTTTTTATTTGCATGCATTTTTCATTTTTGTAGAATATTCTATTCTGTTGCAGACATAGTAGATGGTGAAGACTTTAGTGAGTATTTTCATAAAGTAGCACTAAAATAGTTAAGACCAAGTCTAGACTTTCATATTTTAGTTGTGCTGATGGAATCAGAAACTATGTACGGATGAGCCATTCATTTGTACCATACAATATGCTATTCTAGCATTAAATTTTCACTTATCAAAATTACCTAATTATATTTAATGAAACTGTTCTTCATGCAATTCTGCTTGACTGATACACTGTCATTTTTTAAAAAAACTTTACCTAAAACAAGGGAAAAAATTACTTTTGTTTCTTTATTTGCTTTTAAGGAACGCTATAGTTATGTCTGCCCAGATTTAGTAAAAGAGTTTAACAAGTATGACACTGATGGGTCAAAGTGGATCAAACAGTACACCGGAGTCAACGCAATCTCAAAGAAAGAGTTCTCCATTGACGTTGGCTATGAGAGATTCCTGGGACCGGAGATCTTTTTCCACCCAGAGGTAACACTTGGTGGTTGGTGGTTTTGTTTTTAAATGGAATTGCTTTGAGTTATGCAGAAGAAATTCAGAGAGACCCAATCTCAGAAACTTTCTTTAGTGTCCTAAAGCACCATAGAATGATTTCTGCCATATCCCATCCCACCCCTACCCCTGAGAAGCAGCTCCTGGTAAAGCAGCCTTATCTGTCATCCTACTTCTTCAGTCTTTGTGGCTCAGAGGAAGCAAAGCGGGTGTCATGGAAGAGCAGGGTAGAGAATAGCCTTTCTAGTTTGTAATGACTTAAACCTCCAGAAAGCCTGCATTTCTTGTAAAATTATTGTCATAGCTAGTAGGGTATTTTCTGATCTGTGGAAATATAAGGAACATAAAGACTGTTTTAAAATAATATAAATCCTTCAGGTAACTTGGTATCAGGAATTAACTCTATTAGAATTTTAATATTCAGGGCCTGTTGTGCTTATACAGCATCAAGAATAGTTTTGATAATTGCTTTTTCCCCCCACTTATGGCTATGACTTTCATAGTCTCAGATTAAGTATTGGATATTGAAAGCTGAAAGATTATTTAATCTTATTCTTGCGTTTAGAGAGTTTAAATAAGTGGTTGCTTTAATAGATGGGCATATGTGTTGAGGGTATAGGAACAGAGAGCATATGCCTGCTTGGAAGAACCAGGGAAACTTCTCAGAGGACAGATGATGTCCTCCCAATGGTTGCGTCGGTATTTAGCTTTCATGCTAGGGAATTCATAGTATGTGGAAATCTAACATGGAAATGACAGCTTTGTTTACCATATAAAAAAGGTAGTTTTCCATCAGAACACTGTTGGGAACCAGGCTAGAAGCATGTGAGTTTGCTGCAGTGTTTCAGGTAAATAAATGTCTATGTCATAGAGAAAGGAGTGAAGGGAAATGGAGGTTTTAGGATTTAGTAATTTTGCTTAGATGTGAGAAGGATAAGAATATGAAGAATTTATAACTTAGGTAGCTTGGATCTTTCAAGTGAAATAAATAGTGAGGTCAGAGCACATGAGTCTGAGTATATTTTTCCTTAGCTCTGCATGGAGCTGCAGTTCTGTAATCTCATCACTCCAGAAGCTAAGGCAAGAGAATCTTGAGTTGAGGCCATCTTGGGCTCCACAGTGAGACCTCTTGTTCCACACTCCCCAAAAGCAAAGCAAAGCAAACACCAGAACATCTGAGTTCCAGGGATTTGCAGCCTTGATATCCCCCCTAGTTAATTTTTGTATTGACTTTGAGCTATGGAAGATAGCTGCATCTTCTCTCCTCCCGTTGTCCCTCTGTGTTCCCTTTGTACCCTGATACTTGCTTACACTTGAGTCAAGTCACAGTGCTTCTGTCTGCTTGAGTCATGTACCTTCCCTGTGGCCAACTCAGTCTTGTGCCGGTTGACCATGTGGTCATTAACAACACATTTGCTTGGTTTAAAAGTGATTATCAGGAAATTGTCTCTGAACTCTATGCTAGCTTAACAAGTCTCTTCTCGGGATATGCAAATGTATGATATTTTTGTGAATTTAAATTTCTGGAATTGTGGGCTGACCCATTATAAACCTTGTAGACTTTCTGTAGAGTCCCATATCCTTCTCTTTCAGCCTGGAGGTTCCAATTGTTTCTTTCCTTTTCTCTTGTGTTGGATACCTTTCCTTATGTCCTGTCCTTATGTCCTTTTTCATTCATATTGTCCAGTTTTCTTCAGGTAAAGATGGTTTGTTCCTAGACTTTCTGATAAGAGGAAAGCTTGATAACATTCCCAGAAAGGCTCCTGCATGGAGGGTAAACGTTTGCAGTTACATGAGAAAGGGAGGAATGAAGGCAGCTATCAGTAGTCTGTGAGGTTTATTTAGGACTTCGACACCCCCTCTGTGCCTTCATTGCTTTAGGTAGGACAAAAATAGCTCCTGAAGCTATTCTCTGAAAAATGATCTAGTCTTAAGAGTTGATTAGGCAGAAATCTTGATGAAGAGAAAATATTTGATGGACTCCTATGGAGAAGAACTGGGGTTGACTGAGAGACTCTGTCTTTGCCTCCTACCTCAGTTTCTAAGCTCCCAGCTGTAGTTAATTCTTTGTGGGAGAGGTCCATTATTATCAAACAATTTCATTCTACTTTGTCACTGGTGACCTAAATGTAGCGGAGGGAGGGTCTGCATGGCCTTGTCTTTCTATTATCTCTGTGTTGTCTTAAGTTTTGCTTTTAAAATTTCTCTTTACCAGTGGTTTTAGTTTGAGGAGAGAAAATTAGATAAGTGTATTTAGTTAGTTCACTGTAGTTTCTCAGAATGGAGCCGTGTGTGTGTGTGTGTGTGTGTGTGTGTGTGTGTGTGTGTGTGTGTGTGTGTGTGTGTGTGTTGTAGAGTGTGTCACTTCCCAAGTGAATTTTGAAATTCCTTGTAGACACTTCTGTGTCCTTGTTTCCCTGACATTTGAAGTATCAATTCATTATTTTTAAAATTCCAACATTGAGTATTTAACCTATCCAAGATTTGAACACTAAGTTATAATATATGAAAGATCCAAGAAAGTTTCTTTTTGGTTTTTATTAATTTTTTTCTTACAATGTATTTTGATATAATTCTTTCCCCTTCCCAAATCCTCTCCCAAACTCCCTATCCACCCAACTTTATGCTGGAGCAGGCGCTCTCTCCCTCCCTCCCTCCCTCCCTCCATCCGTCTCTCTCTCTCTCTCTCTCTCTCTCTCTCTCTCTCTAACCCTAACCCTGTGTGTCTTTCTGTCTGTCTGTCTGTCTGTCTGTGTGTGTGTGTGTGTGTCATAATCATAGAGAGACCTAGCTCCATCATAACTCTCTCTCTCTCTCTCTCTCTCTCTCTTTCTCTAAAGCAAAACCAGCAGGATAAAATGTGCACAATAAAATGGCATCTGAAGTCAGTTTTTGTTGGCTTTCTGGGTGTGGGGCCTGCCCTGAAATACCCAGTGGTCCTCTGCAAGAGCAGCACATACCATTAACCACTGGGCCACTGTTCTGATTTTCATTTGGGGTTCTGCAATGTAATAATAGCCCCTGAAGTTCTCCAACATACAGGCCCAAGTTAAACTTCATTTCTTTCTGTATTATAATTTCTCTGGTGTACACAGAGTATAGGAATTTCAAGGTTTTGTGAAATTTTGCTTTTGTGCATTCCTTATTAAAAACTAAAAACTGGATGTGGTAGTGTATACCTGTAATCCCGAAAGGTTAAGGTAGAAAGAAGGCTGACTCTAAACTCTAGGCCAGCCTAGGCTTCATAACAAGAACCTGGGTTGGTAAAATCAGAAGAGAGGATTGGCGACTACAGTAAAGAGGATGCAGAAACAGGTACAGATTGAACAACTGTGCTCTGGCCTTTTGCTCACAGTGTGGCAGATAAGATGAGCAAGATTATAGGAAAGATTAACAATGTAGGCATAGGGGTGTGTGTGTATATGTGTGTGTGTAGCTCTCTTAGGTAAATATTGAAGAGGACAAAGGACAATGAAGAGACTTTACCAGTTTTGCCTTAACAGTAGAAGGATTTTGTAGAAATCAATGCCCCCCCCCCCAAAAAAAAGGGGTTGTTTTTGTTTTTTGTCAAATTGTTCTGTCTAGATTTGGGAAAATTAAGAGGGTGTGTGTGTGTGTGTGTGTGTGTGTGTGTGTGTGTGTGTGTGTGTGTGTGTGTGTAATTTTTTTTTTTCAACTAAAGTCAGCGCCATGTTCTGAGGTTAATGTATTAACCATGGGCTCATTAAAGCTTGGTGCTTTAAGAACTATGGACTTTTCAGAGCACATGCTGTCTAAAGTCAGGAAAGATGTCTGCAGTCACAAATGTGATTGTAGACAGTAACACTTGGAGTTCTGTTTTGGCTTGTTTCAGTCGGTCAGCCTCTGCCTGTGTATGAGCTTGTCTTTAAATGACATCTAGAGCTGAGCTTTGTTTTCCATTTTCCCATAGTGGGAGTCTACTTCCCAGGTAAAATATGAAGCATGTGTGTTTGCTTTTGAGAATAGAAATGGCTTTATTTTGGCTATGATGTATCATAGGAATACATCATTGACTCTTTGTTCTTCATCTGTTGATAAAATTCTCGAGAACAAAGTACAGAAGACTAAGCTAGTGTTCTTAAGGGAAGAGAGAAAAGTTAGGTTTCTGTCAGCCCCTGGTTATGTTTCATCATCCTCTCTGGGCATACCCCTGGTCTATGTGTGCTTCTGTTTGAACTAAGCACCATTCACACTGCTGTCCATGTCTAAAGGATGCTGCCTAACTGGTACTTTGTTGAAAAGTGTCCCCCCACCACCACCCCACCCCACCTCACCAACCTTCTTCTTAGACACATGTGAACTACACTCTAGCACTGTGCCTTTCTAAACAGCAAGATCACCTGCCATAATATGAAAAACCAAAAAACCAAAAAATGACACTCAGGGACTGTGAAAAGGACACATATTTATAGTTTGATAGCTAAACAAGACAAAGTATCAGCCTGTTTAGCTTCAGCCAGGTATGTGCATACTTGAATTCCAAGTACTGCTGCTCTCTGTGTGTAGCAGTAAGTGTTACCTGTTGCAAGTTTGCAGATGCAGAATCTAATGATAGGGTATGTGGCATCTATTTCACCATTACTGGTGGACTGTTGGTGGTTGTTTTCACTTTTTTATAGACATTTCTATTTTATGTGTTTGTGCCTAATAACCTGTGGAGGTCAGAAGAGGGCATTGGATCCCCTGGAACTGGAAATAAAGGAGAGTTGGAGCCATTATGTATGTTCTAGGAACAGATCCCAGGTCCTCTGGGAGAGCAACAAGTGCTTTATATTGTTAGCTATATTTCTAGTACAATATTTCACTGGGGTGAAGCTGTTTTACATAAAGCACACAGATCAGAGTTCCCTTTGGAGACTTTTGAAGGAGCAGAGGCACTGGTATGCACTTTTGAATCTGTGTTAGCTATTGCTTGTTTTCCAGAAGTTCTTACCATGATTTTTGCTGTCTCATAGTAGAGGTAGGCTTTACATGCTCGCTCCTCTAGGTAGTGTGCACATTATTTTAATTGAATTTCATCTGACTTCTATCCTTGGTAGTTTTAGTCTTTTGTAGATCAGTGTCCTCTTGAGCTGGGTAGTTTGTAACTGGAGTTTCTTTCCTTCCTGGTCCTACACGATTAGCCCCAAATAAACACATGGATGCTATATTAATCATAAAACTCTTTGGCTAAAGGCTAGGGCTTCTTACTGGCTACTCTCCTATAATTATTAGCCCATAACTATTAATCTGTGTATTTGTACATGACCTTATCTTACCAGAGAAAGCTGGTGCAACGTTTATCTTCCCCATAGCTATACGGCGCCTCTAGCAGCCTCTCTTTGCCTCCTCTCCCCAGAATTTTCCTCCTAGACCCACCTATCTTCCTGCCTCTACTGGCCAATCCATGTTTTATTCATTAACCAATAAGAGAAACATATATACAGAAGAACATCCTCATCAGTACTTCAACCTTTTGTTGCTGTACTAACAATCCCATAACTCATGTATAAAATTTACTTATCTTTCAGTTTGCTAATCCAGATTTTACTCAACCTATCTCAGAAGTTGTAGATGAAGTCATTCAGAACTGCCCCATTGATGTCAGGCGTCCTCTCTACAAGGTTAGTGTTCACAGCAAAAATCTGGAGTTTAAAGTTTTCATAATATTTAATAGCATATTTTAAAACTTTTATTTGTGTTCATTGTTGAATATTAGAAAATTGTGTATTAGAAAGGACACAATTAAATTCCTTGTATATTTGTCTTTAGATTGTTTGTCTTTTAAAATAAAGGTCATAATTTTTGTTTTCTCTACCAACACAGAACATTGTCCTCTCTGGTGGTTCAACCATGTTCAGGGACTTTGGACGTCGTTTGCAAAGAGATTTGAAACGAACTGTAGATGCCAGGCTGAAGTTAAGCGAGGAGCTGAGCGGTGGTAGATTGAAGGTTGGTTTTCTCAACTGTTGTCTGAGAAGGTGGAGGACCCCTTGGTTATGTATTGAGAACAAGAATGTTTGCCAGCTTCTCACTTAGAACAGTAAGATGAGCTTAGCTGGTGTTCTGCTGAAACATTATTTCTGTTTGTAGACTCATGGCATACAGTCTGTCTTTTGGTACTTTGATCTGTTTTGAACTCTGTGGAGTAATGGCATGACTTCACAGCTCAAGCATAATACTTATTTAGTAGGTTTTTATGTTTTACTTCTCAACCAACCAGTTCTGCTGCCACACGCAAAAAATCCTCCCCCCCCCCAGAAGGCTGACTTGTTTTTCATGGGCATAGATTGAAAATCTGTGGAGTAGGGCCTGGTGAGATGACTTGGCCCGTACAGATCAGATGCTTGTGGTAGAAGCCCAGTGACTTCATGGAAAGGTAAAAGGAGAGAACCAGTTCCACAGTGTTACCCAGATGGACCATGGCACACATTCCACTGTCTACATACACCAATAATAAACTCTTAAAAAGCTTAAATCTAGGTTCTGGGAATTCATACATTGAGTATACATACACATGGTGTGGCTGCTGACCTAAGGGAGATTTCACCAGTTGGGTTTAAGAATGATCTATGTAGCAAAAAGAAAACCAAATAAAATTCATAACAAAACATAACAATACTGTGGTACATTATCCAATCAAGGAACATACACTTAAAAAAAAATAATTTTGGCATTTATCTATTTGGGGCATGTGTGTATATGAGTTCATACATGTGTGCATGTGTATGCACCTGGGTGTATGCATTCACACATGTTGAGATAAAAGGATAACTTACATGAGTTGATTTTATCCTTTTATCACATGGGTCCTGGGGGCAAACTCAGATTGACATCAAATGCCTTTTAACCACTGAATTGTCTTGATGACTGGACAAACTTCAGTTAAGGTCCTCCAGGGTTCAATGGTCACTCAGTGTTTTCTGGCCTTAACATACTTGAAGAACACAGGCTGTTTATTTTCTACACTTTGTCTTGGTTTGGGTTTGTTTGGTGTTCTCCCATTGGGTGGGTGTAGTTTGTGCTTTGGCAGTCACATCACAGAAGTAATATGATATCAATTATTGCATTTTATCAGAGGATGTATGATGTGAACTGTCCCACCTACTGACTTTAACACTTGGCTGGAGTGGTTGCTGCCAGTTTCTCTGTGTGGTTGTTAACTTTGCATCCTTTCAGGCTATGGAGCTGTTTTTCATCAGACTTTCAAACACCAGTCTTAACTCCATTGTTGTTTTCTTGAAGTAGTTGTAGCTGAGGTAGATGCCAAAGTATAGTTAGTGTAATTTTTTTTTCTATTTGCCCTGGTTTTGCCCTATGCATGTCTCCTTTTATGTATTTGATTGTATGTCTAGTATTTAATTATACATGTTTATGGGGTACAATGTAATAATTCAATACATGTATACAAATGGTAAGATCAAAGCAAGGTAATTGCTCAACTATGTTCTTAGCAGCTTTATTCTTAATAGCCAGAAACTGGAAACAATTAATATGCCCCTCAACTGAGGAATAGATAAAGAAAATGTGATATATTTACACATTGGAGTATTCCTCAGCCATTAAAAAAACACAGCATTTCTGTTTCTTTAACACCTATCATTTGTGTCTGGAGTCTCTCAACCCTTTTCTTGTTGAGCTGTATAGAGAGCTTCTATGTGTACTATGATGTGTGTACTGGGAAGTGTGGTCCTCTCATCCTGCTGTTCCATCCTGCTTCTTCCTTAGTCTTACTTACTTCTTACTTCAGTCTGTAGATAATCTTAGTTAATTCATGTCTCTTGGACTTTATAATTATTATTTTTGTGTTTGCAAATTTAAGCATAAATGATAAATTGCTGCTTGAATTTACTGTTGAAATGACATTACTATGTTACTTTTTAGCCCAAGCCTATTGATGTACAAGTTATTACACATCACATGCAGCGGTATGCAGTCTGGTTTGGAGGGTCAATGCTGGCTTCCACGGTATGTAAATTTACCTGTAAATTTTCATGTTTCAGATAGAAGAATAAGGAACTTAAATCTAAAAATGTCAAGGGTAAATTTTTGCTTTCATTGCATAGAAAATATAATGCTTGCAACTGAATAAAGAGAATTATTCTAGAATCCTCTCTCTAGAGCAGAACATCTTTAAAGCTACCTTAGAGCATATCCTAACATCATTAGTCTAGTAAACATTGCGCTGTTGTGTTAGGTCATGGGCTATTAAAACAAAGGTGTTTTTATTCACTAGATTTAAAACATTGGACATGAAACCTTTAAAAATAAGTAAAAATCTTAATTTTAGTTATCTTCACTTGTGCTGTATTATCAAGGTGCATGTGTAACTTGCCCTTTAGAACAGGAGACTGAGGTTCTTTTAGTGTAATGTGGCTCCTGGTTCCTTAGGTTCATGCTATGCTTTAGATTTGGGGCACCAAGTGGGGAAGTCCCAGCAGAACAGACTGCATGTCAGAACCTAGCAGAGACAGGTGTCAGGAGGGACTATGGGATGTGAATTAATGGCCCCATATTTCTGGCAGATTTTCGTATCATAGATTTTAATCATGCTTTCTAAATTCATGAGCTTTGTCCAAAAGCTGTGAATAGACGGATAAATGTTGTACATATAACACTTGTTTTAAAGCATCTCTTTTACAGACCATTGTAAGACAGAATTTGACCTTTAAAAATTGCATCTTGTTTTGTTTTGTTTTCAGCCTGAGTTCTACCAAGTATGCCACACCAAAAAGGATTATGAAGAAATTGGACCTAGCATTTGTCGTCACAATCCAGTGTTTGGAGTTATGTCCTAAAGTTGACTTGTTTTGGGGGGTTAGGGAGATGGAAAGGAGATAATCTTTCTGATGACCAGTTTTGTCTGAATGGATGGTTCTGAGGTTTTTAACCAAACATGATCATACAGGAATATTTAATGAGTGTGTCAACATGCAGATGTAGAAGAGAGCCAAGATGATTGTTTTCATTTAGGTTGAATATTTGAATCTTACGTGTATCAAAAAAGAAATGGGTTTTAGTTCTTTCTGTGCCCTGATATTTTGTATATTATTGACTTACCCAATGTGCTGGGCTCTGTGGGTGTTTTGAGAGCTCTGTAATGCCAGATTGGGCACTGTGAGTGGGCAGTGCAGGAGCTTGTTTATATTTCATACTTTTTTATACTTTGAGGAAAAAAAGTCAAAGAAATACTGTAGTATTGGAGGGAAAAAATATGATCAAGAAAAAGATGAATTCAATAAGCAGCCTCATGGGACTTGGCCACACACTCTGGGTTCCAGTTATCTCGAGCTGCTCCACCCTCCCTAGCCCACCAACGGTTCTCTCTGCAAATGCTTTGGATCTAGGAAGCTAGTCTCCTGGGTTAGCCGATGTCTGCCCTGCTTTCTGGTTACTCACATTCTGTTTCTTGCTTCAAAAGAAAAGACAAGACTGTTGGACCAGTATTGCAATTCTGTAGAGTCATTTCTTATTAAAACAATAATGTGATTACCCAAATTGGCATATTTAAGGCCTAATGCCATTCTAATAAAGGCAAAAATTTCTTTCTACTACTTGTTTCAGGCTCTTTGATCTCTTTATAAGTTAACTAATATGTCTATTTTCTTCAGATTCTGCAGTAGCTCTTTAAAAAGCACAGCGGGTGGATAGCAAGCTGACTTTTTTATGTGCTCTGTACAAATAATTGTGAACTTTTAATATGTTGAGTGCTTTCATTTTGATAACTGGATCTCCATTTGATATTTTCATTTGTATAACTCATTTGCAGTCTGAATTTTTTTTAGTGCCAGTCCCTGACATATCATGAAAAGTTCATTTTCTTTGCAATTTAAAATATCTGGATCATGAAGAAAAGTGATGACAATAAATTAAAATTGAATTACCCTTTCTGATGGTTTTTCTTCTTGAAGTGTAGTTCAACTGGCTGTTTACATGTTTGATAGGATTTCTGTTTCTGGAGAAACAATGGGATTTGTTTAAATCTCTAGCATGTGTATGGTAGAACATAAGATTTTACCTGTTATATATAGAACAGCAAATGGGGTGGATATGTTTTATAATCTTGAAGCACTTAAAACAGCAGTGTCAGGAATAACACACAATACACAAACACATAGAATTAGGAAAGTCTCTATGCAAAAGGTACAAACCCTTAAAATGCTTTTGTGGTCTTTTGCAATAAAACTATAGAGACAGACTCAGGAACTGAACACTAATTTTTATGTAGAGTCTGATGTATCTGGATATTTAGAATTTTGTTATTTATCTAAAATTGACAGACTGTGTGAGAAGTTTCATCAGGGTGTTACAAAAGTACGAGAGTGAGTTGCTTCTTCAGCCTTGCCCTCTGGTGTTGTTATTGTCCATAGCAGTTACTGTCTCATCTTCTGGCACAGGAATACGTATTTCACAAACACTCAGCTGCAAGGCTAGAGAGGTGCCTCAGTGCTTAGGGGCACTTGTACCCTTGCAGAAGACACTACTCTCCGTGCACAACTGCCCATAACTCCAGTTAAGGGAACCTGGTGCCCTCTTGGATTTTGTGGGCAACAGACACAACATACACAGTGGTACATATACTGCCTTTGAGGGAGCGTAATCTAGAAAGACATGTTTACAAAATTATGTCTTTAAATTTTTATGGGAAAACTTGTCAGAAACTTTAGGCTTGCACTTGTTGGAGGACGCAGGAAGACCTGGACTGTGCTCTGTGTTTCTTGATAAGCATTTGAGTCTGTGTCTGGAGGAGTAAGCTTTACCATGTGAATCCCTTGCACCTGTATGCATACAGGACCAGGACGATTGAGCTTTTCTCTGATCACTTTCCATCTATTCCATTTGAACAGGGTCTATCCCTGAACATGCAACCATGTTTTCCCTTTCATAGCTAGGCTGGAAGCCAACAAGCCCCAGTGATTCTCCTGTCTCCACTGCACTTTTTTTTTGAGGTGGGGTTACAAGTGTGCCACTGTGTCCAGGATATCCATGGGTGATTTTACCCACTGCTGTCTCACCAGCTCCCAGAGATGTATTTTGACTCCCTACTATGGTCCAAGCTCTGTACATGAAGACTAGGAAGTATTCTGTCATGAGCTTAGCAGCTATAGTTGAATAGCCATTTCAAAACAGCCATGTTCAGATGTTGCTGTCTCTGATCTGTCACTTTGGACCCTATTTAAAGGTGGGAGGGAGTTATATCTGCTTTTAGAATAGGTCACATATTTGGTACCTTATGTTTCTACTTAAAATCTGTCTTAGCATTCATCCTTTTCAAGGTGATCAATTGAAAACAGATCAGCCCTTGCTTTCATTTCATTTCCTGTTATAAAATACCCTGGCAAAAACAGTGGAAGGACAGACGGAAGGGTGTATTCAGCTCATAGTTCCATGGCACAGTTGCAGGGGCGTCAAGGTGTCAGAAACCTGAAGAAGGTGGCCGCATCCTGTCCACAGGAGGCAAGGCATGTTTGCTGGCTCTCTGCAGAGGCTGTCACAGGTGATTGTGAGTCTTATCATGGTGAACACTGAACGACCACAACTCTTTGTTTACATTTGATCTGAGCAGCATTCTTCTTTTTGTACTTAATTTCTCATAAAATGGAGACTGACATTCCTCGGAACTGGAAGCACAAATAAATGGATTTAAATGGCTTTTTTAAAGTCAGGGTTTCTTAGTAACAGCCCTGGTAGTCTTGGAACTTGCTTTGTAAATCAGGCTGGCAGAGATCTGCCTGCCCTGGCCTCCCAGGTGTTGGGATTAAAGGTGTGTGCCACCACTTCCTAGTTTAAATACTTCTTTTCCTAACTAAAAAGGAAATTACTTCTTAAGCTCTGTTGCTTTTTCATCCAACCATTAGGATTTTAATCTTTGTGTATGTATAATATATGTATGTCTGTCATTTCACCTTGTTTGAGGCTGTGTTTTATGATTTGCCACTTCAGGCTACCCTGAGAACTTCCAGGGACTTCCCTGTGTCTGTTTCCCATCTCCAAACGAGTGCTAAGAGTGCTGACACATAACACCACATCTGGCTGTGTGTGAATTCTAGGGATTCAAACTTGATGGCAAGCACTCTTAACCACTGGGCTGTCTCCCTAGCTGGATTCTGGTATTAAAATCAAGGCAGCTATTTGTCTTTAACTTACTTTGCAAAGATATTGCTTTTTGCATGTTTCAGGAGGCAGCCTGTGGCTTCTGAGCTTCATCCTCCTCTCTGTCAGCCGTTGAGTCAGCCACTGCTGCTCCGGGTGCTGCAAACCAAAAGCAAGTGATACCCACTTGCCTCTTTTTTTGCCTGAAGTGTACATTTCCAATGAAAATTTAAGAGAATGGAAGTGTGCCTTAGGCTGTTACCACATATAATGAGATTGATTGGTAATCACCTTGGAATGTCTTAGGTGACAGTCTTTTGAGGTGCTATACACACAGAAAGTGAACAGAGTAATGTGTTGTTTTCTTCTGAGACTTAAAGGTTGTTAAGGTGTACATATATTATTTATGGCGTGTGCCCATGAGAGCCAGAAGAGGGTGTCAGAGCCCCTGTGGCTGATGTTAAAGGTGGTTGTCAGTTGTGGAACTGGGAACCACACTGGTCCTCTATAAGAGCTGTGCATTTTAACTGCTGAGCCGTCTCTCCAGCCCAACTGTTTTCTATGTAGGACCCTCAAGGTGGCCTAGCTGCTAAAGGCTCTTGTTGTCAAGCCTTGTGACCTAAATTCAAACCGTGGTTTGAAGAACCACCTCCTGTAAGTGGTCCTCTGGCTTCATGTACACTGGCACACATGTGCTTAACCACATACATGAAATTTTTAAGAGAATATCTTCCTCTAAATATTGATAACTACTGTGCACTATGCTCACCAAATCCTATCCTCCCAGAATTATGAAGTACACATTCCAGTGTTGTCTGAGTTCCGTGAATAGCTGCCTTTTGTGCTGTCTGTTCTGGTTTTACCCCACAGACCAACAACACAAACAACCCTTTGCAGTATGTTAGCATTAAAACATTTTGTTTGTTCTGAGACACAAAGGGCCTTTGCTTGAGGGGCACCGTGGGGTTGAGTACAACTTTTCCTCCCAGTGGTTTCTTTATGTTTTCTATAATGACTGTGATTGTTTAATGCTGACATACTAGGGCTGAAATGTTTGAATACACATTTAAGCAGTAAAAAGTATTGAGTGGGAAACAAGTTTGTCTTGAAGCAGTTAACATATGCTTAGGCTATCCACAAAAAGACAAAATCAGGAAGAAGCTGGTTTGAAAGTGTTCTTTCCCATAAAGGGATTTACAGAGAAAGCCATGTGCTTAGCTCTTTTCTTTGAAGAATCACCCTTGTTGGGGCCAAAGAGAAGGCTCGTTGGCTAAGAGCTTGTGTGAGCCTGATGATCTTAGATTGATGCTCTCCAGAACCCACATTGTAAAACAAACAACTGCACCTGGAGATGTGCGTCTCAGCTCCCTCCATCCAGACCGGAGTGGGGAAGCTCTAGAGTTCACTCACCATGGAGGAAGTGGCAAAGCCGCAGTTGCGAGAAACCCTGCAGAACATGGCAGAAGGGGAGAACTGCACCCCAAAGATGTCCACACACACATGGTAAATGTATGCATGTGCTAATAGACACAAATGCATCACATACCATACATAAATCTTAAAAGAAAATTCACCTTTGTATAAAGATTAACTTTGCCTAGTGGACTCCTAATGAAAGCTTGCTACATGTTAATTCTGCTAGGAGGCGTGCCCTGCCGTCCCTTTGATGGAGGGAGCGCTTTGTGGCAGCTCCCTAACCTTGAGTTTCCTGGGCATGATGTGCTTGCTTTGATGCCCTTGAAATATTGCTGCTGCTTTCTGGTAATTGGACTCAGCCTGTCACCCCCCCCCCACACCCCGCCACCCCTAGAAGAGCAGTGCATGCCCTTAACTGCTGAGTCATCTCCCCAGACCCTTAATGAAACCTTTAGAGATACTTGAAGGAGTCATTTGCATTAATAGCGCTATTAAAGTATTTGACATTGCACATGTGAGAGCAGGAAATGATTTCTATTTTGATAATTCTCAATTTAGCATTAAATGTATTTGTAGCATAACATATAAATGCTTGTTTATATATATGATATATATATGTGTGTGTATGTGTGTGTGTGTGTGTGTGTGTATCATATAAAATTTGTGTGTGTGTGTGTGTGTGTGTGTGTGTGTGTGTGTATCATATAAAATTTTCTTTCCCAGTAACCTATTTTCCACCTTCAGTGGTTTTGTGTGTAGACACTTTTCTCCTACAAAGGAATATCTGACAATTTTTGCCTTGGTCTTTGCCAGCATTGGTCATAGAGCAGAGGTTCAATAAATACTTCCACACGTTGATCCCCAGAAGCATTTGTTTTAGTTATTTACTTGGCACTTTTCTCCAAGCTTGGAAGGTAACAACAGATGGTGTGTGGTACCCTTTTCATCACAATCCCACCCCTGCCTGAAAAAGCACACGTTACCCTTAGGCGATGAGGCCCTGTGCAATCCAAGCTGTTTATAGCTCCACTGTCTGCAGTCACCTAAATGTCAATGGATAGATGTGTTCGTCATGATATATGCTAAGTACTCACAAGCCTCTATGGGTAGCATCCTCAGAGATGAATGAACAGGAGGTTATAACCATCAGATTATACCCCAAGGAAGCAGTGTCATCTATAGTTGAAAATGTACAGAAACAAATAAGCCATTATTTACCCTAAATTAATTTGTTTTTCAAACTTTTGCATGTTTACATTTGTTCATCTACTACTTTGGTCTTCACGATGAAATAGGCCATTGTCAGTCAACAGTGCTTCAGGGGCTGGCTCAGTAGGTAAAGTGCTTTCCATGCAAGCATGAATTCCCGAGTTTGAGTTTTAACACACAGGTTAAAGCTGGGTCCTACAATGCATGCCTGCACTCCGAGCTTGGAAAGACAGAGATGGGATGATCCGTGGGTTTGCTGGTCAGTGTAGCCAGTGAACTCCAAATTGAATGAGAGACCTTATTTTTTAAGAAAATTAATGTGAAAAAAATAATCAAATGGAGGTGGCACACAACTTTAATCCCAGTGCTTAGGAAGCAGAAGCAATGGATCAATGTGAGTTCAAGGCCAGAAATCACTGATTTCTAGGTCATCTAGGGCTACACAGAGAAACCCTGTCTGGAAAAACCATAAAAAAGAAAGAAAAGAAAGGAAAGTTATGTGAGGCTGCCAAGATACCTGAGCAGGTAAAGAAAGGCCCTTGTTGAGCAAGCTTGATGACTTGAATTCAGTCTTCAAGCCACAAAACTATGGAAAAAGATAACTGACTCTTGCAGGTTGCCCTCTGACCTCCATGTGTGCACTGTGACATACATGACCCTGTCCCAATAGGTTACCAGGCATTGTAGTGAGTGCCACCCACTGAGCCCAGAAGAAATATTTAAAATATTCCTGCTGCATCATGCTTGGAGAGACAGGTGAAGCAGGGCAGGCTCCATAGATGAAGCAGGAATTAGGCTCGGGGGCTTGAAGCTGAGACCCTTCATCAGCACCCCGGAGAGAAGAGCCAGAAACAGCCGCCACCCACTGCTGTACAGAATTAGTGACAGCACAGAATTAGTGGTGAAAGCAAACAAGCAAAACAGAAACGGCACACACAGCACATATCCAGCAGCAACAGAAAGGCTACCTAAGGGCAAAGGTGAACACAAGCAAGTAGGCCTTCCACAACCCCCTAGAGCCTGAACACACAAAACATCCAATACACAAAACAAGAGTCAAGTGTAACAGGTAGGCAGGCAGTGTCTGACTGGGGGATTCCATCAGAAAGTGGATCCCAGCACCAATGAGAGGGCTCAGCTTATAATGGTACTTGCCACCTAGCCTGATGACCAAGGCTGGCAACCTAAATTCAGTGCCTGGGACCCACAGGGTGGAAGGCATATGCTGACTCCTGCAAGTTGTTCTCTGCCCTCCACAGATGCACCCTCCCCAAGGAAAGAAATGATAATCATTAATAAATATTAATTTATAATTAATGATATAAATATGTGAATGATCAGTGAACATTATTATAGAGTCCCACACTAAAACCCCTTTCAGCAGGAAGAACACACCCACTTGTTTGAATTACTAAGACTGGCAGTCCACCCTAACCTGCAGAGATGGGTTAGACACTCCAACCCAACTAGAAAGAAATACTGATGAGGTTGTACCTTTTAAAAAGTTTTGTGCATGGTGAGTGTGTGTGTGTGTGTGTGTGTCCACCATCCGTTATTTTTTAAAGATGGTCTCACTATTCAGCCTTGGCTGGTGTGGTGGTTTGAATGTAATTGGCCCCCATAAGCTCATAGGGAAGGGCACTATTAGGTGTGGCTTTGTTGGAGTAGATATGGTCTTGATGGAGGAAGTGTGTCACTGGGGGTGGGCTTTGAGGTCTCATATAGTCTCAAGCCATTCCCAGTGTCTCAGCTCACTTCCGTTTGTTGCCTTTGCATCAAGATGTAGAAGTCTCAGTTCCTTCTCCAGTATCATGTCTGCCTGCTTGCTGCCGTACTCCTAGCTGCGGTGCTCCCCGCCATGATAATGGACTAAACCTCTGAAACTAAGCCACCACCTCAGTTAAATGTTTTCCTTTGTAAGAGCTGCCATGGTTTTGGGTCTCTTCCCAGCAATAGAAACCCTAAGACAGCTAGCCTAGAACATAAGGTAGACCAGACTAGGTCACAGAGATCTGCCTGCCTCTGCCTCTGCCTCCTGAGTGCTGGGATTAAAGAATTGCATTCCCATGCTCAGCAAAGTTTACCCCAGGCTAGCCTCAAACTTGTGATCCTCCTGCCCCCACATCTCTTCTATGTATCCTACCAGCACCACCACAGCTGGCTCTACCATAAATTTGGAGGCAGAGTCTCTTCTTGAATTGGGGCATACTATTTTGGCTAGAATGGTTATCCAGCCAAGCCCCCATTGCCTTCTCTGATCCCACATCCACGGCTGGTGTCACAAGCATCTGCTGCCACTTGAGAGTTTTATGTGGGTTCTGGGGATCTGTTCTCATTTTATAGTAGCAAGTACTCTACCCAGTGAGCTGTCTGTAAAGCCACACACTATCTTGTATTCACTTCACTCCTTAGCTCTGCTCTCTTCCTTTCAAACTTAATCTCTTGGAACTGGGGATGTAGCTCAGTGGGCAGAGTAACAGCCCAGCATGCATAAACCCCTGGAATCGATCCTTGGCGCTGCACATGCTGGCCGGGTGGCGCAGGTTTGTATGACTGTCTTTTTTCTCTGCTCCTACACTGCAATCAGTACCTTTGCTATTGTTTCTCACACCTCTTCTGTCTCTCACACACTTCATTCCCCCCTCTTTCACTGCTTAATTGTCCTCTAATTACCACATGCACACCATGGCATGTGTGGTAATGCTCCACCGCCATAATAATAAATGTTAAAAATGGGCTGGTGGGATGGCTCAGTGGGTAAGGATGCTTGCTACCAAGACTGTGATGGCTATTTTGGTTGTTAACTAGTTAAAACTCCAAAATGTTTTTTTTTGGGGGGTGCACACCTGTGAGGGGGTTTTGCCTAATTAAATCATTTGTAGAGGGAAGATCCGCTTCTAATCTGAATTGTTGAGGTGGGAAGGCACACCTTTAACCCAAATCTTTCAGGGTGGGAAGACTGACCTCTAATGTGGGTCACATCTTCTGGATGTCTGTATAAAGGACATGGAATAGGAAGCCTTGCTCTTTGCTGCTTGCTCTTGCCCTCACTAGCAAGTCCATTCCTTTACTGGCATTAGAGTCTGTGTCTTCACAATTCTAGCATATACTGAAGACCAGCTGAGACATTCAGCTTCCTGGACTGAACAGTTACTAGATTCTTGGACCTTTCACACATAGGCATCAATTATTGGATTAGCTGGACCACAGACTGTAAACCATTCTAATAAATCCATATATATATATATATGTGTGTGTGTGTGTGTGTGTGTGTGTGTGTGTGTGTGTGTGTGTATAATTTCAAAGACTGGCCACCTGAGTCCTATCCCTGACCCAGGTAGAAAAAGAGAATTGACTCTTGCAAATTGTCTTCTGATCTATACTCACCCCCAGGTACACATGCACACAAAAACAAAGAAGAATATACTTTAAAAAAGATTAAGCTCCTGGGGGCGACAAGTGAGCCTGTGCCTCTGTCCCTCCCACCCCCAACCAAGATCAATCTATAACGCAGGAGTCAACCTGTAACCATGGCACTGCTTTTGTGGCAAATGGCAGCGAGCCCTAGGTTAGGAACCCAACTAAGCCATGTTAATAAGAGACACTGGGAACAAGTCCTTTGATCAGATTAATCTGGGATTGAACAGGGCATTAACAATTAAGATCAGCATTGGCTGTGTTGCTTGGTAAGGCGAGACTGGGAAATGCCAGGCTTTGATTTCAGCAGCGTTCTTGTTTGCATTCACTTTCAGAATTACATCTTAAGCACAAAGGGGGCTCCCAGCAGATCACATTGGCTTCAGAGTCAAGCATACTGTGCTAGTTAGGCTATGGCTTTTGGAGGCACAACAGTTGAGAGGCAGTGGAACTGGAGTGTTCTTATCACCTCAACTCCAAGGTCTTGGTGGTGCTCAGTGAGGTCAGATTTGATAGAAATCAATCTCTCTCTCTCCCTCTGTGTGTTTCCCTTTTGATCTTTTATCTATTCTTTGACAAGAATAAATATTTATTCATACCTCCATACAACTTGTTTTGGAACACATATATCCTTCAACTCCCCCAGCACTCTGATTTTCTCTCTGTAAAGCATCCCCTTCTTGCCTTTATGTTCTCTCCTTTTTTCACTTGTCTTTGGTAACTCTCTTGATTTAGTTAAGTTCTGTCTGATGGGATAACAACTCATTTTTTGGCTTAGTCTTGTACCAATTACAGCTAGACATAGATGTCTGACTACCTCTTAAAGACATGGTTGCAATCCTTGAGAATGCTAGCAGCTGTTCTCACTATTCCTAGTGTAACGGATCTGGATATGTATTACGTGAAATGTAGACATGTGAATGTGTTCGTTGACTGTGGTGATTTATTGTTTATGATCTAATAAAGCTTGCCTGAAGATTAGAATGCCATAGAGGCCAGGCAGTGGTGGTACACACCTATAATTCCAGAAGCCACACCAGTTAGCCTTTGAACTGGGCAGTGGTGGTGTTCGTCTTTATATACTGGAGAGGTATATAAGGCAGCAGCAGCTCAGAGTATTCACTTGACATTCAGTCTCCAGGCAAGGTGAGGACAGGATCTCTCCCCAGCCTTGGTAGAGGTAAGAGCTCTCTGGTGGCTTGCCTGCTTTGTTTTTCTGTCTCTGGTTACAGTTGATCTTTTAGGCATAAAGCATCAGTCTGAGACTTCCTAATCCTTCCCAAAGTGGTAGTGGTAGGCAGTTTTTTGGTTGTCTTTGTTTTTTTTTTTTTTTTTTTTTTTTAATGATACAGTTCTCACATATCTCTAGGTAGCCTTGAAATCACTTTGTAGTGAAGGTGGCCTTGAACTCTCTGTCCTCATATCTTTACCTCTCACACACCACATTTATAGGTATGTATCAATATGCTTGGTTTATGTGGTTCTGGGATTGGAATCCAGGGCTTTCAGCATGCTAGCCAAGCACCAAACACCCTACCAACTGAACTCAGCCTGATTTGGTAGGTAGTTTTTTTTTTGTTTTTTTTAAACATGATTTTACAGACTTAATCATTGATGGTTTAAAAGTCATTTAGCACCTCCCACAATTCTGTAGATCTTAAGAATGAAAAAGAATCCCATTTATTTATTTTAATTTTATGTGTATGGTTGTTTAATCCGAATGCACGTGTGTGCACCATATGCATGCCTGGTGCCTGTGGAAGACAGAAGAGGGCATAGGATTCCCTTGGTACTGGGTCCCCTGGAATTGGAATTATGGATGGTTGTAAGCTGCCATGTGGGTGCTAGGAACCAAACCAGCTCCCCTAGAGGAGCAGCCAGTGTTCTGAACTACTGAGGCATCTCTTCAACCCCAACTTTAAGAATTTTAGTTGCTTATTTAACCAAAACAGAAGCTACTCAGGAGTATGATACATATTAACATACAGAAGGATACACAGAATATTCAGGAGGCTTTCTTAATTTAAAAATATGTGTGTATCATGTCTTATTTTTGGAGGTCAAAAGACACTTTCAGGGGTTGGCTCTCCCCTCCCACAGTAGGATCCAGGAATTTAACTCAGGTTCTGAGGTTTGTAAAGCAACTATCTTGGACTCTTACCTATCTTACCAGACTTAGTGGCCATTTTCTTCTTGGGAGCTTGCTGCCCGGAGGTCCTAATTTCTCTAAATGTTCACAGACATGTTTCTGCAACCCTACCAGTAGCAATGGAGCAGCCTGGAGGTCACTCTGCTGGCCTCCAGCCTTCAGTCTTCCTTCTCCCTCTAGACACCAATAGACTGCATCTGGCTTCGGTTGGACAGGCCCAGTGCTGAGCTCTTGGGAGGAGTCACATGCCAGGCCTCCAAGAACCACACACAGAATGACAGATGGTGGCAAATTAAACTGGCAATTGAAAAAACTGGAGGGTTTCCAGGGCCTGTGCTACAGAAGTCTCTCCAGAGGGGCCCCGAGTGTCAGGAGCTGGGGAGCTGGAAGGTAGCCCTAAACATCAGCAAACGCTTCCAGAACCTCTAAGCAGAAGAGGGTGTTCCAGACCCTGAAGGTGACATATAACAGAAGGTGACCTTCTGTCTTATATCAAGGAGTTTCATAATGTAAGGGGAAAGCAGGGTTAGCTTCAAGCTGGGCAGGATTCAAACAAAGGCTTATTTGAGGGTGGTCCCCTAATTATGTTGCCTTATTCTACTGTGTGGAAATGTGTGTGAATGAGTAGGCCTTAAGTGACATGATATGCACAAGGGGTCAGAAACCTGGGATGGGTGAGGATCCTGGGGCTGATCTGGGTGATCTACTTATATTTTTGAAATTTAATTTTTATGTAATTATTTGCGAGCATGTGGAGGGTGTGATCAGATGACAACTTGCATCACCTTCCATCATGTGAGTCTCAGGGACTGAACTCAAGTCCCCAGGCTTAGCAACAGGTGTCTTTACCCACTGAATTATGTCCCTGCCCACCCCACTTTTAAAAGTTTTTAAGATAGGGTTTCACTATGTAGTCCTGGCTGGCCTGGAATTTGCTTTGCAGACCAGGTTGTCTTTGAGCTCTCAGAGATCTGCCAGCTCTACCTCCAGAGTACTGGGATTAAAGGCTTGTGTCACCCAATTAAAAAATGTTTGTTTATTTGCATGCATGTGCATGTACGTGTATTGGATGTGTTGGTTATGTGCATATCATGATATACTTGTGGCAGTCAGAGGACAGCTTGTGGGACTCACCTCTCTCATTTTATATGTGGGTCACAGGGATTGAACTTAGATTGTCAGACTTGGTGGCAAGCACCTTTTACTACCCAATCTCTTCATACAAAGATGAGGCTTGCTTTCCTTTAGTGCACAAAGCCATGGGTTCCATCCCTTTCACCACACAAACTGGATGTGGTGTTGTATGCTTGTAATTCCACCACTTGAGAGGTGGAGAAGCAGGAGGATCAGGAGTTCAGGCTTATCCTCAGGCTGGTAAGCTGTCTCAGCAGATAAAGTACTTTGCATGCCTGGTAACCTGAGTTTGATCCCTGGAACATACAACATAAAGGAGAAACAGATCCAACCTCCCCCACTCCACCCCATCTTCTGTCCTTTTGTTTGCTTGTTTTTTTTTTTTTTTTTGAGATGGGGTTTCCTTTGTGTAACAGCCCTGGCTGTCCTGGAACTCACTCTGTAGACCAGGCTAGTCTTGAACTCAGAGATCTGCTTCCTGAGTGCTGAGTGCTGACATTAAAGGCGTGCACCACCACCGCTGGTCTTCTGAAGTTTTGTGCTCTGTGGCATGTGCACATACCATTACTCACCACCCCCCCCCCACACACTCACATGCACACAATAATAATAAATAAAATAAATAAACCAGTGTTATCCTTGGCTGTGAAGGGACCAGCTCCCCATTTTGGCAGCCATGACAGTCTAACACGTGCTTGCCTGACCTTGCCTTGGTCACTAAGAGGTCAGATGCCTGCCTCGTGGCAAGGAGCCAATCAGAAGTTAGCTGGTGGTGCTATGCTTTACGGCTCTGGTTGTGCTTTACGGACAAGTGCATAGCAATGATGTTCAGAGCATAGCAATCGCCCTGGGAGGGCCTATGGGCCATAACAATCAGTTGACCAATCAACACAGGGCAGGCCTGAAGGCACACCTGAGCCTGTGCGTACCCCTAGACACTCCCCTTACGCTGCCCTGTAAGATCTCTATGCCGTGCCTTTGAGGCGTCTTTCCTAGCCATTCTCCAAGGTGGATGGATGAAAGGCCCGAGCTATCATGGGGTTAGCTCATTAAACAACTGCAATAAAGCCTCGTGCTGTTTACATCAAGTTTGCAATAAAGCCTCGTGCTGTTGGCATCAAGCTTTCAACTCCACCTGGTGATTGGGGTCTTCAAGGTTCTGGGCCAGAATCCTGGGGGCCTGAGCCTTCAGGGGTCTTTCAGCTGCATAGTGAGTTCAGGGCATCCCGGGATAAATGAGACCTGTCTCAAAACAAAGAAGAAAAGAAAAGGGAAGATGCTAAGATGAGATTGAAACTCCTGGTGTCCATGGTGAAGCTCACTCAGGCTTCAGTCAGGTACCAGTATGAAGAATTCCCAGGAGCAAAGAAGATCCAGTCCTTACTCTGCCCCAGCTCCTGAGACACTAGGAGTGCTCACTGCACATGACCTCATCTTTACAGCATGGCGTTTTTGCCTTATCTGACAAATGGCAGCTGAGGCAGAAGACTCGAAGCAGAGTGTAGTGGACAGGGTGTTTTTCAAGGCATCCCATGGTAGTTACTTTTCTGTGGCTCTGACAAAATACCAGGACCCAAAGCAGCTTGTCTTAGTGACTGTCCTATTGATGTGGAGACCCCATAACCATGGAAACTCTTATAAAAGAAAGTGTTTAACTGGGGCTCGTATACAGCTTCAGAAGTTTAGCCCATTTTATCATGGCAGAAGCACTATGGGATGATGCTAGAGAAGTAGCTGAGAGTTCTACATTCAGATGTGCAGGCAGCAGGAAGAGAGACCACTGAGTCTGGCTTGGGATTTTGAAGCCCCAAAGCCCACCCCCAGTGACACACTCCCTCCAACAAGACCACACCCACTCCAATAAGGCCATGCCTCCTAATCCCTGTCAAGTAAAGTCACTCAAATATGAGCCTATGAGGGTTGTTCTCATTCAAACCACCATACAAGTTAATAAAGAAAAGGCCTATTTGGGCCTGTAGTTCCAGAGCGACAGAATCCATCATGGAGGGAGATATGGCAAATGGCAGAAAGGATTTGGCAGCAGGAACAGGAAACTGAATGGTCATAATTTCATCTTCACACAGAAAGGAGAGAGAGAGAGAGAGAGAGAGAGAGAGAGAGAGAGAGAGAGAGAGAGACAGAGAGAGACAGAGAGAGACAGAGAGAGACAGAGAGAGAGACAGACAGAGAGAGAGAGAGAGAGAGAGAATATTGGGGAGAAGCCATAAACTCTCAAAGTGAACCCCAGTGATATATTTCCTCAAGCAAGGCTCCACTTCCTGAAGGTTCCATAATCTTCCCAAACAGCACCATCATCTGGGGACCGGAGTATACAAGTACGTGAGCTGTGGGGGACATTTCTCATCCAAATCACCACAAGGACCTTGAGAGGCCACCGGGAGGATGGAGGGGGTGGAGCAGATGTGAATAGAGAAGCTGGCCTTGTGCTGACAGCATCCTTGCCTTGACTCAAAGAGTGCTTTTCAGTTTTAATGGCTGCTTCTATTTCCTGCAATGCCTCAGCCTCTGTCCTTCAGCTTCAATCACAGTCTGGGGACTGCCCATGCCTTTACACAAGGAAGAATTCACAGCTGACAGCTCCACAGCTGCTGACAGGCATTCCAACAGGGAGTAAAGTCTTTCCCCAGAGTCCTTAGCAGACAGCAGCTCTGGCTCCCCACATAGTCTTTATTTCCCTACTACCCTCTCAAGAACACCTTTCCTGCGGTCCTTGCCTTACCTTCATGCCATGAGATGTTGACACTGCCATTGATACAAATTCAACCATCTCCTAGAACAACAGTGCTTCTCAACCTGTGGGTCACGACCCTCTTGGCAAGCATCTATCTTCAAAATATTTACTTTACGATTTGTAACAGTAGCAAAATTATAGTTATGAAGTAGAAACAAGAATAATTTTATGGTTGGGGTCACCACAGCATGAGGAACTTCATTAAAGGGTCATAGCATTAGGAAGGTTGAGAACCACTACATTAGTCTGACATAAGGAGTGTCATGCATGCAGTCACTGGCATTTGTTTCATTTCTCCCCGGGTCAGACAGGTACCCAGGGATTAACAATTTCGGAGGCTGTCTTAGGTACTTTGTTCTTGCTGTGACATAACACCACGACCAAGGCAACTTACAAAAAGCACTGAATTGGGCTATGGTTTCAGAGAGTTAGGGTCAACCACAGTGGAGCAAGGCATGGCAGTGTGAACAACTGAGAGCTCATCTCTTAATCTACAAGTAGGAGAGAGAGAGAGAGAGAGAGAGAGAGAGAGAGAGAGAGAGAGAGAGATCAGATAGACAGATAGAGTACATTGTGAATAGAGTGACACACCTCCTCCAGAAAGGCCACACCTCCTAATCATTCCCAAACTGTTCCACCAATTAGGGAGTCAGGTATTCAAACATGTGGGTCTATGGGGCCATCTTCATTCAAACCGCTATATCTTTGGGACAGCTTGGGACTTTCTCACCATTTCTCTGTGACATCTCCTCTCTTACACACACACACACACACACACACACACACACACACACACACACACACACACACACATTTTCGCAACAGTTTTCTGAACTTGGAACACATGACTTTCTCTCCTTTATCTCCCTCTTCCTGGCAACCATTAGGATTTTCAGCTAGCCTGGTGTTTTTCTCTCAGACTGTAACCAACGGTCCTTATGTTTAGTCTGCTCTTAAATTCCTTAATTGATGAGACTATGAAACCAAGACTGCCCCCCTGCTTAACACCTTCACTCCACTCTACTTTCTATTCTCTCCTTGGTCAAATAGAGTCTCCCTACTCCTTGAAGATAAGTAACAGATAATTGCTGCTTAATTACAGAAAACAGTAATTCATACTATGCAATAAATGATTATTAACTAATTATTCCAGTCCAATGCTACCAATTCATCTCCGTCGTTGCTTAGAGCCAGATGCTCATCATGGCTGAGTCTAGATGATATTCTGTCTGGTGTCTTTGCCCCATTTCTCCTCTAGTCTGCCCTGGACACCCAAGCCATACCAAACACATCATCTATTTTGTGCAAGTCCCTTTGTTAAGAGATTGCAGTTTCTCCTTGGTCCCTCAATGCCCAGTTCAAGGACAAATAGCAGTGGAGACAATTTGGAGCTTTGTGGGAAGGGAGGCAGTGGGCATGAGCCTGGTATCCCAATGTTATAGGCATGGGTCACTATCCAGAGAGCTCCCATTGAGATATCTAGGTTCTTTTGTTTGGAAACAAAGAATTGGACCAGAGGCACATGGAGAATGGTAGAAATTGAGATAGAGAGAGCACTTCCAGGATGGAAGAAGTTAAGCAGTGAGATGGGGGAGGTTAGAAGCTAAAAAGCCTTGGGCCAGGAGAGTTGTGACCCTTCAGAGGGGCCATTTACATAGCACCCACCTTCTTCCTAGTTTGTATATGGTTGTCTTTTCTCACACATGTTCTGTCCCTTACAAGTATCCCCCACGGGGCGGAGATCTCCAGTCTTTCTGCCAACTGGCTTCTTTCATATGTTGTATTTTGTCCCCCCCCTTTTCCTACCATATAACAGTTGGTGTAATCCCAGCCCCACCCCCATGCTTATTGAGTCTGCAATCCTGAGTCTGCCTTCATGGAGATCCTGTCACATAGAGACATCCAGGGAGGACTCAGAGCTCACTGAACAGCATTCAGATGCTACTTCATGGATGCCATCTTTCCCTCTGAGAGATCCTGCTCTTCCCTTGGGCCTGAGGTTTAGCCCTCTTCCTTACCAAAACCTTCAGGCCTGTTTGGTACAGGTTGGCTTGTCTTAACCATTAGCTTCAGAAGTTAGAGAATATGGAGTCTGGGTGGTTAATACTGCTTGTTGACTTGACAGAATCTAGATGTACAGAGACAGACCTCTGGCATGTCTGTGTGGTAGTTACTAGACTGGGTTAATTCAGGTGAGAAGTCCTACCCTGAATGCAGGCAGCACCATCTCATGGGCTGGGGAACTGGGATGAAATCACAGGAGAAAGCCAGCCAAGCTCCAGCATTCATCTCTCTGCTTCCTGACTGTGGACATAATGCCACCAGGTGCCTCAGGCTGCTGCAACATCCCACAATGCTGAACTGTGTCTCTTTAAACTGTGAGCCAGAATAAATGCTCTCATACATTGGTTTTGTCAGGAATTTTAACACAGTAATGAGAAAGTAATTAGTAAGACACTTGATCAAAATTTAAGAGAAAAAAGTAAAAAAAATTAAAAAAGGGGGAAAAATTAAAAATCTCACCTTAGAAGCTGTGGTGTGACAGAGTGTGTCATGCAGTAAACTCCATTTTGTGCACATATCTTTGCTTGCAAGTGTTCATTGCAAAGAGTCATTGGTCTGGTTGGAGGTCTCTGGTTTCTACTACATGACTGATGCTGGGCCCTCACTAGGACTCTTCCCGGACATCCTGTTGTTGTCCTGTGTCATGGAGATCCTGCAGCTTTGGGTCTGTGGGTTAGGTCCCTTCACATTCTCCAGCAGTTCATAGTTGGGGTGGATGTTGGGGCAACCAAGTCATGACCCTGGATGTGGACCTGGGAAGCTGCAGGGTTGGTCCACCAGCCAGTTCTCCCCTGTCCTCACCACCAGGGGGCGCTCTCCAGCACTGCCCTGGAGCAATTGCCTTGCAGCAATGAGCAAGGGGTGGGCCAGTTCTGTTGCTTTCCCACCTTCAGGGTTGGCTCTCCCACACCTATACCGTTAGGGCCAGCTTTATTATGTTGCCCAGGTGAGGTACAGGGGCCACTCTCCTGAATGCTGCAGCCGGTGAGGGGTAGGTACATACCTCCTGTTCTTAGGACCCCAGGGCCAGCTCCTCCACCTGTCTCTGGCATTGAAGGACAGGAGGTGGTGGTGGGGCATCTCTCCTCTGCCCATGCCACCACATGTCAGGTGAGTGATGTGGGCAGCTCTCCTTTGCTCATAACATCGGGGCTGCGTCACCCTAAGCCCTGACTACTGGATATCACTGCCGTGCTGCCTATGTGGGGGGCAGGACCCCTTTTCTGAGTGCTGCAGCTGGTGAGGGGGAGGGTCAGCTCTCTCATCTATTGTGGGTGGTATGGGTTGAGGGATACTAGGGGGTATCTCTCAGCCTCCCACATTGCCATCATTTAAAACAACAACATCAAAAATCTTCCATAGATTCCAGCTATACAACTCTGGGGCATATACTTCAAGACTTCATACACTATTATAGAGACCCTTGCAATTCATGTTCATTGCAACTGTATGCACAATAGCAAGGGAATGAAACTATCCTAGAGCCGTCAGAAGATGAATGGACAGTGAAAATATTGATCATACTGTCTTAGTTAACGTTTCTGTTGCTGTGAAGAGACACCATGATCACTGCAACTCTTAGAAAGGAAAACATTTAATTGGGTAGCTTACAATTTCAGAGGTTTAGTCCATTATCCTCATAGCGGGGAGTATGGTGGCATGCAGGGAGACATCTTGCTGGAGAGGTAGCTGAGATTTCTACATCCTCAGGCAGCAGGAAGAGACTGAGACACTAGGCTTGACTTGAGCTTCTGAGACCTTAAAGTCTACCCCGAGTGTCACACTCCTTCCAACAAGTCCATACTCCCGCCAACAAGGCCGTACCTCCTAATAGTGCCACTCCCTATGACCTATGGGGCCATTTTTTCCTAATTTTATGGGTGTATAAATGTTTTGTGTGCATGTGTATATATACCTTCACCCCCATGCACTCATGAACTTTGTGTGTGTGTGTGTGTGTGTGTGTGTGTGTGTGTGTGTGTGTGTGTGTATGAGAAGTCCTGAAGGAGGAGGATAGAACCCTGCAACTGGAGCTAGAGAGTTGTCAGCTGCCATGTGGGTGCAGGGAATCAAACCTGGGTGTTTCAGCACCCCCTCCATATAATTTGAATGTTGATAATTAGAAGCTAGCTTCTGCACTCATAATGAAAATTCCATGACGTAAATACAGGTAGCCCAGGCTCACTTTCTCCTCTAGTATGCCCTATTAGCTAGAGAACAGAATGGCACATACTTTAATACAGGCTTTCTCAGTTTTACAGTTGGTAGCATGTTGGGCAAAGGTTAGTATGAAAAGGAAGAAAAGCCTAAAATTGATCCAACCATTGGAAAGAGTTAAATGATCAACTATAGAAATCAATCAGTATAGAAGCCAGGGAGATGACTCAGCAGATAAAGTGCACTGGCCACTAAGCCTGCTATGTGGTGGAAGGAGATACTCAACTCCTACAAGTTGTCCTCTGACCTCCATGTGTCCATGTGACAGACACAAAAATAAATAAACAGATTATAGATCGATAAATGGATGGATGTCTTCTTGAAAAGAAATTAAATCAATACAGAGTAAAGAATGCACAAGGTAAACAGGGAATAAAAGAGTTGGCACAGAAGCCAGGAGAATAGAGGTGGAATTTGTCAATTTTTCTTTTCAAAGGTCGGCTAATTCTAGGCAATAACAAGAGAGATGGCTTACAGGGCAAGCAGATATTGAAAATAAATGTATACACAGACACACTATGGTAGAGTATCACAAATTTAATAGAGAATTTTAATAAAGAATGTAAGTGTAAAGGTTAGAGAAGACTAAGAAAAATCTAGGTGAGGTGGGGGTGGGGAAGGCATTCTTGACAAGAAATGACCAAGTTAGAAGAATGCAAGCAAGAAGGTTGTCAGTGGTGCTTGGCGGAATGGTATCACCCCCCAAGACAGAATTCAGGGATTTTCATACCTACCTCATAAGAGTGAGGGACACAAAGCAAAAATGAACACACAGAAAATCTAGCATTTCCTCTGGGCTAAGCAGAGTGGGTGTTGTCTGAGAAACAAGGGTATTTTTGAAAATCAAGAACAACAAAACATCTACAGGGGAGCTATGGGGTTATTTTTATTTAAACCACAACACATACATACAACGGGACTTCATTTAGCTGTAAGGAGAATTGAAGCCATGAAATTTGCAGACAAATGGATGGAAAGTACTATATGAAGTGAGGTGACCCAGGCTCGAAAAGACAAAAGTTGCTTGTTCCAGTAGTATTTTGATAGGCAAGCTGCCCCTAGCTGCTCATTTCCGAACAACCTGAGCAGTTTCAAAAACATCCAGCAGATGGTAGCTTCTTACCAGGAATTAAGTTTCAGGATGTGGAAACCCATATTGTTTTCCTGCCTCACCGACATGCTGTGGAATTAGATGCCCGCTCTGCTTACCATTAAAGGGAATGAGTTGTCAGGGCAACCCCAGTAAGGCAGCAGAATCCAAAAGAGAACTTGAGATTTTCTTACTGTGGTGGGGAAGCCATGCATGGATGAGTGGGGCAGACTCTTGGATAGGGGCAGATGTGGGAGACAGACCCTGGGGGCCTAAGCTTGGAGAAACACATGATAAAAGTGTAAGCAATTGGCAGAAATGAAGACATTCAAGGGAGGCAGTGTGTCTCTCGTTTTGACTCTCAGACTACAGATGCAGTGGATACCAAAGAAATGGGAATGTCCTCAGGAATCTAATGCTGAGGGAACGAAAATGAGACAGTTATCTAGCTGGGGAGCTGGTTTTCTAGAAATGGACTTACAACTTGTCCTATCACCTTACAGGGTGAGAATGAAGCCCCTAGAATGATGGGTCAGGGTGGGTGGAACCACACACTTGATTGGGCCTGCTTAGAGGCCCATATTCCTGGTCCTCTGTTTAAACTTGACTCACACTTCAGAACCCAAAACATGGGTGGGGTGCCAGTGTGTGTGTATATGTGTGTGTGTGTGTGTGTGTGTGTGTGTGTGTGTGTGTGTGTGTGTGTCTGTGAGAGAGACAGAGACACAGAGAGACAGAGAGAAAGATACACCAAGGAACAGAGAAAGACACAGAGAGAGACAGGCAGACATCCCCTTGCAGAGAGAGAGGGGGGTAAGGGGGACGAGAGAAAGGAAAAGAGAAAGAGAGTATGTTTGTGAGAGACAGAGACAGAGAGACTTACCAAGGGACAGGGAGAGACACACAGAGAGACAGACACCCCACACACAGAGGGGGGAGGGATTGAATCTTTTTGTTCTTCTTTCTAATGTAGCACATTGAATATCTTTCCTTACTTCTTACTATTTTTGACTATTTTAATTGACTTCTTGAGGATGGGTAGTTGTGAGGATGGGAAGTTGTGAGATGGGTAGTTGTGGGGATGGATAGTTGAACTCAGAGTCTTGGTGGTACAGGTTGTGACCCCAATTCAGAAACAAAAGTAGAGAAGCAGGCGAGATCAAATGGCTCTACAGGTGCCAGAGTCACTGGTCCCTCCCTCCCCCATTGAAGGGACCACTAGCATGGAAAGCCCTGAACTCTAGATTACAACACTCCCTTCAGGTAGGTCAGAGCTGGTGGAGAGAAGGCCATTAAGAAGAGACCAGAAAGAGTACATTTGTTTCCTTGTCAGGGTATCTCTGTGGACTTGAGTGATGTAACCTGACACCACAGAGTGGCTGCCTGGCAACAGAGCCTTTGACCAGGACTGAAATTTAATGAACCAGGACTGCCTTGATTTTCATGAACCTGACTTACAGGGGCCTGCTTTGCATGGCCCCTATTTCCATAGCAGCGGTCACACAACTGGAAATTCAATTAACAGTGCTTCCCACCAAGGTCCCACTAAGGTCCGAGAATCATACACTGGCTATCTGAACTGCCGCCTTCACATGTGAAATTACATGTCAGGACACTAAATACAAAGAAACTCACCCTCACCAAACAAGATAGATAACCCTGAAGTCCATTAACAGGTGTGATAGATGACACCAGTTAAAGCCACATCACCAGCTTCCGGTAGTCTCCCTGTACCCTCCATGCCCAGGGAGGATTCACTCCTTCCATGCTGCTGGATGAGTATCTTTTAAAGGCGACCTGTGGGTCCCCCATGTAGAAGTAGTAGCTGGGGCTTTTCTGGCTAACTGCCTGGAGTCAGGGTGCTTCTGCCCAGTCTTCTTGAAGACCAACTTGGTTCCAGAAGCCCATCTTGCTTCCCACTCTGTTTGGAGCTGGATTGCATGCTGGACATTTGAGTTCTGAAAACTCCAACTAAGGCTGTCAAGCGCTGTTATCAACTGAGCTATCTTGCCTACTGAGCTATCCTGCCTGTCCCTGTAAAGTAACTTTCTAAAAGCGTTCATGAACATCAAAAGGTTTCCGTTATTTATTTGATTTCATTAACCATAGACAGTAAAACAAAAGTTCAACCACACTCACTTTCATTCATAAACTACGCTTAATGACAGAAGAGGGAAAAATAATTTCTGAATTAAGGATATTCCTTTCAATTTTTGAGGAGTAGGACTGTGATAGTTGGCCCTGCCCCTCGGACACTGTGGCAGTAGAGCTGGCTCTGTCCCCCATGAGAGAGTTGGCCCCTTCACTGCACTGAGAGATAGAGATGACCCCACCTCCAACCTGGGTGTGGGAAAGCTGACCCCAATGGCAAGAGCCTAGGAGAGCTGACTCTGCCTCTCAGCTGAGGGAATGGTCCTAGTGGCCCAGACTGACTAGCTAAGATGCCACCCAGATGCCTATCCTGGGCCTTGGGTTGGCCCACCCTAACATCTACCCAATCTGTGACCTGCTGGAGTGTGAGAAGAGACTGGTCCTGTGGACGATACCAACAGGATCTTCATGATTCTGGGCAACAGCAAGATATCCAAAAGGAGTTTTGGTGGGGGTCCGGTGATGATGGTGTGCCAGGGGCCAGAGGCCAGAGGCTTTGAACAAGACCAATGACTTACTGCAATGAACATTTTGTGGCTGGGGCATACATACCCAATACTACTAGGGTGAATGAAAAGGTGTTGGAAAGATGGAGGAGCGGGGTGGGACTTTTGTGTGTGTTTTGTTTTGTTTTTAATTGATTTTTTGGAGGTCTCTTTAGGTAGGATGCTGTAGGGGTAAGACATGGAGGGACTGGGGGGTGGGCGGGATTGGGGTGCATGATGTGAAATTCCCAAAGAATCAATAAAGAACTATGTTTTTAAAAATTTGAGGAATATGATTTCATAAGAAAAAAAATTCACCACCCCTACTTGTCTTTTGTTACAATCCACTAAAAGTGTGACCAGTGACTAGCCTGGTACCTACAGGTTTTGGGCTCACAGTGGTGGTTTGAGGCACTCTTCTGCCCTCTAGTGGTCAAAAGTATTACTGTCAATCCTCTCAGGTCTCCACAGGTAGGGTTTTGCTGAGTACACATTCTTCTGTCTAAGAGCTGAACGGCCAGAATCGAGGCAGGGGCAAGAATAGGTGGGGCTGAAAGGCAGAGAGTATAAATAGGAGGAAAAACTAGGAAAAGAGGAGCCCCACTCAGTGTGTGTTCAACATGGGCTCAGGACAGAATGCAAGCCAGGCCTTGGTTAAAAATAGCTTTTCTGGAGACACCAATGATTAAAATTAAAGTTGCCAAAAAGTTTGGAGTTTTTCATGGAGATGTCTGTCAACTTTCCCTTTTATGACATTACTTAGAATAATTTGGGTCAAAATTAGCTTCTCAATCAGAATGGTAAACAAGCAAGTTTAGGGGACGTTGTTTGGAAATGGCTAACGGTCTCCAAGTCGATGTGTCTTGTAACCAGATTATTTTTGTGTGATGTCACAAAGCTACTACAGGCCACTGAAGACAAGGTCACCAGACTTAGCAAAGGGAAATATAGACACACAGTTAAATTTAAATCGTAGGTAATCTCACCCCTAGCTGAACTACTGGCAGTTCATTGGCTGTTGGGTGAAGAAGAGACATTGTTTTCAGGGGTTTATGTAGCCACTGGCAAGGTGCTAGTTCTCCTGCAAGCAATCCTTATTAAACTCACTGGGCTGTATACAAAGTCATGAAAGACTGGGGCCGGGGGAGGGGAGTGGGGACCGTGTGGGAAGAGGAAGATGATGGACAGGAGAGGAAGGGACATAAGACAGGGTTATGAGGTGGATATCATCAAAGGACATTATATACATGTAAAAAAAGTCACAATGAACCCTATTACTATGTACAATTAATATATGCTAATCAATACGTTTTTAGGAGAAAAGGCAGACTGAGGATGGAAGCCTGGGGATGGATGAGGCGGGGAAGACACTCTGATCCATTACTAAGCCTGAGCTCTCTGGTCTGTGGCCTGTGGCTCACCCAGCCTCCTCTGTAGTCCAAGCCAGAGCAGGCTGGGTGAGCGAGTGTCTTCAGATCTGCTTCTTGGGAGGGAAGTGCTTGATGTCCATGTGTTAATTTCTATAAGCTCTTGGTCAGTGCAGGGTTGGGGAATATTATTTTAACGTGTGTGACTTTTGTTTATGGTGCATTTGTTTGTTTAACTCTATGAAGTTGTTGTGATACTTTGCCTGTCTAAAACACCTGATGGTCTAATAAAGAGCTGAACGGTCGATAGTGAGGCAGGAGAAAGAAGATATGGAGCTGGCAGGCAGAGAGAATACGTAGAAGGAGAAACAAGGAAAAGAGGAGCAAGAGAACAAGGAGAGGTGGATTCTAGGGGCTAACCATGCAGCCACCCAGCCACCCAGCCAGCCATGCAGAAAGAGTGAAAGTAAGATATACGGAAGTAAGAAAAGGAAAAAGCCTGGAGGCTGAAGGTAGTCTCGATAATTTATGTTAAGAAAAACTGGCAAGAAACAAGCCAAGCTAAGGCCAGGTATTCAGAAGTAAGAATAAGACTCCATGTGTGATTTATTTTGGAGCTGGGTGGTGGGCCTCGAAAAGCCAAAAGAGTAAATAGTATAAAGAGTAAAACCAAACAACAACAGTGCTGCCTTGCTTTACTCCTGGTAGGGACACTGGGCAATCAGTGAGTGAGTCCACACTGGCACCAAGGGCTTGTCTTAATTTTTATTTAACATTTGTTATTCATTTTGTGTGGACACACTCCCGCCATCAAATGTAAGGATAGAGGACAACAGTGGGAATCAATTCTCTCCTCTCTCTATGTGGATCTCTGTGTTTGAACTCACATCATTAGACTTGGCAGCAGGCACCTGTACCCAGTGAGCCATTTCTCTGTCCCAGCCTTAGGTCCTTTTCTATGAAAAGAACAAG
The DNA here is from genome assembly GCF_003668045.3 of Cricetulus griseus. Classification (NCBI taxonomy): domain Eukaryota; kingdom Metazoa; phylum Chordata; class Mammalia; order Rodentia; family Cricetidae; genus Cricetulus; species Cricetulus griseus. The sequence continues at coordinate 63,389,217 of NC_048598.1, forward strand.
ATCCTCTCCAGAGGCCATGTGATCATCCCGGTCAAGATATTCTTTATGGTGTGTGTGTGTGTGTGTGTGTGTGTGTGTGTGTGTGTGTGTGTGAAGGTCAGAGGACTCGCAGTAAGTAGTTGCTTCTCTCTCTCCACCATGGGCAGATTGAACTCTGATTGTCACACTTGGTAGCAAGCACCCTTCTGGCCACCTCACTAAAGATCACTGTATTCCAAAGGGACACTTGTGTCCCTCCATTTGACTGTCAAACAATTGAAATAGTGGACCTCAGGGCAGTGGAACTTCCCGAGAAATCTCATACTTCAAAAAGGAAAGGGCTGGATCTTGGTGTCAGCAGGAGGGAGAGCTTGTTTCCCTTGTCAGACCATCTTGGAAGAGAGACTGCAGCCCAGACAATGGCAGCTCAGTGAGAGATGACAACACACCTTGACCATGTCTGCCTAGTTGTGCATGCCTCTTGCCTTTTATTCAAACCCAAGCCTCACATCAGGACCTCAAAGATAGACGTGGCCACAGAAGGCTCCTGGATGTCTTTATTCCTCTTTCCTATGTGGCCACATCAAATATATCTCCGTTTTCTGCTAGCCAGGGTCACACCATTTTATAACATCCCATTTTGGGCTGAACTCTGATAATTCCAGAAACGACAGTAGTTTGCTTTCCAGCACTATAGTAACTGTTTGTCTAGATTCTCACCCCCCAACCCCGTAGTTGACTCAAAGACAGCCTTACTGCAAGTATGGACTCTGAGCTTCCATCAGTCAGGGGCTTGAACCCTCACCTCCTCTGAACCCTGTAAGGAGGGACCCCCAATATGCCACATAGATCTGATCTCTCCTCAGGTCCCGGCCATGTTACTGCCTGTCTGTCTGTGACATTAATAATTCCCCTAATAAACTTCTTACTGCAACACAACAATCCATCTAGTTGTACCCCTGAACTCTAAACCCCAAGCCTTTCAATTTCTTTAATTGGTTCATTGAGGATGGGTGACCGAGCTGGGCCTGTGGTAGCTGCCAGAGTAGTGACCCTAACAAGTCCGAGAATAGCCTGGCATCCATCACGGCAATAGTTCCTTCCATCCTTACTTCAGAGTCTGGGAATTCAGAGAAATAATAAGTCAACAGGCTGTGCTAGAACCCCGAGGTACTCAGGAGATGAGGCTTGGCTTGTCCTGGGTCTCTCAGGCCACCTGCTTGAGGAGATCCAAATCAGCCTCTCTCAACATTAGGGAACCATGAAGCCACTCCCATGGGACACTGCTAACAGAAAGAGTGGAAACCTGTATGACTTGAGTGAAGACACGACAAGCCAAGTCAGAAACTCTTCCATTGTTCTTTGTCCTCACCAACTTAATGCCAACCATTAATTACCCAAATGCACGATATTACAGGAACATAGAAATGTCTGTGTGACATGATATGTACTCACTCATATGTGGTTTTTAGACATAGAGTAAAGGATTACCAGCCTACAATCCACACTGCCAGAGAAACTAGTAAACAAGGAGGACCCTAAAAGAGACAAACATTGTACCCTGGAGAAAGGGAAAGGGTCATGATTCCCTGAGCGAGCAAATTGAGAGCATGGGAAGAGGGGGGAGGGAGTTACGAGAATGAGAAGGGAAGAAGAGGAAGGATGCAGAGGTCATGAGGAAGCAGAAAGGTTGAGTCAGGTGAAGAATAGAAGAAAGGCTATGTGATAGGTAGGGTTTTAGTTGGGGGGATGGTAGGGGAGGACGGGAGGGAGAAGGGAACTGGGATTGTCATGTAAATCAATCTTGTTTCTAATTCAAATAAAAAGTGATAAAAAAAGAAATGTCTGTGTGATCATTAAGGGCCAAATTTGAACTTCTACCTGCTCTACACTTCATGTAAAAGGGCCCAGGAGATGGCTGAGTTGGTAAACTGTTTCCTGAGTTCAATTTCTAGCAACCACTAAAAAAAAACAAGGTGTGATGCAGCACTGGAGAAGCAGACAGGAGGCTCCTTGGACTCACTGACCAGCCAGTTTTGCCCAGACAGTAAGCTCCAGGCTCAGTGAGAGACTCTATCTCAAAAAACAAGATGGGCACCTCCTGAGAAATGGCACTTGAAACTGTCCTCTGGCCTCCACACGCATGGACACATGTGTATTACATATCACACATGTATACCTGTACACACAAGCACACACATGTAGACTTACACACAAAACACACATGGACACATGGATACCTGAACACACAGGCACACACATGTAGACCTGCACACATAAATGCACATACACAAACACATGTACACCTGAACACACAAGCACACATATAGACCTACACATGTGCATGCATGCCTAAGTGCACACACACACACACACACACACACACACACACACACACACACGAATGAATTTGTATCTAAGCCATTCTGTGATAGCCGATCATGAATTTCTTTGGAAAATATTTCTTTTAAATACAAATTAGTCAATGTAAAGGAAAAGGAGGGCTGTAGATATGTCTTAGTGGGTGAAGTGCACATGGCCCAAACATGAGAGTTGGGATCTCCAGAATCCACGTAAAAGCTGGACATGGTTGGGTACAGCTGCAATGTAGGGATCCAATAGTGAGATGGAACACAGACAAAAGGGTCTCTGGCAGCTCACCTCCCTGCTAGCCTGGAGTACACAACAGTTAACAGCACAGAAAACATACCTCAGACAAGGTGGAAGGCAAGAATTCATGCCGAGGTGTGCTCTGTGCCATGGGCACCCACACTCATATGCACAAGCAGGCAGGCACACACCTATACCTGCACACACAGATTATTAAAAAGAAAAGAGAAAACACATCTTTGGCTCTTACCTCCCTCATCAGAATTCCATCCATTAGGAAACTTCTATGATGTAGCACAATTCATAGGCGCACAGTAGTTATTTACTGGTTAGCTTTGCTTTTTTGATGTTGCCTTTGTTACTTTTATACTGCTGTGAAGAGACACAATGACCAAGGCAACTTACAGGAGAAAACACTTGATTTGGGACTCATGGTTCCGGAGGTTTATAGTCCGAGACCATCGTGGTAGGAGTAGCCAGGCAGACATAGCACTGGGGCAGTAGCTGAGAGCTTGCATCTAGTTTACAATCAGGAGGCTGAGGAGGTGGGGCACATGCCAGGCATGGGCTCTGGAAACCTCAAAGCCCACTCTCAGTGTTATACCCTCTCCAACAAGGTCATACCTCCAAATCCTTCCCCAAAACAGAAACCAACATCAAATGTATGAACCTACATGCGCCATTCTCATTCAAGCCACCAAAGATGTCATTTTTAAAGTATTTAAAACATTTCCGGGGAACAGAGAGTTGGCTCAGCAATTAAGAATGCTTGCTGCTCCCTAGATGCCCCTCAACTGAAGAATGGATAGAGAAAATGTGGTACATTTACACAATGGAGTACTACTCAGCAGAAAAACAAAACAAAACAATGGAATCTTGAAATTTGCAGGAAAATGGATGGAACTAGAAGAAACCATTCTGAGAGAGGTAACCCAATCACAAAAAGACAAACATGGTATGTACTCACTCATATGTGGATTTTATACATAGAGTAAAGGATTACCAACCTACAATCCACACTGCCAGAGAAGCTAGTAAACAAGGAGGACCCTAAGAGAGACATACATGGTCCCCTGGAGAAGGGAAAAGGGACAAAATCTCCTGAGCAAATTGAGAGCATGGGAAGAGCTAGGAGAATGAGAAGGGGAGAAGAGGAGGGGTGAGGAGGACATGAGGGAGCAGAAAGGTTGAGTAGGGGGAAGAATAGAAGAAAACAAGAATGGAGATACCATAATAGAGGGAGACATTTTAGGTTTACAAAGAAATCAGGCACTAGGGAAAGATTTGGAGGTCTACAAAGATGACCCCAACTAACAATCTAAGCAACAGAGGAGAGGCTGCCTTAAACACCCTCCCCTGATAATGGGATTGATGACTGTCTTATATGCCATCCTATAGCCCTCATCCAGCAGGTGGTGGAAGTAGAAGCAGACACCCACAACTCATCACTGAACTGAACTGGAATGCAGTTGCAGAGAAGGATGGGTCCAGACCAGGCTGGTAAAACCCACAGAAACAGCTGACCTGAACAATGGGGAGTTCTTGGTCCCCAGACTGATAGCTGGGATACCAGCATGGGACTGATACAGACCCCAGGAACATGGGTTTCAATGAGGAAACCTTGGAAATCTACGGGACCTCCTGTAGTAGTTCAGTACTTATCCCTAGCATAGGTGTGGACTTTGGGAGCTCATTCCATATAGAGGGATACTCCCTGAGCCAAGACACATGGGGGTGGGCCTAGGCCCTATCCCAAAGGATATGATAGACTCTGATGATACCCTATGGTGAAAGACCTCAGAAGAGGTACTTTCGTAGCAGGAGACCCGCACCCAGGAATCAGCGAGACCACATTTGGATGCAAAACCGCAAGAGGTTTTATTGATGGCGCCGGGCACCCGGGGACTTAGCTTTTTGTTAGGCTAAGCCCCGAGCCCCGGAAGTGGAGTCCTTTTATAGGGGAAAAAGGCACCGTAATAGTCAGGCGAAATGGCCTTTATCTTTTGCCGGTCCAGATGGCTGACCTTGGGACGAAGGCTCCCCATTGGGGGGGCGTGGGGGCGGGGGAAGTGGAGGCCGGCGGGGGCAGGGACAGCGGGATGAAGGGGAAGCAGGGCGGCTCCGCCCTTGGCCTTGGAGGTGGCTCCCTGCTCGCAGCTCACAGCTCCCGGACAAGCATCGCCAGCGCTGCACTCTCCAGCCCCTGGCCGCATCCTAGCCCTGCCCTGCTCAGTCCCCGCCGTGCTGCCCTCGGTCAACTGCTCTTCCCAGCCCATCCCGGCTGCTCCAGAGAGAACACCCAGCATCGGCATAGGCGGGGGGAGACAGAGAGGCAGCGGGCCTTTCAATGGAAGGCCTTACCCTCCAGAGGGAGCAGAAAGAATATGTGATAGGTAGGGTTTTAGTTGGGGGGGGGTAGGGGAGGAGGGGAGGGACTGGGAACTGGGATTGACATGTAAAACAATCTTGTTTCTAATTAAAAAAAAATCTAAAAAAAAAAAGAATGCTGGCTGCTCTTGCAGAGAACCTGACTGTGATTCCTAGCACTCACATGGGTCATTTACTACTCCTGGAAGTCCAACTACAGGGGTTATGATGGTCTCTTCTGGTTTCCTTGGGCATCTGCACACACACACACACACACACACACACACACACACACACACACACACACACACACAAATTACCAGTAATTTGGAATAGATGTGCAAAATGCCTGTAGTACCCAGTGCAGAGTACAAATTGGTGATACTCAGGTGCACAAAATTATGAGTGAGTTCTAGACAAAATATTCAAGTTAACCTCCTCTAAAGCAGATCAAGATGCCTCCAATACCTGGGCTCTGAGTACTGGCTGCTTGCATCCATTCTCTCCTTGAAGTCAACATTTAAAATGGGCTGGTGTGAGCTAGTGGAGGCATAAGAAAAGTAAAAGACTAAAAAGGGTTTACTGTTTATTTGTGAATTCATCTCCACTTCTCTTGATTGTTTTTTAAAGAATTGTGGTTTGTATGGCGATATTTGTAGCCAAAAGGTTTTGGGAAAGTGGCTCATTTTTAACCCAATCGATAACTGTTGTTTGATTTCAAAAGCAAAATATGATTCAGTGCTCTGATAAATCTGATTTAATATGCTCCAGGACTCTGGGGGCTGTTTGCCATCTATACTCTCTTAAATTTGATGCTGTCAATATGACTTGACATTTAATTATTTGCATTGCCTGTTTAAAATTAAAATAGCAATGGACTCTGAGGTTCTCTCCAAGATCAAATATGGTCTCTCTTAAAAATTATATTTTTCATAAATTGTGCTGCTGTCTAGCAGACCATTATGCCCTTCAGTTCCTGTAATAAAAGGGGACAATGTGACTTGCGTGTGAACCATGGAGGCCAGCGCTGTGGTTGGACAATGGTGGACACTGATCAAGTACATTAATCAAAGTGCTGTTTAAACCCCTGTCTGATGAGAGCTGTGGTGTCCAGGGTTTGACTAAAGAGGGGATATCCCTGGCACAAGAGTTCCTGTCAGGGCAGGTCCTGTCTCAGAGTCCCCAATTCACAGGGTGCTGCTTTCAGCTCCATTTGTTGTCCCTCCGTCATGTTTTGGAAAGTATTTGCTGAGAGGAAGTAGATTTGAGCTTCCGTGTCTTAGTGCCACTGCAAACATACCAGAATAACATGATAGAAATCTGAACTCTTTTCTGAGTAGCTTTCTTAGCTTTGTCTCTGTCTCTCTGTCTCTCTGTCTCTCTGTCTCTCTGTCTCTCTGTCTCTCTCTCTCTCTCTCTCTCTCTCTCTCTCTCTCTCTGTGTGTGTGTGTGTGTGTGTATGTGTGTGTAAGTTTAATTAGGGTTGCTTGCATGAACACGAATGGGAGTTAGTCACTGAAGTTTGCACCACTTACTAGTGGCTCACCTTGTTTTGTGACACAGGGTCACTCACAGATCTCCCAGGAAGGTGAGCTTTTGTTCCACAGCTTCTGGGGTTTGAATTCAGGTACTTCTTCTTGGAGACAAACCTTCTGCTGACTGAGCCCAGTTTAATTCACTCTTATTTGCTAGGCATTCTAGTGAGTTTGTTAGGCTGTAAACTCTGACCACCTGCAGACTTTGCCAGATATCACACACCCCATGGGATTGTCCCTTGTTCCTTGTCCTCAAATACACAGAGTTTCTTTATGCAAAGCACTGTCTACTTCCTGGATTCTCTGTTAGTAGGTCTTGGGGGATGAAAGTTCAAACAGCTCGGCTTAGGTCCCAGGCTGTGTCACATGATAGCCAAGACTCAGGGACACCTATGTCACCAAGGGTGTTTTTATTACAAGTATGTAGCTTTCATGCAACACTTCACAAGAAGAGGAAATTTAGATTAAAGCTAGTAGATGTGGCTCATGCATGTAATCCCAATACTTGTGAGGCTGAAGCAGGAGGATTGCCATGAATTCAGAGACAGCTTGGGCTACATAGTAAGTTCCAGGCCAGTCTGGTCTACAAAGTGAGATTCTGCCTCAAAAAACAAAACAAACACAAACACAAAAATGCATTTAGGTTAGACTAAAGAGAAGCAAATCTGTCTGTCTATCTACCTACTACCTACTTACTTATCTACCAGTTATCTATCTATCTATCTATCCATCTATCTATCTATCTATCTATCTATCATCTATTATCATCATCTAGCTACCTATCATCTATTTACTTATCTATCATCTATTATCATCTATCTATTATGTATGTACTTTTCACCTGTCATCTCTTCTCTCTGTCTTTTTTTTCCAGAAATTACTTTAAAATATAAATTTGATACTCCTTGTCTCCCCTCTCTCTGAATACATATATACCCACAGAAAATATATTGGGATCATATTGCTTTATAAGCTTGATTTTCAACCTAATGAATTCATTTTATGCCAACAAATATTTATCAAGAGAATAATTTCTTTAATAACTGTAACCAATCTCCTATTGTTAGATATTTAGGCTGCTGATATAAATAAAATGTGATGAGTATCCTTGCAGCCAATAGTTAATTTACATTCTTAATTAGCTTAGACTCACTTCCTTAAAGTAGAACTGTGGGGTCAAAAGGAGTTCATAGTTTAAGAAGGCAGGCAGGTATGTTTTCACTCTGTGATCTGTTATATGAAGCAGTAGGGGATCTTTTCACTCAACTTTTTCTTTCAGTTCAGGAGATTGAAACCAGTGCATCATACATGCCAGGCAAACATTCCCAGCTTAGTGATAGCCTTCCAACCAGGATTCATCGAAAGCAACTAATCTCTTACCATTTTGTTGAAAATAACACTTGGCATTAGATATGTATTTATAGAATATGAATGCTAAAAAAAATTAAGAACAGATTCTGATAGCCACCTTTAATTCTGTCACACTAAGGGAGTGGCTAGGACTCTTAACTCATGGGGCCAAGAGAACAGTCTCTTACAGGGTATTTCTTCAATTGATGATCTTTCTCCTCTTATGATTTGTCTGTGTGTGCTGTGAATAGGTTTTCACATATGTGTGGGCACATGTGTGTATGTGTGCGTATGAATGTATTATGTGTATATATACATGCAGAGGCCTGGAGTTGTCTTCCTCTCTCTGTCCTTATTATTCAATGTGGGATCTCTCAGTTAAACCCAGTTGGCCAGCTTGCTCCAAGCACTGGGATTATAGGCAGACCACCTCACATACTTGGTATTGATTCAGGTTCTGGGGATCTGAACTGGGAAACACAGGGACCTCATGTTTGCACAGCAAACATTTTATCCACTGAGCCACCTTCCCAGCCTGGTGCATGCTTTTCATTGGCCATTTATCCTGAGGACTATTTACAGATGTCACTCATGGCTTAAGATGAAACCAGATCAGGACGTGGGGCTTCTTTCACTAACTGTGTCTGATAGGAGATTCTATCCTGTCTCCGTTGAGCAGAAGTTACATTCTCTTTTTGTTGTTGCTCAAGCTTGGTTGATTTCAGATCAGGGATGGAGAGTCAGTATAGGCCAGTGCTTCAGAAAACCTTCCCTTTACCCACAGAATGGTCCAGTTTGGTGATTTCACTGCACCTTTGCTTGCAGGTTGGTCCTTCAGATAGTGTTGCTTTTTTATTAGAGGGTGAGGGGTGATTGCAATTCAGTGGTAACTAAGAAAGCATGTGAGTGTGACTTCTGGCTGGTCTTTCTGGGCCAGTGTGACTTCAGGTTGGTCTATCTAGGCCAGTGTGCAGTCTGCAATACCTGAGAAGGACCAAGGATTGGAGTGTGAGAATGGCAGGGTATGGGGGAGGGTGCAGCATCTTGCTCACTCACCAGGCTGGGCTGGAACCTGAGCTGGGCCTTCTGTGAATATGGGGACAGTTTGGATGGGCTGGGGTCTTGGGTAGTCGCCTAGGTAGTATGGTGCACAAGCTGTTGGTCATAGCTAGTCTTGTGAATATAGGGATAGTGCAGGCGGGTGGTTGGGTGGCAATCTGGATAACTCATCAGGTTTAGTGGTTGGATAAGCTATGATTCCAGCTAGCCTAGGGAGTGTAGAGATGGTGTGGGCAGACAGGCAAGGGTCTGGGGAGCTTTCCAGGCTGTGCCAGTGTATAAGAAGCATGACTAGATCTAGAGCTGGGAGTTCCGCTTTCTCCTTTTTATTTAGTCCAGGACCCTAGTCCATGGAAATGGTACTGCCCACATTTAAAGTGTGTCTTCCCATCTCACTCAATCTAATCTAGGAACTCCCATCAGGATGTGTCCAGAGATTTGTCTCCTAGGTGATTTTGGATCCTGTTAAGATGATAATTATTGTAAACCATTCACTTATCAAATATGGAGACTCTAGCACATTCTGGCAAGCTGATAGGAGTTACCTAGGAGAGAGGAAATAATTGATAGTCTTTGAGTTGGCTGTCCTTAAAACCTATATAGACTCTATTATCTGAGAGAGGCATTGCAATGAAAAGAGGTTTGAGAATGATCACCCATAACATTTCTACACAGTAGAGAGAAACATTTAGAATTTCAAGGCTTTGCTTGAAGTCTTGTAAACAGGGGGGGGGGGCTAGAAATGAGGGGGGAGTGGAGAGAGTGCTCATTGAGCTTGACAAAGTAACAAATCATGGAAATTTCCAAAGCTAATTATTGTTGTTTTTGTAAAAAAATTCCTTTGATATGCTAAGAGTTTTAATTAGGGTCACTAAATACAGAAACCCTTGGGTTGCAAAGAACACAGGAACAGCCCACTGATGTGCTAATTATGGGTGGATTGCTATTTACCAAGGGGCCTTAATCATGACATGCAAAAAAGAGACTGTCATTCAATGGGGAGGCGTCACAGATTTGCATGGGCTGAACTCATGCTAGACAATCTTTTGAAAAGGTATTATGACAGATAAAAAGGAGGTTCAATGGGAACACATAAAGAGAGGAATTAATTCTAGCAAGGGAGCTGAGATCAGACTGAAAGAGGAGGAGTGTAAGCAAATTCTAGATAGGTAGTATTTGTCAGGGGCCCCTTGGGGGCAAGGCACCACAGGCTGGGGTTGGCAGAAAGAGTAGACAGCAAGAGGTTTCAAAGTTGCATCTGGGGGTTGGTTTGAGTGTCACTGGTTGAATTTTTCAGGCTCATGTGACTGCAATGAAACACCTGATGCAGCTTGCTTCTGAAGAAAAGAGGTTTATTTTTGCCTTGAATGAGCCCCAAATTGGTAGCGGTGATGATCCAGCCTGCCTCTATCTTGGGCGTGAAAGCCATCTTATAGTAAAGATAAACTAGGCTCATTCCTGTTTATGATCAAATCTGTTTCTCAAGGACTGGACCATGCCCCACCTTTAAACTGAACTGCAAAGGATTCTGTATTTCCAGTTTCAGGAAACTGCAATCATGTCTTTGTTTCAAAAGGTTTTTATGACCACCTGCTATTATGACCACCTGCTATTATGACCATCTTGTTCATTATATTCTGCTTCTGTAACTCCGAATATTTGCCTGCCAGATCCCTCATTTGGAACCCCCTACCCCTGAACTATAAAAACCCTTATCTTCTCCATGTATTGGGCCACTTGCATCCCAGAGAGGGAGGCAGCCTGTGTACATGAATAAAAAAGCTTGCTTTAATTGATTTTTGCCATGATTTGGGTCACTGGTCTTTCTCTTTGCATCTTTGGGATTAACAGTTGCCCCCTTGGGTTAGCCCTTTGGAATATTTCAGATGTAGGTGCAAGAGGGACACTGATTGCTGGGGTTAGGAGTTTTTCATGGCACGAATAGATAATAAACAGCATGGTGGGGCTGTGACAAGGGTTCAGATCCCAGGATCAAAAACAGACAACATGGAAAGGTTTGAAGGGACTAATGAGAGCCCCTGTGACAGAAATGGAAGCTCCTCTTGTAACTTTCTGAGGGTGGGTCAGGTTTCACAGTACAGCCTGCATCCAGGTTTTCTGCTTTCCAGGTAGGAGGTAGAGAGTGGAGTTGGAGAAGGATGTGTGGTGTACATCCCCTTTGATGTAAACTCACTTGTAGGGGAGAGATCCTGGCACCTGGAAGACTGTTGGCTAGAGATGCACAGACAGGGGGCCTGTTAGGTCTGTGAGAGGGGAAGGCTGCTGCGGGGTTGCTGGCTGAGCAGCAGCTGGGGTCTAATGCTAATCCTTAAAGCTCTCTAGTCAGGGTCTCAGAAGGGCAGTTGATCACACCCTGAGCCTTAGGCCATGAATACACACACCCACCACAGCCACCACACACACAACACACACACAGCACATATGCACATACACAGCACATACAGCACACACGCACACACACACACACACCACCCACCCACACCACAAACATACAAGCATACACATACCACACCCACATACCACATACAAACACACCACACACACCAAACATACACACCACACCCCCACAACACACATACCACACATGAATACACACACCAACACACACCATACATACACACACATTACACATGCACACATAACACACACACACACACACACACACACACACACACACACACACACTCAACACACAAGTTTCCACATTTCCTTTTGAGGATACAGTCTGAATGACCTAACTAAAGGCTCTTTCTCCCAAAGGTCCACAGCATCTCTGAATCCTGCAGCCTTGGGGACCAAGTCTTTAATAATGATATAAGCTTTTGAGATGCATTCAAAATCCAGGCTATGGCTTTGAGTAGTGTTGAAAAGCATCGGGAAAATTATCCCAGGGAAGATGACACCTGTAGCATGGAGGGTGCAAGGCCATGAACTAGGTAATTATACTTATTATTTGTAGTTCTGAGCAGGTTTTCAAAGTGCTTCTGCTGCAGACGGGGCTTCAAGAAGGAAGACATCATGGAAGCCTGCTGGAAAGAAACGGGAGCCTCACTTTCTTGAGGAAGTAATGAAAATATCCATGAATGCTAGGATAGAGGAACAATGGAGGACTTATTGATGCCAGACTTGTTCAGGTCAGAGCCTGGTAGCCCTAGCAGGCCAAGCTTGGCCACACATCCTCACACAGGCCAGTAAAGAAGAAATACCGAAAAGCAGATACAGGAAAGTAATCCAGTGTGGTCATGTGTTTGGGGTCCCAACATGAAGTTCAGGTTTAAACAGAGACAAAGAGGCATGCATAACTCAGCAGCCTCGCCCATCACTGACCCATCATTGTCAGTCTGTCCTGCAAAGTGGTCTGAAGATTTGTCTGAACCATGTGAAATCTTGTTCCAGGAAACAAGCTTCCCTTGTGACTGTCACCAGACACCAGCCTTTCCCTTTCTTGGCATAAGATTCCTAGGGAAATTCTGATTCTTTGGGGTCATTGTCCCAAAGTCATTGTCCCTTTGGCTATTGCTCTGATAGCCAAAGGAGAGGCACAGGTGTCTTGGAGCACCCTTAGATCCCGACAGGAGGGTCGCAATGTCAGGCTCCTCTATAGCATGTGCAGAGGAGGGAGGATCTTTGCAGCTTCCAGGTTGAAGAAGTGTGAAATCCAAGTCTGTCCACTCGTTCTGCCACCCTCCCCTGCCTGGGAAAGGGAATAGACAGTACTCTAGAGCCAACACATGATTCTCTGTCCACACTCCCTCCTTGCAAACTCTGAAGGGAAGCCAGGGCTGTCTGCTGTGAAGTTTTAGGAGTTGTGGTATAAATGGTTCCTCAAGCACCACTGTGCAGGCCTGTAAATCACACGAGGCTTTTCTGAGATTCTCATCTGTGGAGTGAGTGCTGCTGAACCTAGCTATGGCTGCTCCGAGCCATGTCCTCCAAGACTGCAGTCTTGCTACATCCAGCTACTTACCTCTGACCTGCTGGGACTAAGTCATCCAGCCACCCCATCTGCTCTGGCTGGCTGCTGCGTGAGTTTTTTCTCCAAGTACCCCTCTCCATAAATCTGACTCCGACATCTTCCCCTTCCAATCTCCCAGTGTTCCTCATGTGCAGTTAACAAGACTTCACTGAGCACACAGAGGCTGCCTGCCGCACTGTGGGGATCCAGCAGTGAATACCATAGCCAAGGAATGGAATCAGGGAGCAGTGTGGAGACTGGGAAATGTGGAAAATGGGGGCTGGGAAGATGGCTCAGTGGTTAAGAGAGTGTGCTCTCCTGTGGAAGTTCAAGGTTTCTGTTCCCAGCACTGGCCAGTGGCTCCCAACAGCCTGTAACTCCAGCTCCAGAGGCTCTAATACCTCTGGGTTCTACAGTACCCACTCTCTCTTTCTCAATCTCTCTCTCTCTCTCTCTCTCTCTCTCTCTCTCTCTCTCTCTCTCTCACACACACACACACACACACACACACACGCACACTATATGAACCTTAAACAAACAAACAAACATGAAAAGCATTCTAATAGGAGAAACAGGGCCCCAAGGGGGGCCAGAGGGACAGGTGTGTGTAGGAATCTCCATGAAGGAACTTCAGTCACTGTAAGTAGTTCCTCTTTCCACACTTTGCCTCACATGCTGCTATTAACAGAGCTGTCAGTGCCGAAGCCTCATGCCAAGCCTCTAAGGGACTTGAGGTTCAGAGCCAGCCACAGGGCCTCTTCATTTGTCCTTCTGTCCTAGCTTGCATTTCCTGCTGTGATAAACACTGTGACCAAAAGCAACTTGGGAAAGAAAGAGCTCATTTCATCTTACAGCTTTAGTCAGTCCATCATGAATGGAAATCAAGGCAGGAACTTTTAAGCAGAGGCCACGGAGGAGTGCTGCCTGCTGGCTGGCTCTCTTGGATCTGCTTTCTTATATCATGGAGAACTACCATCCCAGGGGTCGCACTCCCTCATTGATCATCAGTCTAGAAAATGCCCCACAGGACTTGCTTACAGGTTCAGCTTACGGAGTCAGTCCCTTAAGGTTCCCTCTTCCCAGCTGACTCTAGTTTGTGCCACATTGACAAAAAACTAACTGGCACATCTTCCCCATATGGCCACACTGAAGAAAGGGCTTTTTTTTTCTTCTTTTCACTATTAATTGACTGTTTAGTGGCCTATTGAACAAAGATGACTGAATCTAGCTTGTTAGGGCTACCAGGAAATTAGGTGAACCAGGGGCCCTTCCTGCACCCAGATCCTGGTATCCAGGAGTTGAATGTTTTCATGTGTGAAGCAAAGGGATCCATGGGAGAGTTTTAATCTGTTGCCTGCTTTCAATCGACATCTCCTTCGAGGACAGGACTGTCTTTTGTGTTCCCTACACTAGATACCATAGGCACTGAATGACCTAAACTGACCAAGCTAGGGGAATTGCAATTGTAGACAAGGAGGAAAAGAATTCTGATAGCTCAGCTTTTAGATTGTTCTGGCAGGAATCAATGATGCCTTTTTATAGGTCACCCACCACAGTGCTCCTCAGGACCTCTGTGGACTCAGTTTGAGTTGCTTTTATTATCCAGGAACACACAGAGATGACTAAAAACTTCATATTTCCCCAGAGTAAGAGAAGTCACTGTTCTACAGAGGCTTGGACAAAGGGGGGGGGGGGAGATCAACCTTGTTTGAACCTGTGCTGGGAACAAGCTAATGGAAGCTATGCAGATTTGTGGGTCACCATGGAGATGGGTAGATTCTGAGAAAGCTTCCCTTTTAGGACCAAGGACATATTGGCTGCATTCTTTCCTGGGGATACCTTAGAAAGCAAGGAGCTGTGTATGCCCTTCTCTTTTCTTCAGAACTTTCCCACTGTAGCATTCGAGGAAGTCTAGCAACCCACAGTGAACACCCCACTGGTCATGGAAAACAGAAGTCATACCACCAAGAGCCACTTGTCTGGTTCATCCTCTTATCTCAGGGCCAAAAGACCTAAATAAATAAATAAATAATTTCTAAATAAAAATGAAAAGCCGAACACATATTTTAGGGAAAAATGTGAAAAATGAGAAACAAGAATAAAAATTCATAATGAAGTTCCTATTTCCCAAGTGGCCCCTCTTCTTTAGCATGGAGAAACAAAAACACACAGCTCAGGTATCCCCAAGTTTGTGGGTGTACAATTAGATCAAGATCTTGTTAAAGTTCAGCTTCTGATTGCATACAGGTCTGATGTACAAATGAGAAGTTCTGAATTTCTAATGAGCTCCCTTAGGATTGGTCCATAGATGGCCAGTAAGTAGCTGCTTCTGGAAGTGGTTGAGGGGCTGGTGCTTGGAAACCAGGCTTGGGCAGAAACCATGGTGGTCTGTTGACCTATGGAGTTCAGAGGGTTCAGTGAATTGAGAAATAGTGTTTTGGGGTCTTATACTGAAGTGTCCTGAGCTTTGAGACTCTCTTTCTTGGAGGGGTCAATACCATCTAATGCTGGGAAATTCATCCAGTGATTCTCAACTTGTCAAGATTTAGACTCACCAACAGACAAGCCTCCGGGTGTTTCTGGGAGGATATTTCTAGACCGGTTCACTGAGGTTGGAAGATACTACCTAAAAGTGGCTGTTACCATTCTATGGATTGAGCTTGTGAACTGAATAAAAGAAGAAAGTGAGCTGACATCAGCATTCATCTCTCTGCTTCCTGGCTGTGAATGCCATGTGACCAGCTGCCTCACTTCTGTTGCTTGTACCTTCCCAGCCATGGTGGACTGTACCCTTAAACTGTGAACCAAAGTTAAGCCTTCCTCTCTTACGTTGGGTTTGTTTGCCACAACACCAAGAAAAGTAACACAATCATTTTCTTCTGTTGGGGAGATCCAGTTTGGCTAAGTCCTTACTAGGTCTTTTCTTATCTGCAGAGCCACTGTGTCTCCTGGGGTGATGACTCAGTGGAAGCTCTGCTCCCTGAGGACTAGAAAGTACTGCTGTGTCCAGCAGGTGCTCTTCTTATCAACTGGGTTAGTGGAAGTCACTGAGGGCACTCATCCTGGTCCTGCTTCTGGGGCCAGATGAGCCAGATCCAGTGCAGGAACATTCTGACTTACCCCTTTGCATAAGCAGATGGGTCACCTCCATGACACCTATTTTATATACTAGAGCACTGTAGAGAGTTCACATTCACAGGGACAAATGACACCAACACACAGCAAGAGATAGAGCTAGGGTAGAAACTGAGGCATGTGCTTACCCATGTTTTCACCATGGCACTGAGCTGCCAACACAAATAACCTCACATCATACAATCCCCAGGAGTCTGGCATCTTTAACTTCTTTTTTGGAGACAGGGTGTTAACCTCGCTAAACAAAAGTAAAGACCTTTACCCTCACTATTTGGTCAAATTATGCAAGCTTTATTTATTTTCTGTCAGACAGGGCTATCTCCCTAAAGTGGAATTTCAGAAAATAGCATTGAACATAGGAGAAGGTAGGATTTATATAGTCCCCCAAACTGTAAAGTTGGGGATTTCCAAGGGTTGGGGGATTTCCAGAGGAACTTTGGTTATTTAGGAACTTGGCTGAACATTTTTAAATTACTTGGCAGAACATCTGGGTGTGTTCAAGGTGTGAGTAAAATTCCATATGGTGGGGAGCATATCAGATTCCAGAAACAGGTTAAAACACGGTCAACTTGAATCTTGCAGCAAAAAGATTGTTTGAACTTGTGACCTCATAACAAAATGGCTTCCATCCTTAAGATGGAATCAGGCTGATCCATCAAGGGTCTCAGGTAGCTCAGGTTGGCCTCAAACTCATGTAACCAAGAATGACCTAGAATGTCTTTAAAATATAGTTTCACATTTATTTATGTATTTATTTGTTTATTTATGTGTGCACATGTATGGTGAGCGTGTCAATGCATATATAGAGGCCAGAAGAAAGCTTGTAGGCATCAGCTCTCTTCTACTACGTGGGTCCTAGAGATTGAACTCAGATTGTCTGGATTGGCAGGAAGAGTGCCTTTACCCATTAAGCCATCTTACTGGCCTCAACTTTGAACTTCTGATCCTTCTGCTTCCACCTCCTGAGTTCTGGAATTCCAGGTGTACATCTATCAGTATATTAGTGTTCTATTGCTGTGAAGAGACACCATTACCAAGGCAACTCTTACAAAGGAAGCATTTAACTGAGGATTAGCTTACAGTTTCAGAGGGTTAGTTCATTATCATCATAGTTGGTAGCAGACAGCCATGACTCTGGATCAGTAGCTGAGAACTTTGTATCTTAATCATCAAGCAGGAGGGAGAGAGAGAGAGAGAGAGAGAGAGAGAGAGAGAGAGAGAGAGAGAGAGAGAGAGATATTGGGTCACCACCATAGTGACACACCTCCTCCAATAAGGACACAACTACTCCAACAAGGCCACACATCTTAATCCTTCCAAGTTATCTACCAACTAACTGAAGACTAAGCATATAAATAGATAGCCTGTGAGGGCTATTTTCATTCAAACGACCTTAGCCAACAAGCATTTATTTCATACTGATGGATGGGAAAACACAATGTTATCTCTCTCTCTCTGTATGAGAGAGAGAGAGAGAGAGAGAGAGAGAGAGAGAGAGAGAGACTGAGAGATTGATTCCCTCCATACTTTCTTATGTTCTAGGAATTTCACACAAACACCTATAAAAAGTAAAACTGTGAAATAGTAGCATAAGAATTACACCAGATGAAAGCTGTGAGCAAGCCTGGACACACCCAGTGCATAGCACTTTTGTAGCGCTAATCTTAAAGGAATGTCAGATCACATGTTGGGAATACGTTGAGGACAGTGTGCATCTTCAAGACTCTGACATCACACTTCAAATTTGCCCCAAATTAGAAGATCTTTTTATTAGTTCCTTCTATTTTCAGGTCTAATATTTGCTTAAAATAGCAATGGAGGATGGCAGTGTGCCCCCAACCCTAATTCCTGAGTTTCTAGAAGCTGTGTACTTAGCCATGCTAGGATTGTGAGGACAATAACATGTTTCTCAGGAGGTGTATGGTCTAAGTATGGTCCAGTACTAAGAACACAGAACCTGGAGTCTGAAATCTGCACCTTATAGGACAGAAGAGGTAGTCATGTTGTTTAACACCCATAACTTATTATTTATTCATTAGTGTATAATATGCATAATGCATATATTCATGTGTGTGGGTATGCTGATATGTGTGAAGGCTAGATGTCAATATTAGATATCTTTCTCAATCACTTTCCTCATTCCTTTGAGACAGGATCTCTCACCTGTCTAGAAATCATGAATCTTGCAAGACTGGCTGGCCATGGAGCTCTGGGGATCCTGGTCTCCACCTTCCCACTGAGCTTACAGGCATGTACATTGTAACTGGCTTTTTATGTGGGCCCTGGGGATTGAACTCAGCATCTTGTACTTGCATGGTAAGCATGGGAAACACTTTAACAACCAAGCCATCTTCCCAGCCCCATCAACTTCTGACTTTTGCCCCCCTTGTCAAGAATGTATAGATTGTCACCCATTTCATAGGCCGTCTTCATGATTTAAGGAATGGAACCACCTATAACTTCTGCCCAGGTTCTGACCTGTTTGTGTTTTTCTAAGAAAGAAAGAAATAGATCCCGAATAAGCTTGAGCAGCTTCACCCTGACCATTTCCAAATACCTGAGGGCCAGGAATTGGCCTTAGGTATCAGTAGGCAGACCTACATGGAAGGCATAAATTTGTGAATGAGTCAGCCAAAAATCATTTCTATAGGTCTAGGGAGATGAGGACCCAAGTTGACCCTTTGCACTTATGTAAACAGCTAGCTGTAATAACGCCTGTGCTGGAGAAACAGAGGGAGACAGGAGGGTCCCCTAGAGCTGGCTGATCATCTAGCTTTGCTGAGTTGATGAGCTCCAGTTTCAGAGAGATCCTGTCTCAAAAAATGAGGGGAAGAGCAATAGAGGACATGGCTTTGACTTCCTAGCCTCAGATTTCTTGGGAATAAACAGACCTCTCCTGAACGCTCTATTCTGTGGTCAAGCCTCCACGCTTTCAGAATGTCCCATCTTCAGTGAACCAGTATCTTCAAAGACTCTTCAGGAACTCTCTTGGCACAGGGGTTCCATGGTGCTCCCTCACATCCCTGTTTGATTTGGGGCCAAAAGATGGCTGTTTCTGGTTGAATCCTCACAGACATAAAAAAGAAAGAATCAAAGGGAAAGGGCCATTTCAACCTGGTCTGTCTTTTTGTATTAAGAACCATTCTTTCAAAACATCTGCATCTAGGCCACACCAGAGGGAAGGCTGGATATGAAGCATCTAAGAAGCCACTCAGGAGGAAGCAGCTTGTGTGACTCATGTGTCTGTAAGGGAGAAGGGATCTAAATCAAGCTCTCTCTTAATCTCCATTCATCCGAGCTAATCTCCAAATGGACAAAGCAATCAATTGAAGTAATAAATATGGCTTATTCAAAGGGCTGAATAAATGACTGGAACAATTCCCCCAACTGGTTCCCATTGAATAATTGAAATTATGCAAGGGCATGGAAATTTTTCAACAAATAAAATATGTCTGAAAATCTATTAAAGACATGTCCACAAAAATCACTTGAAAAAGCCCAACTCAGCAATAAAAAATAAATTACATTTCTGTTCTTGCTGTTGCTCTCTTTGGGGAGGAACATATTACTATCCACCTCATAGACTAACGGAACCAGCACACTGTAGAATAAATGACTATGTTCTAACCATGAGGTTTAGGCCATTACAAAAGAACTCTACACTGAGAACAAAATAGGAAATAATTCCATAATGTTGCTCAGATAATGGACTTGCTGTTTTGCCTCATCTGCCGGGCTTTGGAATTGGAATTTTCCACCTATAACTTTGAATGACAGACAGCTTTACTCTGAGATGATGGAGCTGATTTGGATAGATTAAACCAGCCCTGTGGGGGTGGGGGTAGGGAATCGGGTAGCTCCCTTATTTGTTTCATGTAGGTGGAGCAATAATGGGGCTCAGAGGAGAGAAGGACCACCATGGGTTATTCTAGAAAGTTGATCAAGGGAAGGGGCTGCAGAGATGGATCAACAGTTAAGAGCATGTCCTGCTCATGTAGAGGACCTGAGTTCAGTTCCCTGACCTAGGTTGAGTTCACTTACAACTGCCTGTAACTCCAGCTCCCTGGGATCTACTGCCCTCTTCTGGCCTTCACTGGCACATACATACATACATACATTATACACACACACACACACACACACACACACACACACACACACACACACGGAAAAAAAGCTTGACCAAAGGAATGTAAATAAGGGTGTTCTAAGTCATTTCTTTCCGTGTGTTCTCTGTGTTTCCCCACCTCTCCTCAGAGTTTTTCTACTCAGGAGACTGTCTATTTAAGCACACTCCCTTGTTTAAACCCACAATCCTTTCACCATTGTTTACCTTTTCAGCTCTGTTTGTCTGGATTAGGTAAAGACATGTCAGGAACAATGCAAGGGTGAAGCAGCTCAGAGAGGGGGGTGCAGGGCACTGACTAACTGGGAGCTTCTGTGAAATACTGTTATCTAAAGAGGTGGGCTTGTTGACTGGAGTTTGTCTGTCTGAGATCCCTGTGATGTTTAACCTTGATCGTCAATGTGATTGGATCTGGAATGAACTCAGAGGCACACCTCTAGGCAGGCCTGTGATGACATTTCCAGGAGGGTTAACTGATGGGGAATGTACTTCTGTGTATGTTCATCTTATTGATTGTTGAATAAAGTACTGTTTGGCCAATGAGACAGCAAGTTAGGTGGGACTAGGAGTCAACGAGGATTCTGGGAAATGTAGTAGAGGTCCAGGCAGGAAGTGACATAGCAGGCAGACTTATATATAAGCAAAGACAAGAAGGAAGTTGTTCTCTTTTCTCTTGCTCTTCCTCCTGGTCTCTGCTCTGGAGTCGCCATGTGATCCACCGGCAAGAGAGGGCACCAGCAGAAGGCGTCCTCGATAAGTCTTATAAAACATATAGACTTATGATAATTAAGACTGAGATAGCAGATGAGAAATCCTAGTCATTGGTCAAGCAGCATTTGTACCTAATATAAGTCTCTCTGTGTTACTTGGGACCTTAACCTGGGCAGAACTTGGGTGACCTGGCAGAAAGTGCCCATGTGGCAGCAGGATTCAGGCGGCTTGTTGGAAAGACTTATTGTTACAGTTAACTGATGGGAGAAGACCGTCCCTTCACCCTGTGTGGGCAGCACATTCCTAGTAGTTCAGGGATAAAAATCAGTTGTGTTTACTCGCCTGCCTTCCCTTCTTGCTAGTGATGGTCTATGACTTTGCTGCTGCCGTGCGGCTGTCCTTTTCCTGGCCAAAGAACCCAACTTCTTCAGCAATGTGGACTGAAGACCAATGGTTCTCCAGGAATGCGTCAGATCCTCAGAGCCAGGTTGGGACTGTTAAAGCATTCAGTCTTATGGACTGAGTTCCTACCAGATTCTAGGCCTCTCCAGTGAGCACACAGATACTGTTGAACTACCCAGCCAATGTTGTGTAAGTCTGTTCACTAAATCTCTGTTGTCATGTAATCACGTAAAAAATATATTCATTCTATACTTTTGTTCTCCCAGAGAACCATGACAACCACAGTCTCCTTTTCTGCCACCCTTTCACATCCAGGTTTCTAAAACTTTATAGTCATTTATTTTTTTTTCATTCAATGCCCTTTATCACATAAATCAACTTTGAACTTTCTAATAAGAAGAGAAAGGAGAAAGCTTTTGAGAGAATCAGTTATTCTGTAATCAGAAAATCAGGAGGAACTCCAACTAGGTGTAGCGGTGTGTCCCTGTATCGAAGCTTGGGAGTGAAGACAGGAGGATTAGGAGTTCAAAGGCATCCTAGGCTATAAAGCCAGGTCAACTTGCTAACATGAGATCCTCTCTTCAAAAGCCAAACTAGTAGAAAAGAAAGTGATAAGTGATAACACATATTAATTACACTACATATATGAAGTATATGTGATTCAAAAATCACATTTTAGTTTGAATTCCAAATGGAGGTGACAATGGGTTGCCAAAATATTTTTCAGTTTTTAATGTTTCATAACACACAAGCACATACAGTCACACACACACACACACACACCCCCTTTAAAAATGAGTCATTTCTCTTGGACGTCTACTTCATATTTGCTTTCCATTGATTTGTAAGTTTACTATGCATTTAGCCACTTAAACCAGTACTTGTGGACTAATTTTGTGGTTTGGGGGATGGTCGTTCCCATTTCTGGGCTCCACATGTGTTGTCTGAGTCATTTGGAGATGTTTCTAAGGGCTTTGCCAGCTTTGACGTTCAGGAACTTGTTCACTAGATCACAAGGGATTCTGTAATTTTATAGTTTGGCATGACTTACAAGGATGGCACTGTTATTAAACGTGTACTCCTCAAGGTTCATCCACAGGCAACTAGGACATGGAGTGAACACAGAATTGATGGAGCCTCACGGGAGGTCCTTTTGTCATTCAGGACATTTTTTTTTTTAAAGATTAATTTTTAGTGTCGAAAAGACAGTTTAGTGGTTAAAGAGTGCTGATTGCTTTTTCAGAGGACAAAAGCTCAATTCCTAGTACCCACATGGCAGTTAAGAACCATCTGTAATTCTAATTTCTATGGCTCTGACTCCCTCTTCTGGCCTGTGTGGGCACTGCATATACACAGTGCACAGATATATATGCAGGCAAAACACCCATACACATAAAAGATCACTAAATAAGTATCCAAATAAAAGATTTGATTTCAGTTTTACTCATGTGTTTATGCGTATATGACTACAGTGTTTGTGCATATGTGCACATGGCTACAGTGTGTGTGTGTGTGTGTGTGTGTGTGTGTGTGTGTGTGTGTGAATATTACTACGGTGCATGTGGGTATGTGCATGTAACTACAGTGTGTGTGTGGTGGGTATGTGCACATGACTAGTGTGTGTGTGTGTATGTGCACATGGCTTCAGTATATGTGAGTATGCACAGGTGACTACAGTGTGTGTGGTCATGTGTATGTGACTACAGTGCTCACAGAGTCCATCCAGCAAGGGGAGGAGTGCCAGAGTTGCGGATGGTTGTGATTGCTGGTGTGTGTGCTCAGGTCTTCTGGAGCAGTACGTTCTCCTAACCACTGAGACATCTTTCCAGCTCAAAGGCAAGTTCTTGGAAAGTTTTAAGAGACACTGGTCTCTCTCTGACTCCTGAATTGTGATGTGGTCACTTGTCCCCACAGGCACATTCACTGCAAGGATGGGAAGGAACATAAGTGCAGCCATGAGGACCTTCATAAGAACTCAGTCAATGCCAGTACCACACCCTTGGACCTCCAAAATGATGAACCAGTTTATTTATAAACTCTTTAAGTATGGTCAGCCTGCATTTTATTATAGTCACAGAAAGTTGATAAACACAGTATTTAGAAAAAAACATTATCTTTACTTATTATTGTGTGGGGATGGGGGTTGGGGGAGCTGCTTGCATGTGCCGTAGGCACTTATGAGGTGAAAGGGTTTGTATTTAAGGTTCAAGTGAGGGGCAGACAGGTTGTTATTTTTAAAAGATTTACTGGAAGAATAGAAAATGCCATAGACAGGCACACAGCAGCATGGTGAGGGCTCTGAGGGAAGTCCAGGCACACGTGGCAGGGAGGAGTCCCTTTTAAAGGTTTTAGACGAAAGATGAGGCTCTGGTCACTTGATGAGTAGTCCACAGTCCCGGCTTGCAGTCAGGCTGTCTCTGGATGGTGGGAGGATGAGCGTCTAAATATCAAGTTACTGTGATTCTGGAAAAGGAACTACTGCAGTTTTAAGTTTTCATGGTTAAACCCCAATGGAGGAGGTTTACAAAATGATGCAGCCCTGGCTAGCATGGTCAGAAGACAACCTATGGAGTCAGATCTCTCTTTCTCCACCAGTTGGGTCCCAGGGCTGAGCCATCTCATCAGGCCTGGATAGAGAATTTTAAGCCTCATGAAAACAGAACCCTGTTAATAGACTCTTTTCAGTTATATTGAATGAAGTGGAGCTTTCAAAAACTGGCTTATGTCAGAAGAGAGAGAAATGGAGAGTGATTGCGGAGCTGGTGTTCCCTGGGTTCACCTACCTAGGATCTCATACCTACGAGGCAGAACAGAGCTTTCTGTCATCCATCTGTGTATGCATCACGAAGGTAAAGCCCCACACAAGGCAGGGAAGATTAAGCTTCCCACCCTCAGAGGGACAACGTATTTATTGGCGCATTGACTGTGGGTAGAGGGAGTGTGGAAGATTTCTCGAGGAAGTATTTGAGCCCAGTGCATGGTTCTCCCTGCTTCCTCTTCACCATCGAATGTGACTGTAGCTGGCTTCCTGGAAGGAATGAAAGACATTGTGCCCCACCTTTGGCTCTCTGACTATTGAAACAATGGACACCAAGAAATTAGAATTTCCTTTGGAACTCTCTGGTAGGGAAAGAAAAAATAGTTAAGTTGCCTGATGGTAACATCCAGGAGAGAGCTTGTCTCTTGCTAAGAGGTTTCACACAGTCCTGACAACTTGTCAGAACACCTTGTTGGAGAGACTGGGCTCCAACCCATAATGATGGGTCAGTGACAGTGGGGCCACACCAGGACAGCTTAGGTATTCACACCACTTGGACTCTATCTAAAACCAAATCTCATGCCAGGGCCCTAAAATGGACTTATGAAGGTTACTAAGGCCTAGTAACATTGAGTATATCTCTTTTCTCTCCTTTTCACTATTACTCAGCTGTTTAATTGGCCTATTGAGGTGGATAGCCAATCTTAGTTAGTTAAAACTGCTCATGGACCCCAGACTGATAGCTGGGAAACCAGCACAGCACTGATCCAGTCCCCCTGAATGTAGGTGTCAGAGAGGAGGCCTCGGCAATCTATGGCGCCTCTGGTAGTGGATCAGTATTTATTCCTAGCATAAAATTGGACTTTGGGAGCCCATTCCACATAGAGGTATTTTCTCAGTCTAGACACATGGGGGAGGACCTAGGCCCTTCTCCAAATGATATGACAGAGTTTGAAGATCCTCCATAGAAGGTCTCACCCTCCCCGGGGAGCAGAAAGGGGATGGGATAGGAGGTTAGTGGGGGCCAGGGGAGGAGGGGAGGGAGAGGGAACTGGGATTGACATGTAAAACAAGCTTGTTTCTAATTTAAATAATAATAATAATAATAATAATAATAATAATAATAATAATAATAATAAACCTGCCAGGGGCCTGTCTATGTCCCCGAAACTCAGGTGACAGCAAGACTGTCCTGAAGACACCTTTTTGGAGGGTGCCAGTATCTGAGGACAAGTTTGCATGAATGAGACACAAACCATTGTGATTTTGTGCTTTTAAGATGTGGGGGATCATTATTTATTGTGCCCCTGTGTATTCCCTAAGCATACCCTGATGGGCAGAGCAGGAAGCAGGCCACAAAGGTTGCCATGTCACCGTGAACTAGAGAAATATTGACTTACTGGTTAAAAAATTCAAAGCCTCGACTCTCCAGATATCTGATGAGCTATTTTGAGTTTTCTTTTCCTGTTCCCTCTAAGCTTGAGAGCTGCTGAAGCATTAAAAAGTGGACAGGAGGGATCAGAAGGAGGTAAAGATTTAGTCTGGATTCACAGATCGAACTGCCAAGCTCTGTCCAACTGAGAGTTGCAAGTTTGCAAGCTTGGTCTTCCAAGCACATACCTTTTCCGATATTGGTCCACAGTCTTTTCCTGGTTCACTTGCTTTAGTTCTGGTGGACAGCATGCAATAATTGGATTTCTGTCCTTCAACTAAACAACTTGGGATTTTGGGGGGCATTCTCGTTATGTTTTGTCTATTTCTTCAGAAAACTTTTCCTGTGGCTTTTCACTCAGACTGACTTTCTGGATGATTATTCAGAGCTAACTCTTGCTTGTATCTAACCTTCCACAAATGGAAGATGCGTTACAAGCCAAACATCAACCCTAAATCGAATATTTAGGATGTCTTTTCTGGATGCTGAATTTGCATTGCTTTTCAAAATACTTCCACTGTGAGATGTCTTCCTTCCTTCCTTCCTTCCTTCCTTCCTTCCTTCCTTCCTTCCTTCCTTCCTTCTTTCTTTCTTTCTTTCTTTCTTTCTTTCTTTCTTTCTTTCTTTCTTTCTTTCTTTCTTTGCCCAGGTAGCTAACCTGACAAGGTCCTACATTTCTTGATATATCCTTTCCTGCTCAACTAAGGAGAGACTGAGCAATCTCAAAGACTGTCAAAAGGAAGGCTACTGTTTTAAACCAGGATTAACTCTTTTTTTTAATAAGTTGGTCTCACATTGCAACCGGCACAGAGGGCCACAGATCCATCTGATGTGGGCTCATACTATGCTTGGGTGGTTTCAAGTTTCTCCTTCACCATGTGTTCCTAGAGGGTGCCACCTACAGGTGCTGAGCACAACTCTCTTATCCCTCCACCTCCTTTGTGGGCTCCCGTTCTCAGTGACTTCTTGTACCCAGGAGTGAGGTCAAAACCCAATCCAGATGGCATTGCTTAGTGTTCACAGTTACAATTTGTGACCCAAAGGATAGATTGCCAAGTGCTATACAAGCTGCTGCCAGAAGACAGTTACAATGCCTGACAAGAAGGGAAACTTAAGCCCACCTGGGAGGAACTCTACCAAATGCTACCCACTACCAAGACAGTTGTGTGCACTGCTGAGGAGGGTTAGACACACTATACTCTAGTCAAGAGGGAGTCCACTGATGAGAGATCTCGCTAAAGAGGCTGACCAAGCCTGTTGGCAAACACAGAAAGTAGCTGGCCCATCTCTAAAGTTGGCTTTAAAGACACAGACCCCATGAGGCATCTTGAACTTTCCTCCCAGGGCAGTCTCCAGCCAGCTGATATGGACTTGGGTATTTTATTCAATGTTGTATTTGCAATTGTTGCACCCTCATAGTCTGGTTAGACTAATCCCACCCCAAACACACTAAAATGCAAAAGGATCTAGTTTACTTTAACTCGACACTGTTAGGACTAATACATCTTACCCAGACCACTGTAGCTGTTTTGCTTTTTTAAAAAACATGAATTCGACTAAAAGTAATTGACCTTTAGCCTGTTCACTCACTAAATAAAAGGGACTGCTATGTGTATGGGACAGGCAGACCACAGGTTCCAATAGTTTCTTTCCTGCTGGGATGGTTCTCTGCATAGTTTCTGTCTTCCAAGACCTGGGGCAATGAACCCTAGTGGATCTGTCACTACTGTTACCTGAATCAAAGATGTGAGTTTTCATCTGCCTCCAGGGGCTGTAAGATACCCACCGCCTAGAAGTAATTATACCAATGCCTTTCTAGGTGTGTATGTGTGTGTGGGAGCAATTAGTTCCAGTAACAAACATAACCAATGCAGTGAAAATGGCCCTTTAAAGAGATGACCCATCAGTCAGTCCCGGTGATCCAACAAGTAAATGTCTGTTGGTTGTGGACCCCTTTATGAGTTGTCACCTACCTACTGGAGTGGGAGTTGTCCTTTAGTCCATCTGGCCACTTCCCCTGTGGCACCTCAAGGGCTCTCCCATAAGAGTAGAACACTTTCAACTCCAAAGGTTTATTCAACTCTCATGTTTGTATAGATGCTGTGAGAGTGCTCTGGGGAGTCTCAAATGAAATCAAGACTTGGAAACAAATCCTAGTTAGTTTTCAAAAATGATGTATATTGATGGTCCATTGTTAATAAAAACACAGACTAGATTGATTATATCTATTCTAAACAGCAGAGATTTGTTAATCATACCCTAGATAAGGTAAAAAGGGGTCCCAGAACAACTCAACTCCACTAGCCAAATGGCTTGGGAAGATAGACTTGTGTTGAACATGACACTGGATAAAAATGGTGGGGTCTGAGTAATGTTAGGAAGACAATGTCGAACCTCCATTTCCAATAACATAGCTCCAGATGAGGCCATTACTAGAGGCCTTCAAGGCCTTAATTCTTCTGCCAAGAAATTGGTGAAAAACTCAGAGATAGATGACTCTTTTTTCTAACCTCATGGAACCATGTCTGGTAAATGGAAGGGAATAATGATTCCAGATTTAATGTCATTAATTATAACAATTGGAATATTGATCCTAATAGAATCCTGTGGTCCCTTGTGCCAGGAGCTATTCAAAAGAGTTATTGAGACAGCTATTGCCAAACAAACCCACCGCCCTTCACATAGCTTTTACTTTCTAGACATTCAGGAAAAGGAAGCTTAGTGTCTCCTAAAGGAATTTGAAGAAAAAAAATAAAATAAAGAGGAAAGATTGTGAGAAACTTTTTTTTTCCTATAAAAAGCAACCACACAAGGGCCCGTATTCCTTGAAACTTCTCTGAAACTCACCTTTTCTCTTTCTGTCAATTAGCTGATTGTATCAAATAGTGAAGTCGAGCGAGCCCCCAGCTATTGATGTGACACAGTTGCCACCTACTCCAAGAGTGAACGTTAGAGGCCATTGTGGCCATGTATAGTCACTAGACTGGTGCATGCACTCTTTTTGCAAAAGGAAGTTGTCTTGCCGAGTTACTTTTATGTTGTGTGTTCCTTTGGGCCACACTGAAGTTATTCTTTTCTAGTACTGTGGCAGTCATTATGAGACTCCAGAAGAAATGACGTTCAAAAGCATGCTGAAGTGACTTTACAATCACTTCACTCATTTGACTCAGACATTTTTATTCCAAGTGCCAAACAAGCTTATTTCCTTTCTTCCTCTCTTTTTGAGACAGGGTCTCATATATCCCTGACCGACTTCAAAATAACTACACAATAGAGAATGGCCTTGAACTTACCATCTCCCTGTCTCTACCTCCCAAACCATGACACCTGGTTTCTTCAGTGTTGGTGATCAAACCCAGGGCTATATGCATGGTAAGTGTAATTGTTAATATAGACTGACAATTTGATTAGCTCTGTTATTACAAGCCTCTCTAGTCATGCCTGTGTGAGATTATCCAGGTTAGGTGACTTGAGGTAGGATGGCCTCACTCTAACTGTGGATGGCATCATTCCTTGGGATGGGGCCCAAGACAAGGAGGAAGGAAGCTGGCTGACTGTGGTCCTGACTTCCGTGGCCAGTAGCTTCATGTTCCCACTACTACACCTTTCCTGCTACCCAAAGTAAACCCTTCCTCCTTTACATTGCTTGGTTCAGTTCTTTTGTCATAGCAACAAGAAGAGTAACTGTTACCTAGTCAAGCACTCTGCCGACTGAGGTACATCACTAGCTCCACTTTCCTTCCTTTAAATGTATTTTCCTATCTGTAATTCTAGTTTCATTTCTGTCCCTGTGATAAAGTATCCTGAGTTAAAAACATCTTAAGGGATGACGGGTTTATTGGATGTACAATTTGAGGTTACAGCCCATTACGGAGGGGAAATTGAAGCAGGAAGTCAAAGCAGGTAATCATATTCACAGTCCACAGCAGAGAGAAATGAATGTGCCCATGGTGTCTACTTATTTGCTCTCAGATGGCTTTCCCCACTCGAGCATAATTCGGAGCTCAGCATGTGAAATGGTGCCACCCACAATGCACTGGGTCTTCCTACATCAATGAATACTCAAAACAATCCTGCACAGACTTGCCTACAGGTCAACCTGATCCAGACAGTTCTTTAATCTAGGCTTTTTCCAGGTGATTCTATGTTGTGATGAGTTGACATTTAGAGCTAATTATTACAGTAATGTACTCATGTAGTTCGAAATTACAAAGACATATGTGGATCTAGAGTAAGAAACCCATTGTCACTCTTATTCCAACTCTGCTGTTCCTCTTTCCAATAGGATGATTTATGTATCTTTAAAGGCATGGGTCATGCATAAATGTATGCATAAGGATATATTGATTTCTGTTTCGTATTCTGTCCTATCTCTCTTAGATAATTATATCACCCAGTCTTTGTTGTTATGATCCTTGCTTCTCTTACACAGTGGTATGTCCACCTTGTTGATCTCTTCACATCAGTACATGAAGAACTTTCTCAACCTTATAGATTCCATCAATTGAGTTAATTTAGTCCAATGCTGTGTGGACAGACATTTGTTTCTGGTCTTGACTTTCACAAACCACACTGTAATAAATAGTCTTGTTTTGGAATCAGGTTAAGTCTGTGTGATCACATCTGTAAAAATACTTTCTAGAAGAATTGCTAGACTGGTATATTAGGTTGACAGTGAGTTTAAGAGGAAACAGTAAGACTGCAGTGTATGCACAAACATATAAGCACTCCCTCAAACCATACATGGGCACTTATTCACTGATTCAGAGTGCCGACAGATGTACACTCACTGAGTATTTATTTGGTTCTACCGTGTGTTAGATACTGTGTCGACATTAGAGAGAAAGCAATAAAACCATTATTCTTTTGTTAGCAGCTCACTATGGAGGAAGGGCAGTGAGTGAGTGATACATTTTATGTGTTAACTTGGTTAGACAATGGTAATGAGTTGCTTAGTCAAACACTAGTCAAGCACTAGTCTAGATGATAATGTAATAGTGTTTTAGATGTGATTAACATTGATAGCAGCTGTCTTTGTGTGTATGTGTGTGTGCATTGCATGTGTGAGCATGCCTGTGAAGGTCAGAGGTCAACTTAGATGTCTTTCTCAGTCATTACCCACCTTTAAAAAATTTTAAATAGTTGAATTTAGTGTGTGTGTGTGTGTGTGTGTGTGTGTGTGTGTGTGTGTGTGTGGTGTGAGTGCATGCTTTACCTAACAAGGCATCTCATCTTAAGATGTTTCTCTCCACCTTAATTTTTGAGACAGGGCCTTACACTGTACCTGGAGCTTGTTTATTTGGCGAGACTGGCTGGCTAGCAAGCCCCAGGAATCCTCCTGTCTCTGGCCCCCTGCATTTGGATTAAAAGTAGTTATCGACACACCAATTTTTTTTCCAACTCAGGTTCTCATGCTTGCATAGAAAGAATTTTTGCCAACTGAGTTATCTTCCCAGCGATCAGCTGATAAAGCAAATTATCCACTATAATATGGGATGAGAAATCAGGTGAGGGTCATTGTACCAGCTAATTTTATGTCAACTTGACACAAAAAGTTGACATAAAGTCACGATATAAAGATGACATACAGTCATCAGAGAGGAGGGAGCCTCAGTAGAGAAAGTGCTTCCATAAGATCCAGCTGTAGGCAAGCCTGTAGGGCATTTTCTTAATTGGTGATGCATGGGAAGGGCTGGGCCATTGTGGGTAGTGCCATTCCTGGCAGGTGGTCCTGGGTTGTATTCGAACACAGGCCCAGCAAGCCATGAGGAGCAGGTTCAGTAAGCAGCACACATCCATGGCCTCTGCATCAGCTCCTGCCTCCAGGTTCTTGCCCTGTTTGAGTTCTTATGACCAGTGTATGTAGTTCTGGGGACCAAAGTCAGCTTTGTGTATATTAGGCCAGCATTCTACTAACAGGTACATCTTTAACCCTACAGGTGGGATTCAAAGCAATTATTTCCAGGCTCTGAGGAGAGGATTGAACTTGACACAGTGAGTCTCCAAAACCAATCAGCAGAGACATGTGAGCAGAGAGATGTGTTCCCCATAATAAATGCAACACATTTGGCTCGATTTGTAATCCCTGGGAGCTCACTGGCTAGCCTAGTCTCTTGGGCCAAGACCCAGGCTGAGGAGAGGCCCTGTCTCAAGTGAGAAACAGAAGGTTCCTGGGGAATTATACCCAGTTTGTTAGATCTAGACCACACAATTTCTTGGGCCACACCCTCTATAGCAGCTTTTTTCTTCTTCTATAAATGGCACAGAAAGTCTCCTACCCAAAGACTGTCTGTGAATCCCCAACCTCAGACACCCAGATTTCAGGAAAAAAAAAAAACAACAAAACAAAACAGTAGGTACCATTCTCATTTTCTCAAGGAAGTTTACAGATCTCAGGTGGCCAGGCTTCCTAGGACATCAGAGAGCTACCATGGTGACACATCTTCAGAGATACATATTCCTTTTCCCGTCACCTAGAAATCAGGGACAGCTTGGCTATAGGCTCCTGCTGTAAAGCCCATTTTCTGAGACAGAAGAGACCCACACTGTATCTTATATGTCTGAATCTCAGAGTTTCTGCCATGCTCTGTCTGTCTGTCTATGGTGTTAATAACCATTCTAATAAACTTCTTACCCCAAATTGCAATCTACCTCAGCATCTCCTTTGAACCCCAAACCCATGACCTTTAAGTTCATCCTGTGACCTCTACATGCAAGAGAACACACACACGCATGGGTGCATTCCCAACACATGTGCACCCGCACTCACATGAACACATACAGAAAGGGTATGATGACAAAAAGGGGGGCAGGAGTGCTGGGCAAACAAATGTCACTGTAGAATTGCATTTCCTTCAGTGTCCTCTGTGGAGTTGGGGTGCCACTACTGAAAAGAAGGACGGTGATACAGGGCTGCTGTGTGGGATGGGCTCCTTACCTTCCAGATGTGGGCATTCTTGGGCATCCTACTATCTTAATTAACTAATTAGTTTACTATTTTTTGCATGCGTACATGTCGGTATGTGAGGGTGTGTTTACTACAACACATGCAGAAAGGTCAGAGGACAGCTCTAGCCTTCTACCTTATGGCTTCTCCATAGGCTTACGTGTCTGAACCCAGTGCATCAGGCCTTTACCCACTGAACAGGTCATCCTAGGTTATCCACTGGCCCAGAGCATTCTACTTGAAAGCTGTTGGTCTCCAAAAAGACATGCATATATGGTTACTGGCACACTGTTGCTGGATGACACTGCTGTGGAACAATTTGAATTGACAATCAGTACCAGTAAGCATGGAAGGTGCTAGAAACCTTATCTAGGAAAAGGGAGGGGAGACTAGAGGTAAATGAGCTGAAATGGGAAGGAAGAGGAGGTACAATTAATGCTTCAGATGTTGCTGAACTGTCAAAGTCTGGCTGATGTCACCTGTGGTAACTGGATTCACACTCTGTGGCACTAACAAAAATCACCTCTGCCAAGGGGCACTCTGAAGTTCCTGTCTCAGTGAAAGCCAGCGTGGGCTGCTGCTTCCTCAGAGCAAAACCTCCCAGTTTAACGGTTAGGCAGAACATAGATCACACGCCATTAAAACTGCCAGTTCCCATCCCTTTCGAACCATTAGTAGAAAATATATATCATTAAAGGAAGTGAGTTGCAATGGAAAAATATGGTAATTCACACAGGCAGGTCACAATTGACAGTGTGTTCAGGAGGCAGCGTTCCTGAGCTGTCCCTAGAGATCTTATATTTAGCAAAAAGACATTTCCCAGAAAACTTTTCATAAATATTCTCCATGGGGGAAAATGTATATTTATCACTTCATATAAAAAGAAATCTAAGGCAAATGTGTTAGTAGCTTTCTTCTCAGAAATTTCAGGAATATTTTTAATCTATGGCCAAAAGATTCATTTTTATCAAGTCTGGAAGAATAGAAGAGCTCACAATGCAATTAGCACTCTATTATCTTTCTTTCTTCGTCTTCTTGGTCCTTCCTGCAGCTACATCATGTACTCTGTGTCCTGATTTGGCTGTTGGGGTGGGTGTCAATTACGTTTTCTATCTTTCATGATGCTTTGATGTGCTGGAGTTTCACTAACTAGAGAGAAGCTGCCCTCCCAGAGATGGGGAGTGATGCTCTGTGAGTGCCTTGTCTTATACAGGTCAATTAATTCAGACACCACTATCCCTAGCCTTCTCTGGAATCAGACCCTTAAACTGCAGGCAACCATCTCTCTTGCTAATCACCCTAGCATAAGGTATCAGACAACAGGACAGCCTGTCTGTTACAGGCATCGATCTGAGTATAGGGGGGCGTCTGCTGAGACTTCAGTGATTGCATCTTGGAACAAAGACTTGGACCAAGGATACAGAGCTACTGGTGGAAATTGAGACCGTTTGTAAGTACTTCTGAGACTAGAAGTGGGCTAGAGAGCTAAGGCAGGCCTGAGATTCAAAAGCCTGGTGTCACCTGAGTCCTGATTCCTTCCTGGGTCATTTACCTAGCACCCACATGGTGGCCTTTTCTGGCACATGCTCTGTGTTGCTCCACTTAGCCCTAATAGGGAAGAGTTTCCAGGCTTCCTCTGCCAACTGGCTGCTTTCATAGGTTAACCTAGATGCTTTGTCCCCATTCCCTTGCCACAACTCCATCCCAGTGCCTCAGTGACTATTCAAATGAGCCACGCTTAACCTGCTGAGTTCACACCCTAACTTGTTCACACTTAACCTTAGAAAACCATGAGGAAGGTTCTCACTGATACCATCCCTCCACCCTGCTTCCTGTCTGACATGAGGTTTCCCTTTGTACCTCCACCTGTTACTGGAGTTGTTAGGGTCAGAGCATGACCTCTGGCCTTCCTAACCACAGAGGCTCACCCATGTGTCCCCAAGAAGCCAGGAAAGGGATCAAGTTGTAACGAAAAGCAGACATAGGAGGTTTATTCACTGTGGTCGCATGGGGAAGAGAAACAAAGGGGTCCAGTGACTCCTCCAACCCCAAGTCCACCTTCAAGGTGCTGAAATGAGACTTCAGTTCAGACACAGAACAAGAAGCGTGCATGACTAAGCAGTCCTGGTACAGGCATGGCTAGCCCACCATCATTGTCTCAGCTCCAGTCTCTCCTGCAAAGTAGTCTGGCAAGTTGTCAGAATTGTGTGAAATCTCTTTCCAGGAGACAGACTTTTCATCTTGCTGGTGCCAGAACCCCCATCTCTCCTTCCCTTCTCCCAGCGATTCCTGGGGAAATACCAGTTTTTTGGAGTCCATTGTTTCAATAGCCTGATATCCAAAATGGAACGAGGTGTGGTTGTCTTCTCTTTAGAATATCTTCTTTCCCGAGAGGACATCTATGCATTCCTAGCACCATGTGCCTTTCTTTCTTGAGACCCAGGGGCAGTGACCTGTCTCAAATGGCAGTCCTCTACTGATCTTAAGGTTCAGCTCCCTCAAGTTGAGGAGCAGCAATAACCATTCACTTTAAACCAGGTGGAGAAGTGTTCCAGGAACTAGCTGTCCCTTGGTTCAGAGTACTAAAGATCACCCCTCAAGCCACATACAAATATCTTCAAACAGCACTCTTTTTATCACATTTACTCTCATTAGAGACGGAGTTTCTTAAATTTATTTATTTTAATTATTTGTGTGTGTGTGTGTGTGTGTGTGTGTGTGTGTGTGTGTGTGTGTGTGTGTCAGCACCCAAGTGCATGCACTCATACTGGTGAGAACGGCACATGTGTTTAGATGCCCTAGAAGCCAGAGAGGGTTTCAGATTCCTTCGAGCTGGAGTTAAAGGCAGTTGTAAAGCCATCTGACATGAGTCCTAGGAACTAAACTCTGGTCCTCTGTAAGAAGAGTAAGTGCTCTTAACCACTGAGTCATCATCTCTCCAGCCTCAGAGATGAGACTTTTTAATGGTACCTTGTCCTCTTGCCTACTATCAGGGAGCATTGTACCCTGTTGCTAAAGTTCAGAACCCAGCATCTATGGGAAAGAATGTACAGACAGGTGCAATGTAGGCAGGACAGGGTGAAGGCAATATAAGACATTTAGTGAGAAGATTATAGAGAGTCAGATTTAGAGGAAAGCAGATAACATTCATTGCAGGTGGAATGAAGGGAAGGAAATGTAATTTGACAGCATCATTCTTAAAGTGCAGCACTAGGTCTTGATGAGTGATAAATTGATAAATGAGCTGATAAGTGATGGATGGCAACACTCATCCCTAGAGACACAGTGATGCGAAGCACTGAAGTGCTTGTGTGTGGGGAATGTCACAGTTTCTTAGGGTGAGCTGAAGTGGAAAATGGGCAATAGTTACTTAATGCATGAACCTCAGGGGTAATATTAGGAGCTTTGTGAGCAAAGGGGCACCATGAAAGATGTCATTTCCTAGAACTGAGACACATTTGCTTGGAGCAGAGTGATGTGGTGGAGTATTTTAAAGATGACTCCAAGAAGAACAGAAGAGAAAATGAACCAGGGAAGAGTTTATACAAGGCAGTCATATGAGCAGACTATCATTAAAATGTCTTGCTTGTGGTAACAGCCATATTAGGAAACTTACCATTTTCCCCCACTTTTAAGTGAGTTCTAAGTAGTGTTTATATTTATATTGTTTCTCAACAGCTTTTGAGAACTTTTTAACTCTTGTAAAACTGAAAATCTATACCTCTATTGCTCATGTTTCTCGTCGTTAACAACAAAATATTTGACAAAAGCCACTTGAGGAAGGAAGGAAGGAGGGGAGGAAGGAATTCTTTTGGCTAATAGTTTGAGGGTCAGTCCACAATGGAGAGGAAGACAAGGTGACAGAGAATGGGGCAGCTGATAACAACACATCAGCTGTCAGGGAGCAGAGGGAAGTGAAGGCTGGTGCTCAGCTCATGTTTTATTTTGTCTAAACCTCGGCCTTTGGCATGGACCACCAGTTAGGGTGGGTCTTTCCACCCACCTGTGGAGTGGTCTTCAAATTCAATCAGAAAGCAGTGGATTGTCCCCAAACAATCATGCCTCTATTGTGTTAGTGGACACACATGAAGATTTTGATTTTGTATTAGTGGCTACATATGGACTCTGGGCTCTGAAAAGAGCTGGAGTGGAAAGGAGCGATATTCTATAGTATCTTTGCTATTTAATGAGCCTTGTGAGCATAGATTTACCCAAGTTGAGGGGCCCACATTTCTGTTGTATAGTGTAGTTATTCTGTTGTGTAGTTAGTATATTAGTTGTTCCTGGTTGGGAGGAAGAGTAACTTTGCCAGCCTGAATTTACATTTTTGGTCTCAGCTTGGGCAAGACTGTTCCTGACATACAGTGGGTGGAGTCACAGAGGCTGACAACCATGTACCATACACAGGGCAGCCCTAAGACAAAGAATGACAACGATTAAATGGATATGCTGTCAAAGTTTTCTCTAAATACTCACATTTACATCTGCAGATTAGAGCTGGTCTTTGTCAGAGGACTTTCTTATTGCAGTGAGATACAGTTAATGCAGAAATTCACAACTGGTCAAAGTGCCAAGAATAAGTGATGATGGAGTAATATGCTCCTTAATGAGACATTTATGTCATATGCCCCAGGCTCAGAGAACATCACAGAAGAAGGGGCAGAAGGCAAGTATGTTGCTGAAAGACACCCTCTGGACATGACACATATGTTGAACTCAAGAACTCACTGCAACTTGGATTGTCTGCTTAAGTCCAGATTGTTCTCTATTTTATCTCGGATAAAAGAGGGACTCATGAGGCCCCACCCTTCTCTGAGGGATTACTGGCAGTTAATGGTGGCTGGGGGAAGATTTTTCTTTTCTTCAGTGGTGTAGCCACTGATCCGTTGCCCCTTCTCCAGTAAATAGCCTCCCATTCATGCTCATGCAAACAAACCTAGTTATAACTGGTGGGTCATGCACAAAAGAGACAGGACAGTTGAAGGGGACTTGTTGGGAAGAATAGTTCCAGAAGTAGAGGAAGGAGGGACAAGAAGGGAATGTGAGGAAAAAATGACTTAATTTCATTATATGTGTATGTATATATGTATATGAAACTGTCAAAGAATAATAGCAATGGAAAGAAGTCACTGAGTGTTATCAGAAAATGAAAGGCTGAGACACTGCTAGAGAATTGGTTGGATTGGATATGCTCATTCCACAACCTTAAGTGTGTGTGTGTGTGTGTGTGTGTGTGTGTGTGTGTGTGTGTGTGTGTGTGTTTCCCGGTGCACATGTGCATGGGTATATAGATGCCAGAAGACAACTCAGGTGTGGCTCCTCAGATGCTGCTTACATTTTTATACTTCACACACCTTTTTAAAGCCCCAGGCACTGTGTTTACAGGGAGAACTGTCTGCTACCATGCTGTATCTGGCTCTTTCTAGTTTGTGGTACAACAACAGGGGCCTCTCTGACAGTGAGTATTTGAAAGATTCTGGACAGCCAGCACACCTCTTTTTTCCAACCAACATGATTTGTACATCAGTGTAGTAATTTTAGAAGGTTTCCAGCAAATGCCATAGCACACTAAAAGGGAAATGCATTCAAAGAGCCACACTGCAGAAATCAGCAAGCCCACTCTCTCTTTAATGCTCTCATCACTGCTGCTGCAGCTCCAAGTCCACTCACTCGGCAGTCTAGGAGTGGAAAGAAACCTCCCCATCTGTTCTCTGAGCACTCTCTGAAGCTCTGGGTCTGCTGGCATCCCAGGGGTGTGTCTCCAGGTCCCCTGTGTTCTTCATTGTACGTTAGGGCTTTAAAGTTTTAATTGAGAGCACTCGCAACTCTCTTAGCATCCAAACAGCATCATTTCTTATTATTGCCTGGCTAGGCTCCTAATCTTTTCGCTTCTTCCTGTAAGTCTAAATCCCCAGATTCATTTCTGCTCCACTGGTAGGAAAATGTGATGCTGTGTGTTCACACCATTTCTATTTATTTATTGTCTTGTGTGTATGTGGAGAGATAGGGAGAGAGAGAGAGAGAGAGAGAGAGAGAGAGAGAGAGAGAGAGAGAGAGAGAGAGAGAATGTACATATACAGAAGCTGTAGGTCGACCTCTGGTGTCTTCCTCCATTGCTCTTTGCATTATTATTATTATTATTATTATTATTATTATTATTATTATTATTATTTATTGAGACAGGGCATCTCATCGTACCTAGATCTTGCTGATTTGACTAGGCTGGCTTGTGGGCTAGTGAGCTCTAGGGAGCTACCTGTCTCATTTCTTCCAGCTATGCCCGTGTGTTTGACTTTGATGTGAGTGCTGGGATCTGAATTCAGGTCCTCTTGCTGTCATGGCAAACACTTTATGGACTAAGCCATCTCCTAGCTCTTTATTTTATTTCTATAAATATAAATTTATATGTGTTGTGTGTACCCGTATTACATACCTGTGCTTGGAGGCCAGGGGTCAACCTTAACTTGCTGTTTGTTTGGTTTTTGAGACAGGCTCTGTTACTGGTCTGGGATTTGCTGATTCACATAGTCTGGTTGGTCACTGAGCCACAGTGATTTGACTGCATCCTTGGTGCCAAGATTGCAAGTGTGTCCTCTGTACCCAGTTTTCCATACGGATTCTGTAGATTAAATCAGGTCATCATGCTTGTGTGGCAAGCAGGTTACAGGCTGAGTTGCCTCTCAGTCCTATTGTTATATATGTTAGTGGGACTGTAGTGACTGTACATATTTGTGTAACTAAGAGTGACGTTTCAATACATGTATGCAACATGTGATAATCAGATCATGGTAAGAGGCATATACCAGACATGCATCAAAGTGTTAGGAATATTAAAAGTTCTCTCTATTAGTTCTTTTGATACATTTAATCAGCCACTGAAAAGCAGTATTCTGAATGTGCTACTGAACATTGGAAATTATTTCTTCCACCTAACTTTATTTCTGTACCTCTCTTGTCTCCCCATCTCTCCATTCACCACACGGTTCACAGGTTCTGACATTTGCTCTTCAATTCTATGAGATAAACGTTAACTTTTGCATGGATGTGAGAGCATGTGCTATTTGCCTTTTTGTTTCATTTGACTCAACCTAAGGTCTTTCTTTTCAATCCGTTGCTGCAAATGATTCTGTTTTGTTCTGATTCATGGCTGAGTAACGCTCCATGGTTCATATCATCTCTCACAGATCATACCTTCACTTCAGCTTGGCTTTTCAACTCTCAGAGCCCTTGGTTGGTGAGTCTGAGTTGGGCCTTGGCAGCTGGACTTCTTGGGTTAGAGACTGAGCATCTCCCAGCTGAAGAACACATGTGGGCACATGACCTACTATCTCTTCTGATGCTAATTCCTCTTATGTAAGATGAGAATAATAGTTCCTCCCTGCCTAGGCTGCTTTGAGGTTAAAATGAGTCAATGCAGAGTGCTCTCTGAGCAGGACCATGTAACGAGCCCACAGATTATATTGGCAGTACTGATTACTAGATACTGCCTTATGTTCCTAAGGCTCTTAGCAAAGTACTAATAAAGCTGGGTGACTTAAAATGACAGGAGGCCAAGGGATGGCTCAGTGGTTAGCAGTGTTGGCTGTGCAGTCATAAGGACCAGTGCTCAGAGCCCATTACCTACATAACAAGCCAGCTGTCCCACACATGCTTGCAACTGCACTCCCCTGGGAGGTGGAGACAGTGACCACTAGGACTTGCTGATTCCTCGGCTATCTGAGAAAACGTGAGCCCCAGGTTCAGAGACAGACCCTTATTTCAAAGGAAGAGTTATAGAGGGATAGAGGAGGACTCCCAAACCCTTTTCTGGCCTCAGGTTTGCATGTCCATACACTTGTGCATACTACCTCCCCCCCCCCACAAGACACAAAGTAAATGATGAATAAATGCCATGGTTAGTGCAGCCATGGGCAACACAGGGCCTGGAAAAGGAGGAGGATGGTATACAGAGACAGGACTCTGGATTCTCTCCAGGAAAGAACAATTTTTATTTTTTCCCCACTGCTGTTTATATAGCATTTAGCTAGCAAGGCTTGAGAAAACAGTCTTTTTGAGATCTTTGTCTGAGTTCCTCCTTCCCTATTCCCCTGTCCTTCCGGTCTTGTTCTCATTGCAGGATGGTCTTCCTTAGAGGAATCCATTGTTTCCTGCCTGCAGCTTTTGCGGTCTGGTAGCTACACCTCAGTCAGGATTTGTGCCTGAGAAAGGAACCACAGACAATCAAGACCCCATCAAATAAATAAGTAAATAAATCTTAATGAAATATGACAACAACCCAGGAACATGCTTTCACATGCCTTTTGGGGCCAGAAGTCCAATGTCGAGGTGTTGGGCTGGTCATGTCCCTCTGAAGGACCTGGGCAGAAGCTCTATCTGATCCTTTTTGCCTTCTGGTGTTTGGCAGGCCTGGGTCTTTCATGGTTGGCAACTGCTCCACTCCAGGCTTACCCGGTCCTGTACCCTTCTCAGCTATTTGTCTGACTGTCTTCATCCCTCACCTTCCACTCTCCTTCACAGCATAACAGTATTCAGGTGAGGACTAGTCTCACCTAACTCTTCACACCTGCAAAGGCCCTCTTTCTGAAGAAGGTCTCAGCTTGAGGCTCTGGATGGACATTGATTTTGGTAGATACTAGGAGATCCACGGTGGCACCAAGGGATTACTCCACAAACTCATTTGGTGTACTCTTTGGGTAAGGAAAACCCGTGAGAATGTTCATCTGGGGCTGGAGAGATGGCTCAGGGGTTAAAGGTGCTTGCTGCTTAATCATGAGGATCTGATTCAGATCCTAGCGCCCACATGAGGCAACTCACAACCACCTGTTACTCCAGCTCTACAGGATCATCTGACACCCTCTTCTGGTCTTCATGGGTTCCTACACACACACACACACACACACACACACACACTCACGCACGTGCCCACACACATATATACATTCACAGGCACACACATGCAAATACACACACATGTAAAGAAATGAATGAGTAAATAAATTTAAAAAAGAAAATGCTGATCTATTTTACAGAAATTTTAGAATCCATGTCTTTAGTTTTTTCTTTTAGATATGCATTATTTATTGAGCAATCCTCCCACCCCATCAAATCCCCTCTTACCCCCCCATTTTCTTGTTTCTCCTTTTATTAATGCAATTTGTTTCCCTCTAAGGTTCCACTTCTGCTTTTCATTTAATAAACAAATATGTGATTATTAGGAAGCACATGCGAAAGAAAACATATTGTCTTTCTGAGGCCAGATTAATTCACTTAATAAGGTGATCTCCAGTTTCCTTCATTTTATACAAATGGCTCAGATTCTTTCTTTATGGCGCAAGAAAGTTCCACGGTGTGTAGACTCCACATCTTCTCCACCCAGTGCCATGTTTTTGGATATCTAGGCTGGACCCAGAAGGAGATTCTTTAAATGCCTTGTGTGCCATGTGCTGAAACAGCTTCCTGGAGAGATGATTTAGGAAAAGCCAATACAGTGCCTGATTTAGACTTCATTCGGCATGAAATCTGGTGAGCAGGACTGGAATAGGGAGAGGTGGCAATATCCAATTCTCTCCACCACCTGTCCACTTACAAGACAGTAAACCATAAAATCAGCTCTTTGCAGGTACCTTCTCTGGTGGAAAAGGACATTTTTCTTTTTCATGCTGAGTAGAACCAGACACATGAGTTGACTCCGCTGAACTCTTTTACAGTGCCTCAGAGCAAAACAGGAAGTGTATGAAAGACAATGGTACCTGCCAAACCTGCATGTATGCAGAAGAGCCACACATGCCCCTTTAAGTAGGTGCCACATCCCCCAGGTTTCCCAGTAGAAAAGACAGTCAGACACACAGTACTGTCTACACACTTTTCAGCAAATTCTGCTTGAAGGGTGTAGATGGTCTTAATCCAGGCTACCTGCTAGTAACCTATACTTGCCTGTCAACCTGGATAAGACAGAGTTAAACATGCTTGAATGCTACACACACCTGAAGGCATTTCACTTACCCCATCTCTTGTGGTTATCCTTATAGGCCCACTTTCTAGAACAGAGGCTTGAGAACTACATGCACTGGTTCCCTGTTGTCCAAAATGCAAACCAGAGCCAGGGAGATGGCTCACAGAGTAAAGGTGTTGGCACCCAAGCCTGCCAAGCTGAGTTCCATCCTCCAGACCCACATGGAAAGTGAGAGCCAACTCCCACAAATTGTTCTCTGACCTTCACACATACATATGGTAGTGTGTGTCTTGCCCACACACGTAATAGTATCTTCCCAAGAACTTGGGTGAGGGGTTATAGGACTATGGGAACCTTACCAGTGGCTACAATACTGAAAAAAGTCTCTCCCTTACCTAGAAACCCTTAACTCATTGCCC
Organism: Cricetulus griseus; assembly: GCF_003668045.3. Classification (NCBI taxonomy): domain Eukaryota; kingdom Metazoa; phylum Chordata; class Mammalia; order Rodentia; family Cricetidae; genus Cricetulus; species Cricetulus griseus. Next base: position 63,431,974 of record NC_048598.1, read on the forward strand.
TGTCCCAAAGCTATAAGATGTCTCTGAATATTAGTGGTCTCCAATCTTCAACCAAAAGACACAGAGTGGCACAGTGGTTTTCAAAATCCATCTTTTATGGCCTCCAAGAAATGCACCTCCAAGACAGATGCAAATTCAGGAGAAGGGTGGAAGATGATACTCCAAACAAATGGCACTGGGAAACAAACAGGACAATAGGTAATTACATCAGCAAGGCTCTATGCAAACTGACACACCCAAGCCTTTCTTTAGCAGGCCTGCAGCCTGATCGAGGGTACTTGTGGACCGAAGCTCACGGAATCTGAGAAGCAGGAATATATTCTCAGTCTGAGAGATGTGTGTCTACACAGTGCAAAGATACTTTGCTGGAGACTGAGAAGCAGGCTTCAGTGCTCAGGTCCTGCCTCCTCCACTGGGTGGTTATGTGATTGCTGATGCACCCTTGTCTCCTCTCTCATGCCTCATCTTCAGAACTTGAGTAGTGTAAAACTTTTCCCTGAACTCGAGCCTCAAGGTTGGTGAGAACTGAGATGATGCCCCACCCCAGACAAGGTATTTCTGTGTATCCCTGGCTGTCCTGGAACTCACTTAGTAGACAGCCTAGCCTTGAACTCACAGAGATCTGTCTGTCTCTGCCTCAAGGAGTGTACCACCACTGCCTGCCTGAAATAATCTCTCTCTCTCTCTCTCTCTCTCTCTCTCTCTCTCTCTCTCTCTCTCTCTCTCTCTCTCCTTCCCTCCCTTCCTCCCTTCCTGGCTGTTTGGAGGTTGAAAAACTGATGCTGGTCCAAGTGAGAGCATGCCAGGACTGTTAGAGCTCCTCTCTGATATCTACATGTATCTCTTTGAGAAATGTATCCATTGGGCTTCTATAAGACACAGACATGGGGTGAGAGTAAAGCTTTCTACCGGTAATTTCTAGCATCCCATATACCTAGCATCAACTCAGATCTTTGTAAGTACAAAAAGTTGTCCTCAGGCTATGGATTACTAAGCTCTGGGCTGTGGCTGTATCACAATAACTAAGGCTCTGAACTTGAAGGGGTTTCAGTACATAATGACAGACAAGACAGGGACCCAGGTGACCCGGCACAGAATGGATCATTGATTGTGCAGTGGGATGGGCCTCTTCATGGTCACTTTGTGTCCTGATGAATCATTGGCTTTATTCCTCCATCACTACTGTCTTTGCTCCCTCCCTACTTTTGGTGGGAACCCAGTCAGGACTTGAGTATGCAAGGCCCACTTCTCCAGCTATGAGTGGCTTAGGTGAGAAATACATTTGCTAAGGCAAAAGCCCAAATGTTGGACAACACTAGGTTTTCAGTTCTTACTTCCAAGAGAGCTAGTCAGCTATGAGCTTTAGACATTCATTCATTCATTATTCATTCATTTGTCTATCCATTCAAAAGTGCTAGACGTTATTTATTTAGTGCTCAAAGCTACTGTGTCTGACAGATCAATATATTTTCCTTATTTTTCTTATATTCTTATATGTGATTTCCCATTTGAGCAGAGCTTTGTCACTTGTTGAATGTATCATTTTGAGGAAGTTTTTGTGTTCGGCTTTGTCATCTGCCCAATTGATTTGGATTGCCTTTATAAAACACCCCAGACTAGGCCACTTCAACAAAAGAAACCCATTTCTCACAGTTTTGGAAGCCAAAAAATCTGGGTTATGATGATAGTGGTGGCAGCAGCAGAGCAGATGAAGTATCCAGCAAAACACAAGAAGGCGGACAACTGAAAAGAAAAGGTTTCTCTTGCATTCAGGGTGAGACTTCTCATTTCAATCAGTCCAGTTAAGACAATCACATATAGGCATACCCAGAGGCTAGCCTAATTTTCGCAATCCCTCACAGGTGTGCCCAGAGACTTCCCTAATCGATGATTCTAGATCTTGTTGGCTGATAATTAAAGTTAATCAATATTAACCATCACAAGCTTACATGCTTTCTCCTGCCTTCCTTCCTTCCTTCCTTCCTTCCTTCCTTCCTTCCTTCCTTCCTTCCTTCCTTCCTTCCTTCTTCCTTTCATGTAGCCTGGGCTAGCTTCAGATTCACTATAGCCAAGGATAACCTTGAACCTGTGGTCCTCTGCCTCTACCTCACTGCTGAGATTGCAGGCACACATCACTGTGCTTATTTTGTGTGGTGCTGGGATGCAGTTCAGGGCTTTGTGCATGCTGATCATGTGGTCTACTAACTGATTACCAGCATGGCTTCATTGCAATAAAGTGCTGCTTTCCTAGGGGCATCATTATACTTCTTGTTTTCCTCTAGCCTATTGAAGTACAAGCGACAAATCAGTATTGTAGATGTTCATCAACTGTGCAGAGATGGTCACTGCAAGTTCATTACCGTGTTCCCTCCCTCACGCAGTGATCACCCTTTTTCAAATGAAAGAAAGTCATCACATTGTTTTTGATTTTAAGTTTATTGTACTTCTAGTTATTTTGTAGGCCTCTTTCCTAGAAGCCAATATGGAGAATGTGAGGAATAAAAGACAAGCTTCCTGGTATTGAAAGCCTTCCCATATAGGGGCAGGGGAGGTGGCTCTGTTGGCAAACTTCATGACTTCAGAGCATGAAGACCTGGGTTCAACCCCCAGAATCCACATAATGCCAGGCATTGTGGCATAAGCTTGTAATTGTAGCACTGGGGAGGAAGAGATGGATGAATCCTTTGGACTTGTAGCTAGTCAGCCTACCAAGTCCCAGGGAGACAGGGCCCTGTCTCAAAAACCAAAGTGAACAGTGCTGGAGGAACTACACTGAAGGTGGATTCCAGGCTCCTACATACACAAATGCACACCTGAACTTTATGTGCAATTCTGTATATGTGTAGTTGTATATATGCACCTGAATATGCACACCTGGACACAAGAGAGAGAGAGAGAGAGAGAGAGAGAGAGAGAGAGAGAGAGAGAGAGAGAGAGAGGAGGAGGAGGAGGAGGAGGAGGAAGAGGAGGAGGAGGAGGAAGAGGAGGAGGAGGAGGAGGAGGAGGAGGAGGAGAAGAAGAAGAAGAAGAAGAAGAAGAAGAAGAAGAAGAAGAAGAAGAAGAAGAAGAAGAAGAAGAAGAGCAAAAACCTTTCTGCATAGTTCAAAAGACAGAGCATGTGCATGTGGAGAAATGGATACATGATAGGATGGCACCTTGGAACATTTTAGGACAATGAGCTGTCCATCTGTTCTCACTTTATAAACTCTTGGTGAGATTTCAATCAATAAGAAGGGAAGAGTAAAGAATACAGGCTGAATGGAAGAATAAATGCATAACGTGGCAGCCAATCAAGATGGAACATGACAGTGCAGCAGCCAATGAGAATGAGTCACAGGGAATACAGATGTCAGTGGAATAGGGGCATGAGTTGTCTCTGTGTACTTTGCAGCAGGCAGACAAACTGCAGGGGTGAACTGGAGTCATGGTCCTCCGCCCCACCAGGACTGGCTCCCTTATCCACATACATACAGAGCTCACTGGCCAGTGAAAACTAGTTCCATCTTTTCTCTGTCTTCCCATTCCTGCTTTTCAATTGACACAGCAGATGGAAGTCTTATATCTCAATTACTCTGTGCCCCCATTTGATCTGAGTACATCTGGAAGCAGATTATTTGGCTACATCGCTTCTTAAAAATGGTAAAGCAAGCAAGCATAGGATATAGGGGAGGGCTTTTATCTTCGCCCACCCCCTGCTTGCCCCATCAATATAATTTCCCAAGAAAAACAAAGAGATAAACTCTTAGAACATTAAGTCACAGCAGGGATGACTTCTGTTCCATTCCTCTCATCTCAAAATAAACTTAATTTATAAGGACTGGTAGGGTTACAGTGATATTCTGCAATGCAAATAAAAAGCAGCATGAACACGCTCATAACACAGGAAGAAAGTTGTGTGCTGTAAATATAGCCGGGAAGTTCAGAGAGGCATAAAAAGTTGGGGCAGGCATTAGAAATGATTACTTTGCAAATGAATTGCCATTTTCCATTTTTAAGGGAGCGTATGTCGCTAGACTTTTCTCTTCCAGGATTAATGGATAGAGCACAGCCTTCAGCCACCCTGACTGACTGGGCTGGCTGTATTGGTGTGCAATACACACCACAATGCTGAGTATTTTTGTCTTCACTCACTTCTCTTCTCAAAGCCTGGGTAGTTCAAGGTAATGTCACTACTGATTATATCTTCAGCACTGATTTCCTGCGGCAATTAAAAAGGGTGTTACCTCCCAAAGGATATGACAGACCCTGGAGACCCCTTATGGAAGGCCTCACCCTCCCTGGGGAGCAGAAAGGTTATGTGATAGGTAGGGTTTTAGTTGGGGGGTGTGGTAGGGGAAGAGGGGAGGGAGAGGGAACTGGGATTGACATGTAAAACAATCTTGTTTCTAATTCCCCTAAAATGAGATTGATGACTACTCTTTATGCCATCCTAGAGCCTTCATCCAGTGGCTGATGGAAGCAGAGACAGACATCCACAGATATACACTGAGCTGAAATCGGGAATTTAGTTGAAGAGAGAGAGGAATGAAGAGCAAAGGGGTCTGTACTAGGTTGGAGAAACCCACAGGAACAGTTGGCCTGAATAAGGGAGAGCACATCGACCCAGATGCTGTTGGGGAGGCCAGTACAAGACTGATCCAGACCCCTGAACATGGATGTCAATAAGGAGGCCTCTGCACTCCAGGGAGCCTCTGGTGGTGGATTAGTATTTTTCCCTGGTGCAAGAAGGGACTTTGAGAGCCCATCCCACGTGAAGGGTTACACTCTGGCCCTGGACACATGGGGAAGGGCCCAGGCCCAGCACAGGAAGATTTGGTGGACTTTGCAGAGCCCCCGTTGAGGGCCCTACCCTGCCTGGGGAGTGGTGGGTGGATGGGGTGGGGGGTAGGCTGGGGTGGGGGAGGAGGGATGGGGTGAGGGGAGGGAGAGGGAGAAGGGACTTACATGTGAAACAAGCTTGTTCCCTAACTAGAACTAATTAATAATAATAATAATAATAATAATAATAATAATAATAATAATAAATGGAAAAAAATAAGAAAAAAAGGGTGTTACCAGGGTGGGGGAGTTGGTTCCGTTGCAAGTGCTTGCTGTGCAAACAATCCAGGCAAGCACAGGGAGCAGGTTAGCAACTGGAGACTCCACTGGGCTTGGGTTATGTACATCCTAGTCTTCTAACAACACAGCTGGCAGCCTGGCACTCTTACCTGTGTGCTATGCATATATTCATCTATTAACAATGTAGCTAGCAACCTGTTAGCAATCCAGGACTCCCACCTGCATCAAGCTCATGCCCACCCAACTCTGAACAATGGGATAAGCTTCTCCTTTCCTTAGTGACCGTCCAACTTAGATTCTCTTTAATCATATTATGCTTGTGTCTGCGTAGGAGAGTAGGAAGGTCAACTTGGCTTTGGGTACATGAGCAGTAAGGCAAGCTGTGTCCTCAAAGGGAACTTCTAAGAAAATCCCCTATTTATCATCTTACTCCTTTGCATAATTAGGCATGCACATGATTGAAATTACATGCATTATGAGAAGGGACAGGAGAAATAGATAAGTGGTTACATAACTTAGCCTGTCAACCAAGGCAGAATACCACCTCATTTATGCCCCTTAGTGGCCACTCTTCATTTTATTGAACCCCATAAAGGGATTCCCAGAACCAAACTTGGGCCTCTTGGGTATCCTCACTCATGTGTCCCACAGTTAGTCTTGATGCTCTTTTCTGGTCTATACTATTGTTTGTTTCAAACTTTCTGACTTTGCAGACTGTATGTTGCCTTTATTTCATTCTTAAATAAGATTCTAAGAACCTGGAAATACCAGGCTCTCACCACTGGAAGCATGGGCATTTGGACACGAGGTCAGATCTCTAGGGCATACATAACAAAAGCCAGGCATGGTGTTACATGCTTCTTGTCCCAGTACTGGTGTCTAGTTAGGGTTTCTATTGCTGTGAAGAGACACCATGAGCACAGCAACTCTTATCAAGAATTTAATTGGGGCTGGCTTCAGAGGTCATTATCATCACGGTGGGAAGCATGGTGGCTCACAGGCAGACACAGTGCTGGAGAAGGAACTGAGAGTTCTACATCCACATTGGCAGACAGCAGGAAGACAGAGTAAGCTACTGGGCCTGACTTGAGCTTCTGAAACCTCAAAGGCCACCCCAGTGATACATTTCTTCCAATAATGCCAAATCTACTGGAACAGGGCCACAGTCCTAATTCTTTAAAATGACCACCCCCTATGAGCCTATGGGGACATTTTCATTCACCACACCTGACGGAAGTAGAGTCAGGAGGGTCCCTGGAGCTCACCAACAGGTAGTCTAATGAAATAGGTGAACTCTAGGTTCAGTGGGAAAATCTGCTTCAAAAAATAACATGGAAAGGACTTGAGGAAGATACGTGGCTTCAGTCTCTGTTCTCTCCATGTTCATATACACACGAGCACTCATGCACACCACCACTTTTCTGGAAGGTTTACTAGAAAGCAATTGCAAGGACTGCATGATAAACCTTTTTCTGGCCTTGCTGTTAAACTCAAGGCTGCTGCTCAGAGGTGAAAATGCAGGGCAGCATATGTAGAACGTGTGTCAGGGGCACTTGCTGCTCCCTTTTCTGCTGTTGGCTTTCTCTTTGCACATTTCCACCTCCCATTTTCCTCATTCCAATCATCAGGAGCCAGTGAGGTGACTTCTCCTCCTGAGGTGTGACAGGGGCAGAGACAAGCGCACATGCTGCCCAGGCAGCCTAGCTTAATAAATGAGTTCTAGACCAGTGATAGATACCCTGACTCAAAGAGCAAGGAGGATGGCACTTGAGGAATGACAGCTGAGGTTATCCTCTGGTTTACACCACACACACACACACATACACACACACACACACACACACACACACACACACACACACACACACACACGGACACAGCCCTTTTGAGGTTCCTCAGGCAACTGACTGACTTGTTGGATAGATAACTTCTGTGAGAGCTTCAGAGAGAATGAGGGCGGAGTTTTTCTCAGTCACCATCCTTGATGTGTCCTTAATTTTTAAATTCCTCCTTATGAAAGAATGTGAGTTCTTATCTAAGCTTCAATATGATATGTAAAAGTTGGATTAAAATTAACAGCAAAGCTCACCCTTTAAAGGAAACCACAGGAATAGATGTTCCAGGCACCTAGGACTTGCTAATTTAACACTTTCTCATTGATCTTGGCTCCAAGATTTCTATATGGAAACCAAAAGCAAGCAAAGTTACACAATTTTCCTTGTCAGGACAAAACAGATTATACAAAATTCTGATAAACATTCTTTAGGGCTAAACTTAAGGTGGGATGTATCTACAAGTTCCTTCAAAATAGAACACTTTGCTATTAAAGAATAATGTCTTTAAGTACAAGTGGCATTTTTTATGATGACTTCTGTTTTTACTTGAGACAGAGTCTCTCTCGTGCAGCCCAGGCTGGCCTCGAACTTGTTATGTAATCAAGGATAATGTTGAAGTCTGATCTTACTTCTACCTATCAAGTACTGGGATTACCCCCATGTGCTACCATACTTGTTTATGCAATAAAGTGCTGGGGATTGAACCCAGGGCATTGGGCATGTGGGGGAAGCACTCTGTCACATGAGTCACACCCCAGTGATCATGTTCAAATTGGTCTTTTACTAACTCTTTTGAGTTGTATCTATAGATGTAACAGTCTTTTAAATACTTTCTGAGCCTTCAGCTGTCTATTATTTATAAGCATCTGGGGTGTTTAATCTCAATTGTCAATTTGATAAGCTCTAAAATCACAGGTCTCTGGGCTTGACTGTGAGTGGGGGTTTGCCTTGGTTAGGTTAACTGCAGTGGGTATATCTACTCACTGTGGGTGGTACCATTCCCTGGTTGGATTCTAGACTACATAAAAAGAGAAAGTTAGTTGGGCACATGCACTCACCGCTCTCTGCTTCTTTACTATGGATGTGGTGTGACCATCTCCTTCCAACCTCTGCTGTTATAACTGCCCTTCAGTGATGGACTGCCAAATGTGAGCCAAAAATAAAGCTTTCTTCCTTTTGTCAAGGTAATTTTCATATCAACATGGAAAATAAGTAAGGTAGTGTTATGGTTTCCTTTCTGTTGTTGAGACAAAGACCATGACCCAAAACAACTTAGGGCTTGAAAGGGTTTATTTCATCTTATGGGTCATAGTCCATCAACAAAGGGAGTCAGGATAGGAACTCAATGAGGAACTTGAAGCAGAAACCATGGAAGAATGTGTTTACTGGCTCCTTTACAGGCTCTTTCTTAGCTAATTCCTTACATATCGCAGGACCACCTGACCAGGGAATGGTGCCACCCACAGTGTACTGGGCCCTCCAGCATTTGTTAATAATGGAGACAATTCCCCCACTGACATACCCACAGGCTAGTCAGACTTGGGCATACCTCAGTTGAGATTCCTTCTCTGGTGACTTTAGGATGTTTTAAGTTGTCATCTAAAGCTAAACAAGACAGACAGCATTCCTTTATAGTGTGATTGTTATGTCCATTTACCAGATGAAGATGATGAGACACAGTGAGGTTATGACTTTTGTTAAAGTTTCACAGTGGCAGTGCCAGTATTTAGCCTCTCAGGTGGTCTAGCATTTCACAGTTTATGAAGTACAAAGTGTTGGAGGAGGGCGCTTTGAAGCTTAATTTTATTGACTTTGCAGAGTATCTCAGAAAAATGTTTGCCTTGAAAGCATGAAGACCTGGATTTGATTCTACATAGGAAAAAAACCCCCACAATTCCATCACTGTGTGGCTAGAGATAGATTTCTGGAACTCACTGGCCAACCAGCTTAGCCAAATCAGTGAGTTACAGGTCAATGAGAGAATTGTAACCAAAAAATCCAAAAACAAAACCAAAAATTAAGGTGTGTGGCAGCTTATGAATGACAGTTTGAAAGACCCCTGCTCCTTAGCCCTTTCTTTCTCAAGTTTGTCTCCTCTTCCTCCTGTCGGCGGCTTCCCCGATCCCCACCCCCGGCGGCCTTCCCCCGCCACCTGCCGCACGCCCGGCCCGAGAACGAGCACCAGGTGGGCCAGCCCGAGAACAAACACCAAGTGAGCCGGCCTGGAGCCCTGCCCCTGAGCCCCCGCCCGAAGAGAAACACTCCGTCCCAAGGTCTCCGCCCCCAAGGTCAGCCATCTGGACGCGGAGGGAGGGGGAATTGAGTCTGTTGTACCAGACACCAGACCTTGAGAATATGCTGATCTGGAATGGCTCTGTGTCTCATTTGAACCATCCAATAGAAATGATTCTGTATTTCGCCTCATTTGAAAGACCCTGTGTTTCACCTCATTTGAATAACTCTGTACTTTGCCTCATTTGAATAACCCTGTATAGCGCCTTATTTACATTGACCAATGGGAATAGCTCTGTACAATGCCTCATTAGAATTATCCAATAGAATCCCTGCTCCTAGCTTGCGCCTTTTTCCCTATATAAGGACCCCTTTCCCTTGGCTCGAGGCGCTTGGCCTCACAGAAGCTAAGTCGCCCCGGTACCCGTATCTCCAATAAAGCCTCTTGCGATTTTGCATCCAAGCTTGTGGTCTCGCTGATTCCTGGGTGCGGGTCTCCCTCTATGAAAGTACCACTTCGGGGGTCTTTCAAGTTGAGGTTGTCCTTTGGCCTTCCCATGCTCAAAAATTTGTGTGAATACACACACGTTTGTCAATATGCAAACACTTGAAGTCACATTTGAAAAAAAAAAAGAAAAAGAAAACAAAAAGAGACTCATTTAGTAGTAGTTTTCTGTTTTTCATACAGCATCTTTTTGCCAAGCTTGTGACTTGGAGTGGGGGAATCACAGCAGGTGAATTTAGGGTGGGAACTGAATAAATGCCACTCTTTATTACAGAGCACAGCTCTGCTTTACATCTTTTTCCAAGAAAAAAATTCTGTATACCCTTTGGTATTTCTGTCACATGACCCAGAGCCTGCAGTTTTGGAGAGCCTCCTAACCCAGTTTCACAGCAAATCTAACAAGCAGTCCTCAAACTGGAGTGTTAGTGTTTAGTCAGTATTAACTGTTAACTTGGCACAACCTAGACTCATCTGGAAAAAGAGTCTCAGTTGAGTAATGTTTCTACCAGGTTGGTCTGCCAGCCTGTCCTTGAGGGAATGCCTTTATTATTAATTGATGAAGGAGAATCCAGCCCACTCTGGGTGGCACCATTTCTTGGGCATGTGGTTCTGGCATGTATAAAGAAGCCAATGAGTGTACCAGAAGGCAAGGCAGCAAGCAGCATTCCTTAATGGTTTCTGCTTCAAGCTTCTACCTGACTTCCTGTCCTGAATTCCCTCGATGATGGACTGTGACTTGGAAGTGCAAGCCAAGTAAACCATTTCCTCCCCTAAGCTGCTTTTTGGGTTAGTGGTGTGTTACTACAACAGAAGGGAGGTTAGAACACTTACCAAAGACTGTGAGAAGATGCTGCTCATTACCAAATAATGAATACCCAGCATGCATCAGTTGCACAATAGTCTACTGCACCAAGCCAATAGCTTCTTTCTAGATGGGTTAGGACATGGCTAGGACACAATCATGCTAAGCACAGTTTAAATTTGCATTTGTTTCTATGATGGGACCTTCCTCTTTATTTGGATTTTAACACTGTAATGTCAGTTCCTCACCTCTACTCCTTTGTTCTAATCACTACTCTCCTACTCTGGCTCTTCATTATCATTGCCTAAGTTACTATCTGTCCTAGTTACTTGTGACAAAATACCCGACAAAGCAAGTAAAGGAAAGGAGGGTTCGTCTGGTCTCACAGTTTGAGGGTACAGCCCATCATTGTGGGTAAGCCGAGGCAGGTGAAGAATGAGGCAGTGGGTCACATTGTATCCAGTCAGGAAGCAGAGAGAGATGAGGGCTGGTGTTCAGTTTGCATTCTTCTATTTATTCAGTTGGGGACCCCTATTCAGAGGATGGTGGGTCTTTCTACCTCAGCTAACACTTTCTACCCCAGTAACCCAATCAAGAAAATCCTTCCAGGGCATGGCCAGAGGCTCCTTCCTTAGATGGTTCTAGGTCTTTACAAGGTGACAGTGCAAAAAACACATGACCACAGCTTTTACTCCTCTTTCCCTATATCCAATCCTCTTCCTTTCTCGTTCATTCTGGGAACTTTTGGAGCGTGGACCCTATCCTGTTCTCTGCTGCTGAGAGATTGGAGAGGAGATGTGGATGGATGAATCACTGGCACAGACATACAGACACACAGACACACATGGGAATGGGAACTTTATTTGAGGACAGAAGCTTAATCCTTCATTTTATTTTTCTCTCTGCTGGTTGTTCTTCCGACTCTATTTTCTCTGCTCTGTTCTTTTACCCTGTTGTTTTTTCCCCTAGTTTTCCCCTTTTACTTCTTTCTTGATTTTTTCCTTCCTTCTACCTCTTCCCTGATGTTGCCTTTTATCTTTCCTCCTTATGCTTTTTCTTATTTTTTCTTATCCCTTTTATACCTCCTAAGACAAAGATTTCCATACAAGAAAAGACTACCTCACAGCCACAAGTTGCATAGTTCCCAAAAACAAATTAAAATCTTTACATAAGAAGAAATCACATTAAGGTCACATGTTAAACAATGATTCTTTTGTAATTGATTAGCAAAGTTTTAAGCAAGTTAAGTATCTTGCAGCCAGTTCCTTTTGTACTGGCAGGCAGCTGTGATTTAGGTATAGCAGATTTTGGTTTTCTACTCTAGAGAAACTTTAAACAAATGGTCAGTTTACCATCTATTTTCCTTTATACACAATAGGGTCACTTTGCTTTTTTCAAGTTGCCTGTGGTTAATTCTGTAAGCTGCATGACCAAGAAACTCAGGCCTAATGTTGGGTGTAGGAACATAATTGTTTTCTTCTTCTTTTTTTAATCGTCAGCCTGTTTTTCCACAGGCAGTATTCATGGGTCTTTAAAGAATGAATCTTCCTTGTTCTTACTTTTTGTTCTCTTCAAATCTCAAATCCCCTAACAAAGGGGAAGGTGACTTCTAGCCTATTTTTGCCTTTTTTTCTGGTAACCCTTATTGGAGCAATTGGTAGACTTGTACATCATTTCCTTAATCATCTTTACTAACTGTCTTAACCACCTGTATTTTTTAGGCTCAGTCAGAAAGTCCAGTTACATCATAGTTCTAACCAGTCATCATTGCTCTTATAAAAAATCATCTTCATTATGATCTGCAATTAAATTGCCCAATGAGGAGAGAGATTTTCCCAAGAAACAATCACATCATTCTAGATACAGTGGGGCCCTTTCACACAGAAATCACACCATGCCAAATACAGCAGGCACACGGCAGCAGCAAGCAGGAGAAAGCACAGTAGAGGAAAGGAGCATTCTGGAAACAGTCCTCTCTGGGATTTGGTCCATCCTCAGGATGGACCCAGAGTAGCTTTATTATCCTCTTGGCCGTATTCCATAAGCTCCATTGCTGACTGCAGCTCCTCTGACATGGCCACCAGCAGTTATCCCAGATTGTTATTATAGTTTTAAAAAACATCCCAGCTTCTTTAGAATGTTACCAAGAACTCTTTAATTTTCTCTCCTGTGAGTTTACCTGATACTTCAGACTTCCCAGCTAAGTATCAAGTCCCCATCTCTGCTTTAGATCACGCTGCTTTCTTGCTAGGATATTTCTATCCTGCTCATCTCTCGGGACTACCCATAGGTACTGAGTCCTGTGATGATTTCCCTAATTGACTGCATTGCTTGTTGCTGATGCTGTGTTCACAATTCTATTTCGTGTATCTATTCTGGTTCTGTATCGAATGGATAATTGGGTTGCAGAGACAGAAACTAACCTTAGTTAACTTAAATTGCAAGTACATGACTTGTGTAAGGATACAGGGGACATCAGAAACCCAAGGGGTGGGGAACAGCCAGTCAGTAGGGAGACAACTGGGAGCCAGTATGTTCTTAGTTTCTTCTCTTTCCATGCGTTTGTATATTACCACTATCTCTCTCTTCCTCACAAACCGAAGTTTTTCTTTAAAAATAAAAAATATCATTGTTGGTGAGTGTGTATGATGTATGAGTGTGAGAACACATGCTACCATTCATGTGTAGCGGTCAGCGAGCAGCTTTTAGGAGTTGGTTCTCTCCTTGCACTTTATTAAGGCAGGATATCTCTTGTTGCCACCACACTAGTACTCCAGGCTAGCTTGCTCATAGTGTTTCTGGGTGATTATCTATCTCCTCTTGCCATCTTGCTATATCAGGGCCAGGATTACAGATGTGTGCTATCACATCTGCATTTTTACATGGGTCCCAGGCATTGAACTTAAGTCACAAGGCTTGAGCCATGTACTAATTATTTTTCTGTTGCTGTATAAAATACCCCTACCAAAAGCAAGGTACAATGAAGGTTCATTTTAGTTTACAGCTCCAGAGGGATAGAGTCCATATGGTGGGAAGGCATAACAGCAGGAGCAAGAAGCGGAGAGATCACACTTCATCTGCATACAGGAAGGAGAGAGAGAGAGAGAGAGAGAGAGAGAGAGAGAGAGAGAGAGAGAGAGAGAGAGAGAGAGAGAGAGTAGGGAGATATTAGAAACCCTCAAAGCCTGCCCTCAATGATGCACTTCCTCCAGGAAGGCCCCCCCCCCCTCTGAAACTAAATAGTGCTACCAACTGAGTACCAAATGTTTGAATGCAGGAAGACAATGGTGGAATTTCTCATTGAAGCCACCTTTACCTACTAAACCATCTTGCTGGCCCAGATTGGCTTCTCCTCCATTTCTGTCTATAGGTTTCAGCGCAATCCTTGATTCTCAGCAGTGTAAAACTAGCTCATGTTAAGAGTGATGTTGACCATCCATGCATCAAGTCCAGGCCAACCAGTGCCAGTACCATTCAGAGATGGCTGTTGGAGACCATCTAGAGAAGCAATCATCGGCTTCCAAAGAGAGGGATCATCAGGCCATTACTACAGATTACGATTTCTGAAGTTTCTACAATAGTCTCCATTAGCTTGTGAGGAACTTGAGGTCACAAGTAGCAAGTTTTTCTCCACTTGTTTTATTTTCTCTAAACTCTTCTCTTGCCAAAGTTTAACTATGACAGGTAGTGGTTCTCACAAAAAAAGGCATTTTTTTTAGGACTCATACATATAGAAGAGTCACAAGTTGTTTCATGCCACTCTTTCCCTTGTCTCAGATTTTCAGCAATGATTCCAAAGTCAAAACTAAACCAAATCCTTTACACATCCAGTCTTAGAAGACAGCATGCTAGACAAGGCCACCTGGGAAGGACATTTGAAGAGACTATGGAACTGGTTCATTGTTCTTAGCCATCACTCACACCCACCACCCATGGGAGGGAGGTTGAAGAGAGTGTATCTTTGAAGAGAGTGAAGGCTCTATGCATTCTTCTGCTCACATATATCAAAACCTTTGTTATTGTTACTGTGTGTGTATACATGTATGATATAAATGTATTTGGGGATATGTGCACCATGACACATGTAGAACTCAGAACAGTGTCAAGACTCAGTTCTCTCTTTTCACATTGGACTCTGGGAATCAAACTTGGATTACCAGACTTGCACGGCAAGTGCTTTTACCTACTGAACTATTTCTCTGGCCTTCCTCTCATATTTGAAACCAAATGAAGTGAAGCAGTTTGAGGAAACTACTTAGAAGTTCTAGCCACATTCTTCGGAATCTGGGAGATTCAGACATGGTTATTTGATCCTTGCCTACAATGAATAAAGACGGATGGCTGAGGTGGTGGCTGACCAGCAGCTCTGAGACAGGACCACTGAAGAATTGCTGTAATGAGGACAAGTTGAGATTCTGCTGATAGTGAGACCAAGGATCATATTCTTTTTTTTTGTATTTAAAGTACAGAATTTTTAAAATTTATTCTTTGAGAATCCCAGACATGCAATGTCATCTACCCCCACTCCAACTCTTCTAAGATCCTATCCCCTCCTCCTCCCAGTTTCATGTCCTCTTAAACACACACACACACACACACACACACACACACACACACACACACACTAATATAATGACAGAGTCATACTATATAGCTCTTGCTAGCCCAGGATGCACCATGTAGATCAGGCTGGCTTCAACTCATAGAAATCTACTTGCTTCTGCCTCCCAAGTACTGAGATTAATAGTGTGTTCCACTATACCTGGTTTAAAAGCATAGTTTATCATTTGAAAGTTCTCTATATATACACAGTGTATATTGATTATATCCATCCACCAATCCCCTCCTGCTCCTGCCTTGTGCTTCTACTCATCTTACTTTCAACTTCATATCCTTTTTTATTTTATATTTTTGTTATTAGTAACCCACTGAGTCCAATTAGTGCTGTTCATATGCACACAGATATAGGCAATTCACCAGGGACCACACCTCTAAAGAAAACCACCCCGATTCTCCCTTTTCTAGCAGCTGTCACCTGACAACAGTCAAAGAGCACATTATCTGGGAAGATGCAAGTCTAATCTGAGTGAGAGGGCCTGAATCTACCCTTTGTGGTTCCTGCCCAGGAAAGTCACTTGGAAATTTACTTAAGTTAACTGGGAAATGGACCTTGGAAAGGAAAATAAGATTCAGATGTGGAAAAGGCTTGCATGAAGCCATAAAACTGATGTTCAGAGTAAGTGCTTTTTTCCAAGAAATTTCCCAGAAGGAAAGACATTGCCCAGGAGAGGAAGCATCTACTTCAAACATCTGTATTGACCAGAGAGGTTCTTTCAATCCAAGGTGTTTGTTGGATGGGAGACAAAGGGCATTCCATTAAGTAACATCCTTAATACCACATTGGGCTGGATTGATGTTCCAATGATAACTTTGGATATTTTCATATCTAAAGATGGCCAAAATAATGGAAATGCCTCAATTTATTTTTATCAAAGGAGGTAGTAAAAGACTTGTCAGGCAGGCATCTGGGTTTGAGCAACAGAAGCCATGTAAAAGGCAGGTGTTGTGTTGTGATCCTGTCAGAGGAGCAGCAGTGGCCATTGAAGCTCTGGAGTTTGGCCCACCAGGAAACAAAACTCCAATGGATGAATCTGGACAGGCAAGGACCCCAAGAGCCTGGGCCCCAGAATATCTCTTGCTGCTGTTGTGTCTTTGCATATTTGCCATTGCCATTTTTCTCTGTTATCTGTCATGGTGTAAATGGGTGGGGAAATCCCCACTGACCTTAATGTAATATGATCATCTCATGGAAATATCCTGTTGTACTGGGCATTTTTACCTGTGGGTTATTATGAAGATGATTTCTTCCTAAGCTGAACTGTTTAACTGAAGCAATATTTTTTATACAATAATAGTGATAGTTAAAATAGGATTCCGATGATTGGGGATTTTTAACAAATATAGTAAGGGATTATGATGGAGGTTAGTTTAGTGGAAAAATTGACATAGATAAAGGTCGGATGTAGTGTTGCCCCTGTCTCTGATAAATCAGAGGCTGCAGAGGATAGGAAATAAAAACAAGGACATGTCACACAGCTAGAACACACGAGTTTCTATTGAGGAGAGTATAGACTGTGACTTAGGTTAATGATTAAGAAAGACAACTGAGTCCCAGGAGCCCAACTAGCTTATATTCTTCTAATCTTAATGTTAAGAGATGTATTCACAGGTTTCAGAATGCATCATAGCTAAAACAAAGCAAGATTTTTTGTTAGGTGAGAAACCCAAGGAAACAAACTAAAGTTTTCGAAAGGCAGGTAGTTGAGTGAGGGCCTCGTTAAGGTCACAAAACAAGAAAAAAGCAGCCCAATTGTTGTCATCTGACTTGCCTTTCTTTCTAGGACTGGTTAGTGACCAAAGGTGATGATCAATTTTTTGTATCCATTTCTGCCCTCAGCTTCCTGATATAGAAAACGGTCCATGAATGGATGTGCACCCTAAAGATTTAAAGTAGAGATGTTGATTGTTTTTCATATGTAAAAGTTTAGATTTGTGATCCTTCTAAGATTCCTGTAGAGAGCTGCGATGCGCCTTAAAGATGGCGCCGGTTTCCGCCTTCCACCATCCAGAGGGTGAGCGCCCTCTGGAATAAACAACTCCTTATTTGGCTTGGTCTAAGATTCAAACTTGCATCAGCAAATGCAAGCCTATCCGCCTTAGCCACGTGGCGTTCTGGGGTTGGCTGGCAAGAGTGCTTTTAAGCTGTGGGCTGGCTTTCCCCGGGGTCAGAAGATTGTTCAAGGTTTCTGAGTAAACTGCTTAAGGAAGAGTCTCAGCGTTTCGTCTTCCTTGCTGGTCAAGGTGGTCGCGACAGATTCCTCATAAGATTACCTTTTCAGATAAATAATAAAATGATTGGTCTTGTCTTTGTAATTGAAAAATGCAGCCTGCCAGTTAAACAACTGGTTGATAAAAATGCTTGCTTACACTGTTAAATTATAACAAGTTGCTTGAGTATGAATGTTTGTGGATTCTTGGGACAACTTGTATTTCACCTCTAATATGTAAAATGTTTAATCATGTAAGGAATATGGAAAACATGTTGTTTTTAACTTGTATTCATTGTACTCATTCACTTAAAAATTGAATGTAACCACATGTAATTTTTATATTGCATGAAAGATTTTACTGGAGTATATAAGCTGTAAGGAAAAATAAAGACTGGAGAGATAGAAAACACCAGGAAATATGTAAAAGGAAAGCTTGAAGGAAAACATCAAGATAGACAGAGAGAAACATCAGAAGTATAGAGGAGAACAACTGGGATTGTCATATAAAATAATCTTGTTTCTAATTCAAATAAAAAATGATAAAAAAGAATAATAAAACAAAGAACTAAGCTTCGCTCTCAGAAAAATTCTTGTGTCTGTTTGCCTGTCCAGTAATTCACCTGCTCTGCATCTCCTCTTCAATTCCTTTGACCTGCTGCAGGCTTGTCATTCATCAGCACTCTAGGTGAGATTCTGACATGTTAGGGAACTCTGTGTGTGTGTGTGTGTGTGTGTGTGCGCACGTGAAATCCCCCCCCCCCCCGTTTTTCTGGCCCCAGAGAGTTAAGTTTTACTCAACTAGATAGAAAAGTCAAAGGTCTGCAGACTCTGTAGGCTTCCTCTCCAGCCCTGAGCTGTTGGAGGCTGGTCCTCATGGCAGCAATACACTTGGAATCCCAGCATTGAGGAGGTGGAGACAGAGGAATCTTTGGGGCTTCCTTCCTAGGCAGCCTAGGCAAATTGGCCATCTCCAGATGCTCCACACTGTGTACAGTTGTAACGTGTATTCTTTTCCACCAGCTGCCTGAGTCCCATAGTTGCTTCAGCCCCCAAATAAGACACAAGACATTATATTAATTAAAAATACTGTTGGCTGGTGACTAGGGCTTCTTATTGGCTACCTCTGTCTTAATTATTAACCCATAACTACTAATGTATATATATCTATATGGTCTTCTCTTATTGGAGAACAAGTTTGAACCTGTTACTCCTCTGGTGTTTACATCTCTCCATAGAGAAGAGAGAAATTAGCTGGGAGTTGGTGGCACATGCCTTTAATCCCAGCACTCGGGAGGCAGAGTCAGGCGGATCTCTGTGAGTTCGAGGCTAGCCTGGTCTCCAGAGCGAGTGCCAGGATAGGGTCCAAAGCTACACAGAGAAACACTATCTCGAAAAACCAAAATAAATAAATAAATAAATAAATATATAAATAAATAAAATAAAAAATAAAAAAATCTTTCAGAGAAGAGAGAAATTTCCTGTTTGTCCTTGCTTATATTTTGCCCAGGTACGTTCTGCCCAGCTCTGTCACTTCCTGGGGTCACAGGACAACTCCTTTCTGCCTACATTTCCCAGAATCCTCCTTACATCCTAGTCCCACTTATCTTGCTGCCCTATTGGCCAACAGGGTTTTATTTATCAACCAAAAAGACAAACATTTACACAGAGGAACATTCCCCATCATCTCCTCTTTTCTATCTAAATAAAAAGAAGGGTTTTAACTTTACCATAGCATGCATATATATATATATATATATATATATATATATATAATATCAAATAAGAACTATAGTTACAATATTTAGTTCATTAACATTTAGCAAGATTTAAAGAAAATATTCTATCATCTGTACTATCTTTGTGAGTTAAAGTCTTATACGTAACTTATTTTTTTTATCATAACTAATGAAACCATGATCACAACCATAACTCCTAGGGCAGAGAAGGGCAGTGGGACCTAGCCAGGCCAAGAAACCTTCACGTTACAGACAGCACCTGAGGAGCAAACCAAGGCTGTCCTCTGGCTTTCTTGTGCATGCATACACATGTACACACACAGTCACATTCACATGCTATCCTCCCCTCCCACTAGTAGATATGGATGTGGTCAAGCTTATTTGAAAAAGTGGGGGAAAATCTTAGTTTTGTTGCTTGTTCTCTATTAAGTCTAATTCATTCACTAAAACATTCCTGATGTTCAAAAGAAAGCCCATTGTGGATGAAGGCAGCTGGTTAGAGATATGGGACCTGAAGGGTATGAGCTTTGCTTTAAATGCCAGGATTGGGTGGTGACAGATGTCTGATTTTGTTCTTTCCCAGTAAGTACTTAGAACAAAAATTCATTTTCTCTACTTATTGGTGCCAGGAAGTGCTGCTGATTCTGACACCAGTCAAATTGAGTTGTAGCAAATGGATTAGGCAGATCTCATGCTGTTTACTGGCCACTGAACAAGAGCCTGGTTTGACAGAGACTTAGCAGTGACAGTCTTCAGTGTTAACTTGGAGGGCTTCACCTGAATTGTGGAGTGTGGTATAAGGGCAATGCTTGGCAGGAACTTTGTGGAGAGACTAGCACTCAGGACTTGACCAAGATCTAAGGAATAACACTTCCTCTTTTTTTTTTTTATTTCCAAATGAGCTGATGTCATTCACCATTCTGAGAAGGAATGTAATGTTTTCTTGGCTAGTTTCATTTGTTGAGTCTTTGGATATACTTTTCAGCAGTTCTTTAAAAGATGGTAGAATGAGTCTACCACAAGATCCAGCAATTCCACTCCTAGGCATATACCCAAAAGAAGCACAGTCATACAAAAAGGACATCTGTTCAACGCTGTTCATAGCAGCACTATTTGTAATATCCAGAAACTGGAAGCACCTTAGATGCCCCTCAACAGAAGAATGGAAAGAGAAAATTTGGGGACTGGGATTGTCATGTAAACCAATCTTGTTTCTAATTCAAATAAAAAAATCTGAAAGAAAAAAGGATGTAACTCTGAATTCTTCAGTATTGAAAAAATAATTTGGTGCCTTTGTATTTGGGGCATAGATGTTTAGGATTGAGACTTAATCTTGATTGGCTTTTCCTGTGATAAGTATGAAATGCCCTTCTTCATCTCTTTTGATTGACTTTTTGAAGTTCAAATTAGTTTGAACTTCAAATTGTTCAAAATAGTTTGAAGTCTAATTTGTTAGATATTAGGATTGCTACACCAGCTTGTTTCTTGGGTCCACTTGATTGGAATATCTTTTCCCAACCCTTTATTCTGAGGTACCATCTGTCTTTGGAGTTGAGATGTGTTTCTTGTATGCAGCAGAAGGATGTATTCTGTCTTCGTATCCATTCTGTTAGGCTGTATCTTTTTATAGGCAAGTTAAGACCATTGACATTGAAGGATATTAATGACCATTGATTGTTGATTCTTGTTTGTTTTGGATTTGTTGTTGGTGGTGTTATTGTGTGTGGATTTCCCCACTTTCTTTTTTTGGTGTTTGGTAAAGTGGGATTATCTATTGCCTATGGTTTTTTTGAGTATAGTTATCTCTATTACATTGGAGTTTTCCTTCCATTAATTTCTTTAGGGCTGGATTTGTGCATATGTATTGCTTAAATCTGTCATGGAATTGTCATGGAATATCTTGTTTTCTCCATCTATAGTGATTGAAAGCTTTGCTGGATATAGTAGTCTGGGCTGACATCCATGTTCCCTTAGAGTTTGTAGAACATCTATCCATGATCTGGATTTCAAAGTTTCCTCTGAGAAGTCGGGTGTAATTTGGATAGGTCTGCCTTTGTATGTTATTTGGCCTTTTTCTTTTGCTGCTCTTAATATATTTTCTTTATTCTGTAAGTTTGATGTTTTGATTATTATGTGTCAAGGGGACTTCTTTTTGTGGTCCAATCTATTTGGTGTTCTGTAAGCTTCTTGTACTCTCACAGGCATATCTTTCCATAGGTTGGGGAAATTTTCTTCTATGATTTTGTTGAATAAGTTTTCTGTACCTATGAGCTGAATATCTATAGAACATTCCACCTGAATACAAAAGAATGTTCTCAGCGCCACATGGAACCATCTCAAAAATTGACCACATACTTGGCAATGTAGCAAATCTACACAGATACAAAAAATTGGAATAACCCCCTGTATCTTATCAGACCACCATGCTTTAAAGTTAGAATTTAACTACACAAATTGCAGAAACCCTACAAACTCATGGAAATTAAATAATACACAGTTTCACCATTTCTGGGCCAAGGAAGAAATAAAAAAGAAATTAAAGACTTCCTAGAATTTAATGAGAATGAAGACACAACATACCCAAACCTATGGGACACTTTGAAAGCAGTGCTAAGAAGAAAGTTCATAGCATTAAATGCCCACATGAAGAAATTGGAGAATAGTCACACTAGAGAATTAACAGCGCAACTGAAATCTCTAGAACAAAAGGAAGCAAACACTCCCCAGAAGAGTAGACACAAGGAAATAATCAAACTGAGGGCTGAAATCAATAAAGTAGAAACTAAGAAAACATTACAAAGACTTAATGAAACAAAGAGTTGGTTCTTTGGGAAAGTCAACAAGATAGACAAACCTTTATCCAAACTAACCAAAAGACAGAGAGGGAGAGCATGCTAATTAACAAAATCAGAAATGTAAAGGGGGACATAACAATGGACACTGAAGAAATCCAGAGAATCAACAGGTCATAGTTTGAAAACCTGTACTCCACAAAATTCGAAAATCTAAAGGAAATGGACAGTTTTCTGAATAGATATCACTTACCAAAATTAAATCAGGAACAGATAAGCAATTTAAACAGACCTGTAACCCCTAATGAAATAGAAGCAGTCATCAGAAATCTACCAACCAAAAAAAAGCCCAGGGCCAGATGGATTCTATGCAGAATTCTACCAGAAATTCAAAGGAGAGCTAATACCAGTACTCCTCAAATTGTTCCACACAATAGCAACAGAAGGGACATTGCCAAGCTCTTTTTACGAGGCTACAATTACCTTGGTACCCAAGCAACACAAAGACACAACTAAGAAAGAGAACTATATACCAATATCCTTCATGAACATTGATGCAAAAATTCTCAATAAAATACTGGCAAATTGAATCCAAAAACACATCAGAGAAATCATCCACCATGATCAAGTTGGCTTTATCCCAGGAATGCAGGGATGGTTCAACATATGAAAATGCATCAATGCAATCCACCATATAAACAAACTGAAAAAGAAAAACACATGGTCATCTCGCTAGATGCTGAAAAAGCCTTTGACAAAATTCAACATTCCTTCATAATAAAGGTCTTGGAGAGATCAGGAATAACAGGAATATACCTAAACATGATAAAAGCAATATACAGGAAACCAAGAGCCAACATCAAACTAAATGGAGAGAAACTCAAGGCGATTCCTCTAAAATCAGGAACAAGACAAGGCTGTCCACTCTCTCCATATCTCTTCAATATTATACTTGAAGTTCTAGCTAGAGCAATAAGACAACAAAAGGAGATCAAAGGGATACAAATTGGAGAGGAAGAAATCAAACTTTCACTATTTGCAGATGATATGATAATTTACATAAGTGACCCAAAAAACTCTACCAGGGAACCCCTATAGCTGATAAACACCTTCAGCAAAGTGGCAGGATACAAGACTAACTCAAAAAAAAAATCAGTAGCCCTACTATATACAGAAGATAAATGTGATGAGAAAGAAGTTAGAGAAACATCACCCTTTACAATAGCAACTAATAACATAAAATACCTTGGGGTAACACTAACCAAAAAAGTGAAATACCTGTACAGTAAGAACTTTGAATTTTTAAAGAAAGAAATTAAAGAATATACTATCTCCCATGCTCTTGGATAGGTAGGATCAACATAGTAAAAATGGCAATCTTGGCAAAAGCAATCTACAGATTCAATGCAATTCCCATCAAAATCCCAACACAGACCTTGAAAGAACAGTACTCAACTTCATATGGAAAAACAAAACACCCAGGATAATCAAAACATCCCTGTACAATAAAGAAACTTGCAGAGGCATCACCATCCCTGACTTCAAGCTCTATTATAGAGCCATAGTCCTGAAAACAGCCTTGTATTGGCACAAAAATAGACAGGCTGACCAATGGAATCTAATTGAAAACCCTAATATTAACCCACACACCTATGAACACCTGATTTATGACAAAGAAGCTAAATTTATACAGTGGAAAAAAAGAAAGCATCTTCAACAAATGGTGTTGGCATAACTGGATTTGGGCATGTAGAAGATTGCAGATTGATCCATATCTATTGCCATGCACTAAATTTAAGTCCAAATGGATCAAAGACCTCAACATAAATTCAGCCACACTGAACCTCCTAGAAGAGAAGGTAGGTGGCAACCCTTGAACAAATTGGTACAGGAGACAGCTTTCTGAACATAACACCAGTAGCTCAAACACTGAGATTCACAATTAATAAATGGGACCTCCTGAAACTGAGAAGCTTCTGTAAAACAAAGGACACAGTCTGTAAGACAAAACACCAGCCCACAGAATGGGAAAACATATTCACCAACCCCACAATCTGACAGAGGGCTGATCACCAAAATATACAATGAACTCAAGAAGCTAGCCACCAAAAGACCAAACAATGCAATTAAAAGATGGAGTGCAGAACTAAATAGAGAATTATCAACAGAGGAATCCAAAATGGCTGAAAGCCACTTGAGAAAGTGCTCAACATCCTTATCCATCAGGGAAATGCAACTCAAAACCACTCTGAGATACCATCTTATCCCTGTCAGAATGACTAAAATCAATAACACCAATGACAATCTATGCTGGAGAGTATGTGGAGAAAGAGGAACTCTCCTCCATTGCTGGCAGGAGTGCAAACTTGTTCAACCACTTTGGAAATCAGTATGGCAGTTTCTCAGGAAAATGGGAATCAGTCTACCTCAAGATCTAGCAATTCCTCTTGTGGGCATATACCCAAAGAATGCACACTCATACAATAAGGACATATGTTCAACTATATTCATAGCAGCATTATTTGTAATAGCCAGAACCTGGAAATAACCTAGATGACCCTCAACTAAAGAATGGATAGAGAAAATGTGGTACATTTATACAATGGAGTACTACTCAGTGGAAAAAAAAATGGAATTTTGAAATTCGCAGGCAAATGGATGGAACTAGAAGAAACCATCCTCAGTGAGGTAACCCAATCACAAAAAGATAAACATGGTATGTACTCACTCATTTTTGATTTTTAGACATAGAGCAAAGGATCACTAGCCTACATTCCACATTGCCAGAGCAAAGGATCACTAGCCTACATTCCACATTGCCAGAGGAGCTAGGAAACAAGGAGGACCCCAAGGGAAGATTGCATAGTCACTCAAAGAAGGGGATGGGGACAAGAACCCCTGATCAAAGTGGAGCCCAGGGACAGGGAGAGGAAGGCGAGTATTCATCCAGTTGCTGTTGGAAGCAGAAACAGACACCCATAGTTAAGCACTGAACTGTACTACTGGAATTCAGTTGTGGAGAGGGAGGAAGATTGAGCAAAGGAGCCAAGACGGGGATGGAGAGACCTGCAGAAACAGTGGACCTGACCTACTGATAGAATGGAGACCCTAGTCATAAAGCTGGGGAAACAGCATTGTACCAAACCAAGCCCTCTGAATTTGGGTACCAGCTAGGAGTCCAAGACAGTCTATGAGGCCTCTAACAGCAGAGCCGGTCTTTATCCCTAGAGCACAAATGGACTTTGGGAGCCCATTTCCTATGGAGGGATACTATTGCAGCCCAGATACAGCAAGGAGGGTCTAGACCCTCCCCCAAACAATATGAAAGACGTTGAAGGGCCTCACTATCCCTGGGGAGCAGTCAGGAGTGGGGGTGGAGGGTGGGTTGGTGGGGAACATGGGAGGATAGGAGGGTGAGGGAATGGGGGGATGGATATGTAACTATGAGTAATTAAAAATAATTAAAAAATGAAAAACAAAAAAAGAAAAAGTAATTTGGTTTGAAACCCCAAAGTCAAATGTCCATTTGTCTAGATGTGTAACGACAAGTTTAAAGTCTTCCTCTTGCCCAGCTCTTTGGAACTTGGCCCACTTGCTTCTAGCTGGAGGACTTAAACAATAGAAGTTTATTTTCTTGTAGTGCTGGGGTTTGGAAGGTGGAGATCTAAGTGCTAGCAGAGTTAGTAATGTTTCAGGCCTCTACCTATCTCAAATAAAAGCTGTTTTCTCTTCTGTCTTTACCTTGTCTTTTGTTTATCTGTGTACAGTCTAATTTACTTTTTACAAGTGTGTGTGTGTGTGTGTGTGTGTGTGTGTGTGTGTATGTACATGTACATATATGTTCATGTTTATGTGTCTTGGTGCAAGTACATATATATGTACATGTGTGCAGAATGTGCAAGCCAGAGGTCAACCTTGGGTGTCATTCCTCAGGATGTCATCCACTTTGCTGTATTTTTTTTAAGACAAGGTCTCTCACTGGTTTGGGACTCACCAATTTAGCTAATCTGGCCCAAGGCGAGTGAGCTTCAGAACTCTGGCAGTCTTCACCTCCCCAGTGCTGGAATTACAAGTGAATACCACCATTCTTAGCATTTTAAAAACTTCTGGGGAATCACACCTAGGCCCTCATGCTTGGTGGCAAACACTTAATGGCCATGCTGCAAACCTTTCCTGAGCCCTGAGGATTCTTTTAGGATGATGATTTTTCTTTGGCACTTTAAGTACTTACGGGAACCCAAATAAAGGTACAGCACCTGATGCAGTGGATTACTTTTAAATTCTCACTGGATTTTCCATCAGACCAGGTGAGTTCCTGTTTCCTAGCTAACAGATGCTGAAACTCTGGAGTTTGGCCATCCCTTGTGTATAAGTTGGTTTATGGGGGCAGCTAATGGTACAGACCTGACCTGGACTCTTTGCTGAGTCATGCTAAATTTCCAGGTTTAGGAGTGCTGTTGGTGTCTGGAGGAGAGAGAGAGAGAGAGAGAGAGAGAGAGAGAGAGAGAGAGAGAGAGAGAGAGAGAGAGAGAGAGAGAGAGAGAGAGAGAGATTTGGTTCCTAGATCTTATTGTCCGTGTTTCTCAGCATCTTAGCTGACCCATCTCTATGAGGTTCTCTTAGTAACCTACCTGTGAAGAAAATCCAAAACTCACTTCAAAATAACTCTTTTCACCTCTAGACTCAGATGTGGCTATCCATAAAAATAGATCATTTAGACTATTCTGGTCAAAATTGACTCACAGAAAAACATAATGTTATGTCAAAAGATTTTGCTGTGTCTTCACCTTCCCTCCCTCCCTCCTCTCACCTCCTTCTTCTCCTTCCTCTTCCTTCTACTCGTCCCTCCATCTCCTCTCCTTTCTCTTCTCTGACCTTTGCTTCCTCCCTTCCCTTTCAAAGCTCAGTAGGATCAATAAGTAATTCTGACACTCAGGCACACTGCACGTGGTTTCCTTCTGATATCTGTTGGAAACTACCAACATTTCAATTTCAGCAGGAATTCTTTGAAACCTGCTTAAAGATAATCTGCCTGAAGCCTTTGATTTGGAAAATGGAAAAGGGAAAGAAATAGCTAGGTTTTTAGAAGTTTTTGAGATCAAAGGATTTGGTTAGTCCTTTGTGATATTTGCTATAACTTTACAAGCTTGGGTTGGCTGGTTGGCTCAGACAAATCATTTCTTGCTGGGAATCTTCTACTATGTGGATGACTTTCCTGTGTCATGGTTTCATAGAACCCACGTGTTCTCTTGTATTTAGTTAAATTCATGGGTTTTCATCTTGGCACTGCCCATTAGAGCCACATGGGGAGGCTTAAAACTCACACAGACTCTGAATGTATCTTCACACTTATGAAATAATAGCCTCTGGGAGGCTGCCAGGGATCATTACTTCCTAAACTCTGTAAAAATACTTATTTTTAATTATATCATACCTACAAAATGCCTGTGTGTGAACATGTGAGTGCAGTGTCTGCAGTGGCCAGAAGAGGGGTTGGATCCATTCGAGCTGGAGATACAGGTCGTTGTGGGACTCCCAAAGAGAGTGCTGGGATCCAAACTCGGTTCAGTAATTGTCCTTAACTGCTGAATAATCTCTCCAGCCTCTTGCTTTCAAAAGAAGTAAGAGGTTAGGATTACAAACCATTTAGATGATTACATGAAAGATAACACAAAAACATCTCTGCCTAATTGCTCTAAGAATAAACAAAGCCCTGGAAATAGCAGCCTAAACATTACATTTCTGGATGATACACACATTAAATCAGATAATAACATTTAAAGAATTACAATGAGGGCTATACAACCAGATTCACTTTTCCCAGCACAGTCACACCACCACGTGCAGCAGAGCAAGCATTCTTCCGGTAAGAATCCTTCTGCTCGTTGAGACTCCTCACTGGAAAAAAGTGCTGAAGACAACTGATTGTTGATTTCACACTCTGAAATGGGGTATCTGTGCTACCATTTCAGGGGAAACTGGCTAAAAGAGGATGCAGTGGGGTGTCAGAGGAAGGGATGGCGTGTTGCAGAACATTGCCTCCTAGCCATGATATGGCCACTGCACTCTTTGGATTATCTACAGAGGTCCTGCTCAGATTAGAGCCATCATCATTCCATCATGGGTGAGGGAGGGGCTAATAAGATCCCATCCTTCTCAGGAGAGCTATTGGCTGTTTGATAGGAGAGGGGGAGAGAGAGAGAGAGAGAGAGAGAGAGAGAGAGAGAGAGAGAGAGAGAGAGAGAGAGAGGGAGAGGGAGAGAGAGAGGCAGACATTTCCTTCAGTGGAATAGGTACTGGTAAGTTGCTCATGTTTCTATGAACAGTTCCTCACCCATGCTCATTTGAGAAGCCCTCATGAAACTTGGTGGGTCAGAAAACAAATATGGAAATAGAAGGGAGATTAGTTGGGAAGAGGAAAAGGACAAGCAGAAGTAGGAGGGGATGAGACACAGTGAAGTGGTAAATATGGTCAAAGTACACATATGTGTATATGAAGGTGTCATTGTGAAGCCAATCATTTGTAATTAACATATGTCAATAATATGCCAACGAAAGCGTTCTGTTTATTGTCAGTTGTTTTCTTCCGGGTTAGTGTGCCCCCATATTCAAGACTTCCTGTGACCAAAGCATCTGGATTTTTCTCTTTGCCACTCCATGGATTTACCCTCTTGTCACACAGTATTGTCTACAGTGAGACAGAAATATCAGCACATCTGGGAGCTTGATAAAAACCCTGAAATTCAGACCCTGCTGATTAAAAACTGTGCTGAATGAGACATCGTGCAGTTCACCCACAAAACACCAAAGAAGCTCGTTGTGTCGTCACATGCCTCTGCTTGAGTTTTACTTGTCTTTCTAGTGTAGGCAGAGGAGGAGGAGAATTCAGTGTACATAAGCATGAGTTGTGTATGTGTGTGTACATGAGTGTTCATACATGTAGAGGCCAGAGATCAACTTTGGGTGTCATTTCCCAGACATCATTTACCTTTTCTTTGACTCAGAGTCTGTCACTGGCCTGGAATTCACCAGATATCGGGTAGTCTGACTGGCCAGTGAGCTCCAAGGGTACACATGTCTCCCCAGTGTTGGGATTACAAGTGCACACTACCATGCCCAACTTTTAAGTGGGTTCTTGAGTTTTAACTCAGATACTCAGGCTTGTTTAGGATTTACTCTTTCTGTAGAACCATCTCCTTAATCCCTGAAAAATGACTTCTATTAATAACATATATTTTTGCCTTCTGATTCTTGCCTCACTGCTTTAATTAGAGCAGGTCCTCAGAGCCAAGTCACTCTCTTACTGTGAACTGCTTGTTCATTGTGAGAGCCAGACTGTTTTCAGTAATCTATTACTTGAGTATTCCTAGGAACAACAAAAATTAAACTGTCACTTTATTTACAAAAGTGATTTTAATCAAGAGCAGTGTGTCTATTCTGGATATGACACAGTAAGAAAAAGGATTTTCATCCCAGAGTCCAAGATGTATTGGTTAACGATGCCTTCCTTTGTTCTTGGCATTAGGAAAGGTGATAATGTCCCTAAACCTGAGCAAATCACCATGCCTTCCTATAACTCCTCTTATCATCTTTAGACATCACATCAGTTTGCATGCCTTGGGCATATTGTTGTTTTGCTCAGATAGGGTATTGGGAGGATCAAGACATCAGATAAATAACAATAGCAAAAAACAAGGGTTGGGGAGATGACCTAGTGGGCAAAATCTCACCACACTAGCATAAGGGTGTGAATTCACAATCTTAGGTCCTACCTAAAGCCTGCTTGGGTAGCATCTTTAAACTCTGCTTTTATGGGGAGATGGGAGATAGGAACCAAATCTTTAGATGTTCACAGGACATCTAAGCCTGGTGTGCACAGTGGAGAACAGAGAGAGATCCCACCTTAAACAGGGAAGAGGGAAAGGACCAACACCCTGTCTTCTGCATCATGCTATGTATGTGAATTATGTTTAAAATATGAATATCTCAATACGCTTGCACGAACACAAAGATTGAAAAAAATGGTTCCAC
The DNA here is from genome assembly GCF_003668045.3 of Cricetulus griseus. Classification (NCBI taxonomy): domain Eukaryota; kingdom Metazoa; phylum Chordata; class Mammalia; order Rodentia; family Cricetidae; genus Cricetulus; species Cricetulus griseus. The sequence goes on from NC_048598.1 coordinate 63,461,795, forward strand.
ATTGTCATGCTGACAGAGAGAGAAAATGTGAAGACCCTTCAAACTGAGATGAAGTCCCTGTGAGCATGTGGCCCACTTGTCTCTTATTCACATTCCTGTTTATTGCAAGGTGTAGATGTCACAGTAGGAGGCACACCAGGGCTGTATGAATCAGGGAAAAGTAATGATTGTTCAGGGTTTAGTCCTTGCTGTCAGTTCTTGCAGAGGACTGGGGTTAGGCTCCCAGCACAAACATCGGGCAGTTGGTCCACAACCTCCTGTAATTTCAACTCCAGGGGATCCAGAGCCCTCTTCTGCTTTCTATGGGCACTTTACTCGTGTGCAGACACAGATACATGCACACAGACACAGAGACACATGCACACAGACATTTGCATACACACAAACACACAAAATTAAAAAATTAATACCCTAAAATATCTCTATGTTGAGAAGAAGAAAGCTTTCAGAGATAACAGTGGTTGAATATGATCAAAATGCATTATGCACACATACAAAATTGTCCAAGAAAAAATAAATTATTATAAAATATCTCCAAGAGAATACTATTCATTTATTTGTGTGTACATGCTTGTATGTGTGTGTGCAGGTGCATATGGAGGCCAGAGAGCAACATTGGGTGCTTTATTTCATTATTTTTTTTTTGAGAAAGTGTTTCTAACTAAACCTGGGCTCATAGATACAGCTAGACTAGCTGATCAGGAGGCCCCAGGGATCTGCCTGTGCCATCTTTCCCAGTATCAGGACTATAGACATGCATACCACATTTGGCTTTTACATGAGTTCTGGGGATTTAACTCAGGTCCTTGTACTTGTGTAGTCACGTTTTCCACATTGAGCCATCTCCCAGACCCTCCAAAATGTAATAATAATAGTGCTGTCACTGATGACATTTTTTTTAAGGTCTTCCAGCTGCTGGAATAGCCTTTCTTCATTTCATATGAGATGAGGCACCGAGAGGAGATAGTTACAGGCAAATTCTTCCTTCTGACTTCATCTTCAAACAATTCTTTCCCTTCGAGAGATTTTTCAACCTTTCCTTATTCAAAAAATGTGTTCTTTTTTATCCTACCAAATGGGAGATTTTGTTTCAAAGAAGGATGCTTTGTTTTTTTTTTTAATTAAATTTTGTTTTTAATTTTAGCTGTGGTGGCAGGAGTGAGGGGATTCTGAAGAGACCCTTGTCTTCCTCACTTTGATCCTCAGACTATGGAAACTATGGAGCCCAGGGAATTAGAATTTCCTCAGGAAGAAGAAAGAGGCTGAAGCCTGGTGTCAGCCAGGGAAGAACCTGTCTCTCAGGAAGAGACTTCACACAGTTCTGACAACTTGTCAGAGCACAAGCAGCAGAGACGAGCTGAGACAACGATGGGTCTGTGACAGGTGGGACCACACCTGGGTGGGGACAGCTTAGCTATGCACAGCTCTTGGCCTCTATTTAAACCCAATTTCCTGCCAGGACCCTGAAGATGGACTTAGGGGTTATTGGTCATGTTTATTTGTTCTCCTCTCTAGTGTGGCCACATGAATAAATTTCCCTTTTCTCCTTTCATTATCACTTGCCTATTTAGTTTGTGTCTGGAGGATGGGATGGCCCAGACTGGCTTCTTGGGACTGCTGGGGGAAGCCAGCTTTATCCCTAGTAGTTCTGGAAATACTCTGTCTGTTTTCTTTATTATACTGTGGGGTGGGGGGGGACACTCAGAAAATATTCCAAGAATTTGTGCTTTGAGATACCAAGAAGTCTCATGATCTATCTTAAAAGTCAAAGTCCCTGCAGGATGTGGGGACCTGTGATCTCACTTGCTTGGAGTTGGAGGCAGGATCATAAATTCCACACTAGCATGAACAATTTAGGAAGATGTCATCACAAACCAAACCAAAGCAAAACCAAAACCAATCCCCTGCAAAAAATATTTAGTGGTCTCAGTGGCACTGGTGCCCTTGGATTAGGACCGTGTGTGTGTGTGTGTGTGTGTGTGTGTGTGTGTGTGTGTGTGTGTGTGTGTGTGTGTTCGAGCGCGTGTGTGTAGGGGGCCTCTCATCTTCCTCTCTGTGCTGATTTGACCTTCCTCTTCACCCTACCCTCCTGCCACACTAGGGCTTTGCATCCTGCTCCCTGGGATGGCTGGTGTCTGCACTGTGGATGGGTGGGTCATCTGGTCAACCAGAAGGTGCCCACAGACACCTGAGAAGGACTAGCTGCAGATGAACCCTATCTCCCAGGTTCCTCCTTTGCACACTGCCATGAAGGCTGAGGGTACTAGCCTGGTTCCTCTGTGAAATGTCTTAACCTGAGCCTCTTGACAGTAAACACACACATATGGACATGTTCACGGAAGTTGGAGGACAACATCAGGTGTCATTTCTCAATTGCCTTATTTTTTTTCTTTGTTTGAGACAGGGTGTGTGACTTGGCCAAGCTGCTGGAGAAGCAGGCCAGCAAGCTCCCAGGGGTCTCCCCATTTTTGCCTCTAGTCTTGCCATTTTCAGAGTTTACAAGCCTGTGCTACCATGCCTGGCTTCTCATAGGGGTTTTGAGAATCTGAACTTGGCTCCTCATACTTTTGAGGCAAACACTACCTACTGAGTCAATTCCTCAACCCTACTAAACCTTTCTTTTTCTAGTACAGTAATGGGTTCCCTGTAGGATAAATATGATGAGTTCTTATGCCAATAACCACCCCCACACTCATATATGTACACACACATTCACTCTCACACATAGGAACACACAGACTCACTGTCACAATACACCTACACACTCACACACATACAACTTCACATACATACAGGAGGGTATGGTGGAGAGGAAGGTCAAATCAGCACAAAGAGGAAGATGAGAGACCTCCTACACACACACACACACACACACACACACACACACACAGACACACACACACACCACACATGGTCCTAATCCAAGGGCACCAGTGCCACTGAGACCACTAAATATTTTTTGCAGGGGATTGGTTTTGGTTTTGCTTTGGTTTGGTTTGTGATGACATCTTCCTAAATTGTTCATGCTAGTGTGGAATTTATGATCCTGCCTCCAACTCCAAGCAAGTGAGATCACAGGTCCCCACATCCTGCAGGGACTTTGACTTTTAAGATAGATCATCACATACACATACACACACTGACACACATTCTCACATATTTACTCACACAAACACTGTCACACACAGATATACACACAATCACATACACGCTCCCTCACAATACATATTTATACACATACAATTCTCTCTGTCTCTGTCTCTTTCTCTGTCTCTGTCACTGTCTCTTTCTCTGTCTCTCTGTGTGTCTCTCTCCCTCCCTCCCTCTCTCTCTCTCTCTCTCTCTCTCTCTCTCTCTCTCTCTCTCTCTCTCTCACACACACACACACACACACACACACACACACACACACACACACACACCCACCCACACCAGGGGCAGAGGAGAAAGAGAAAGAAAAAATGCACTCCAAGCAAGATGGTAAGTGAGCTTCCACTAGATGCCATTTCTTTTCCTCAGCACCCAGGCCCCAGTCAGCCCCTGCCAGCAAAGAAACAAAGCCAGAGTGCTTTCCCCTCATTTCATCTCCAACCAGATCTGAAATCTACAGAATTTGAATGGAAAGGCAGCAGGTGTCTAATATTGATTATTGTTTTAAGAGAGAATGTATCTCATCTAAGTGATATCTTAGATGATAACAGTTCTGGCCAAACAGCCTGGAAAATCACATTTCTTAGGCTGGCGCCTGCAGCTGCATGTGTTAGGAGGCAAAGCCTGACGCCTGCCATTGCATTCAATCTCTTTCAATTTGAAGCTAGGCCCCTTCAGTGTGGGAGGGAAGAAAATCTCTAGGCTCAACATTTACAAAATGTTAAGCCTCCTGCCTCTGAGCTCCAGAAAGATTCCAGCCCCAATGTAAAGCCTTCCTTCCATTTGAGTGAACTGAATATGTAAGCTCAGTGGCTGGCTTCCTCTTGCTTCTTCTCAGGGATGTTTGTTTTTAAAAATGGTAATTTTTTTAAAAGGTGGACTGTGTTAAAATCCTTTGTCTTTTTTTTGGTGGAATTTATTTTTTCAGCTTTTCATCTCTTACAATAGAGAATTGAAAACAATGGGTTCAGAATTCTGAGAAGAAAGATTGTTATGGTTGAATGAAAAATGTCCCCACAGGCTCATGTGTTTGAACACTTGGTCCCCTGCTGGGGACACTGTTTGTGAAAGCTGCAAAACCTTTACAAAGTGGAGTGTCACTGGAGGGTGTGCATCACTGGAAGTGGACCTCAAAGCACTTAAAAGAATTTTATTTATTATCTTTAAAGATGTATTCATATTATTTTTAACTATATGTATGCATGTGTCTGAGTGTGGGCATGTGCATTTGGTGTCCACAGAGGCCAGAGGCATCAGATGCCCATGGAGCTGGGGTTGAAGGCAGTAGTGAGCTGCCTCATATGGCTGCTGGGAACCGAACTCTGATCCTTTGCAAGAGCTCCACATGCTCTTAAACTCTGAGCATCTCTCCAGCCTGGGCTTAAAGTTTTATAACACAGGTCCACCTCCTGACTACATCCTGACTTCAGGTGCAATGTGATCCCCCTGCCCTCTGTGTTACAATGCTAGGTATTTCATCATGGCAAGGGGACAAGAAATGAATACAAAATATAAACTGTAGAAATGCTTATAAAGAAAATCAAATAAGAGCAGCAAAGGCTGCTCCTCTTGCTTCCCTGTACCAGTGTTGGAAGACTATGAAGCTCAAGGGCTGGTGTTTCCCTTGTTCTCTCTATGAGATCTTTCTCTTCTCCTTCCTTCCTTCCTTCCTTCCTTCCTTCCTTCCTTCCTTCTTTCCTGCCATCCTCCTTCTTTCCTTCCTCCCTTCCTGTCTTTCTCTTTCTTCTAATAATAATAATGTATTGAAAATTATAATTTAATTATTTCCCCTTCCCTTTCATTTTTCACCACCTCTGTGTATATTCCCTTTCTCTCTCTCTCTCAAATTCATGGCTTCTTTTTATTTAATTGTTTATACATACATAATATGAATATATAAAAATACACACATGTATATATATCTGTCTGTCTATCTGTTTGTCTATACAGTCCCAATTTATAAATACAACCTACTCAGTTTGTATAATGTTACTTGTGAGTATATGATCTCAGGGCTGACCACTTGGGGAATGATATTTCTTGGGTATAGTTTCTCAGATTTCTAGGAGTCACAATCTCATAGGAAACTTCCTGTTCCTCTGGCTCTTACACCATCTTCTAAAAACCATAGGTGCAGGAATTGTACTGTGGATGTGTCAGCTGGGACTAGACACCTGATGATCTCTTGTTCTCTGCACTTTGATTGATTGTAGTTTTTCTGTTGCAAAGAGAAGTTTCTTGGATGGTGGCTGAGAACCTCACTTGTCTGTGAATGTAAGGATACATATTTAGAAGGTAGTTATGAACAACAATGGCACCAACAAACATGTTAACAAGGAGGGGAGAAGCTCATGAGGACACAGCCCCAGACAAAGAACTGCAGGAGCTTTCCCTAAGAACTGTACCTACTGATATAATTCAGTATATCGGTATAGTTCAGTATATTTCAGTGCTCAGAGAACCCAAAGTGAGTTTAATTTTAACTTTCCAAGTTTGCACGATGACTCATTTCTTGCCCATCCTGGCGCCCCTTTCTATCAAAATGTCCTGTTCATGGTATTAGCTTTTTTTTTTTTTTTTTACAGCTTTTATTTCAGCTTTAAAAATTAGCATAGGGTGTATTAACCTTCGTCATGGTGTTTTCACACAGTTTGTTTGGGAGACTGGAGAGATGGCACTGTTGGTAAAGTTCTTGTTTTATAAGTTCGAGGACCTAAGTTTGATCTCCAGAACCCATGTGGAAAAAAAAAAAGAAACAAGCATGGTGATACTTGTAATTCAGTACTGGGGAGATGGCAATGACAGGTCTTTGGAGCTTTCTGGCCAGCCCATCAAGGCTACTTTGAAAATTCCAGACCACTGAGAGACACTGTCTAAAAAATAACTAAAGAAATAAATAACAAATTAAAGGTGTATGGGGCCTGAAGACAGACACCCAAGCTTGTACTCTGGCTTGCACATGCATGGCTTTTCATGCACACTTGAGCATGAGCACCCATATGTACGCAAACACACACGCACTTCAAATAACAAAAAAGCCCACTCTATGTTTTTCTTTTTTGCTGATGCTCTTCTCCCCAAACCCTCATTTGCTTCCACCCCAGTGCCCTCCTTTCATTGTCACATTAAACATGTTCTGTTGCCCCCCATTTCCTCAACACTCGTTCTAGTTCCATGACTGATACCCACATTCACACCCTTATATGTTATGTTATGGTTTTGCATGTAACCCGTGGTTTCTGAAGGTAGAAAAACACAAGTGCCTGAATCAGAGTTCTTCTTTTTTTAACTTTCAAAGTTCAGTCTCCTTAATTAATTTATGTAGTGTGTGTGTGTGTGTGTGTGTGTGTGTGTGTGTGTGTGTGTGTGTGTCTGTGCTCTGTCTGCATGTATGCTTGCTTTCCAGAAGAGGACATCAGATCCCATTATAGATGTTTGTGAGTCATCATGTGGTTACTGAGAATTGAACTTGGGGCATCTTGAAGAGCAGCCAGTGCTCTTAAGCTCTGAGTCACTCTCTAACTTCCTAAATCAGAACTCTTAAGAATTGAGAGCAGTGTTTCTGACACATTTCAATTAGAAATCTCACTGGAAGTGACTGTGTAGCCATCCAATCCAAATTTCTATATAATGTGAGGTCCCATCTAAACAATCACAGACCTAGAACTATACTTTTATAGGAGTTTAGAAGGTAGCTCAGTTGATGGAGTGCTTGTCTAGCTATCATGAAGTCCTGGATTCACTCTGCAGCACCACATAAATGGGCCTTGATGATGTATGCCTGCAGTACCAATACTGGGAGATGAAGGCAGGAGGATCAGGGATTTGAGGTCATCCTTGGCTATGCCGTGAGTTGGAGGCCTGCCTGAAACCTCATCTCAAAAGAGAAATTCATTACAAAGAATGTGCAATTCTTCTCAAAGCATGTGATTTGGTCAATGGCCATTTCTTCCTCACCCCAAGTAAAATTCTGTTTCCATAAACTCTTCCAGTGTCCCAAGTTCTTCTCTGGAGTTACAAAGCAACATAATATATCTTACAATCTCTACAGAGAGATAGTCGATATCACTTGTATGCTTGTGTGTATGTGCTCATGCATGTGTGGGTATGTTCATGCATGTGGATGACAAGGAACAACACTGGGTGGAATTTCTCAAGCACATTCTAGGTTTTGCTTGGGGCAGCATCTTGCATGGGCCTGGAACTTTGGCAAGTAGGCTAGACTAGCTGGCTACTGAGCTCAAGCAATCCATCAGTCCACCTCCTCATCTCTGGGATTACAACAATATGCTATAATGCTTGGTTTGAAAGCTACTTTCATCAGTTCTTTGGGAATGTCACACAATGTAGTTTTATCATGTTCACCCCCGACTTCTCCCTCTAACTCCTCTCGGATCCACCTTACCTCCTACACCTGACTTGGAGTCCTTGGTTCCCCAGGTTAGAGGGCCAGGGAGGTGGGTCTTTCAGTGTTCCTCTGAGCTGGGTCACCTCTCACTGTGATGTTTCACTGTGACAATCCAGTTCTCTACATCCATTTTTTAAATTTACTTTTTTCTTTCTTTGAGAATTTCGTACATGTATACAACAAAATACGACAACCCAAGGAATGCTTTAGGAATTTGTGCACCATCCCATATGTACATGGGCCACACTAATCTTCTCTGTACTGCTCCTTGTCTTTTAGAATATGTGTGTTGAAGCAAGAACACGTAACATTTTTGTACATGTGTATAGTGTATAAGGAAGGTACAGGAGGACCTTCAGTTAGGATTTATAGGCAGCTAATGGTAACCATGGAGGAGAGGCATATGAGATCCCACCACTCCCTAAGATCTATAGACAACTAATGGTCACTAAGGGGAAAGCAGAGCCATGCTATTCAGTGGTGTAGCTACTGGTAAGGTGCCAGCACTCCTGTAGATAAAACTTCACCTATGCTTCTACAAGCAAGCCTAAATGAATTCATCAGAAAAAAGTACATGAGGGCTATGTGGGAAGAGAAAGGGGATTAGCAAGAGTTGGGGAGAGACAAGAGGAAAGGGGGTGAATAGGCTCAAAATGCATTGGAAACTCACATTCATTCTTAAACTCACATTCTTTTGTGGTTATAACAAACACAGAGGATGGCAATAATTTTGGAAACGTTTTTTCCAGTGTGAAGTTTCTGGAAAATATTCTATGATTTTTTTGAGCTCATTTTAGGTTTGTATTACTTCTGTTGGACACACATTCCCTAAGCTATACTTCAGTCAAACTTTGGAAAAATAATAGAATATTCATTTGACTGGATATTGAATCAGACAGAGGGAAATGGATATGTTAAATTCTTAGTAGAGATGTCATCTTTCTTCCTCTTTACTTTTTGAGTTCAGAATTAATCCATGAAGTACACAGATTAAGAAGTCAAAGTAGTGGGGCTGGATAGATGGCTCAGCAGTTAAAAATATTTCCTGCTCCTCAAGAGCTCTCAAGTTTGGTTACCAGCATGTGCATCACAAGGTTCATAGCTGCCTGTATCTCTAGCTTCAGGGTATTTGATGCCCTCTTCTGGCTACCATAGGCACTGCACTCATATGGTACACATTTAAACAGACACATTACACATAATTTTTTTAACCCTAACCCTAACCCAGAAAGAAACGAATGCAGGAAGAGTCAGATATAAAAGGCAGCAAGTCAGGAGGAGCATCCTCTGCCTTCAGCTGCTGAGGTTGTCTGATGATAATGTAGACAACAAGGCCAGTGATGGCTGTGGAGCTGGTGAGGACAGGAGACTGGGGACGAATCATCTACTGGAGTGTGGGACACCTTTCAGGATGAAATACCTGAAGGAAAGTGACTCAGATTCCCTTCTCCAACAGCTGTCTATTGCCCATAGCTCCTCAGATCGTATGGGGATTTCGTGAACCCCCTACCCCATCCATGTTGGGATTTCACCCAGTCCTTTTCTACTTTCATGGTGTGTGTGTGTGTGTGTGTGTGTGTGTGTGTGTGTGTGTGTGTGTGTGTGTGTGTGTGTATGAGAGAGAGAGAGAGACAGAGAGAGAGACAGAGAGACAGAGACAGAGACAGAGACAGAGAGAGAACTACCTAATGATTTTTAGTTAGGGTTGCTTTCAGGAGCATGGGAAACTCTCCAGTTGATACACTGCTGAAGAAAATGTCTCTCTTTCCCCTCATAGCAACCATTAACTATGTATAAATCCTTGAGAAGGGGTAAGGCAAGAGACATATAGGTAGGATGAAAGGTGAGCACTAGCTGTCAGAGATCAGTCTTGATCCTTTGTGGGTCTCATTGGTGACTTCAGGACATTTTCCAACCAGCCCAAGTCTTTTCAGTCATGGCTATGAGTCGCTCCCACAAAATTTCCACACATGGTTTAGAAACGGATGGAGAGAGGGAACACTGCAGATCTCTCACCGTACTCATCCACTTGGCACAGGCCACAGGTTTGAAATCGCACATCGTTCTCTACTCCCTGGCTCTGCAGTTTTAGGTTTTGTTTGTGATTAATGTCCAGTGTAAAGGTGAGTAATGGAGCAATTCATTGTAGCAATTCGAGCTACAGAGGATATATGGACTCATTCACGCAGCATCCTTTCCTCCAACTTCTTGTCACATAAAAAGAATCATTACATCAGGGGACATGTTGCCATTACCCATGGGAACCAAGTAGAGATACAGTTCATGGTCCTGGGTGTCACTATTCCCACAGCCCTTATAAGACCAAAGGATGTCAATGACAGAAATTGTGGTTAGCAGATCTCCTGTTAGGATCTGAAGGCTGTGATGCAATTCTAAATGTATATGTTGACACCCTGACTCTTAAATGATGATGTTTGAAGGAAAGGGCTTTGGGAAATGACTAGGTTATGAGGGTGAGACCCTCATGAAGGGATTAGTGCCCAGATCCAAGGCTGGAGGTGTCACTCAAGGATGGAACATGTGATTAAGATAAAGAAGACCTGGAGCCCTGGGTTTAGCCAGAAGAAGGGAGGGTGGGACAGAGGAAGTAAGGGACAGGGAGAGAAAGGGAGAGGGAGAGAGGGACACAGAGAGAGACACACAGAGAGATTTACAGTGTATAGAGCACAGTGAAAATATAGCCATTAAGGAAGTAGGTTGCATCAGAAACCCAACCTGCTGAAACCTTGGACTTGGCCTTCTCAGCCTCAGGAGCTGTGAAAATAATCATTGTTCTTTATAAAATCATACAATCTAACATGTTTTGTTATAGCAGAATCAAAGGATCAAGACAGCTCCTAATTAATGACTTACTTCTCTTTGGCTCTATGTCTTGTGTGTGTGTATGTATGCATTTATGTATGTATGTATGTATGTATGTATGTATGTGTATCTGAGTGGGCACATGCATATGTGTTCATATGTGTGGAGTTCATTAAGTGTCTCTTTCAACTTCTCCCCATGTATTTCCTCAGGTAAGGTCTCTTGCTAAACCCAGAGATCTCCAGTTCTGTTACTCTAGCCAGCCAGCTTCCCTGGAAGCACCCTATCTCTACCTCCCAAATGCAAGGATTACCTGCTCAGTGTGTATGTGGGTTCTGGGGATCTGAACTCTGGTTCTCACAACTATGGGGGCAAATACCTTACCCATTGAACCATCTTTAGCCTGTTCAATGTCTTTGTCCCCTTTAAAAAATAACATATTGAAAATAAATGACCCATATCTACTTCTAAATAAGTTTCTCCTCCACCACCTCCTCTTCTTCTTCATCTTTATAACCTCAAAATAATTTTTGAGCTCCTGGGATCAGTCTGGGAGGTGAAGAAACTTGGTTGGCAGTGGAAAGAAGCCCGATTTTTTTTTTATAGGAGTGCAGCTGTTGGCCTTCTCACAGGGACGGAGGAGAGGAGAAGCAGGTGAATGCACATGGAAAACTGAGCACTGCCTTCTTGATTCTAGAGAGGAGGCAGCATGTCTGTAGACCTACAAGGGCTTGGGGCTGAGAGAGACCCTAGCCCTCCAGCTGTAGAGTTGAGTTACACTACCTTATAGGAAAGGAAAGGATACTCTCGATTTTGATTTCTGTTCCAGCCTGCAGGATACAGTCATGTGACTTGGGAGTGTTGATGATGTTGTAGATAGTATTTCTGTCCTCCTTAGCTGTGGCTTCAAAGACCTTGTGATCTTCTTTTATTTCCTTAGTGTAGACTTTTGTATCAAATCCTGCTATACTAAAATAAATGAAGTTGGGATCTTGTAAAAGAAAATGATCTATTGAGCTTATGGCTTTAGAGGTCTAGGAGCACAGTGTCTACATCTGGCGACATTACAAATGGTAAAGGCGCCACTACAGGAGGTATTTGAGATGTGTGTGGGTGCTGGTAAGTTTTTATTGTCAACTTCAGCTAACCTAGAGTCACCAGGGAAGAAGAAACCTAACTGAAATGATCATACAAGATTGGCCTGTGGCCATGTCTGTGAGACTGTGGGGAGAGGGCAAAGTCCACTGTAGGAGGCACCATCCCTAGGCATGTGGGTCTGAATTGGTGTGTGAACCAGTAAGCCTCATTCTTCCTTATTTCTGCTTTAGTTCTTACCCCGACTTCTCTCAGTGAGGGACACTGACCTGTAAGGGTAAGCTGCAATAAAGCCTTGCTTCCCTGAATTGCATTTAGTCAGTGTTTTGTCACAGTACCAAAATGAATTAAGATCACACAGTACATCAGGAAGCAAGAAAGCCTGGAGGAACTAATCCTAATCTTTTTTAAAAAAAGTGTGTGTGTGTCTGGGATGGATGACTTGTTGGGCTTCACAGCAAATGTCCTTACCAATTGAGCCATCTTGCCAAACCCAGTCTTGATCTTTTACATGAACTCATTTTATGGGGAGTTCATTGCTGGGGAGCTCTATGAGAACTGCATTAATCGCTTCTGAGGGCAGAAACTCCACTTAAATATTATCTGGGGCTAAACACAGCTCTGGAAGCTTCTTCTGTCTCTACTGTCATGCACCATACTGTGAACCAACCTTCCTAACACTTGAGGCCTTGGCAGACATATCATATCTAAACCACAGGAGCATTCTAAAGTTTGATAAAAGTGTTTACCTTTCTTGTTTGAAAAGAACTCCAGGGCTTGTAGAGCATGTGCTTATCATGCACAGGTATGCAGTTCAATCTTTACTATGTGGGTGTGCATGTACATACATACACACATACATAATTCTTCACTGATGAAGACAGCATTTGCAGGTAAGAGAAGAGAGAGAAGGAGAAACTAGCTCAGCCTGCATGTTGATGTGCAGTTTTCTATAAAGTCCTATATCAACATGTCCTTGACACAGCCTAGAATTAACTGGGAAGAAAGTTTTAATGAGGGATTATATAGACCAAATTATCTTTTAGGTATGTCTATGGGGGATTTTTTTGATAATTGATGTAGAAGACCCAGCCCATTGTGGGTGGCACCATTCCCTAGGAACAGGCTTGAGCTGTGAAAGAATGGAAAAAGCTAGCTGAAAGCAAGCTAGCCAGCTGAAGATCTATGCATTCATTCTCTTTCTGCCCTTGACTGTGGATGCTGGTTTAAGTTCCTTCCTTGACTTCCCCACAATAATGGAATGTAATCTGGAATTGAAAGTCAAATAAACCCTTTCTGCCCTAGGTAGTTTTCTGTCAGGTAGTTTCTGTTTTTTGTTTTGTTTTGTTTTGTTTTTTGTTTGGTTTTATCACAGGAACAGAAATGAAACTTTGTATGTGAACAAAGAGTTGAATAGAGAAGCAGAAGCATCAATTTGATGGACAGTACCAGGCCTCTGGGGGATTTCTTGATACAGGAGTGAATCCTGTCTAGTCAGGAGACCTCCAGGGGAGGAAAAGGTTAATGCTGCAGTGAGGAAGGAAGTCAGACCTCTCTCTCCTTCATTTTTCAAGGAGCCCAGTGTGGACTTTTAAAAAAGACCCATCACAATGTGTCCCAAGCCCAGATCATTATTCCCAGAAATGTATAAACAACAGTATCCGTCTATGTCTGAGTCAAATCAGTATATGCTATCCTGATGAAGTCCCTTTCAGGTCTTACAGCACCTAAACTTCAGAAAGAAACTTTATGTACGATCTCTCTCTCCTCCATGCGCTGCACCCCTAGCTATATCAGGGCTCTCTCCATCTAGCGTATGTCTGATTGAAAATTCAATTCAACTCACTTCAAATATGTATTGAGTACCTTCATGTTGGCAGCAAAGTCGTAAAAGCCACAGGGGATACAAAATAAGTATAAAGTACAGTCTTAGTCTTCAGAAAGTCTGCCACACTATTGGGACCAACACAGAGAATCAAGAGAGACCCACATGAGACAGAATACATTTCCTCATCAGAATGTGTTGTTCTGACATTAAGTGCATCCAATGTTGCAGAGGAGGACTTCTGGGCAAGGGCCAGCCTTGTCAAAGCATAAAGGCTTCTTAGGGGGCTGAAGGCTGACATGGGGCCTTTGAAGAAGTGTGAACATTCAAATATGTAGCAGGATCACACGCAAAGCTTTTGTTGTTGTTCCAGATTCTCTGCAGAAGCCAGAAGGATGAAAATAACATGACCTAATTATTGCAGGCTAAAGAGTACATCAAGAGGCTCACGGTCCTATTCAGGCTTGCATTTTCCACTGTCCATTTCCCTTTTCTGTGACACCCTTTATTGGTTTATGAAAACAGGTGATTATAAATGCAAGAAGGGATTCTTGTTAGCAGATTTAGTAGTAGGCTGTCTGCTTTAAAAAAAGGGGGGCATTTTCTCTCTCTGTTCTTCATCCCATGTCTTGTAAGTAAGACTGGCAGCCCATGCCAGGGCCCAGTGCTGCTGAATAGTTGAAACTGGAATTTTGCTCCTAGGGAGCCCCCAGCAAGGGGCAGTGGTAGGGAAGGCAAGCTATGCAATGTGAGTAGAGATTAGACATGTTTTGCAAAGATCGTTTTTTTTATTCCTTGAAAATTTCATTTATGTTTGCAATGCATCTTGAGAATATTCACTCCTACTTCCTCCTTGCAAACCTTTCCCCCAGTTTCCCCTAACATATCTCCCCCAAAATCTGTATCCTCATTTTTAAGTAACCCAGTGACTCTACTTAATGCTACCCTTACATGCTTGTAGTTGGGATCATCCACAGGGGCATGGGAAACCTACTTTTGGGTGTTCTCTCCTTCAGCAGCCATCAGCTGCCAATATCTCTTCAGTTAGGAATGGGGCACTGGGAGCTCATGCCTACTCCAGGCTGGAATTTTTCATTGTCTTGACCTTGTTTGGGTAACCACACATCCATGTTATTTCTTTTTTTAAAAAAAGATTTTATTTTTTTATTATGTATACAGTTATCTGCATGCATGCTTGCACACCAGAAGAAGGCACCAGATCTCATTATAGATGGTTGTGAGCCACCATGTGGTTGCTGGGAATTGAACTCAGGTCCTCTGGAAGAACAGCTAGTGTTCTTAACCTCTGAGCCATCTCTCCAGCCCCATCCATGTTATTTCTAAAGGACAGTAGTTCACAGCACTCCTCCCCCAGCCTCTAGCACTTAGGTACTTTCTGTCCCCTCTTCTGCAATATTTCATGAAATTTGGAAGGGTGACATTGATAAAGATGTTCCATTGATAATGAGATAATTCCTGTGTGTGTGTGTGTGTGTGTGTGTGTGTGTGTGTGTGTGTGTGTGTGTACCAAAGAGTTTAATTATGGTTACTTAACGAAGTATGAGGAATTTAACAGTGACTACACCATTGAAGAAAATGTCTCTCCCTCTCCTAGCAACCACTAGTTACCTAGAAATGCTCAGAGAGGGGCAGGGCCTCATGAGCTCCTCAAATCTCCACGATGGGCCCTGTCTTGTACAGATCTTATTCAGGTTATCACAGTTGTTGAGGTGCTGACAATTAAAGAGTCACATCACTCCTGAAGGTAGAATTCCTCAGCACTCCTCACCTCCTCCTAGCTCTGACATTCTTTCCACCCTGTCTTCCATGATGTTACTTGAGCCTTGGCGGGAATGGACATTCAACAGTCACTTACTCTCAGCACTTTGAGAAATAGTTTTTATGATAGAAGCTAGTAGGAGTAGCTTGTCTGTCTCCACTGCTTGGCTTGATAAGAATAGTTTTCTGTGGCCACATAGATGCTGTAGGACATAGTTCATCCTGGATTAGTCTGGTAGTAGACAAAGAGAAAATACTAAAGAAAAACTCTCAGCTTATGTCATTACTTATGGAGTACATGACAAAGAAATAGGTGAGGGGCAGAAAGATACAGAAAGTGATGGGATTTTCTCTCTTGTTCAGGTACTACATAGTTTGGAGGTTCCCATGGGCTCATCTCAACACTCACACACATCCCCATGTGGAACATCCATCACACAGAGGCTATTGTTGGTGGCAGAGTATGTCATAGAATATATGAGTGCCTACCTTTCCTTCTGCTGCCTCTGATTCTTGATAAAGCAGAGAAGCCAGGCTGGGAGTGATGGAGGCAGTGGAGGAGTGAAACACAGCTCATATGCTGGCCTCCTGAGGCATAACACAGGTGCAGATGTGGAAGGGAAAAGTCTTTGTATTTCACATGAGGCTGGACTTCTATTGGGGCAGGTCAGGAATTTTTAATTCCTGAGTGCTGGGTCTAAACACACCAAATGAGACTATGTTTGTCAGGGAAGGATGAGATGTTATGGTCCTAAAGTGTTTCATGGTGCATGGAAGAGAGATGCTGAAATCTCCCTGTGCCTGTCCATGCTGTGTAAACTTTTTACTGAAGAGAGGTGAGCAAAGAAACAGTTCTACCTAGATGTGGAATTACTAACCCAGTGAGTTTACTTGGAGTTACTTACAAGAATATGTGCAATTTATGTGTTGTTATACCACTCAAAAAAAAAAAAAAAAGGAGCCAGTTTCCCAGTTACTATTAACTGTTTATAAATCCTTGGGAAGAAATGGGGACTTGGGAGCCCCCTTCTACCTCCATAACAGAACATTAATGGGATCAGGCTTGTGTTTGTCCATATCAGTAAACACTGGTGCTCAGAGTTCAAGAGGACAAGGGTCACATCATGCCCAAAGGACAGCACTTCACACCACTCTTTACTCCTAGACTAGTGACAGAGAACTGTGGGGACTAAGATGGAAAGATTGGGCAGATGGAGATGTGGAGGGGAGGAATGGGGTGCGGTAGACCTGATGTTTGTTTGAGACTGTCCCTGACTCAGTCTGATGGGAGATGAGGGGATGCTGGGGACAAGTGTCTGCAGAAGGTAACAGCAACCTGCTGTGAAAGCCTTGAGATGAGACTTTCTATCTGCCAGGATAAGCAGCACAGAGATAGAACCCAACCACAAAGGAGTGACTTGGAGCTTGAGCAGTTGTCGGTGGAAGGGGATTATACTTTGCAAAGCAACCTTTTCCTCTTCCCAGCTTCCTGCAGCCCTGGTGCTTTGCCCTAACCTAGTAATAGCTGCTTTAAAGCTGCTATTGATTTGAGAGTCTATATTTTCATGATATTCTCCTTTGGCAGTTTGGAAACAAAGACCCAGCTGAAGGCTTTTTGGAAGAAAGAAGTCTGTTGCTCTCCCACACAACATAGAGGAGATAGACCAGCTGATGCCACCCTTGCCCACCTGGGAAAAGTCATCTTGGACCTGGAGATAGTATTTAAATTTTCTATTCATGGGGCTCATGAGGAACAAGTAGAGGAGAAGGAAATAAGAATTCACCAAGGTTCTTCTGAGGGAGTGCCAGAGGGTTTCCATGATGGCTCTGGGCTTGGGGCCTGGGAGATACATAGTGCTCACTCTGTCATATTTATATGCCATTTCCTGTTGCATCATATCTGCCTCTAGCTCTATGAAAAGTTTTATCTGGGGCTGGGGAGATGGCTCAGTTGTCAAAATGCTTGCCTAGCAAACTTGAGAGCCAGAGTTCCCTCCCTAGAACCCATGTGAAAAAATCTAGGCTACACTTGTATTCCAGTACTTGGGAGTCTAATCCTTGGGCCTCACTGTCCAGTTTATCTGATTACTGGCTGAGTCCCAGGCTAGTCATAGACACCATATTAAATAAACAAGGTGGATGGCACCTGAGAAATATTATCAAGATTGACTTTTGTTCTCAACATACACTCACACATGCATTCATAATCAGGTACACACACACATACGAGAGAGAGAGAGAGAGAGAGAGAGAGAGAGAGAGAGAGAGAGAGAGAGAGAGAAGGGAGGAGGGGAGGGAGGGGAGAGAGGGGAGGAAGGGGAGGGAGGAGAGGGAGTGGGATGAGAGATCAGGCACTGATCTTTGGGCCATCACTGCAATAACTAAGATCATCTAGATTCAGGAGTGGAATGATAAACCAGCAACTGATCTGTGGACTATTACTGAAATGACTAAGATGGTCTGGATTCAGGCTGTGTGAATCAGTGGCTTTCCTTCATCACAGTCTAGCACCGGGGCCATGGTGACCTTGATGTTTAGTCTTTAGGATCTTTGAGTCACCCCTGGTGTCTGAAAGTCTATAGAACCCTGTCTCCTGTACATCATCTCTCCGAAAGACTCATATGGCTGCCTCCAATAGCTCTACCTGACCCCACTCCATCATTCTTGGACCATGGAATGGCATCATTCCAGTAAGGCAGAAGAGACAAAGGTCTAGTTAAAAGAAGGGAGCCCCCTTTCCTGTGCGCCTGTCCATGTCTGCTCCCTGTAACACTGAAAGACACAGGACATCAACCAGAGGCTTCCTTATCTTTTTGTTTTTCCTGAAATGAGAGGGAAGGGAAATTTCCTCCATTTAAAAGGGAAAAGACATACTTGTCTCCTTTAATTGCATCTCTTTTGTGTTTTGAACACCAACAGTAAATAAGATGAGACAGTTTCTGGCAAGGGATGCAAGTGGTGTTTTCAGTAAGAGGATGAGAATGCAGAATACATAGAGGAGGTGTGAATGTAGTGTTCATAGATGGGAGTGCAGTGTCCATGGAGGGGATGGGGGTGCAGTGACCATACAAAGGCTCCAGCTAAGCATGCCAGATTCCACGGTAACTGCTATAATATAATGTGGTATGGTGTGATGTATAGTGTGGTGTGGTATGGTATGTGATGGATGGTATGGTATGGTGTGCTGTGCGTGATATGTGGTAAGATATGGTATGGTGTGGTGTAGTGTGGTCTAATGTGGTGTGGAGTAGTGTGGTGTGGTATGGTATGTCGTATGGTATGATACAGTGCGTGGCATGGTGTGTGGTATGTTGTGTTGTGATATGGTTTGTGATGTGTGGCATAATATGGTGTGTAATATATGGTATGGTGTATGGTGTGGTATGATATGGTGTTCAGTGGTGTAGTATGATATAGTGTGTATGATACATGGTATGATGTGGTGTGGTATGGTATGGTGTGGTGCAGTATGGTGTGTGATGTATAGTATGATGTTGTTTGGTGAGTTATGGTATATGGTGTGGTATGATAAAAGTAGTATGTATAATAAATATTATATCATATCTCTATACTATATTATACTATACTACACTATCAGTCCTTCATGTCATTGCCTACTTTTGGATTGTTACTCAGAAATACATGTGAATGCCCAGATGTGACACTGTACCCTACTGAGGAGAAACAGTTAGTAGAAATGTGCTTAATTTTCTGTACATAAAAATCTCCCCCAACAGGTATTATTTTCAGAAGCATAGTGAGCTCTAATCTCATCAGTGGTATGGAATGTGTGTTTAGAGGGCTTTCAGTTGACTGGCATCTCCACTTTCCTTCCAAGATATATTGACATTCGAAACTCTTAGCACCCCTGCATGTGACCTGATTTGGAAACAGGATTTCTGCAGATTAATACAGAAAAGGTGAGGTGATGGTGGTATGGGCTAATCCAATTGAAGAACTATCAGTATTTTGGCAAAAGCAGAACATAAAAGAAAGGCAGGGGTCTGAGGAGATATCTCAGTTAATAAAGCATTTGCCTTGCAAGTGTGATGATCTGTGTTCCATCCCCAAAGCGCATATTATGAAAATAAAGCATGGTAACACATGCTTGTAACCTGGTTCCTGGGAAGATCCCTGGGGTGTGCTGGCCAGTCAGCCTAGTCTACTTGGCAAGCCCCACACTAATGAGAGACATGGTTTCAACAAACAAATAAGGAGGGAAGGGTGAAGGTGTTTGTGGCTAAACCTGAGGTTCTGGGTTCTATCCCTGGAATAACATGTTGTAAGGAGAGAACCCACTCCTACATGTTGTCCTATGATCTTATGATCTCCATTCATGTGTCATTTCATGAGCTCCCTCCTCCAACAACAAGAAAATAAATATAAACAACAATAACAAATCAAGATGGATAGGACCTGAGGAGTGATAGCCAAGATTGTAGCCTCCACATTGACTAGTACACACGTGCCTATACATGTATGTATGTATACACACACACACACACACACACACACACACACACTCACACACACACACACACACACTCTCACACATACACACACACACACACACACACACACAAACACACACAAAGAAAAAGGAGGAGGAGAAGAAAGAAGAAAGGCATGGATGGAGTGGAGTTGTTTTTTATAGTCATATAACCCTGGCAACACCTTGACCTCCCACTCAGCTTCTAGGGCTGTGATATGAGGAATCACTATGTATTCAAAGCCGCCCAGTCTATGGCTCACTACCACAGCGGTCCCAGCCACTGAATACAGCCATCTATCCTTGCGGGCCGGTTCAAGCAAAGGATGAAAGACCCATTGTGTTAGTGACTTTCCTGTTGCTATGGTAAAAAATCCCCCAGAAAAACAAAGGAGAGGGTTTATTTTAGCCCACAGTTCCAGAAGGACAGAGTCAATCATGGGGGGGGGGGCAGGAGCAGGGAGCTGCTGATCATGTTGCATCTGCCTGCCCTCAGGAAGCAGCCGAAGAACAGGAGGTGGGGCTCTGCTATAAGACACCCACAGTCTGTCCTTTCTGTACTTCCAGGTTCCATCTCCTAAAGATTTCACAAATTTTCCACACAGAAGCACCACCTGGGACCAAGTGTTCAAACACCAGAGCCTGTGGAGGAGATTCACATTCAAACCACCTCAGCAGGGGGTGTTGGCATCCTTGGGCCTAGTGGAGTCCCAGCCAGAGGGCAGTGAGTTTTGCTTGTGTCACAAAGGCAGTTTCCTCTGGTGGGGAATATTTCTTAACCATGGCTATTGCCTGGGAAGATGACATTCAACATCATCAATTCACCTAAGTTCCATGAATCCATGTTAGATCACAATGTGACAGGTGTGAAACCCAGGAATAGGTCTCCTGTCTCTTCAGTGGTTCCCATCCTGCTTATCATTTGCCCGCACCCCACGGAGACATGTCGCTTCGGCCATGCCCCCACACCTTGCTGCTTTTGTGTGTCTAGTGGTGACTTTCTTTCTGTCTGGAGCACTATTGAGAAATTTTATTTATTTATTTTTAATTTTTATGTGTTGTTTGTGTGTGCATTCCTATATGTATGGTGCTTATGCATGTTGTGCACACATGTGAAGGCCAGAAGACAGCCTCAGATATTGTCTCTTAGGTGCTAGCCACTAACTTTTATTTTCTGAGACATGCTCTCTTACTGGCTTGGAATGTGTCGAGCAGGCTGTCTGGCTAGTGAGGCCCAGGGACACCCCTGTCTCTGCCTCTTCAGTGTTGGGATTGTGCCACCACATTTAGCTGTTTTTGTTTTATGTTTTAACACTCGAGAACAATTCTGCTGATAAACTCAGATCCCCATGTTTGTAGACAAACCTTTTACCAATAGAACCATCTCCCCAGCATCTATTCATCCATTTTTGTGAGGAGTCTAGCCTCACAGACCCCTTTTATATCCTTTATATCCTGATCGCCTTGCTGTGAGGCTCCAGGCTCAGGGCAGAGCAGGTAATAAATAGACATTCACTCAGCTGAACTAGAGCGCTTCCCCTTGACTATGAGAAATGCCTCTTCTTCAGACACTGGGAATGCAGCTCTGTAGGTGGAGTGCTTTCCCAGCATGCACAACGCCCCTGGTTCCATCCTCTGCACTGTATGAATCAAGCTTTTTGGCTCAGGCTGTCTGCCCAGTACTTGGGAAGCAGATGCAGGAGGATCAGAAGTTCAAGTCCATCCTTAGCCACATAGCGAGTTTGAGGACAGCCTGTGCTACTTGAGACCTCACCGCAAAAGCAAACCGACTTGTTTCCTCTTCAGCATTTAATTTTATCAGTTTCTTCCCAGATAGTCCCTCCACTGTCTTCTGTCCGGGTCCTTGTCCTTAGGTGTCATGATTTCTCAGGTATGAGTATTCTATTTACAGTTCAAGAATTCCAGCCAAATCCAGAAATGATTTTTTTCTGTGTACAAACTTAAAAATATCTTTTCTCATTTTAGAAAACATAAAACATTCATTGCAAAAAACTTTGAAAATATGGAAAAGAAAAATTAAACTCCAAGTCCATATGACACATTTGTAATTCTCTAGTCAACTATGTTCTGGTTATAGATCTGTGTGCATTGAGTTCCGTGTGCATAGACAGCCTGTTACAGACCTGTGTGCAGTGAGTTTTATGTGAAAAGACAATCTTGGCATGTAAACTCTTTCAAAAACCTTCATTTTGCAATAAAATTTTCATGTTAATAACCCCTCCTTTGAAACAGCACACAAATGCTTTTCAAGACAGCATTTTTGGACCAAAGACATGACTTGGTGGGTGAAGTGCTTGCTGACAAGCCTGACATTCTGAGTTCAATTCCCAGGAGGATCTACATGGTGGAAGGTGAAAACTGACTTCCAAAAGTTGTCCTCTGACTTCATTCACATGTACGCTGTGATACACACAAATAATTTCGATAAAAAATTTAAAATGAGTATTTCAGCATAGAGAAGCCTTTAATCGTTTGATTGAAAGCATTCACCTTGCCCTGTCACTCCTTTGAAGACAAATGGGATGAAAGCACATGAGCCTGGAGAAAAGGAGAGTACCTGGCATAAAAGGCCGTGTAGAGATTGGGGCTGGAAGTAGTCAATACACCAGAAAGTGAAAGGTCAGAGTTCTGCGCAGTAGTTCAGCTTTCTGGCAGTTATAAAGACTGTCTCCTTCAAGTGTTCAGTGTGTTCAGAAACTGGAGGTGCAGACTAGTGACAGAGGAGGGCATTCGCCGTCACCTTTTCCACCACCATTGTTTCTGCTCCACCACCAACTCTGCTCCTCCTCCCCTCCCCTCTTCTCTCTCTCCCCCTTCCTTTGCCTGCTCCTCTTTCTTCCCTCCCTCCTACTTCCCATTTCCCCCTTCTCTTCTTTCCACCCCCTCATCTTCTTTTTTTCTGCCATCATATTAGTCATTATTAGCATAATCCCCATGTCAATCTGACTTAGACACATAGGAGGCATATGGATGTTGAGATATACAAGTGTAATTGATGGGTCATGGAAATCATCACGTGTAAAGTGTTTGCTGCACAAGCATGGTATCTTGAGTTTAGAGTTCCAGAACCTATGTGAAAATCAGACATGGCTGTGCCCACCTGTGACTCCAGTGCTGGGGAGGCAGAAGCAAGAGGATCCTGGAGCTCCTGGGCCAGCTATCCTAGCCAATCAGAGCTCCAGGGTCAATGATAAGCCATTGAGGAAGTCACTTTATATTTACCTCTGACCACACACACATACACACACACTCACACACACACACTCTCTCTCTCACACACACACCTTACAGTAACACATAGACACAGAGACACAAGACACACATGCACACATGCATTGTATGCAACAACACACGGAGAGGCACAGGCAAAGACTCACACAGAGATACATAGACATATAGACACATACACACACACACACACACACACACACACACACACACACACACACACAGATACGTGCAGAGAGACACAGAAACACACACACACACACAGTTATGCAGACAAATGCACACATACGCAGAAACACACAGACATACAGAAACAAACACCACGCCCCTAACTAAAATACAATAGCTGCAAGGTTTATTTTTAAAATGTGGGAAACATTTGGACTCCTTTTCAAACTATTTTGGTCTCTAGGGATAATTACGACTGATGTGAACTATTGACAGGAGACTCTGGTAACAGATTTCTTTTAGTCTGATCATGTATCTTTTTTAACTTTCTAAAGTAGTATTAATAGGGAGAGATCAATGTGATCATATTTTACTAACTTGCATTTATCTAATAACATTCTTGCCTAACTTTTAGAGGTCTGGCTTTTAGACAGAAATCTAACGAGGACCTCTCTGAACTATGTAGAAGCTTATCTGGCTACGTGGTGCACATGTTTGTTTCGTTTTTGTTTTTAAACCTAAATTGTAGAGAATGTATTTCTGATCATAAGGAACAAATTGATGTTTGTATTTTCTTTTTCACAGAGGGAAAGTAACAAGAGAAGGAAGTCAGGATAGCACATCATAGACCCTTAGTAGAACACCTGGCATCTCTTGTGATTGAAATGCTGTATTAATGAGTTCTCCGTGCAGTGACATTTTACCAGGAACCAATTAACCACTGTAATTACACCTCCTCTGTTGTGCGCTCTGAAACGTGAAGTGACTGGGTATTGGGTCGCTGTGTTCATTGGATTTTTTTTCAAATGACAACATTTTAAACTCTAAAACTTTGACTCATTTATCATGCTTCCCTTGCCTTCTGGGTGTCTCAGCATGGAGGAAGATTTTTCGATGGAAGATTTTTATAATCACAGGCATGGGCACATGCAAATTCAAATAGAAGGCGGTAATGGTAGTGTGCAATGCAGCTGTCAGTGAAGTTTAAAGGTTTTGGAAAACAAATGGAAGAGGGTGGTAAATAAGAACAGAGAGTTACATCTTCTCTAAGGTGCAGGCTGCTCACAAGATGGAGGGCCACATAAGAGACTTAGTTGAGTGGCTGTTGTAGATAATTGGCTGTTGCTAATTAGAGAACTTGGTTGTTATTGTCACTTCAAAATGTATAAATCTTCCCCAACACACCATTTTTAGTGGATTCTTTGACAAGTTCAGAGATGGAGACCACTCACTTGTTGATAACTCCCCCCACTACCCGGCCCCCATTACCCTCTCTTATCTCTCCACGCCCTCTGAAGCCGTCTTTCCAATAAGGTCCTCCTGTTTTCATGATCCACTGAACTTTATCAAAGTTGCTATCAGGTGCATGGGTGAGGGGTTCCATGCTGCAGCAAGAACACTTTAGCAGTGGCTACATCACCGAAGAAAATGCCTCTCCCTTTTCCAGCAGCCATAACTGCCAAAAGTTCTTGAGCTAGGGGTGGTGCCCCACAAGCTCCTTCTGCATTTATGCTGCCATGTCTCCTAGCTTAGTCTTGTGCTGGTAACCAGAGCTGCTGAGTTTCCGGGTGCAAAGATCATGTCCAGAAGACATCATTGCATAGCCTCAACCCCATATTGTGACTCTGAATTTCCCTCTGTCCCCCCTTTCCCAATATTCCCTGAGGCTTGGGTGTGTGAGATGTAGACATCCTGCTTCAGGTGGATCACTCAACAGTCACATTCTCAATGTTTTGACTAGTTGTGGGTGTCTACATTAATTACACCCCACAGAGCAATTGTGCTTCAAGTCCCTCCTGGTTAAATGTTATTGCCTTATTGCTCTATCTGCTGCCTGCATTAGTTGTGAGGGAGCATGTGTGTGTGTGTGTGTGTGTGTGTGTGTGTGTGTGTGTGTGTGTATTTAGTTATCTGTCAGAATGTTTTATCACAGCAACAGCATGAAAACTAGAACATCTGGTGTGTCACATATCCTCACTAAGTGCTAGCTTTTTATTGTTTTATTAACATAATTTGACATTATAAAGTTTGACATTACAGAAATGTAAACTCGTGGCTTTAGTGAAGGTTAAGGTATCATTGGATAAAATCAAAATAAGTAGACATCTTAGTTGGTTGTGCCTAATAAGTGCTATGGACCAGGTACTGTTGGGGGTCATGTGGTCTAGTTTTGGGCCAGTATATGAGTACTTGGTCTCCAGATGAGGCAAAGCTCCAGGGGACAGTCACTTAGCAAGGACTAGCAGACTTCAGGACAGCACAGAATACTGCTGGGACTGTGTGGCCGGCATGCTCTCTTCTCTCTCATAATATTCACTTGACACATTTTAGTATCACTTTGTCAGTCTTGTATGGGAAACATGATCATTCCTAGTAACCCCGTTTCTTTTCCTCAAAATTTTTCTTCTAAAATTCTTTGGGAGGTGATACTTCTCTGGTTTGGGATGCCAGCTGTCACTTCAGATCCTGGGAGCTGTCCTGATTCAGGGCTGACAGGATCGGAGGCAGATAACCCCTATTTCTGTAAACATGTTTTGAATGAGAATGCTGTTCTTGAAAATATGTGCCTATGTGTATCACCTTTAGTTTTGTAAAGACAGGATGAACCTGGCTTGATATTTGGCCAAGCTAGCAAAAACGATTGCATTTAGCTTAAGAGATGTTTTGATGTAAATGTTGGGAGAAAACATATGGTAAGGCAGTTTAATCTGGTCCCCCATCACTTCCCCTTTCCTCCCTTTCTCCCATCCTCCTCCTCTTTTCTTCTGGTCACAGGCTTATGTGGAGATTAGAGGAAGACTTGCAGGAATCAGTTCTTGCCTGCTATGGGTTTGAAAGCAGATCTCCAGGCAGGACAAGTGTCCTTCCACACCGAGCGTCTCTCTAGCCCCCGAACAATTTTGTGAAGCTTATTTTTCACTTCAGAATGTCTCAGGGACACCCCTTCCTAATTGATACCTAAGCTTTCAAAGATGTGGTGTTTGTGAATCCTAAGGCATTTTGTGCATGGTCATCTGCTTTTTTTACACCAGGTTTTCAGGATGGTGAACAGTGTGCTAACAGTCAGACCGAAGTTCTGGGGTTTTATTGATTTCTTGGGGATACACTTCCAGTCTCTGGCTTGCTGTCTTGAATTTTAATCTGCAGTTTAATCAGTGTTGTGAAATTGCTTTCCAAACAGCCCGAAACTTTTTACATTTCCTTGCAAAGCACAGCTTTCTCCACATCTTGACCTGCAGTTGGGACTGCACTTCTAAATTTATGCCAGTTTGACAGGCACAGCGTACATTCAATTTGCATTTTGTTGGTTGATGGTGACGTGAAAAAGTGGGCATATGTTTGCGGCTCTTTTGGATTCACTGTTCTGTGGGTTAGATGAAATGTCTAATTTACTTTGTCAGTTAGCATATTTGAAAATTCTTTTATTTTAACACATCTTAAAGATTTATTTTATTTACATGTGTGAATGAGTGTATGTTGCATATGTGAGGGTCCATGTGATGTCACATGTTCTCAAGGTGGGTGTTGGGAATCAAATTTGGGTCCTTTGCAAGAGAAGTATGCATTCTGAACTGCCGAGCCACTTTGCCAGCTGACAAACTACTTTATTTTAAAGTTGGGTATGGTGATACATGCTTGTAATCCCAGCACTGGGGGGGTTACTCTTGACTCCTTCCATTCCTGTCAATCTTCTTTTTCCTAACTAACCCCCCCCCCGTGTGTGTGTGTGTGTGTGTGTGTGTGTGTGTGTGTCACTCAGTGAAATTTGTTTACAGGAGTATGGGGGGGTATGTTTACAGGAGCATGGACACCTTACCAGCTGCTATGCCACTGAGGAAAATGTTTCTGCCCCATCAATCATTATCTTCTCATAAGTCTTTACAGAGAGGTGGGGCCTCATGCACTTCGCCTCCTATAAGGCTAGGCTGTAATAACTTTAAATTTTTATTTCTGCTTTACAGTAATAACTTGACATTTAATGTGTGTCTCTGTATGTGCACATGTCTGTGAATACCCTCAGAGGCCAGAAGAGGGCATCAGATCCCTTGAAACTAGATTACAGGTGTTTGTGAGCTACTGGTGTGAGTGCTGGGAACTGAACTTAAGCCCTCTGAAAGAGCAGCAGAGGCTCCTAAGGGCTGATCTGTCTCTCCATTCCCTCAAACTTCACATTGTAAGTCTTCTTCCCAGCTCCATCTCTCCCTGTGTAGAAGGCAAAGTGGCCTGTGGCACACAGATGAGCACTGGAGAAGCCGGGAAAGTTAAGCACACAGCTCACCTCTTCAATGGGATGAGACACTTAGCTGCTCTTCCTGGAATGCCAGGAATGATGTAGTTTTACAACCTGGTGATCCTTTGCTGTCTGCAGAGACAGGCTCTATCTGTATCTCTCAGAATGCACTTACTTCAGACCTTTCCCCCTAAATCTTGAGCAGTGCTTATAGACCTTAAACACCACCCTTATGAGTGATGTCACTTGTGCTTCACATCAGCCTAGGTGACTTTTGTATTATCTTAGGGCCATGTGAATCCTGACACCCACAGGCATTATGTTTACCTTAGCTAATCTCCCTAGACCTGAAGTCGTGGGCACTATCTTTGAACCAACAGTACTTTCATCCCTATGAAAGAAGTCAATGTACTTTGTAAAGATCTCAATGTAAACATGTCTTAAATTGTTGTGCACGTGGGACTGAGCTCATTGTTATCTGAATATTCTTTCCCAAAATTGTGCTGTGCTTAAATATGGCTAAAGTTGAATGATCTGGGCCAGATTCTAGAAGACCTGGTCCAGCTCGGATTAAATGGGGCTGAGCTGACTGTCATTCACCCTGGTCAGGTTTTCCCTGCCTGCTGCTGTAAGACCTGCTGGGGAATCACCACACCCCTGTTCTTCACTTTCTGCTGTTGGGAACATTCATCTTGATCTTTCCCACAGCATGAGAGCTCCTGGTCATCTCTGGAAGACCATCCAGTGTTGGAGAGTGTTTCTCCATGCTTGTATTCTAGGTCAGAAAGTTCTATTCCTGTTTGTTCAAGTGCAGCGTGTGAAGCCAACTTCTGCAGCTCCATGGGGCATCCAGCATCCAGTGCGGGAGAGGATGCCCTTCTGCATCTCTCTCCACTTTATCCTTACTTACCAAGCTTGTCAGGCAGAATAGCAGCCCTAAAGAAGTTTACCTTCTCAGTCCTAGAACTATTAAATGTGCTCCATGTATGAGGAAAGCAACTGTGCAGGGCAATTAAGGATTTGAATTAGAGACTATTGTAGATCATTTAGGTGGCAAGATCAGGGTCAGTAAGCAGACATGGCTATAGAAGAGGAGTAAGAGAGGTGGCACAGCATAAGGAGGTGCTAGAAGCTGGCAAAAATGAGGAGTCATTTTTGTCCTATGTCCCAGAAATGCCGTAGCCACTGCTTTTAGCTCTGTAAGACCCATCTCTGACATCAGAGTTTGAGAACTATGAGGTCAGAAGCCAGTGGTGTTTGAAGCACGGAATGAGTGGCAACTGTTACATTAGGATGAGGAGTGGTGAGTCATATAGCCATTGTGACCATCTCAAAATGTAAGCGGGGGGGGGGGGTCATGTAACAACCCCAGCCCTGTTGGAACACAGGTCCTGCACCTTCAGGTCAGCCCCCAAGGCTTGAATCGGGCCACACCTCCCTTCAGCTCTGTCTGGGACAAAAAGTCACAAAGCAGTCTGTGCTATGAATTGACAGCTCTCCATTTATGCTACCGGGCTCCTTCATGCTCCGTACTATAACCACTGTGTTGAACTCTAAAGGGACACACTAGCCAATGCAAATATGTGGCTCTGGCAGGCCTTGCCCTTCTCCCCCATCCCCTCAGACTTTGTTAGACTACATTCCTAAAGTTAGCCACCAAGGTCCATTTCCTTATTTGGCCACTGCTTCTTCTGAGGCTGACCACCAAAGTCCAGCAATCTGAAGCCCTCTTTGGTTCACCTAATTAACGTGCCCAGTTAAAATTAAACACCTCATCCTAATAGGGGGTTGTTGTTGGTTTATTTTTTTTTTTATCTCTGCTCTTTGTTCTTTTGGGGGGCCTACCACCTAGCTAGATCCTCCCAAATTACCCACAGAGACATTATTACTTATGAATGCCTGGCCTTAGATAGGCTTGTTTCTAGCCATCTTTTCTTAATTTAAACTATCCCATCTACCTTTTACCTCTGGGCTTTTATCTTTCTGTGTTCTATATACCTTTCTTTCCTTCTTACTCTGTGCCTGGCTGTGTAGCTAGGTGGCTGGCCGCTTGCATCCTCCCCTCCTCCTTTCCTCTCTCCTTGATCCTCTCCTCCCATATTTCTCCTTCTACTTATCCTTTCTGCCTGCCAGCTCCTCCTTTCCTTTCTCCTGTCTCAATATTGACTGTTCACTCTTTATTAGGCGAATCAGGTGTTTTAGACAGGCAAAGCAACAGCTTCACAGAGTAAAACAAATGCAACATAAAAGAATGCAACAGGTCTTTGCACCATTAGACAAATGTTCCACAGTATAAGCAAAGGTAACACATCTTAAAATATTATTCTACAACAGGGAGCTTCCTCCCTTACCCTTATAAACTGAAATTTACCCACGTGCCATGTCTGTCTCCTCTCTATCCAGAGTCAGTCCATTTCCCAGGACAAATACTCCTTCCCCTCTTTCCTTGCCCCCTTCCCCTTCTCCAGAGTCCCCTATTTCCTTTACCACTGCGTCCTAGCCCCTCTTAACACAGACCCCCTCTTCTCCTCTTAAAAATTATATCTGCAAGGTCATTTGCTGATGTTTTTCTGACAGAGTCAGAAAGCAGTCACTTTATCTTTTCTTCCCTGCTGTGAAAACAGGTGTTTGGGTATGTTTTGTGCCTAATACAGGGTCCAGGAGGGAGTTCCTTCTATGGGGGGGGTCCCCTTCAAAATCGCATTCTATGAAACCTTGTGCCACCCCTAACAAGTGATAAGAATTCCGATCATTTGTTCTAAGGATTGCTCTGGAGATTCCTCAGGGATTTTGCTCAGGAATGAACTCTGAGGGCTCACTGAAGAGGCTCCCTGTCCTCCCTCTGAGGTCTCTCTCTGTTTATCTCTTATTCTTAGTGGGGCTTTTCTCTGGATTTTGAGGGGACTCCCTCCTTCTTTTCTATAAGATCACTGCTGTAGTTCCCTCTCAATCAGGTTGTATTCTCTGTCTAATGCTCTCTGCTCAACCTCAAGGCCCAATCATGACCATTAGACTTGGTCATTCTAATAGGCCTCCCCTTGAAGAGAATTAGGTGTCAGCATCCTATCTGAATCAACCATAGCTATTATTATTATTATTATTATTATTATTATTATTATTATTATATTACATCCCTCCTCACACTTCTTGCTAAACTTTTGAGTGGCTGTAAACATTTCCAGCAGGTCAGGGTTGCATTTCTGTTCTTGTGTTGCCATGAGGTTATTTCTTTCTCTGTTCTTAGTTGTTTTTCCTGCTGCAATGATAAAGCTTCCCCCCCCCCGCCCCAACGGCAACATAAGATGGAAAATTTTGGCTCCCAGTTCTAGGTTACAGCCCATCATCTAAAGTAGGGATCACGTTGCATCCACAGACAGGGCAGAGATCAATGAATTAATGCTTGTATGCCTGCAGCTTGCCTCCTCTCCACACGTATCCAGTCCAGAAGCCCAAGCCCAGGAAAGGTGCAGGCCATAATGTGCGGGTCCTCCCAATCAATTAATATAATTAAGATAATTAAGATAATCCCTCTCAGGCATTCTCAGAGGCTCTTATTCCAGGTGATTCTAGGTTGGATCAAGTTTAGGAAGTTTCAGTAAGGCTTAGCAGCTTTCCCCAGGCTTCCGAGTCAGCAAGGCTGATGAAGACACCAGGTTACAAAGTGCTTCAAGAAGTTTCATTAGTTTAAAGTCACAGCTGTCAAATGTGGCCCATTAGCAGTCATTCTTCTGGCTCTCCCTCAGCAGCCCCAAAGTCTCACCCCAGCCAGTCCTAGACATTTTTGAGACAGCTGGCAGAATTTAGTGCAGCCTCAGCAAATCGTACAGAAGTGAATTTTCCCCCTACAAAAAGATAGCCCAAGTGAAACAGCAGCCTTGGCCTCACAGGCTTCAGTCTTCAATCCACAGATGCAGCCATGCATTCCATCTGGGGCGGATTCCCGCCAAGTACTGTCTTGCTCTAGTTCCCGGACGTGGCCCTGCAACCGTGCTGCAAGAACAAACATCGTTTTCCTCCAGGAATCTTGGGAAAGTAATGGAAGGCTGGGCAGGCTGTGTGGGAACTGGAGCTCCAGAGCCATGATGGTGGGTCACGGCCGGTGACAGCTGCAGGCAGTGACCTGGTTTTCTTGGAAGGCTCATTGCTTGCTTACTGATCTCAGCCCTCACATTCCAAGTTCTGAGACTTTTCTAGGTTTCACAGAAATGAATTGTCTTAGTTTCTTTTCCATTTGCTGCCATAAAATGCCCCT
Source organism: Cricetulus griseus (assembly GCF_003668045.3). NCBI lineage: Eukaryota > Metazoa > Chordata > Mammalia > Rodentia > Cricetidae > Cricetulus > Cricetulus griseus. Next base: position 63,493,264 of record NC_048598.1, read on the forward strand.
GACAAAAGCATAGGGGCATTAGGGGCATGGTCTCTCTCTCTCTCTCTCTCTCTCTCTCTCTCTCTCTCTCTCTCTCTCCTCTCTCTCTCTCTCTCTCTCTCTCACACACACACACACACACGATAAAAGAAAACAATAAGAAAAATCTTTTTATACAATATATATTAATCATATTATTTCCCATCCCCCAACAGCACCTCCCAGATCCTCTCTGACTCCCTACCCACCCAACTCTTTCTTTTTCTCTCTTAAGAAACCAAAACCAAAGTAAAAAAAAAATAATACACAGACAGAAACACACACACACACACACACACACACACACACACACACACACACACACACACACACGGAGACAAAGACAGAGACAGAGACAGAGACAGAGAAAAGACAGAATCTGTTTTGTACTGATTAATTACTTCTGAGATTGAGGCCTGTCCTAGAATGTGGTTGCTCCATTGAAGAAAACTGGCTTTTCATTTCAAGTACACACAGTTTTTCAGTTAGGGTAGAACTTTGTGCTCACTTCCCTTTCTCTGTACTGGGATTTCTGTGTGGCTTGAACTTGTGCAGGTCTTGTGCATGCTGCCCTGGGCTCTTTGAGTTCATATGAACATTTGCCTTGGTGTGTCTGGAAGATGCAGCTTCCTTGGAGTTGTCTACTGCCTCCAGGCTTACATCTTTCTTCCTTCTTTTTAAATAGATCTCTGAGCCTTTAGGGGAGGGGTTTGATAAAGACACCCCATTAAAGGCTGAGTGCTACAAAGTTTCTCACTCTCTGCACATTTTTAGTTGTGGGTTGTTATGTTAATTATCATCTACTGCAAGAGGCTTCTCAGATAGGGGTTGAATGATGCACGGATCTATGGGTATAGCAGTATGTCACCAGGAATCATTTTATTGCTTTGTTCATTTATCAGAAAAATAGCAGTAGGCTTCTCCTTTGGATTCATTAGCTACCTGGTCTCAGGGTCTTGGCCTCATTAACAGTGTCATACATGGGTTTCATCTTATGGAGTGGGCCTTAAACTCAATAATAAAGTGTTTGGTTTGTCACTCCCATATCATTTGTGCCATTCACTATTGCACCAGTGGGTATATCTTGGAGGCAGTTTGCCATTGTGGCTTGCAGTGTTCATAGCTTTCCAGTAGTGTGTATATAGCATCTTCTAGCACCATGAACATTCATCAGTAAGGGCAAAACTTCTAGTTGAGTCTCTCTCTGATTTCTGTGTGTTTGCTGACTGTTGCATTCAGCAATAGGACCTTGTCTTTTTAGGTTCTTGAGAGTAACCAATACCATTGTTAATAGCCAGTAGTGTTTGGCCGATGACTACAAAAGATGTAACCTATTTCTGGTACTGGGGGTTTTATTTGGTGGCACATGATGTCAATCTGGGGCATTGTCTCCCCCATTGTAAAGTGACTCCATGTAGAGTCATATTTATATTCTAGGAAGCTTCTACAGTCACAGGTTTTCACATGGCTTTTCAAAAGTAAAAGAAAACTCATTATCAATCTCAAACATATTGGTATTTTACCATCATTTTTATAGACAATGATGGAACAATTGTCCACCTAGCAAATAAAGTCTTATTTTAAAGATTTATTTATTTATTTATTTATTTATTTATTTATTATGTATACAGCCTTTTGCCTACATGTATTCCTGCACACCAGAAGAGGGCACCCAGATCTCATGACAGATGGTTGTAAACCACCATGTGGTTGCTGGGAATTGAACTCAGGACCTCTGGAAGAACAGCCAGTGCTCTTAACCTCTGAGCCATCTCTCCAGCCCCTGCAAATAAAGTCTTGATGTGCTTTAAATTTTTTATTTAAAAATATTTATTTTACTTTTGATTATGTGTGGGTATGTGCACATGAATGCAGTTACCCATGGAGGCCAGAAGAGGGCATCAGATTCCCTGGAACTGGAGTGAAAGGTGGTGGTAAGTCCCTTTATGTGGGTACTGGCAACTGAATCTGGGTACTGTGCAAGAGTAGCAAACACTCTTAACTGGGGAGCCATCTCTCATGCTTTTTCACTTAATGTTGTTCATCCTGAGCCAGGGATCTCTTCTTTCAACAGGCACTGGAAGGAATCACATGCTTTGCAAGTGTATTCTGTAGTATTGGGTACAAAATGGGTAAGACTAGCAGTGGTGGGCTGGTAAACCAGGGCCAGAAGAATGTATGTGGGCTTTGCAAATTTTAGCAACTCTAGACAGTCACTGCTTTTGTATGTCAAGTTGGCATGTTTGTATCTCATCAATGAAATGTAGTATGCTTTTCTGCCTGGATTTCATCCTGGACTGACAGAAGTGACATTATGAAGGCAGATAAGAACCTTCCCTCACTAGACATGCTCCTGCCTCATCCCTCCTCTATCTTGTGCGGAGAATGTAGGACTTTGATCTATGTGAGCAAGTTGCAGCTTCTGTGAGATGAATGTCCCTGATGCTGTTTTTCATCAAGACTCCATCCTGCCACTGTGGGAATGGGACTAGGGCCCATAGTCTCTAGGCCATAGAGTCCAAGAGCAGTCATTCAACATTCCATTCAGAGATAATGTTCTGCTAGAGAATCCATAAAGAAAGTTGTTTGTTGGTCATCCAAAATTTTTGTTTATCTATATTTTTAGGAAGAGGGCCCAAACATTTTGTAAGATATATAAAGGCACCCCTGAACTCTCCCTAATTATTAAGAACTATTGATCTCAATGAAGGGATAGACTACATATTCTTTAGGCAGTTGTCCAGGAAAAATGATTTCTAATCACTGAAAGCTCTCTAAGGATCAAAGAGTAGACATTTGATGTTATGTTCTTTGGCAAGAATCTGAAATGCAAGTATTCAAATAATATTCAGATTCATCAAATAATGGATGATCCTTGTGCTGTATGTCTCTTATCATAACATTTACCCCTCCTTCCTTCTCCCTTCCCTCCAGTTTTCTCCCCATCCCTCCCTAACTTCCTTCTCTCTCTCTCTTTCCCTCCCTCATTCCTTTCTCCCTTCCCTACTTTCTTTCCCTCTCCCCAGCTTCCTTATTTCTATCCTTTTTCTCTCCTTCTCCTTTTCCTCCCCTCCCTAAGTCTCTCCCCTCCTTGACCCCCACCAGCTTCCTCCCTTCCCTCTCTCTCCATCCCTAATTTTTTCTGTCTTTCTATCATCCATGTATTATTCTCATTTCTTTGGAGAAAGCCAGTTGAGATCAGAAAGCAACCAACGGCTAGCACATCTTTGTGTTGTCTTCTCTATCACCTAAATAAAATCAGAATACCTTTTTACCTCACAGGAGTAAACGGGGCACATATTTTGATGGAAAGTACTTAGCACAATGCTGAACATATAGTTAATTCTCATTAAACATGTGCACTAACTGTAACTGTTCATTAAAATAATACAAAGGTTTGGCAAGCCACAGGCTGAGCCTTGTCTAATGGCCTGTCTTAGTTTTCATTGGACATGTAAGTGAATAAAGAGAAGGAGCTGATATTAAAAAAGAGAGAGTGGGATAGGAGGGGAAGAGAGAGAAGGAGACGAGGAACAGAGAGAGAGAGAAAGGGGGAAAGAGGGAGAAAGGAAGAGAGAGTGAGATAACAGAAGGGACAGGCTGCCTTGGCAGCGGTAGTTTCTGTTCAGAGCTGGCTAAGACTCCAGAGTTGTTTGAACATCACAATCCCCTCTAGTCTGATAGAGTAGACAGACGCCTGTGTGGTGTTGTCTCGAATCACCCATAAAAAGTGTGTGTGAGTTTTCACTGGTTTTTCAAAGACTGGACCCTCCCTCAGACTAAGAAGTTCAAGGCCTCCTTTGAGTGTGTGTGTGTGTGTGTGTGTGTGTGTGTGTGTGTGTGTGTGTGTACACGTTTGTATGTAGTGCATGTCTGTATGCATATGTACATATGTACATGCTTGTGGAGTTCAGAAGTCAATGGAAGATATCTTTCTCGGTCATTAGCTACCTTAATTTTCAGACAGGATCTGTCCTGGAGCTATTAATTCAGTTAAAACAGCTGGCTAGCAAGTCCCCCACCTTCTGGTCTCTGTTCCCTCTCTCCCCATAGATGAAATCACAAGCCTGTGCCACGATCTCTGACTTTATGTGGCTGCTGGGGATCGGACTCAGGTCCTTAGCCTTGTGTAGCAAGCACTTTGCTCTGTCATCTTTGAGAGCCCCCATGCCTTCTTTGAAATCCATTTCTGTTTTAATAGGATCCCACAATTAACTTCTTTTTCTAATTAGCCTATTGCTCGGCTGCATGATTGGAAAGAGGAGGACGATAGGTAAAACCATTTTTAGATTTTTGTTTTTTCATTTTGAAAAGAGCAGACCCACTGTGGTATCCTTGTCTGCTTTGGACTGGTGGCTGGGGCAGAGCATCTGAGAGAATCCCGTTAGAGGCAGCCTTGGTTTCTGGCTCCCATGCTGGCTCAGATGTGAATCTGGACTCTCTGACTTTGCCCTTCTGGATTTTGAAGGTTCGTTAGTCTGCAAGGTAATAAGGACTATATATTACTAGGATCCAAGGCCCACGGAGAGTTTCTTGTGTGCAAGCGTTAATCTCGACAGAGCAAAGCAGTCCAAGCTTAAAACTCATCTGCATTAATGAACAGCCTCCTCTATTTCCATTTTTATGATGTGCAAGGCCTGGTGATTTGTTTCTCTGCAGCTCACGATGGGATGGCTGACTGATGGATCACCTCCTCTGAGAAGCTTGTCTGCTAGTGGTAACGTGGCAAATGGACGCAAGCCAAAATGTCTGTTCTTATTTCATTAAAATGATGACATCGGCTCTCGGTTTTCAAAATCATCCTTTTCCTTCCACGGCCGCCTGCGGTGTCTGCTGTGCCTCGTGGGTGGCTCTTGAGTCCCACTTGGAGCTGCCGTGGCTCCTCAGGGGGTGCGGTTCCAAGGGACAACTTTAAGACGCCGTCTCTTTGGAAGCCACTGGGAACGAAGGCTCTAGAAGATTGCTAAGTGTAGATACTGATACTCGAAGTGAACTAAGAATTGGGAACCATGGGTGAGATGGGGAGGCAAGGTTGAGGGAAAAGTAAGATTCAAGGCAGATGGATCATATTTGACTTGAAGTTTAAGCTTTAATAGGCTTTGTCGACTCCCCATGGGAGTAGGGGGGAAGTGGCAGCGGGAATGGGAGGAGGGGAGGGTGGACTGTGGTTGGTATGTAAAATGAATAAAAAATTTAAAATAAGGCTTTAAACACGTGGGTGTGTTATAATACTGCCATTATTACTGCCTTAGATGTGACTATCACCGTCACTATCAAGACCTGCACTCTGTCAGTCGTTTTGCCTTTTTCATTTTAAGTCATCAGTGCAATTCTGAAACAGACGACACAATTCTTGTTGTTTTTCTGTTATTAAAATGAGGTATAGCTCACGAATGATAAATTTCACCCTTTATTTATCTATTCACCAGTTGGTTGTAGAGGTAGGGTTTTCTTGTGTCCCAAACTGGTCTTGAACTGGCTGTGTTGCTGAAGGTGACACTACATTTCTTATCCTCCTGACTCTACCCCCTGAGCCAGGGCTGGAATTACAGGTATGAGCACCACATGCTGAGGATGGGACCAGTGCCTTGTGCATGCTAGGAATGCATTTGAGTGCTGTATTTTTGTCAAATGTGGTTTCTGACATTTCTCCTTGGTTTATTTATTAATCTGTTAATAACTGATGAGAAATTTCTCTAAAATTACAAATATATATATTAAAATAAAATATATCACTTTCCCCTTCTCTTTCTTCCTTCCTTCCCCTCCCAAGACCCCTCTCTCCAACTCTTTCCATGTCCTTCCTCACTCTTTCAAGTTGATAGCCTCATCTTCCATGACTATTACTGCTATGCATGTATGCGTATTTTTGTTATGAATATTTTGTTATGCATGTATATATGGTGCCAGGTTCCGGCCTGTCTCAGTCCCATGCTATGGAAACCATTTATTCTGGACTGATGTCTTTGGGGCTGCAATTGGAGCCAGCTGAACAGCCCCAGGTCCATCCCTCAGTGGGAGAGTGTGGACCGGGAAACTCCTAGCTACCCAATGGCGATAAAGACTAGACAGAGGCATCTTGTCATCTCAGGAGGGCTCTCAGTCCATGCTGGAGACTGGAGTCCATGGTTTATTCAAGCATCCTCTTAAATAGCTTTCTAATAGTGGGGGTGATCCCAAAAGACACCTATTATCATGTATAAAGCTGATATCAAATATGTCCTTTAATCTTAGAGGCACCCCTAAAACTGCAGGTCCTCACCAGCCGCTCACCAGTCCCTAGGCACATATACAAGCCCTCAGAATAGGTGTGGGCTCACCCAGAGCCTAGGTCTGTTGCTGTGCAAACTAGGAGACATTCTTCACTGAGGCCAACCTATGCAGTGATAACCAGAGGTCATCTAAAAGACAATGTGAGATTCGAGCTCCTGGGATAGAGCTTGAGGTGTGCATCAGAAATACCATAATTGATATTTTCGGGCCCAGATAATATGGATACACAAATATGTACCTACAACTTGCTGAGTCCATTTTTGTGTTCTGTGTGTATACATCTTCAGGGATGCTTTGTTTTGGACAACCAATTGGACACTCATTCCCAGAAGAGGCTAACTTGCCCTCTCTTAGTAGTCATTAATTGCTTGTAGTTTCTTGTCCAGGGACATGATTCTGTGAGATTTCCCCACTTTTGAATTAGTGTATTTGTTGATATGGCCATTGTTCAGATATTGTTTATGGAAGCATTTCTATGTTAAGTTGCTAGAGCTCCGCAGAAAGGCTCGATGCTCATATGTATACATGCCTCCAGTGTCTACACACTTTACACTTTTCCTCAAGCTTCCATAGACCCTTATATAAGCTATCCCTAGATGAGGTGGCCCTCCCCAGGCCTGTCTTGACTGTGTGCCCAGCTCTGCATGTGCAAGCTTACCCTCTCCAAATGCTGTCCTTTTAATCTGGATGTTCCCCCCACGGCCTGTCAAAGGCTTGGCTCCCAGTGTGCTGATGCTGGGACATGGAAGAAGGTCTAAGGTGTGGGGGTCTAGTGAGAGGTCTTTAGATCATGGGTATCATGTCCTTGAAGGGGAGAGCAGGGCTCCAGTTCATTGTTTTTTATCTTTTTTAAAAGATTTAACATAATTTCAAGTTTAGTTAAGTGTTTGTGTATATGCACAAGACATGGCACATGTATGGAGGTCAGGGGACAACTTGAAGGAGTCAGTTCTCTCCATCCGTCATGTGAGTCCCAGAGAGTAAACTCAGGTCTCCAGGGTTGGTGATAAGTGCCGATGTCCACAGTTATCCCGCTGCCCCCTGAGAATGCTTTTCTCAGGAAGTAAGTAGCCTTCTATTTTCTATTAACGAGAGAAAGGATTTCTTGGAGCTTCAACTGGCTAATGATACATCTTACAGCTTAGGGCCAGGGTTTAGGAAGATGAGGCCTGGGAATTAGGTTTGTCTCTCTCTTACACACACACACACACACACACACACACACACACACACACCAGATACAGCTTTGAAACTTAGCTGCATTGTGTCATAAAGAAATGTATGTACTGTCTGCCTTTTATATAGCATATAGCACCTTCCTTCAATGGACTCTGTTCTGCAACATGGAGGGTCTCAGTTGGCTTTGTTAAGTCTTTTTGTATCCTCCAAGCCAGGAGGAGCTACAAAGAGTCATTCTTTGACTTGAGGAAATGCACGACAAGAACATGAGTCTTTTGTGAGATTTGTCCTCAAACTGGGAGGCTTCTAAGAGAGAAAAGGGAACTTATCAATGATTAAGAAAGGGAGAATCCTGAAAAAAAACCAACATAGACCTTCCATATGAGTCAGCTGTATCATGCCTGGGTGTTTACCACATAGACTACAAGCCCACAAGGGGGCTTGTGCATACAGGACTTGCACATCTGTGTTTATGCAATACTAGTCACAGTGGCTAAGTTATGGAACCAACCTCAGTGTCTGTCTTAGTTGCTTTTCTATCTCCATGACAAAATACCATGGCCAAGACAACTTATAAAAGAAAGCATTTAATTTTGACCTCACAGCTCAAGATGGTAGTAGAGACCATGACCATCATGATAGGGAGCATGGTGCCAGAGTAGTAGCTGGGAGCCTACATATCATCCACCAGCATGAATAAGAGAGAACTAGCTAGGAACAGGGTGGGCTTTTGAAACCTCAAAGCTGATCCCTGTGACACACATTCTCCAATAAGGCCACACCTCCTTATCCTTCCTAAACAGTTCCACCAACCTTGGATTCAGCATTCAACTATATGAGCATATGGGACCACTTTCATTCAAACAACCATAGCATCCAACAGCTGAGGAATGTGTAAGGAAAATGTAGCTTATCTACAAAGGGAAACTTCTTATAATTGAAAATTGATTTTTTTCATACAATATATTGTAGTTATGGTTACTCTCCTTCTACTCCTCCCATGTCCTCCACACCTCTCCTCCCTTCCAAATCCATACCCTTTCTTTTGCATTGGAAAACAAGCATGTGTCTAAAAAAACAATAAAATAATAGGATGAAAACAAACACAGCAGAATAGGACAAAATAAACAGAAAAAAAGAGCCAAAGACAAAGGGCAAGAAACATGTATAGACACACACACACACATTCACACACACATTCACACACACAAAATCCCCTGCCCCACAGGAAGTCTCTGGCAAAGCATTATGAGACAGAGAACATCTTAAGCTTCATGCTGTGTTGGCCATCTACTGCTGGGTCTGGGGCCTGCCCTTAAGAGTTGTTTGTATACCCAGTGGGACTCTGTTGGAGAAAATTTTCTCATTGTGAGCAAAATATTTATATACCTACTTACATGTGTTATAGATTTTTTAAAGGCATATGGTTACTAGTATATTTCCTTATGACTTTTTCAGACATCCTTATTGTTATCTTACCCTCCTTCTGTGCTTTCTCCCTCCCCCTCCTGGTTAGAGTCTCCCCCTGGCTTCTTTTTCATTACCCTGGTCAGATCACTTGTACCCTGCTGCACTTCTTTCAGCCTCAAAGAATGAAGTGATGCTGTTTGCAGAAAAATGGATGCAGCTGGAGATAATCATGTTACGTGAGTTGAGTCAGTCTTAGACACATATCACATGTTTATTTCATTTCTGGTTCCTAGACTTTATAAGTAGATAAAAACCATCCATGTGCAGATGATATGAAAGCAGAAGCAAGAACAAAAGTGACTCATAGGAAGTGGTAGGGGGCAGAAAGAGGAGAATAATGGGGCATACGGAGGATATGTCCAATGGATACTATATACTTGCAAGAAAATGGTTTTATGTAACCCTGAATAATAAAATAAAAAGGGCAATAGTGAGAGTTGGTGCTTGTTGAGGAAGATCAAGACACGTTCATGTTACTTATCAGAGAAGATAATAAAATACATTTTAATCTACTGCATGATCTGAAGATGAAATATTGTTAGTACGGCATATATCAGACCTCTGCCTAATGGCATGTGTGTGTATATTCAGCTGTCTTACATCTTTTTGTTCTGTTTTGTTTTTGGTTTAATGAGACAGGGTTTCTCTGTGTACCTTGGCTGTCCTGGACTCACTCAGTAGATGAGGCTGGCCTTGAACTCACAGACATCCTTCTTTATCCAAGTGCTGGGATTAAAGGTTTGCACCCATCCCCCCAGCACTGTCTTGCATCTTGCTAAGGAAGAAGTTCTAGGTCTGTTTTCCCTTGTAAAGCAGTTTTAGATGTCTGTTATTTTTTTTTCTTTTCTTTTTTCTTTTTTTTAGACAGTGTCTCATGTATCTCAAGACCTCAAGACCAGGCTGGCCTTGAACTCACTATATAGGCAAGGATGGCCCCAAACTTCTGATTCTCCTGACTCCTGGTCCAAGTGGTGTATACGGGTCTGTGTCACCATGCCCTGGTTTATGTGGTTATGATGGTTAAATCCAGGACTTCCTGCATTTTAGGCAAGCATGCTCCCGGCAAAGCCACATTCCCAGTCCAGATGTCTGTGTTTTCAGCAGGATGACTCATTGATTGAGGTTCTCCAATCAGGTCTTCCGGGCTGCACTTTCTGAGATCTTTATGGATGGACCACACTGCCATGCCTGGTGGTTCATGTCACACAAAGGACTCTGCTGAAGCAGGTTGTTACTTCAGGTCAGACCACCAGCTAGAATTTCAAACTGTTGAAAATAAAAAAAAAAATAGATTGTCTTCCCCCGTGGCTAGACTTGGAACAAGTGGCTCACATTTAACAATAGGCACAGAGCATAGACAGTATCCAATTTACCAACATGAGGAGTTCCAGATACTCATTGGAAAGTTGGCTGTTTGGCACCAGAATTTATTTTCTCCTGGTAACAGGAGCCCTTGGCTTTCCAGGCTTGCCAATAGAGCTTTTAAAAGCCACAAATAAGCTGTGTTACTGACTCCTCAGGGCTCGGCTGGCTCCATCTGGATGACAGTATTTTCCTGTGAAATGTGTATGTGGGTATCCTCCAGCTCGGAGCTGCTGACCATAAGGCTCATGGCTTGAGGCTGGAGGTTCTGGAGAGATGTATTCATATCTCACTGCTGTTGTTGAAAATGACCAAAAAAAAATTAGTGGCTTAAAGCCACAACAGATTTACTATTACAGTCCTGAAGGTCAGAAAGTCTAAATTGTCCCACTGGGTAAAAATGCAAGGTTGGGGCTGGCAACGTGGTTTAGTTGGTACAAAGCAGGATTGGACAGATTCCCAGCTGTCACACCAAAAGCTGGACCTGGTGAGTGTGCTACTGATCCTACTCCTGGGGAAGTGGAGACAGGAGGATCCCTGGGGTTTGCTGGGGAGCTTTGGGTTCAGTGAGAGACCCTGTCTCAAAAAAAATAAGGAGAAGAGCCATAGAGGATGATAGCTCATATTTTATGGCTTTCACACTTGTGCACATGTACAGAGGAAACATGAACACATATTTGCATATATCCCTTACTTCTCCTTCCCTCCCTTGGATTTAGGAAGAATATGCTTTTCCTGGGCAGATGGGTATGCTGCCCTTCTGTAGCCTGAGAAGCTGCCTGAATTTCTTGACTTGTTGCTTCATCCTCTACTGTCACAACAGTAGGGAACATTCCCAGCTACCACCTGCCTGGATCTTTATCTTCAGTTTTCCCCTTCTGCTTCTAAGAGCTCTGTGGTTGCGTTGGATCCATTGGGATAACCCAGGCTCACCTTCCCACTTCATACCAGCTGGTCCAGCAGCCTTCATCCTACCTGCAACTCCAATTACTCTGTGATGCTTAATATTGATTGTCAGCCTTTTAGGCTCTAGAAGCACTGAAGAGTCAGGCCCCAGGGCATGATGGGAAGACCAACAGGACAGTACCATCTGCACAGGGGGAGGTCTCAACAGAAAACAAACGAGAAAGCAAGCTGAGAGCTTGATTTCCATGCTTCCTGACTGTGGATACAGTGTGACCAGTTTTCCCAGCCTGCTGCCTCCATGCCTTCCCTGTTGTGATGAACTGTGGTATTAAACTGTGAGCCAAAATGAAACATTCCTTTCCTGGGTTGCTTCTTGCCAGTTATTTTATCACAGAAGTGAGAAAAGTCACTAATGCACATCCTTTTATCATATAAAGTAATGTGTTCACAGTTCCAGAGATGAAGGAATGGAAAAGTATCTTTACTTATTCATTAAGACTTATTTTTATTTATGAGTATGTGTGGGGGTGTGCAAGTGGGTGTAGGTGCCTGAGGGGGGAGGTCCAGGAAGTATAGGCAGGGCTACCAGGAGAATTTGGGGAAGAGGAAGGCAGAGAGAGAGGTCACCAGAGAGATGACATGTAGTTACTGAAAGAGTAACATGCTAGAGCATTCTCTGGTAAGATAAGACCACGTGGAAATACTCAGATTAATAGAAATGAGTTAATAATTAAGAGATAGTTAGCCAATAAAAGCCCGAGACACCAGCCAAACAGTTTATAATTAATATAAGTCTAATCAGCTGTGGGACCAGGTGAGACAGAAACTCTGTCTACTACAGGTGCCAGCATAGGATCTCCTGGAGCTGGAGTTAAAAGCGGCAAACTTGCATCCTCTGGAAGAGTAGCAAGCACTCCTCTTGACTGCTGAGGCATCTCTCCAGCCCCAGGACATTATTCTGCCTCAGGTTTCCATGGGCAGGGTGCTCCTGCCTAAGTCTAACACTTCTTTAGAGCCTTACTGTTTATGGAGCCATCCTTCCATTTACATTTCTTTGCCTGCTCTGCAGGCTGCTTCTACCCAAACACAATATATTTTCAAAAAGAGAATAACTAGGAATGAGTCATACAGAGTAGTAATCAGCTCACCAGGTTTTAGAAGGAGTGAACTTTACTGTGAAATGACAGGTTTAGTCGTGCATATCTGTATTCCAGGCACTGGGCAGTGGGAAGGGGGAGGACCAGATATTCAAGGTCACCCTCAGTTACATAGAGAAATTGAGGGGAGCCTGGGATATATGAGACTGTGTCTCCTGTATGTGTGTGCCTATCTATCTATCTATCTATCTATCTATCTATCTATCTATCTATCATCTATCTACAAATGTGTACTCACACACAAATCCACATATCTATGTATATATCTAGTGAACCAGTTCATTTCAAACTGGGAAGGTCCCATGGAAGAGGAAGGCTTTAAGGGAAGATAATGGATGTGAAGGGGGATTTTCAAGAGATAATGGCTTAGGGTAAATAACAAAGATTTGGCTGGTTAGGAATAAGCAGGAAGAGTGATTAGAGAAGGGGAAGGTTCCTATGAGGAAATAGTGTGACATAATGTGGTAATTCTGGAAGTCCCTGAGTTCCCTTCTATATATTTTGGATTTGGTGTGAGAGCAATGAGCACACTGTTATTGGGAGAAGTGCCCTGCCAGATTCCTTCTGTCCAGGAAGAGGAGCTGCAAGGCCCTAATACTGATGACCTGGTCCTTGTTGTGCAGCCCACCCAGAGCCTGTGATGCAGACTGGCCATTCTCAGACCCATCTTCATTCAGTGACATTCAGAGTGTGCTGATCCTTGAGGAGCAATCATAACCTTCACTCCAGTCTTGTGTGTGTGCATGTACACACAAGGACACTCTCAGCTGTCAATCTTCAGGTGCTGGCCACCTTATTTTCTTGTAAATCGATTGATGTATAGATGGGCTGTGTGTGTGCACACATGTGTATTACCTCGAACATGCTGTAACAGAGGATACAGGATAACTTACAGGTGTTGGTTCTCTCTACTGTGTGGGTTCTGGGGATTGAACTCAGGTTGTCAGGCTTGGCTGCAAGTGTCCTTACCCATTTATCCCCATCCCTGAAATAAAAATTTCAAAGCTTCTCTCTTTTAGACGTATACATACTGACCCATTTATTCTGTCTTCCTCCCCACTAAAATGGAACTTTTAGGTCACATAGACATACTTACTTTTCTTCCTCACCATCTTTCATGCCCTTGTTTAATTTGATGAAAGCACATCAGACACTTGCTTCTTGATCCATGAAAGCAAAGCCAGGTTCTCCTTAGTGAGCCACAAGGGAAAAGACTGTTCATGCATTAATACATGCTCCCCTCCACATTTCATTCTTTCAACAGAGACAGAGCAGGGAGGCCAAGACCAGAGGGCATTGCAAGGCCACTGAAGGGCAGTTCCCAGCTCACAGTGTCCTTCTAGCTAATGGGATCAGTTTTGTGAAGCCACTGGGCTCTATGGGAGTGAAAATGAAGCTGTTACTAGTTGGGCTGGAAGGGGCTGCAGAGCTGCACTGGGGTTTCATTGAAATGGATATGCTTTACAAATGCTGGACTTTAGCTCGCTCAAGAAATAATTGAGCCTTGACTTTGGTTGTACATATTAAATTATGGCAGTGGAGAGGCAAAAGAAGAAATGCTTAGTGGATTTAAGTAAAGAACTAACTGTGCAGTGGTTGGCACTGGGAAGGGAGTGCAGTGCCGAGCTGAGCTGACAGTGCTTGGCCCAGTCTGGAACAGATATGGCGGCTACAATATGTGTCTTCACCCAATGGCTGAAGGTTCTTAAAGTACTTTGCAAATTTACACCTAGAAACTAATCAGATGTCTGCTGGGAAGTGCAGAGGAGAATCCATCTATAAAACAAAAGGCAAGGGCTTTCCTCTTCTCTCTTATGGTGTTGGCAGAAAGGGTCTCTCTCTGCCCCCATATGCAGCTCTGTAAAGCTGAGGCTTCACCAGTAGCATCCCGCTGGTCTTCCGTGGAAGAGCATAAATAAACCCCACCTATCCATCCATGGTCTTTCCCCACATTTCTTCTGGAAGCAGCTAACTTTTCTTTTCCCTTCTTTCTCTTTCTTTCATTTCCTCCCTTCTTCCCTTTCCCCTCTACCCTTTTCCTCTCCCCTCCCTTCCCTTCCCACCTCTTATCTCCCCCCCCCCACATATTTGTGCTTGTAGAAACCAAAAGTTGATGCTGGAAATCCTCCTTGCTAACTCCCTACTGTATATTTTGAGGCAGAGTCTCTCACTTATCTCCAGAGTTTGCTGATTTGGCTAATCTAGTTTTCCTACTTGCTCTAGGCATCCCTGGACTGTCTCCTATATACTAGGGTTTAGGCAGGCTGCCACACCCATCCAGCATTTACAGGATGATGGGGAGCCACTGTACCACTTCTGCAGCCGAAGCAATCATCTTTTCTCACGTCATGGAAAATTAATATGATGTACTGTGGGTTATTATAGTTTTAGCTCCTCAATTAGGTTTTTATTTATTTGGGAATAGAGACACATTTCATGTCTTTGTGTCAACATATGTGAACAAAGGCATTTTTCATGTTCTAAATGGGATGGGGCAAGATGGAGGAGATATCCTCATGCTTCTTAGAACAATGGACAATTAAAATTTTATGCACTGTTTACTTCTGGAATATTCCATTTAATATTTTTGGATTATAGTTAATTGGGATAACTGAATTCACAAACCGCAAAACTGGTTAAGGAAAAACTATTGTAAATATTCATATTTATATAATCTCTCAAAACTTCACAACTTAGTAGGGAGGACCACTTCCTAGGATCCAATCATGAGTTTTACAAAGAGTCCGTGAATTCCCTCAAGGATGTGAACTCCTATGGGCAGAGGGTCTCAGCTTTCATCAGATTTTCAAATAATCGTCATCTAGAAGACTTAATCACTTCTTCATGGAATGTCAATAAACAGTGGTTTAAGATTCTTGCTGGAATTTAAAAATCAGATTGTTACATGCTTAAATATTGTATTAACCTATACATGTTTCATGACTTAATAAAACATTATCATTACTTCATGGCATCTCACTGTGGCTTTCCCTTTCTTTTCTGATTTTTAGCCTTTTAAAATTCTTTATTTCATGCACATATGGAATGAATGGTCCTTCTCACCCCCATTCCTTTCTTCCTCTTCCACTGAACCCTTCCACTTCCCCACAGGTCCTCCTCCCACCTTCACATCTGTTTTAGGGCCCACTGAGTTTAATTATGGCTGCCCGCATGGGCATGGGTGGGAGGGTGTTTCCTGGAGCATGGCCCACATACCATTAGCTACACCTTTGCAGAGAGCGACTCTCCTCCGTCCACCACCCACACTGCTTTTCCCACTTCCTCATTCTCCTTTGCCCATGGCCTTAGTTTTACAGTCTTCCATGCCCAGTGACTTCTTCTCATTCCTGGGGTACCCACAGAGCTCCAGAGACCCACTGTAGCAGAAGCACAGGGTCTTCCCTCAATCTCCCCCCAGGCAGACACCATCTTCCAGGTCCTCTGACTCTCAAATAGTATTTCATATTATGCCCCAAAGGAGAATTTTAAAAACAATTTCTGTATTATCTAAGCCATCAATTTACCAAATGATCACCTTATTGGCGACAGTAGCATATCGATTGGATTAGCTTTCAAGTCGGAAGCAGTAAAGGTTAATAGCTCATATTTGATTAGGACTTCTTAGTCGCCAAAGCTGTACAGATCATCGAGAAGACTGGAAACGGGGGTGTTTGGGTTTCATCCCAGCTCTACCACAAGCTCTGATAGCTCCATTTAACCTCTCTTCACCTCAATCGTAAAAGGTCCCTTCCGAAATACCACGGTATGAGTCTTTAATAGGCCACCTAGGCAGAGATGTCGGAGAGATGCCCAGCAAACCAGAGCTATTTCAGTTTCCAAAACGCTTGCCTCATCTATTGCTTAATCAGTGGTTTGCAAGAAATCCCTGTGATTATCGAAGCACAGGCCTCTGTTTTTACAGCTTCCATTAAGGAGCAGAGCTAGGCTGTGGCTAGCCAGGCTCAATAAATCATTCGTATTGGGAATATATTTGTCAATTTTCTTGCAGATTGTGTGATTATCACATCGTTTTATTTCCAAGGCTCATAAGTGGGGATTAGAGCTGATGCTTGGTAATTGAAAGAGTGTTCTGCCTTTCCTAGCACAGTGTGATGGGATGGTTAAGAACTGCTTTTCTCTCTGAAGGTTTCTTCCGCTAGCATCCTCCGAGTTGCAGTCTGCACTGGGTGGGCTCTTCCAGCTAGCTAAGACAACCACCAACCACTTACTGCAACCTTCTTAGAAGGACCAGGCTGAGCTTGCTCCCAAGAGTTTCCTCTGCTGGTTTCTGAGTTGCTGAGCATTGGTAGTGTAAGAATTTTGATTAGAAATTAGGGGTATCTTTTTTTTCCCCCTGGGTCTGAGAAGACAAGGGGCATGTCCTATTCCTCTCTGGCTTTTGGCCCCCAGTACATTAAGAGTTGGCATTCATTGAGATTTATGTGCTAGACTTCACAATATGACCTGAAGGGGCATATGTGTCATAGGACGGCCATCTTATTGTACTATGCACAGGTGCCCATTCTATGGCTTCCCAGATATTCATGCTGTGTGTGTGTGTGTGTGTGTGTGTGTGTGTGTGTGTGTGTGTATGTAGGTGCATGCAGATGCATGTGTTTACAAAGGTTAGAGGTCAACATTTATATCTTCTTCAATTGCTCTGTATTTTTTGAGACAGGGTCTCTCACCAAACCTGAAGAAGAAATCTTCTTCCCCATTTCAATTGGCCAGCAAGCCCCAGGAGACCCTCCTGTCTATACATACATTCTGCTCAAGAAGCAAGTGCAGACAAATGCAGACATACAGTCTCCTGGATACATGAGAATAGGAGGTTGAGGAAGGAGATACCATCTCATCTAACCAGACTTCACCACAAGCTGTGTAACCTTGAAAAGCTACTTCCCTTCTCTGAGCTTGTTTAGGTATCTCATCTGTAAAATGGGGACAATGCCTCTGCTTGAGCTAGAGAGCCTGGAACACTTGCAGAAGTATCAACTTGAGAGCAGGGCATATAGGAAGCATTTCAGGTATTTTTCCACACATGACCAAGTCCATGAAGTAAAGAATATGAATGAGCAACATGGGTAACATTTGGTTTTGCTGGGCCTTAGAAGCATTTGCTTTTAAACATTCTTGTCTGAGGAAGAGTGGTATTTATTTATTTATTTATTTATTTATTTATTTATTTATTTATTTATTTATTATTGAGTCCTATTCCTCTCTGGCTTTTGGCCCCCAGTACATGGTGTGTGTGTATGTGTGTGTGTGTGTGTGACGTGTTTGTGGTGTATGTTTATGTGTGTGTGCAGGTGACCAGAGGAGGATGTCAAGTATCCTCATCTGTCACTCTCCATCTTATTGTCTTGACACAGAATCTCACTGAACCTGGAGCTAGTTGGCGCCCAGCAGTGCCCAGAATTCTCTCCCTGCCCCCTTTTTTCACTGATTAGCTTATAGACTCTTAAGTGGGTGCTGGGGAGTCAAACTTAGGTCTTTGTGCTTGCGCAGCAGATGTTTTTTTTTTTTTTATGATGGCTATGGCATAATAGCCTTCTTGTTTTTATTTTATTAGTTCAAATTAGGAACAAACTTGCTTCAGATGTCAATCCCTTCTCCCTCTCCCTTCCCTCCCCCCCAACATCCCACCTGCCCCTAGCCATCCCCCCTCCACTCCCCAGGCAGAGGTAGGGCCCTCAAAAGGGGCTCCCCAAAGTCTACCACATCATCCTGGGCCAGGCCTAGGCCCTACCCCATGTGTCCAGGTCAAGAGAGTATCCCTTCATATGGGATGGGCTCTCAAAATCCCTTCTTTTTTTTAAGACCTTACATATTTAATACAGTGCGTTACCTCTGTACAAATGGAAAAAAATTAAGTTCAACATTTCTAGACCAATATGGCTGTTAACTTTTGTACAATGCCAACTCAACACGGTAAACTGGGATACTTTTTTCCAAAGTTGACAGCACAGCTAAAGTTTCCAAAAATTGAAATTATATATGTATATATATATATTTATATTTATATAAAAAGACCAATAATGGCAGTATGTTATGCATCAATAGCAGCAACAGCTTTTCCAGGTTGTGCAGCAGGTGTTTTTACCAGTTGAACTGTCTCTCCAGTCCCTTGCAAGAGGCCTTTGCAAGGTTGGCTCTTCAAAACTTGTAAGAAATTGGGGACATCATTTGTTGGTTTAAGAAGAAAAAAAAAACAGATGGATTAAGCAACACCACCCTTCATAACTGACATTTTCTTTAAAAAATTAATTCACATTTGTTTTTTTTTCTCTCTCTCTCTCTCACTCTCTCTCTCTCTCTCTCTGTGTGTGTGTGTGTGTTAGAGAGAGAGAGAGAGAGAGAGAGAGAGAGAGAGAGAGAGAGAGAGCAGACTTAGATTCAGTTCTCATTTTCTACCATTTGGATTCCAAGGACTTGAACTCATGTCGTCAGGCTAGGCCTCAATCACCTCTCTTAGCTGAGCCATCTCACCTGCCCAACAATATCTTTTTAAAACCAAGATGACTTAGAGTTGCTTGTGCTATTTTCAAAAGGAGATAGCAGTGAGCTTCGGCTCTGATCCTGCTGGCAAAACCTGCTGTCTGTCAGATCCACTTAGCAGAGAGTTGGAGAACAGGGAATGACAGGGCTGGGAATTCTCAGGCTCACCTCTGGGCAGGATCTCTTTACAGGTGGATTATTGCTGTTCTCTGTGAAACAGCAGGCAGGCTGTGGTCCTCTGTGTCCTCCGAGGGGTCCTGATGCAGATGGAGCTGCCAGCTGGTGACTTGCTTTCCTTTTCTGTCCTTCATTTCCTCTTTCTCATTCTTTCATTCTTTCTTTCCCTCTTTCTCTTCCCTCTTTCCTTTTCACTCTTTCTTTTGTTTTTTCAAAGTCCCTTTTATGAAGCAGCAAACTTAGCACCTCATTTATTCAAGAGACTTCCAGACAGGCAAAAACGCAGAAGGAGTCCAGGCATCCTTCTGTCTTTGGCATTCAGGGGAATTGCTCAGGGGTTGTAATGGAGGTAGAAGGAGAAGAGAACAATTTTGGATGTAGGGCTGAGAATTTTGGAGAAGCAAGATTAATCAGAGGATGATTCCCATTGGCTTGCACTCTATTAGGCTGGAACAGCAGCGGGGTGGGGGTGGGGGCTTTGTTGGAGAGGACAGGTAGATTTCTGGCTGTTGTTTGTTCTGCACACTTACTTATATCTCTTACTCCTTGAGTGCCCATGTCTGTGTCAGCACTACCCTGTTTCTAGGCCAGTGACAGTTTTTTTCTTCTTTATACCTATGTATTTTTTTTCTTCTTTATACCTAAGACTTCCTAAAGAGACAAGCCTCTGGATATGTCTATGAGGGAGTTACAAGGTTAGGATAACTGAGGTGAGAAGACCCACCCCGAATGTTGGCAGCAGTGTCTCATGGGTTTGGAATGAATCAAAAGGAGAAACTGAACCAAGTACCAGCATCCACCTCACTGCTCCCTGACTGTGGATGGATGGATGTCACCAGCTGCCTCTTGCTCCTGCCGCCTTGCCTTCCCCGCCATGATTGACTGTACCCTCAAGTGATGAGTCAGGATAAATCTTCCCATCGTTAAATTACTTTTGTCAGATGTTTTGTCAAAGCAACCAGAAAAGTAACTAATACACCAAAGGCAAATCCTCCCTTTCCAGAGGAGCCATGGGTGTCCCACACCACAGTGTACTTCTTGGAGATTAAAATGAAGATGTGCTTTCAGGTCTGTTCAAAATAGGATTTACTCAAGGTAGAACAAACAGCAAGGGTGTGTGATGCTTCCTTCAGGGCCTGGCTTTTCACCCTTATTACCCACTCATGAATGTTCAATGAAAGTACTTGGTACTCTATCATGTACTATTCTGTGCAGTTAGTACAAGCACCATGGACTGACCCCAAGCTTTGCATTTCCCTGGTCACGCATGTCCTGAGTAATCGGCTGAAGTGGCCTGTGTTCTAGTTATATTTCATTTGCATATTGTACCCCCCTCCCTTGTTTGGGAAAAGGTCTCTTGTTATCCATCTACTCTGGGTGCCAAGATGAGTTGGCCCATGAGCTTTTGGGGACTCTGCTGTTTTTGCTTCCCATCTAGCCACAGGGATGCTGGCATTACAGTTCAGCCCTTTTGATTCAGAATGTTTGAGAATTTGAACTGGTGCCTTCATAAATTAGTAAAGACAGTTGAGATTTTCCCATATTGAGATTTCCCACATTACACCAATGTATTTAAAAACTATTGTTTTGTTAGTATAAAAACTGTGTGGAATTGTTACCACATTGGTACATGGTACTTGGGAAAACCTACTTTTCATTCCTAGGTTCTGGCTCCAGAATAAACCATCTCTTTCATGTTTTTGAGATGAGCGTTATTTCTTTCATTGGTACAAATTTTACTTTCAGTGATTTTGTATGTGTGTTCTGGGGATTGGTGTGTGTGTGTGTGTGTGTGTGTGTGTGTGTGTGTGTGTGTGTGTGCATGTTCCTGTGTAGGAATATGCATACATGGAAGTCAGAGAACAGCCTTGGTTGCTGGCCATTGCACCCCCCTCCTTTGTTTGGGAAAAGGTCTCTTGTTATCCATCTACTCTGGGTGCCAGGATGAGTTGGCCCATGAGCTTTTGGGGACTCTGCTGTTTTACTTCCCATCTAGCCACAGGGATGCTGGCATTACAGATGCAGGCTATGCTAGTATGCTTCTATGTGGGTTCTGGGAGTTCAAACTCAGGTCCTCATGCTTGCTTGGCGAACACTTCGCTCACTGAGCATTCTCCAAGCCTTCATTGCCCTTGATTTTGCATTACTCTACTGACTGATCCTTCCTAAATTCCATGGTTATGATGAGGTTGGCAAAGGAGACTTTTTAAAAGTGAGGAGTTCCCAAAGGAATGAGGGAAGAGGAAAAGAGCAGCAATAACATGTTCAGAGGCAGCCATGTGTCATCTGGACATGATCACTTGACTCAAGTACACTTTCATATTTCAAAAGTCCAGACTGGGAAAGCAGCTCAGCTGGTAAAGTGCCTACCTTGAAAACACGACCCAAGTTCACTTTCTCAAGGGGGAAAAAGAAGGCAAGCATGGTGTTGTGAACTTGTAATCCCAGTACTGGGAAGGTAGAGACAGTGGCCAGCCGGTCTAACCTATCCTACTTGATGAGTTCCAGGCTAATGAGAGAGAAAAAAACTTAAGTTGAATGGCACCCAAGGAACAATGGAACAATGCTGAGGTTGTCTTCTGGTACTCACACTTATACACACATACACACATACATATGACAAACACATACACACACAAGTACACATGTATCGAAGTTACAAGCACATATGGCCATGCTGAACTTAATTTTTTTGTTTTGATTTTTTACATTTATATTTACTATATAAAACATATATAAAGATTTATATTTACATAAATATTAATACATAAAATTAATTTATAATATTTATATGCATTTAAATACATCCTTATATAAATAAATATATAACATATTTATATGTATAAAATATGTAAAAATAAATAGATATGAGTGTTTTGCTGGCATGTATGGGGACCACCTGTGTCCAGTGCTCAAAAAGTCTAGAAGAGAGTATTGGATTCCTTGGAATTAGAGTTACAGAAGTTGTGAGTTTACACGTGGGTGATGGGAGCCCAACCCAGGTCTTTTGCAAGAGCAGCAAATACTTCTAATTACCGAGACATCTCTCCTCCCCATCTATGCTGAACTTTTAATGTGGGTGCTAGGGATCTAGACCCAAGTGCCTATGATGACACACAAGCATCTTACTGACAGAGCCATCCCTGCAGAAACCACCTTGTGTTTTGAGACAGAGCCTCTCATTGACCTGGGGCTAGGCTGCTCACTAGGGATCCCCACGGACACACACAAATAGGAGCTTATAATGTTTGCCTTATTAGTTAATGCAACAGACAACTCTATTCCAGCATGGTCCTCTATCTCTTTCAAGTTTGTAGTCAAGATTCTTTCAATTAAATTGCATTCCTTTTTTTCACAGAGGAAGTGAAGGTAGTCTAACAAAACCCTGCAAAGTGGTGTGCATAAATGTGGCATTTCATGTTTTGGATCAATGGTGCTTTTGACCTTTTGAGTTTCTGGACAATTGTTCAATTTGCCAGAATCAGCAATGTTCTCAGGGAGACTGGACTCTAGAGTCTGGACTCACCCTTCTGCTTGTCCCCTTCGCAGGTGTCCTGCTGGGCTGTGGAAGCTGGAAGTTCTTCTTGCCCTCCTGCAAGGCTGAAGGACAGTTCTGATCTCTTGATAGCACTTTCCCTTTCCTTGAATTACAAATTCCCAAGAGCAAATGTTATAATTCAAGAAACACCATGAAGAGAAGTCATGCCATATAAGAGGACTGACATAGGAGGTTTTTCGGAAGAGCAGAGAGAAGGGGCAGTAAAAGTGGCAGAGAGAGGGGCAGAGACCAGTCCCTGGGGACAAAGAGTGGTGGAAAAGAGAGGGAGAGAGGAAGGGAGGGAGGAAGGGAGAAAGGAAAAAAAGGAGGGAGGAAGAGAGAGAGAGGAGGTGGGAAGGGCCCTTTTAAAAGGCAACTTAGTGAATGTGCACAGGAGGTGCTCTTATTGGCTTCAGCTGAGGGTGTTCTGTCAGAACCCCAAGGGCAGGCCAGTACAGATGCCTGAATACTAACAACAAGAATAATGAATGCCAAGGAAGACCCACATGTCCCTTGGGTTTGGCAGTTAGGAGGCTATCCAAGAGCTGGGCTCACCCAGATTCAGAAAAGTCAAGTTAGGTGGGCAGATGGAAGAACTAGAGCTGAAATATTTAAATCTCAAATTTAACTTTTCTCAATTAGGACCTGACTTGGTGTTGGGTAGGTGAGAGGGGGTGGCTGCAGGGTCAAAAAAGGCTAAGGAGAAGGCACTGTAAATATTGTTGTCCTTTGTACCATTTTGTGGTTTTCTGTGTGTATGCACGAATGTATGTGTGCCGTGTGTATATATAGAGGACAACACCCACTGTCATTCCTTAGGTGCTGTATATGTCCTAGGGTAGTTTCCTACTATACTCACTGAAAAATGGTGATTATGAACCACTTGTTTTGTTCCCTTTGTCTTGTGTGCTTGTGTGTGTGTGTGTTGCATGTGTGCATTTATCTGTGGGTATACATACATGTGGAATCCAGAGGAGGATGTCTGTTGTGTTCCTGTTACTCTCTGCCTCACTCCCTTACTGAACTGAGACTCAAACCATTTTCAGCTAGGCTTGCAGTCAGAAAAAGTGGTCTTCCATCTCTAAGAGTGCTGGGGTTATAGATATACGCAGTCTTGCTGATCCCTTTATGTGGTTCTGGAGATTCAAATTCAGGTCCTCATGCTTGCACTGCAAGCACTGTCCTGACTGAACTATCTCCTCAACCTACTACCTAGTTTTCTGATACTGGATCTCTCATTGGTCAGGGGCTCATTTATTCACCTAGACTGGCTGGTCAGGAAGTCTCAGGAACAGTTTGTGCCTGCCTCCCAGTGCTGGGACTATGAGAATGTCACACTTTATGCTTGTAAGGCAAGCCCTTGACCTCCTCTGCTCTCACCTCTGAAAGTTAATACAAAATAAAAGACAGAGGCCAGACACATTTCTTTCCAACAAGTATCTATTAGTCATCAAACAAAAAAACTTTCCCACACTTCCTGTCCTGGTATAGATTTAATTGTTAACACTAACACAGCTTGGATTCATCTGAAAGGAAAGCCTAGATCAGGTCAGCCTGCAGGAATGTCTGTGGGGGATTGTCTTGATAATTAATGCTGCCACTGTGGGCATCATCATCCCTTAAGCAGGGCGGCCTGGGCTGTAGAGGAAAGCTAGCTAAGCACGAGCCTGTGAAAGTTTTCTCCATGGTTTCTGCTTCAAATTCCATGAATTTCTTTCAGTTCTGACTTCCCTCTGTGATTACTGTGGCCTAGATGTGTAAGCCAAATAACCACTTTGCTTTCCTAAGTTGCTTTTATCAGGTTTTTTTTTTTTTTTTTTTTTTTTTTTTTTTTTTTTAAAATCATGGCAATAGATAGGATACTAGAACATTGGCCCATCTTTTGCAATCAGAAATAAAGTATGATTTTTATTTTTTCCCTCCAAAACTATGAAGAGCAACACAGGGGAATTTGTGTTGCTGTGAGCTTGCATAAGTAGGCTGTGGCTCTCTGAAAATAGACACCTTGTGGTTCTGTGCATTCAAGCTGTCAGTCCCCATGCAGAGGTCTTGAGATTCCTATTTGCAAAGTCTGTCATCTCTTTCGGGACCTTCACACCTCAGTGGCACCGATTATCTCATGTCACAGCCCATCGGCTGGCTTAACTCCAGAAGGATGTGAAATTGCTTAACAAGCCTTCCAGTGTCCCACATTGCCCTAACTGCATGCCTTGCTTGCAGGTCTCATCTGTTCCCACAGAACAGATGCATCTCTCAGCTGTTAGACAAGAGCTATTAGACAAAGGTTAGAGGGACCAGGGAGATGGCTTAGTTGGTAAAGTGCCTGTTGTGCAAGAATGAGGACCTGAATTTGGTTCCACAGCACCTCTGTAAAAAGTTGGCTGTGGGAGGCAGGGCAGAAAATGACTGTGACTAAGAGCTTGTACCACTCTTCCAGAGCACCTAAATTCTGTTCCTAGCACCCACATCAATCTGCTTACAGCCTCCTGTTTATGTAGCTCCAGAGTATCTGCCACTCTGTTTTGTCTTCCTTGAACATCTGCACTCACACATATACCCCTTACACACACACACACACACACACACACACACACACACACACACACACACACACTCACAATAAAAAACATAAAACAAGTATTTTTTTTTAAAGCTGGGTGTGGCAGAGTATGTCTGTAAACCCAAGGCTGGGAGCTCAGAGACAAATGGATCCCTGGAGCTCTCTGGCCAGCCAGCCTAGGGAAATGGAAAAACTTCAGGTTCAATGTGAGTCCCTGTTTCAAAGAAACAAGGTAGAGAATGATGGAAGAGTATTCTTTTCCTTTGGCCTCTGTACAAAAGCACACACATCTTCATGCACACAAATGTGCACAGAGATATTATATAGACACATGCACTTAATACATCAAAGTGTTTCTTTGGTTCTTAGCTCATTATTCCAGTTGAGAGAGGTTTTCTTCTGTTTCTCCAGTTTCCAGGCTGAATTTCCTTCAGGGATGACTGCATCTCACCCATCCTCCCCTTCAGGATGGAATCTGCCCATCATTCATTCCCCTGCTAGTTAGTTTAAACTGTCAACTTCACACACCCCGGAAGGAGAGTCTCAATTGAGGAATTGTCTGTTGGGTATGTCTATGGGGGAGTGTCTTGATGGTAAGTTAATGTAGGAGGACTCAGCATCATTCCCTAGTCAAGGGCTGTTAATTGATGTAGGGGGAATCAGCATCATCCCCAAATCTGAGGCTTCTGAAAAGTATTAAGAGAGCTGAGAGCTAGTTGAGAACAAGTAAGCGATCGAGCAAGCAAGGAACCTCAGTTCCTTCTGGTTGTGCTTCTGCTTTGCAGGCTGTTCCTGCTGAAGACTTGGATGATCTGCCCTCCATCAACACCTGAGATGAAGCAGAGTAGGGCATGGAGATAGATTAAACCAAGAGTAACACATGAAAGAAGGGAATTGATTAAAAAGACTGGAAATCCTTCCCTACCCAAGTGTAGAGGCCCACAGAAGTAGCTCCATGCCGTCTTGACGTAAGGTCAGAGAGTTTGAGCCTATTATTGCTCCTTCAAAGGTTAAACCACAGGTTGTTTGGCTTAAGGTGTGGCTACTGTATGTCTTGCTTAAACCACAGAGTATTTGGTTTAGGGTGTGGTTATTTGATGTTTTGGGTATTAAGGAGGTAATTACATTTGTTTGTTCTTTATGTCTTGGTTAGGAAGTCTTTTGCTCCCCCCTTTTGATTGGGGTATATAAGAACTTCGAGTAATAAACTTGGGGCTGATCACAGTATTCACCAGATGCCCTTCTGACTCTCTCTTCTGCTTCTTCTCTCTTTCTTTCCTCACTCCTCACTCCTCCTTTCAAGCACGGACGGACAAGTCTGCTGGTCTGGACACCTAAGCTACAGACAACAAACTTAGGAAGAGTCAGAAGCTGTGTAGATGATGTCTGGAGCCTTGTGACTCCTAATGAACCTATGTATTTCCCAGCTCATTAGCCATCTCCAATTTCCTGGCAAGTTTTCTCCTTAAACTGTGTATTCCCAGTACTTTACTATGTGTCTCTGGTCCATTTTCTTTCTGAGACACAAGAAGCTTCGAGTTTCAGCAGGTGCAACCAACATTCAAATCCATGCCTTTACCACCTACACTAATGTAGAAGCAGAGAAGTGAAGTGAGGATTCCACCTTCCAGTATGGAAACAGTAAAGCAGAGGCTATAAATTGTGCCACACTCACAGTGGAGGCAGGCAAGCATAGGGAACAATTTAGCAACCTGGGACTCTAATTTGTTTGGACTGTACACACCTTCACCTGATAGCGCACTTGGCAGCCTGAGACCTTACCTGCATCTACTACACAACCCCTCATTCAAATAATGCACCTGGCAACCTGTTAGCAACCTAGGCCCCCCTACCTGCATTGAGCTGCACACACATTCCTCTCAAACAACGGAATACATTTTTATACTTAATGACAATAAAACAGATTAAATTATCTTCTAGCTATGTTTAGGTAAGAAGGCAGTGATCCAGGACTAAGTCAGTCTAGACCAGCTTTTGGGTGAATTCATAATAAGACAAAAATGTGTCCTCTAAGTTGAACTTATAGGAGGTACCTTGTGCCTATTCATAATTGAACATACATATATTAAAATCAGAGACATTGTGGAAGAGGACATGTACAATAGAGAAATTGTTATATAACTTGAAAACCATCAATCAAAACAGAAACCCACACTTTTATGCCCCTTAGCAACCGAACTGCTCCCTCTCTTGAGTCCCACATAAAGAAGCCCAGAAAAATAATCAGGACCCCTGAGATGCTAATTGTGACAGCATATCTGACCCATTCTATCACTTTGCTTTGAATACAATTACCTTGCTATTTATGCAAATTATGTGTCTTTATTTCAATTATTTGAATAAGAGGCTAAGAACTTGGAAACACAGGGCCCAGATGCCAACCACCAGTAACACATACATATGCACATATATTAAAGATTGGGGACCCTGTCATGAAGGAGGTCAGAAGGTTCACCTGGCAACTTCTTAGCAAAAGGAGACATACATACTCAAGTTTGAATATGAAATGTCCCTCACTGGCTCACACATTTTAACATTTCGAGTCCAATTATTTGGGGAGGTTGTGAAATCTTTAGGAGGTAGAGTCTTGCTAGAGGAAGTGCCACTTGGGAACAGCCTTTGAGATATAGCCTGGCCCCACTTCCTGTTTTCTTTATGCTTTCTGACTACTGATGCATTGTGATGGGCTAACCTCATGCTCCTGTGAGTATGCCTTCCTGTGTGATGGGCTAATCACATGCTCCTGTGAGTATGCCTTCCTGTGTGATGGGCTAACCTTATGCTGCTGTCAGTATGCCTTCCTCTGTGAAGGACTACCCTCATGCTCCTGTCAGTATGCCTTCCTTGACTCTTTCTATGCCTTCCCTTACAGGATAGACTGTGTCGTCTCTGAAACTATGAGCCAAAATAAACCTTTTCCCCCAGAATTGTTTTTGTTGAAGTATTTTATCCCAGCAACATTAAGTGGTCCAGTGTCTTCTAGGGCAGCCACTTTTTCATTGTGAAGAGAATGAAGTCCTGGTGAAAGTGTATTGTGGACATGGGCACCTCCATGTTGAAGACTCCAGCGCCTCAGACACATGAGAATGGCAAAGCCTCCTGGGAATGGGAAGACTTCCCTCTGGTCCTAGTATGGATACTGGCAGTGTTTGCAGAAAGTATCAAGCACAGCTTCCTCCTTGGATGACCACAGCCAGGAATTCATCTCCTACAGAGACCCCCTACTGATTAGCTATTCTGACTCCTTGTTCTGCAATGTATAATAAACTTGTCTCCTTCAACTGAGTTTCCCAGGTCACTGGCATGTCTCCCTCTATCTCCATCAAAGCACAGGCTCACCTGTCTCAGCTTTTCTGGCCATGTCTGTCATTTCCTCATCTCAAAGATGGGCAGGTCAAGAAACTTCACCAAGTTTCTATCTATGTATCATTTGTTTCCTGTCTCCTAGATCCTGCAGCTATGAGTGAGAATTCCTGGAAAGAAGCTGCATCTGCGAAGGTTGATTGACTGATTAGAATTTTAATGATGAGATGTTGGAACGTTGCAGGCCCAGAGCCTCATTACAATTTGTCTTGATCTATCTTTAGTTTGCTTTCCCTGTGACTAACAGATGAACCTGGATCTAACATTCTGATGGTTAAAAAGGTTTGGAATGCATTAACTTAACAAAACCCTAGTTTTTCACTGATCAAAGGAATAAGAGTATTGTCAAGTAACACCCAAGGTCTTTAATGGAATTCTCCCCATCTTGCTGTAACCTATGGACCTGATGTTCCGAACAGTGTATTTGAAAGGTGTCTTCTTGATTTATGGCTTTCTTTGTTCTGTTACTATTGGAAATACCAGCAAGTCTTCTGAGAGACTGCCTTTCTTAGAAATGGTTGTATAAACAAGACACAAGCAATGACAATATAAATAGAAATACAAATGAAGAAGCAGAAAATCTTACAGGTCTCTCCTACCTCTAGACAAAGAACTACAGGTAAATAATGGCTGTGGACATAGAAAGAATTTGCCTCTTCCAGGGATAAGCCCCCTGAATGGTTGTCTAATACAAAGTGATGGACTAGCCTGCCACTATCTTAGGCTTGAAAGCCATCTTATATTAAAGACAAACTAGTCTTATTCCTGTTTATGATCAAACCTCTGTTTCTCAAGGATTGGGCTATGCCCCACCTATAATCTTTTCTTTTTTGTAAGATTTTTTCTTCAGATTTTTTAATTTGAATTAGAAACAAGATTGTTTTACATGCCAATCCCAGTTCCCTTCTCCCTCCTGTCCTCCCCTACCACCCCCCCAACTAAAACCCTACCTATCACAAATCTTTTCTTCTATTCTTTCCCTGACTCAACCTTTCTGCTCCCTGATGATCTCTGCATCCTTCCTCTTCTCCCCCCTCTTCCCATGCTCTCAATTTGCTCAGGGGATCTTGACTCTTTCCCTTTCACCAGGGGACCATGTATGTCTCTCTTAGGGTCCTCCTTGTTTACTAGCTTCTCTGGCAGTGTGGATTGTAGGCTGGTAATCCTTTACTCTATGTCTAAAATCCACATATGTGTGAGTACATATCATGTTTGTCTTTTTGTGATTGGGTTACCTCACTCAGAATGGTTTCTTTTAGTTCCATCCATTTTCCTGCAAATTTCAAGATTCCATTGTTTTTTTCTGCTGAGTAGTACTCCATTGCGTAAATGTACCACATTTTTCTCTATCCATTCTTTGGTCGAGGGGCATCTGGGCTGTTTCCAGTTTCTGGCTATTACAAATAGTGCTGCTATGAACATCGTTGAACAGATGTCCTTGTTGTATGAATGTGCTTCTTTTGGGTATATGCCTAAGAGTGGAATTGCTGGATCTTGTGGTAGACTGATTCCCAGTTTCTTGAGGAGTTACCATCCTGATTTCCAAAGTGGCTGTACAAGTTGGCACTCCCACCAGCAGTGGAGAAGTGTTCCCCTTTCTCCACATCCTCTCCAGCATAAACTGTCATTGGTGTTTTTGATTTTGGCCATTCAATAGGAGTAAGATGGTATCTCAGAGTTGTTTTGATTTGCATTCCCTGATGGATGTTGACCACTTTCTTATGTGTCTTTCAGCCATTTTAGATTCCTCTATTGAGAATCGTCTATTTAGTTCTGTACCCCACTTTTTAATTAGATTGTTTGGTGTTTTGGAGACTAGCTTCTTGAATTCTTTGTATATTTTGGAGATCAGCCCTCTGTTAGATGCGGGGGTTGGTGTATATCTTTTCCCAGTGTGTGGGCTGCCGTTTTGTCTTGCTGACTGTGTCCTTTGCCTTACAGAAGCTTCTCAGTTTCAGGAGGTCCCATTTATCAATTGTTGATCTCAGTGTCTGTGCTACTGGTGTAATGTTTGGGAAGCTGTCTCCTGTACCAATTAATTCCAGGGTATTTCCCACTTTGTCTTCTAATAGGGTTAGTGTGGCTGCATTTATGTTGAGGTCTTTGATCCATTTTGACTTAAGTTTTGTGCATGGAGATAGGCTTGGGTCTATCTGTAGTCTTCTACATTCCAGCATCCAGTTATGCCAGCACCATTTGTTGAAGATGCTTTCTTTATTCCATCGTATAAATTTAGCTTCTTTGTCAAAAATCAAGTGTTCATAGGTGTGTGGGTTAATATTAGGGTTTTCAACTCTATTTCATCGGTCTACATGTCTATTTTTGTGCCAATACCAAGCTGTTTTCAGGACTATAGCTCTGTAATAGAGCTTAAAGTTAGGGATGGTGATGCCTCCAGAAGTTCCTTTATTGTACAGGGTTGTTTTGGCTATCCTGGGTCTTTTGTTTCTCCATATAAAGTTGAGAATTGTTTTTCAAGGTCTGTGAAGAATTGTGTTGGGATTTTGATGGGGATTGCATTGAATCTGTAGATTGCTTTTGGCAAGATTGCCATTTTTACTATGTTGATCCTACCTATCCAAGAGCATGGGAGATCTTTCCATTTTCTGGTATCTTCTTTAATTTCTTTAGAAAGTCAAAATTCTTAAGGTACAGGTCTTTCACATTTTTTGGTTAGTGTTACCCCAAGGTATTTTATGTTGTTTGTGGCAATTATAAAAGGTGAGGTTTCTCTAATTTTCTTTCTCCACCAATGTGTCATCGGTATATAGTAGGGCTACAGATTTTTTTTTTTTTTTTTGCGTTAATCTTGTATCCAGCCACTTTGCTGAAGGTGTTTATCAGCTGTAGTTCCCTGGTAGACTATCATATCATCTGCAAATAGTGAGAGTTTGACTTCTTCCTTTCTGATTTGTATTCCCTTGATCTCCTTTTGTTGTCTTATTGTTCTAGCTAGAACTTCAAGGACAATATTGAAGAGGTATGGAGAGAGTGGACAGCCTTGTCTTGTCCCTGATTTTAGAGGAATTGCATTGAGTTTCTCTCCGTTTAATTTGATGTTGGCTGTCGGCTTGCTGTATAATGCTTTTATTATGTTGAGGTATGTTACTGTTATCCCTGATTTCTCCAAGACCTTTATCTTGAAAGGGTCTTGGATTTTGTGAAAGGCTTTTTTTGGCACCTAGTGAGATGACCATGTGGCTTTTTTCTCAGTCTGTTAGTATGGTGGATTACATTGATGGATTTTTGTATGTTGAACAAATCCTGGGATGAAGCCTACTTGATCATGGTAGATGATTTCTCTTATGTGTTCTTGGATTCCATTTGCCAGTATTTTATTGAGAATTTTTGCATCAATGTTCATGTAGGATATTGTTGTATACTTGTCTTTCTTAGTTGTGTCTTTGTGTGGCTTGGGTATCAAGGTTATTGAAGCCTCATAAAAAGAGTTTGGCAATGACCCTTCTACTTCTATTGTGTGGAATACTTTGAGGAGAATTGGTATTAGCTGTTCCTTGAATTTCTGGTAGAATTCTGCACTGAAGCCATCTGGCCCTGGGCTTTTTTTGGTTGGGGGTCTTCTGATGACTGCTTGTATTTCATTAGGGGTTATAGGTTTATTTAAGTTGCTTATCTGTTCTTGATTTAATTTTGGTTAGTGAAATCTGGCCAGAAAATTGTCCATTTCCTTTAGATTATTAATATTGAGGAATATAGGTTTTCAAATTATAACCTGATGATTCTCTGGATTTCCTCTGTGTCCATTTTTATGTTCCCCTTTTCATTCCTGATTTTATTAATTTGCATATTCACTCTCTGCTGTTTGGCAAGTTTTGATAAAGGTTTGTCTATCTTGTTGATTTTCTTGAAGAACCAACTCTTCGTTATATTGATTTTTTGTATTGTTCTCCTAGTTTCTATTTTATTGATTTCAGCCCTCAATGTGATTATTTCCTGGTGTCTGCTCCTCTGGGTGTATTGGCTTCTTTGTTTTCTGAAGCTTTCAGTTGTGCTGTGAATTCTCTAGTGTGATTATTCTCCTGTTTCTTCATGTGGGCACTTAGCACTATGAACTTTCCTCTTAGCACTGCTTTCAAAGTGTCCCATAGGTTTGGGTATGTTGTGTCCGAATTCTCATTGAATTCTAGGAAATCTTTAATTTTTTTTTTTATTTCTTCCTTGACCCAGGAATTGTGCAATTGGATGTTACTTAATTTCCATGAGTTTTTATGTTTTCTGTAATTCGTGTTGTTGTTGAATTCTAACTTTAAAGCATGGTGGTCTGATAAGATACAGGGGGTTATTTTAATTTTTTGTACCTGTTGAGGTTTGCTATGTTGCCAAGGATGTGGTCGATTTTAGAGAAGGTTCCTTGTGGCGCTGAGAAGAAGGTAAATTGTTTTGTATTTGGAAGGAATGTTCTATAGATATCTGTTAAGTCCAATTGTGCCATAACTTTGATTAGTTCCTTGGTTTCTTTGTTATTTTTCTGTCTGATATTCCTGTCCATTGGTGAGAGTGGGGTGTTGAAGTCTCCCACTATAAGTGTGTGCAGTTTTATGTGTGTTTTGAGTTTTAGTAATGTTTCTTTTACAAACGTGGATGACTTTGTATTTGGGGCATAAATGTTCAGAATTGAGACTTCTCCTGTGATTAGTAGGAAGCGACCTCCTTTATCTTTTTTGATTGATTTTAGTTTAAAGTCCAATTTGTTGCATATTAGGATTGCTACCCCTTCTTGTTTCTTGGGTCTATTTGATTGGATAATCTTTCCCCAACCTTTAATTCTTAGGTACCATCTGTCTTTGAATTTGAGGTGTGTTTCTTGTATGCAGCAGAAGGATGGAGTTTGTCTTCTTATCCATTCTGCTAATCTGTGCCTTTTTATATGCAAAATAACCACTGTAAAAGCCCTACTTTGAACCACCAAAAGTCCTCCGACTTAAGCAGCTAGGTCTAGGTTCTAAACAACTAGACAAAAAACCCCCAAACAACAAAACTTAAAACTCAATTCTACCCATAGAAATCAACACACACACACACACACACACACACACACACACACACACACACACTATATGCACAAGTATTATTTGTTACATGTATGCACTTATTTCATATGTATATAGTATTTTACTTAAACTTAAAATATTTCTTTTTGAAAGGACTCTAGTCAGCTTGAGCATGGCAAACAAGCCTCTGGCAGGCCTTGCCCTTCTCTCCAGTTCCCTTTGTCTTCCTAAAATTAGATTACATTCCTGAAGCTAGACCCTTCTTCCTGAGGCTGACTACCAAGGTCCAGCAATCAGAAACCCCCTTTGGTTCACCTAATTTACATGCCCAATTAAAATTAAACACCTTATCCTAATATGGATGTCTCCCTTTACCTTTATAAACCCATGTATCTATGGGCCATGTCTGTCTCCCCTCTTTCCAGAGGCAGTCCTTTGTCCCTCTGGGACAAACATCCCTGACCCTCTCCCTTCTTCTCTTCCCCTTCTCCCTCATCATCTGTCTCCTGTCTTTGTCCCTTATCCCTGCTCTCTGTCTCTCTGGGGCAAATAGATCTCCTTTGTGCTGAGAAGTTGTTGGTGTGGTGGGCCCTGAGCTGATATGATCATTTCACTTTTACCTGTGTGTGCTTGTGTGTGTTACTCAGAGGCCAGAAGAGGGCACTGGATCCTCTGGAGCTTAAGTCACAGATAATTGTGAGCCTGCTGGCACCGGAAGGGCTCTTAACTGCTGAGTCATCTCTCCAATATCATTTAGCGGCTTCTTCATTGGGATTTTTATTTTCACTTTTAAAATCATATATATTTCTGTACATGTTTTGCTTTTAGTGTGTGTTTGTGGTCACGGGTGTAGGGTTGCATGTATATGTGTTTGCAAAGGCCACACCTCAGGTGTTCCTCAGGTGCCTTCCACTTTTTGGTTGAAACAAGGTTTCTCAACTGAACAAGCTGGTCAGTGTGCCTACTGGGATCAACTCCTATCAGATTATAAGCATGCACCAACACACACAGTTTTCTTTTTCTTCCTTCCTTCCTTCTTTCCTTCCTTCCTTCCTTCCTTCCTTCCTTCCTTCCTTCCTTCCTTTCTTTCTTTCTCTCTTCTTTCCCCTCCCTCTCTCTCTCTCTCTCTCTCTCTCTCTCTCTCTCTCTCTCTCTCTCTTTTTGACACAAGGTCTCACTGTGAAAATTCTGGCTGTCCTGGATCTAGCTTTGCAGACCAGGCTGGCCTCAAACTCACAGAGATCTGCCTGCCTTTGCCTCCCAAGTGCTGGGATTAAAGGAGTGTGCCACCACCGTCTGGCTCACACACACCTTTTTATTTGAGTTCTGGGGATCCAAACTCAGGTTCTCATAATTGCATGGCAAGTATAGGACTGGACTGGAGAGATGGCTCAGGTCAGTGGTTAAGAATGCTTGCTGCTTTTCCAGAGAGGCCAAGTTTGCACACCCCATGTGTGAGAGAAAATTGATAGAAAACTTGTAGTACTTAACATATGTCAGCATGTACACACACACACACACACACACACACACACACACTATTTGTCCACCTTAACAAAAAAATCAAAGATATGTTTTTGGCTGAGGTGGAATGAGCTGAGAAGAGATGTGATCTCAGAAAAACTCTAAAGGTGTTTTTGAGTTTTTGTTTTATTTGTGATTGTTAGTTTTAAAATAAGACTTAAAATCATGGTTTCCCAGATACCATAAACAATTTTCACACTCTTCCTTCCTTTCCCCGTCCTGTGTTGGGCTAATTGCCAGTGGATGATTGTAAGTGTCACACATTTTAATCTTTATCGTTAAATCAATTGGTGTAATACAAGGCTGCTTCCTGCATGTTAATGGCCACAGGTGCTGAAGCTGTCAGATGAGGATTTCACCATGGCTCTCTAGTAGTTCAGCTCTTTCTATCACTACGTTTGTTTTTAGTTAAGTCGCCACCTCACAATGTGCATTGTTGAGCATGTGGGATAAGAAGGTGACATCTGGGAAGATTTTCCTGCATCCATAACGAAAAATCAAACCTTGACATTTTCAGGCAAATGGACAGGACTGGAAATCATTATGTTAAGCGAGATAAGCCAGTTATAGAATGACAAATACCACATTCTATTCTAATATACAGACTCTAAATTCAAAATTTTGGGGTCTGGAGAGATGGATCAGCAGTTAAAGTCACTTGTGGCTCAACAGTAAGGACTGACATTCCAATCCCAGCACCCACACTTGAACAGATCTCCTTCACGAGGTCACTTTGTAGAGAAGATCCATGAAAACAAAATGGTTAAATTCAGGGGGCTGTGGTGGTCAGCTATACCTGTATCTCGTAACTCTCCGATTCTTTTAGGATGGTAAGTCTCAAACTCTTCAAGGGCAGAATTGCCATCTTTCATCGGACATTGTTCTAGGTCAAAATAAGGTATGGCTTCAAGTCAAAGTCACGTCTTTAGATCTTTTCTGCAGTCTAGAAGAGCACTCTTCAAGATGGGTTTCAAAGAAAAGACTTCTGAAACCTTTGGAGTCTCTTCAGCCTCACTATAACAAATAACTGGATCCTCAAATGACTTAGAGGTGACAACTCTGAACACACAGACATACATATACATGTAAATTGATATGAACAAATGGGCAATAACACAGCTGATTTTACTCAGTGCCTGTGTAATATGAAGACCATTTGCTCTCTCTCTCTCTCTCTCTCTCTCTCTCTCTCTCTCTCTGTGTGTGTGTGTGTGTGTGTGTGTGGTTAAAATGACAGGACCAAAGCATCTCTGGAGGAGCAAGACTTTATTTGAACCTATGGTTCCAGAGGGAGCATCCACAATAGTGGGCAAAGCAGGGCAGCCCACAGCCTAAGGAAGAAGCTGAAAGATCACACATCTTCAACTACAAACTTGAAGTAGAGAGAGCAAACTGGAAGTGTGGAGAAGCTAGAGATTTTCAAAGTCCATCACTGGTGACATACTTCCTCCTTCAAGGCTGCACCATCTCCCTAAACGTCACTTCCATCTGGGTACTAAGTGCTAAATATTTCGACTTTGGGGTAGATTTCTAATTCAAACTGCCATAGGCACTGGTCACCTTGTTTTGAGACAGCCTCTGACGGGTCTGGAGCTCACTGAGTAGGTTAGGCTGGCTGGCTAGAGAGCCCTGGTGATCTTTGTCTCTCCATCACCAGCGCTTGCAAGCATATGCCACCACAACTGGCTTTTTTCACCCCTAAAGTAGATTCTGGAAGATTCTGTTCAGGTTCATCCTCATGCTTACAAACACATCACTAAGTGGGCTGTCTCCCTAATCCTTTGTTATCAATTTTGCCTATCAGAGAAAGTGTAGGAAGTGTCAAAGACAATTTTATCCCGTCACCAACCATGTTTACTTCTATAATTAGTGCAGGAGAATGTCTTCCTTTTGGTAAATAACCCAATCAAGAGAAGCCAGCAGAAATAATTTCTGAACTGCAGGAGAGGCTGTGCACACTCAATAACATCTCTAAGTGTCAATTCTGGTTTCAGAACATTATCTGATGAACTGGATGCTGTGAGGCTCTGTGAAATATCCCAGACACCTGAGCACTCTAGAGAATTCCTGAAGGAAATGGGATGCCCTCTAAGCATGAGTGCTCAGGCATGGGTTGATGATGGCCAGATTCCATCTCCCTGACATCAAAGAAGCCTGTATGATATTGTTCAAAAGCATTGATTCATGCTGGAGTCACTTCTTGAGGCATACAGTTTCAATTTTAATCACCTTGTAGAATTATTTTAAGTGTCAAAAAGATAATGCAGATAAAATAGTTCTTTTTAAAAATGTATTTTCTGTGGCCTGGGGAGATGGCTTAGTGGGTAAGAGTGCTTATTATGCAAGGTGAGGACCTGTTTAAATCTCTAGCAGCCATGTAAAAAGCTGAGTACAGCTTCATGCACACCTATGTGGATGAAGTGCAGGGAGTGGATACAGGTGGATCACTTGGTCTTGTTGGCTACTAACCTAGCTCTAAGTTCAGTGAAAGACTTTATCTCAAGGATGTGTGGTGGAGAATGATATATCAAGCCAGACACCTAGCATCCTCCTCTAGCTTGTATCCACACCCATGTACGCTTGCATGCCCCACACACATTCATACACACACACACACACACACACACACACACACACACACACACACACACGCCATGTTTTATACTTATGTTATTGTTATTAGGTTATGAATTCTTTGTAGGCAAGGAATTAGATATAAGTAAGGCAGCTGAGGCAACTGAAGTGGCATCTTGGCAGCCATGTTTTCTGATGGACAGATGGTCATATGGTCAGATGGTCCTTTGTGCTTAAATATCCTTAAAGCATCACTTAGGTTGCTCTTGCTTTCTCAGAAGCTAAGGCCCCAGACCACTTTCCTACAAAAGTGCATGAATGAATGTTCTGCATCCTTGAAAGCCTGTTGTGTCTGTAACACAAAATACACTGTTCACTTGCTTTGTCTGCCCTTTTTGTGAGCTCTTCTAGAGGATCATAGGAAGAAACTCTGAAAAACCGTGATGGTCCATGGGACGGAAAGGGACATATTAGTAACTTTTATGTTGCTAACTTAGGAAGAAAAGGTCTATTTGGGTCTGTGAGTTCAGAAGGATTCATCATGGTAGGGGGAAGGTGTGGCATAAGGGGTAGGAAGATGGCAGATCACGTTTTTACCCACACTCAGGAAGCAGTGAGAGAGAACAGGAAGCAGGGAACATTCATAAACCCCATGGCCTGATCTCAGTGGTTCACTTCTTGCAGTAAGATTCCCAAAGGCCCCACAACCTTTCCAAACAGTGGCACCAACTGGGGACCAGGTATTCAAATACTCGAGCCTATGGGAGAACATTTCTTATTGGAACTACAACAAATGGTGAGTTTACCCCTTACATATGTGACCTGCCTCATAAATACTTACAAAACCTTCCCTCAAATTCGCAATACAGACACTGGGTTGCTCCCCACACTGAGACAGCCCCATCCCAATCTCTCTTTGGGGGGTGTGCGCTTTCCTTTTCTAAATAACCTTCTGCTTACACCATGTGTCTCAACTGAACTCCGTCCTTCAAGAAGACAAGAATGAAGAACTCACCATACCAAGATTTCATGGTATGAAGCTTGGGAAATGGATTACTAAAATGGTAAATTTCTATTTGAGATCTAGAAGAGGTACTGATAATTTAACAGAAATCGTCCCAAAGGTGATTGAAGAGATGGCATTAGTGGCATAGCATCAGGTATGTGGAGAAGTGCAGTGCACATGCCTCCTCCTGCTCCTAACAGCTCATCCCACTGTGCACCAGGTTTCAGGAGGCATTGGGAGGTCATGATGGGATGGTTGGAGAATCTCTGGTTTTGTTCTTGTGGTTCTTAGGACCGTCTGTACCCTCTCTCCATATTCCCTCATGGAATACTGCATGAAGACTGAACTGCAGAAGTTTTATGGTTCAGAGAAGAACATAATGAAAGTGGGAAGCACTCATTCATAACACAAATGTACATTGAGTGCTTACTATAAAACACAGCACTAAAAGCTGCTTGTGCAGATGGGAGCATTAAGCAGGCAAGGAAATCAATGTGGAGAGAGAAGAGCTATTTAGAATGGAGGGCACAGGGTGGGCAATGGAAGCGTTAGGAGAGGTACTCTTAAGTCCCACTCCAGAGCTATCAGCTAGTCTGAACTACTGTCATCTTCTTCTCAGAGAGTCCCCACTCATCTGTTAAAGCCCCTCTGGCCTTTTAGTGCATGCTCCTTCTAGCACCCATCTTTTAAAGCACAAGGCTGATCAAACATTTTGCTTGTCTAAAGTCCCCCATGGATTCCTGTTGCTTATAAGGTGAAGACAAAATTCTTTTAAAAATCCATACTCTTAATAATACTTTAAGAAGTTTGCAGTTGCATATAATACATTTTGATTATTCCCTCCTCTTTTCCCTACTCCTTCCAGATCTATCCCTTCTGTTCTTGCCTGTAATTTCATGTTTCTTTTTAAAAATAACTCATTCAATCTAGTTTGCACTGCTCATACAGGTATGGGGTCATTTACTGACGCATGGTTGACCTACTAGGGGCTACACCCTTAAGAGAAACCTTGCTCTCATTCCCTGAGCAGCCATCATCTGTAAATATGTCCCCTTAACTGGGAGTGAGACTGCTGATCACCTCCCTTTCCATGCTGGAAGGTCACTGGCTTGGTGTTGTGCAGGCAACCACAGCTACTGTGAATTCATGAGTTTGGTGAAGACACTGTTTTGGCTAGGTTCTGACCTGTCACTCTTAAAATCTTTTTGCCCCCATTTCAGCGATGTTCCTTCGACTTTGGCAGGGAGGTGATATTTATAGAGACTCCATAGACATTTATCGTCTGCACTTTGGGCAGGGATGATTTTTCCGTGTTAACTTCCATTCACTGCACAAAGAAACTTCTCTGATGAGGCTCTGATGTCTGTTCTCATCTGCGTGTATGGAGACATGATTCCATAGGACCATTTGATGGTTTTGAAGGAACTTTCTTGGGCTGAGAAACAAGGTCATTCTAGTCTGCTCTTTGCAGATCTCCACCTCATCTCCCATTATTTCCTTTTGCCAGTGTTTCTAACTATGTGCTGGTTCCTCTTTTTACCCCTGTGGCCATGGGGCTCCTTCCTGAGATGAGGGATTGGCTTCCTGGAGTGTGCTTCCTATATTCACTTTTCACACTTCCAGGCAAAAAGATCACTTGCCCCTCCTTGACTTCTTTGTCTAAGTCAAATCATCAGTTTTGGTGTTGTTCTTTCCTTATCCTTTGAAACAATTTTCCATACTGAATTGTGGTGTTAGTTATGATTCTCCTACTCTTTAAAATGTTAGTCTTCTGGTGGGGGGCAACTCTGTTTGCCTCGAGTCTTTGTAGTGTGCCAGGAACCTGGAACATGGTAGTTTCTCAAAAATGTATACAGAGTAGAATGGAAAGGGGCAAGAAACATGTAAGATCAGGAGGAACAGAAGGTGGCATGCTGACGTCGAGGAGTGACATGGCTGTGTACCTTGAACTCACTGCCTTTGTGATTACTTTGCTTTGGATCTCTGCAAGACTGGTCCTATCAATATCCTGTCCTGGAGTAGGAGGGGCTCAGGAAGCCCTTCTCTTCCCTCTTAGTGGTGTAGCTGTGAGTAAAGTGTCTGTGCTCCTGTCGATAAGGTCTCAGCCACGTTTCTGTAGTAATTCTAATTGAGCTTGCTGGTTCACCAAAACCAAAGCCACCACCACCACCACCACAACAGCAAAGACATGAAGGGGAGGCAGAATGAGTTGGGAGGAGGAGGAGATGGATATGAGTGGAAAGAGAAACAAGAGAGGATTATGGAGTGATTATGATCAAAATACTTTGTGTGGGGCGAGACAGATGGCTCATCAGTTAAGTGCACTTGTTGCTCTTGCAGAGGATCTGAATTTGCCTTCCAGCATCCATATCTGGTGGCTCACATCTGCCTATAACTCCAATCCTAATACTCTCTTCTGGCCTGTGAGGGCACACACACACACACACACACACACACACACACACACACACACACACACACACAAATACATATACACACACATGACACACACCCACACAGATAAACACACACATATAAAAAGCTCCAAAATGTATTATGCACATGCATAAAATATTATAATGAAAACTCTTATATAATATTTGCTAATAAAACCTTAAAAGCAAAGTTTGTAAATGTTTTTTATATATATGCACATACATACATGTGTATATAAAATATTACACATGCACACACATACATATATATGCTGTTGATTTACATGTATATACATGCACACACATATGCTGAATGATTAAGTAAGTGAGGATGACACTGTAAGGCAAATATCACTGTAAGACTGGGCTGGAGGAATTTTCTCAGATGCTCTGCATGACAGGGCATTGCATTACAAGATTACATGAGGTCAGCCACCTGTCTGACTGTGTCTTCTGTTCTGATCCAGATGAACTCTAGTTTTATTTTCTAGCTTTGAATCTCTATATTATAGCAGAGGTCACAGCTAAGATAGTACCTTTTACATTTCTTTTATTAAAACAGCCATAAATTCTAGGTAGAAAGGGTTTCTTTCCATCAGAGCACGTGATCTGGTTTAGGCACTATTCAGCCGGGCAGAGGTAGTGTATGCCTTTAATCCCAGCACTCGGGAGGCAGAAGCAGGCCAATCTCTGTGAATTCAAAGACAGCCTGGTCTACAAAGCGAGTTCCAGGACAGGCTCCAAAGCTACAGAGAAACCCTGTCTCAAAACAACAACAATAAAACAACAAAACAACAAAAAAAATGTGTTATTCAGTTTTATCTCAAGTCTAAGAAAGTGCTTAGTCAGTAAGACTCCCCTAGGGGCTAGTAAGTGATCCTTTGACCTCCAAGCTGCTTTTTAATTAAAATATATATATATATATATATATATATATATATATATTTTGCCAGGCGTTGGTGGCACACGCCTTTAATCCCAGCACTCGGGAGGCAGAGGCAGGCAGATCTCTGTGAGTTCAAGGCCAGCCTGGTCTCCAGAGCGAGTGCCAGGATAGGCTCCAAAGCTACACAGAGAAATCCTGTCTCAAAAAACCAAAAATCCAAAACCAAAACCAAAAACCAAAAAACAAAAAAGAATAAATACAGGTTTCCAGAAGTCTGTCTTAGTTAACTTCCTTTTGTTCTGATAAAAAATCTGACAAAGGTAATTTAAGGAAGGTTTACTCCAACAATTTCACATTACAGCCCATCATGATGTGGAGTCACAGTAACAGGAGTTTAAGACACCTGATAACATTGCATCTGACATCCAAAAGCAGAAGACAGCAAATGCTTGGTGTTCATCTCCCTTTCTCCTTTTCTTTCAGTTTAGGGCCCAGCCCAAGATATATTCCTGCCCACAGTCAAGATGGATCCTCCCAGGACCCAGCCCATGAAATGATCCTACCCACAGTTAATATGGGTCCTCCCAGGACCCAGCCCATGAAATGATCCTGCTCACAGTTAAGATAGGTCCTCCTCCATCAGTAAATGCAATCAAGTCAATTCCCCATGGACAAGACCAGAAGTTCATCTCCCAAGTGATTCTAGACCCTATCAAGTTGACAATTAAAACTAACTGTAAATGTTACAGCTCTGAGGGGTAAGGGATCCCAGTAGTTGGGAGCCAAGGAATACCACAAAGTCACACAACACCGTAAACCTTACAAAAGAGATTTATTGGGAGGGAAAAACCCAGGAACTTGGCTGCCTGTGCTTGGGAGAGAAGCAACAAAGAACTGAGCAGGAGGCAGGCTTTATACAGGGTTTCTTAGGAGGGGTTTGGGGTGGGGAGTGATTGATAGAATTTTGTGGCCTGATCTTGAGACAAACTCAGGGATTAGTGGGATTTTGAGTTCAGGGATTGGTGGGATTCAGCGGTCTGATCTTGGGACAAGCTCAGAGATTGGTGGGATTTTATAGCCTGACCTTGGGCTTTATTTTTTATAGAGTTGAGTTTGTCTACCCGAATTTCAAGGGGCTGGACCCAGGTCATTAGAATAGTCTGGGGCGGTTCCTGGCCATTCCCACCTTGAGGAACTTATACTAACCATAATATTCAAGTAGTTAGATTTTTAACTCCTTAATTCCTTTGTGTGATTATGGTACAGTCACCAGTATTCTTAAACTTGAATGTGTAAAGGTCAGAAGAGGATTTGAAAGTCCTGTTCTACCATTGTTCTCCTTATTCACCCTAGACAAGGTATTTTAATGGATCCAGAGCTAGGCTGGCAGTCATTAAGCTGTAGTCATCCTCTTGTGTCTACCCCTACAGTGATGGTACAGTTATACCTGTACATGCAGTCATGTCCAGATTTCTACATGGGTGCTAGGGATCTGAACTTAGGTCCTTTGCTTATATACCAAGTGCTCTTACCAACTTTGCTGTCTCTTACTCAATAAACCCTTGAAAGCTTGTTATTTTAGTTCTCTCTCTCTCTCTGTGTGTGTGCGTGCGTGCGTGCGTGCGTGCGTGCGTGCGTGCGTGCGTGCGTGCGTGCGTGCGTGTGTGTGTGTGTGTGTGTGTGTGTGTGTGTGTGCCTGTGTTCTCATGTGAGTGAAGTCAGAAAACAATTTTCAGGACTCTGTTCACTCTTTCCATTGTGTGAATTCATGATTTCAAGCTTAAATTGCCAGGCTTAGTGGCAGGTGCGTTTACCACTGAGCCATCTTGCTGACTTCAATTTACTTAAAATGGTGTTATGTGAATCTCATGAATAGGTTCATGCTTTTTGTAGACTTTGTTGTAGGTTAGATGACACAAAGTTATTTTCCAGGGCATGAGCTGATATGTGTGAACAC
Source organism: Cricetulus griseus (assembly GCF_003668045.3). NCBI lineage: Eukaryota > Metazoa > Chordata > Mammalia > Rodentia > Cricetidae > Cricetulus > Cricetulus griseus. The sequence continues at coordinate 63,537,180 of NC_048598.1, forward strand.
CCCAAAATGTTCCTAGTATTTGGCAGTGATAGTGATTCATGTGGAGTGTTAAGAACTTGAGTTTCATAGAGCTCTGCCCCTTTTTTCAAGCTTACTTAGGGTTTTTTTCTAACTGGGAAATTGTACTGACGTTCCTTTCTCTTATAAATCAATTCTTTTCAAAATGGAAGCTTACAGATTCATACATTTTCCCCTCAAGGTTTAACTTTGCTTCCAAAGAGTTATGATTTACTTTGATGAAGGAAACCTTAAACACAAAACTAATTGCAGACCGGATCTTGCAGTATTCATCGAAGTCCCAAGTTTTAAATCATTTTCATGAATTATAGTAGAATGAAGGAAGGGCAAGGATGGGAGGGCAATGATGGTACTTTTGTGGCTTCTTATAAGAGGAATGTTTTATTCTTTACAATTGTGCTTCCTTTGGAAGTGGGACTGATCTTTTATGTGGATGAAGCAACCAATCCTAGCGCATGATTAGAAGGGCAAAGAGAAGTCTCTGCTGAGTCTCAATCAGGAAACGGTGCCCTGATTGGTCTGTTGACGTGCCTAAACTTCCAAGTTTGATAGATGGTTCTGGCTAAAGATAAGGGTCTGACACAGAAGTAAAAATACTCTGCAGTAAAGATACACACACACACACACACACACACACACACACACACACACACACACACTTTAAAATTAACCATTTCTAGAAATGCGGCCTTGGGGAAATAGAGCTTGTTGGTCAGTCAGTCTGAATAAATCAGTGAGTTCCATGTTCAGTGAATGATCCTGTCTCAAAAATCGTGCTGGGGGGAGCTCTAGAGAGATGGCTCAGCAGCTGGGAGTGATTGCTGCTCTCACAGAGGATCCACATTCAATTCCCAACACCAAGGGTGGGTGGCTCACCACTGCCTAGAAATCCCGCTCCTGGGGATCTGACACACATTTCAGGCCTTGAGGATACCTGCATGCATATGACTTACAGACACACATGATGGGGGATGTCCTTCTGTATATATGTTTCTTTTATTGGTTATGAATAAAACACTGATTGGATAGTAGAGGCAGGAAGATAGGTGGGGCTAGGAGACAAGGAGAATGCTGGGGAGAGAGGCAGAGAGGCACCGTAAGGAGATGCCAAATAGTGGAGGAAGGAGAAACAGGTCTAAACCCTTCTCCCATAAGATAACACCACGTGGAAATACTTAGATTAATAGAAATGGGTTAATAATTAAGACACAGCTAGCCAATAAGAAGACCTAGCCATTGACCAACAGTTTTATAATTAATATAGCATCCCCATGTTTATTTGGGGCTGAAGGGTGACAGGACCTGATGGAACAGAAATCTCCATTTTCACACACACAAACACACACACACACACACACACACACACACACACACACACACACACAGAATCTAAAATAAGGTGGGCATGGTAGAGGAAGATACCTGGTGACTCCTGACTTCTATAAACATGTTCAAATATGTAAATGCAAAACCCATACATGTGCAAACAGATACCACACACACACATTCATGAAATATTGGCTCACAGTGTGAGCAATATAGTGAAAATGCAATTTCATATTTGTTGACTGGAGAATAATAAATATGACTGAAAATAAAATGTGATGTTTTGCTGTTCATGGTTTGAACACTGGGCTCTTTGGCAGTGTTTGGAGATTGCAGAGCCCTGGCTTTTTGCTTGCTTATTTCCATGGGGTTTGGAACTGAAGTTATCCAGGCAGCAATAGCCTTGAAGTATATTCTGTATTCCATCAAGAAACACAACATGTCCTTTTGGAACTTAATTGAGCAGCACAAAGCTAATTAGCTGTCCAAAGACGTGCCATTTAATTCACAATCCCACATTAATTTGTTCAACACAATGAGCTTATCTTCCGTATAAATGCCTCTGCCCCATGGCTCCTAGAGCAGCTGTAATATACAAGAATGACTGATAACACCTTCGTTTAAATGTGGTGGCTGCTTTTCATTCTGTCTTTCTTCCTTTGGTCAAAAGAAGGATGAATCACATGTCAATTGCAATGAATGTTTTTGTTTTGTTTCTGTTTTATTTTTTTTTAAAGGTGCATGCTGTGGAAAATTTAAAGAATTTAGATTGCCATGAGACCACAGCCCAAAGTTGTGAATTAAGATGCTGTCTGGGAAAGTAGAGGTGTCTAATCCCTGTCTACTTTCATGGGACTTGGAACCAACACATTCTGAGTCTTCTCCAGTGGCACTTAACAGGATGTGACAGAGACATTTTATGTAATAAAATATGTAATATATATATATATATATATATATATATATATATATATATATATATATTCCCTTTTCCTCAGCAATAGGGAAATATAATTCTCCAAAGTAAAAGGATGGCTTATTTTTTCTATTACTACCTATGTCAGCAGTTACCAACCTGTGGGTCTTGACCCTTTGGCAATCCTCTATCTCCAAAAAATATTTACATTATGATTCATAACAGTGGAAAATTACAGTTATGAGGTAGCAATGAAAGTAATTTTATGGTTGGGCTCCCCACAACATGAGGAACTAGGAAGGTTGAAAACCACTGACCTAAGTGGTTGGGCAACTAAGAAACATTCTCAGAACAGTGGAAACAGCAGAGAGAAGAAACAATTTGAAGAATGGGAGAGGGACTGAGGAGATGTCTCAGTGGAAGCTTGAGGATCTGAGTTTGAATCCACAGTCCCCACAGAAAAAGCCAGGCATGGTCCTGGGAGGCTACTGGGAAAAGAAGGGCTTCTGAAAGAAAGGGAAGTGAGTAATAGAGGGTAATGGTAAGGGTTGAACATAATCACGATGTATGTGTATGAAAAGAAAAAAATAAAAATTCAAAACAGAATGAAAGGCCAGATGTAGTGATACACACCTTTGATCCCAACACCATGGAGGCAGAGGCAGGCATATATCTTTGAGTTTGATGCTAGCCTGTTCTTCACAGCTAGTTCCAGACCAATCAAGGCTATACAGTGAGATTGTGTCTCTAAAAAGATTAAATAAATAAAACTTAAAAAGAGTGAAATTGATATTTGAAACCAAATGATTAGAACTTGAGGCTGTTACTAAGTTAGGGGAAATAAGCCAGACACAAATACCACTTGCGGTCTAGGGTATATGGAAGCTGAAAAAGATATTAAAAAGTGATAATCATAGTGGCCACCAGTGGATAGGAAGTAGGAAGAGGAGAAGAGAGATGGAGGCTGTTTAAAGTATACCAAGTACAGATAAAAAGCAGGAATAGGTACCGCAATTAGAACATAGCATAGAAAGGTGATCATACTATAATTTATAATAGCCTACTACATATCTAATGAAGAAGAAGAAGGGAACAGCTTAAAGTTTCAAGCATAAAATATCAAGAAGATAAAAATGTTGGTTACTTTAGGTGATAGGTATGTATATATACATATACTGAAATATGGCAATGTACTTTGGAAATACACGTTATTAAATATTAATTTAACATGAAAATGGAAAATGAAGAAAATAGTACTGTTACCAAGGATTCAGTCCCAAATCAAATACTGACTGCTGTAATATGAATTTTTCAATTTGAATCTGGTAGTCCTATAGTTGCTGTACAAAGTATGTTATGAGATGCATATTGAGAAATGAAAAAGTGTTCCCACACCGATGTGACCAGCACGGTGGTCATTCTGTCAACACTGTAGACTCACATATACTCCCCACCCTCCGCCCCACAACGCTAAGCCTTAGTTGAAGGCTTTGCTAGTTTCTAAATATTTGCTCCACCCACCTTCATAATATCTTAACCACTTACCTTGAACCTTAGGTCCCAATTCTTTCATGACGTGAAGCTCCTTAAGAATGAGTGTGTGTATGTACTAGATTTTAGATGTTTCAAATCAAACTGATAGAATCATTTTAACAGCCTTGTCCAACCTATAGCAATATGTTTTTGGCAAAAAATTCATGTTTGCCTAGCCATGAATGAGCTTATCACCGTCTCACATGTAAACTAAGTAGAGGTCAAGTGACAAAGAACAGGTTCTCCATGGATCAGCAAGACCACATTTGGTGAAGGGAACACACACTTGCCTTTGGCAATGCCTGCATATCAACTCACACCCAGACCACCTTTCCTTTTTCTTTTCGAGACAGGGTTTCTCTGTGGCTTTGGAGGCTGTCCTGGAACTAGCTCTGTAGACCAGACTGGTCTTGATTTCAGAGATCTGCCTGCCTCTGCCTCCCGAGTGCTGGGATTAAAGGTGTGTGCCACCACTGCCGGGCCAGTAGAAGACTTTTCTTGTTTATTTTTTTTTATTTTTTTATTTAGAGGCAGGGTTTCTCTGTGTATCTTTGGAGCCTATCCTGGCACTCACTCTGGAGACCAGGCTGGCCTCGAACTCAGAGATCCGACTGCCTCTGCCTCATGAGTGCTGGGATTAAAGGCGTGCGCCACCAATGCCCGGCCAGAACACTTTTCTTAATGAAGTTAATTACTGTCTATTTAGCACATTCAATGGACATTTCCAAGCCCTTACTAAGTTGTGGCTTAAACTGAACCACAGGCTCTGTAGTCCTTGGTTTAATACACCATCAGACACAGAATTGAGGGACACTTTAAGGGTCTTTCCTTCATGGCTCCTGGAGTTGGAGAAAGGTTAATAAGCTTGTGTCAATGTGGTCACCTCCTCAGCACAGTTGGAATGAACAGGCTTATTTACATCACTTAAGACAACAGAATTGAAGACTATATAAAGATGGGTGATTTCTTAAATGCTTGGCCTAAAAATTCGTTAGTGGTTGTGGGTGGAGAGGTGCCTCAGAATTTAAGCGCATATACTGCTCCTGCACAAGACTGAGTTTGATTCCTAGCACCCAAACTCAGCTTGTAACTCCTGCCTCAGGGGATCTGATGTCCTCTTCTGGCCTCTTCAGGACCTGCACTAACATGCACAGACCCACACTCATCTAATTCAAAGTTACATCTTAAAACACTAAAGTGAATCCCTTATTGGAGGCTGAGGAGATGCTGCAGTTGGTAAAGCACTTTTGCAAGAAAGAAGACCTAAATACATTTTCAGAATCCATGTTAAAAAGAAAAGTTGGGCATGGTGGCTCCTCTTTGACATTTCAGTGATGGTGGTGGGCGGGGTGGGGTTGGGGTTGAGGTGCTGGGCGATCAGGGTGGCTGACACAGGTCAATTCCTGGAAGCTCCTGGGTCAGCTGGCCTAGGTTTTCTGATGAAGGTCCAGAGAGAGAGAGAACTTTGTCTCAAATAGTGAAAGAGGCCTGAGGTAAACACCCATGGTTGTCCTCTTCCTTCTACAAGCATGTACACCTGCCCACCCACAGGTATGTGTGCCCTCACACACATGCGTACACTCATATGTACCTGAACATGCACATGGACGAGAGAAATAAAAATGTGTCTTGACTTCAGGACTAGTTTATCTATTTTATTTTTATGACATTGTCCCCTATATTCCTGGCTATCCTCAAACTTCCTTTGCAGCAGAGGATGACCTTAAACTTCTGATCCTCCTGCCTCTACCTCCCAAGTGCTAGGATGTACAGGCATGCATCATTACACCCAGTTTAAGCAATGTTGAAGAGTGAACCCATAACCTCCTGCATGCAAGATAAGCACCCCACCCAACTCATCTGCAGCCCAAAATCATCCTGAACCTTCCCTTCGGCAGACTCATTCTACAGAGCTGTTGTGTGCACCAGAAAGCAAGCCCTGGAGGATGCTTCCCTAGGAACTAGATGCTCTAGTCTTGACGCCTCATGACTGTTCCCGGTATAGGCCATTGTCTGAAGGGACATTGGGCTTCATCATGTCAGAGATTCAGAGTGCCAGCCTGCTCTGACCTGAGAAGCAGAACCAGGCTTAGGCCATTAGCAGCTGTGATACCTGCTGTGCTGGGTACTAGACTGGTTTGCCATGGACTGCAAGGCCATCTATAGCCCAGTCTCCCTGACTTTGAAAAGCAGTTAACAGTGTCCCAACTGTCACTGCTTCACAAGCTTAGCTTGGGAGTCATGGAACTCCAGCACTAGGAGAGGGCAGGCAAGTTGGGAATGCTACAACAAGCTAATGCTGGATTTCTTGGTAAGGCCAAGAGAAAGGAGCTAGCATTCAAATATAGGTTGGCCAAATGGACCTGGCTGTGGCCTCAGCCCATTAATCAGAGATTCGTGTTCAGATCAAATGAACAGCAGAGCAGATAAAAGTTTATGGTTGCCCCTCCCACTTCATTTGAACAAAATCATCCAATGACTTTGGGGTAGATTAGGGCAGAGTTTCTGACAATTTCTGAAATGACCGTAAGCATACTTGTGCCACTCGGTGTTTTGTCCCCACCTTCCCTCTTGCCTTTGGAAACCACAATACTTTGGGTCCCCACCTTCTGGTTTCTCTGGATCCTCACACCTGCTAAGAATCCTCATACCTGCTAAGGCTGAAACAAGGGAAGGGCTTCCCTTTGGCTCTCTGCTCTCTAGTCTCTCTGGTGTACCCCTAACAAACATGGCCCTCTCTTGCCTGCAAGTGGCAGTTAAATTCACCCCTGTAGCTAGTGTTGAAGAGCAAGCACCTCCATATTGTTCAACTGGTAGCTCCTCTCAGAACAAACAGAGAATCAAATCAGATGCTGGCCGCACAGGAGTCCGGCAGACTGTGCTTGACGAGAGCCACTGGGTTCTATCTAACACTTGGCATGGAGAAGCTACAGAAGCCATCTGACAAGGGCCAGGAAGGATGTGGGACCACAGCAGGTTTCCACCGATACCTGTGATCCGGTTTGGGCTCCAGGGCTACTTCCTGGAAGGTCAAGTATGAGAAGGTGGAGCTCAAGGAGTGAGTAAAGGCACTAGAAACTGCTGTACCCAGCTCTCCAGTGAGACCGCACTGGTGAGCTGGGGCTGAGCCCGAGTGTCTGGGGAATCAGTTTCTAATTCCTGTAGGGCCACCTGCCTTCCTGAAGGAGCTCTCTACCAAACCAGAGGGCTGTGCTGAAGGCCTGGCACCTGGGGAAGAAAGACTCCGGTACCAATTGGATAACTCAGGGTCATGAGATCTCCGTGGGCAGCACCGGACTCGAGTGGCTGGGACTAAGGGCTGAGCATCTCTGTATATGAGTAGGGCTGGCAGAGCCACAGGAGCTGGTCTCACTGGGAGTGAGTGCAGCAATGTACAGTGCAAGCTCCTAGAACCGAAACAGGGCCACTCTGCTTGGTCCATTCAGGCCTTGCCAACTTGGAATTGCTGATTAGCAGGTTTGTGAGTAGAACCTTCAACAAAGGTGGCTAGGGCAAAGGGGTGGGCTGACCCCCAGCCCTGACCTCTGCAGGGTTCCTGATAATCTGTTCTCATTGGTGGGCCTGTTCTGGGCCACAGGAGGCTTTGTGGGAAGTCCCATCTTTGCCTCTGGGTAAGAGCTGTTGCTTCCTTCTGCCTATAGGACAAGAAGGAAGATCAGAAGTTGGGAAGGGAGCAAAGAACTCTAATGGAACAAATGCAACCAAGCGGACTTTGTGGTGCTTGCCACATCCGTTAGGCAGCACTTCTTTCCTTTCTCTCAGCTGGAGAGTAGTGTTTCTTCTCCTGCTTCCATATACCATAGTAGGTGCTTTTTGATAAGGCAGAACCACAGGTGGCCTCCGATTCCACGTTCAGCAATGAGGCCAGGCAACAAGCTGGTAAGACCCAGGACGCCTTTTCAAACTTCTACCATTCTCCTTGGCAAGCCTTGGGGGTGGGGGTAGGGTCCATTTCGACCCCTCTCATTCCAGATCCCGACGATCTTGCCAGAGGCCAGCAGTCTTCCCGGACGCTTATGAGAGCACTGGCGAGGACTTGGTCTCATGTCTGCACATAACAGAAATGGACAGTCAGGGAGGCCAGGCATCTCTCTGGTCACCAGCTGCCTGGCTTCCTGGTCGGGGAGTGAGCTTAAAAGGGCTTTTCTGAAGGCTGGAGGATCAGAATGCAACAGGCTTTCCCCCTCTCCATCTTACTGTGTGGACTGACATACCTGAGGGCAAGTCTGCTCTGTATGGTGTGAGAGCTGATCCTGGATTCAGAACCAGAGATTGGGAGTACGCAGGGCAACTTTGGTCAACTGGTTCAGCCGTGGTTCAGTGCTGTAGAGGAATCCATGGGGAAAGACTGATGACATCATGAAGAACAGGTCACCACGGCTAAATCTGGCTAAATCTAGCGGCAAGGGTCACATCTCGTACTAGGATCTGAGCTGAGACCTTTGATGAAGTAGGAGTACCCGTTTTACGGGAAGAGAGCAGTATGGAGAGCTGGTTGTGGGGTACCTTAGGCAGGATGCTCTGTCGTTTGCTGCCAGTCTCCTGAGCCCCAGGGGCACAAGTCTGCCTGGGTTGGGAGCATAAATGTAAGAGAGACCAGGGCTGGGGCGGGAGAGCTGTCTGTTAGCTTCAAGTCTCTGACGGAGTTACCAACGGTCGCATATAAATATGCGCGCGCACACAAAGCCAGGCCTGCCTGACCTTGAGAGTGCATGGTGCATGTGGCAGGGTCTGGTGAGAGTTGCTCGCGCAGCTTTTTATCATTGACCTCCCCAAGACGTCTCTATGTCTTTCCGCAAAGCAAAACTGTAGTCCGTAAACCTAGTTACTTTATGTTAATTAAATAAATGTTAGTTGAAGTTTTTGGTTTTCAGACAGATTTCAAATAGGTAAACAGACACTTAAGGGCTTTTTATATTCCTATTCCCAGAATGGGAGTTAGTTGAAGCATTTGGAAGCACTTAGCTTTGCCAGTATGAGAAATGCTAGCTTGTCACCATGCAAGTTGCCCCTGTATTTATATTATTATTATTACTATTATTATCATCATCAGTATTATATTACTTTGGGCCTCTGTAAATTGGTATATTATACAAACCAAACATAACTCGGAAATTTTGCAAGTAAAAACCAATGGTCAGCATTTGCGCTAACCAGGTGGGAACAGACATGTATTATTGGGGCTGTGGTGATGCCACACCAGTGTGAAGGGTGTTTTTCTGTGTCTAGCTGGTCTTGTAATGCTCACAGCATGTGATAACTGACAGCTGTCACATGTATTTGATTTGGTAGGTTATCCCTCAAATTTCATTACACTAAATCCTTTCTATCCTTTTATGTACTTCACTCTTTCTGCTTCTCAAAATGCAGACTTGGGGGTTTTCTTGGTGGGCTTTCTGTGCTATATACTTGCAAGCACAGGTTATCCTATATAGGCTTCCTAGCATCCTCAGCATTCAGAACCTTTTCTCCGGGAGTTGCAGAATTTTGTGAGCTTGTTCTCAGTTGGTCCTTTATTCCTTTGAGAGGAAACACAACATTTAATTACTGTGGAAGTGCAAGACTTGTTCTTCAGTGTATTTCTGTTTGCAAACATCAGATAGTTCTATCCAATTCATCAGAAAAATAACTTACTACGAAGATGTTGGCTACCATGGAAAGAAGGCCAGTAATAAGGGACCGGAAAATGATGGTGTCTTCCATCATTGCTAGTATGGTCTTGGAGTCCCCATTACAGAGTAATGCTGTAATAGGACACCAGAGAGATGCAGTTCAGTGCCATTCTGGTGGCCTGCGTCTTTAACTAGGACTGCCCTGTTTTGTATGGCTCGTATTTACATTGCTGGAAATGATGTACATTGACAATCCTGCCAGCTTCCCAGGACCATACACCTGTCAATCTGGATGGTCTTTATCCACCTGGTGCAAGCTGTGTGTCAGAAACAGCACACAAAGAAACTTACCATCACTAGAAAGCACTTCTCCACAATGGAGCAGATAGGCACTGGAAAAGTGCTAAGCAGACTTCGTAGTTTATTGTATTTAAACCTTTCTCCTTATCCAGCATACCTGGTCTGGGTATAAGCAGTTTTCTCATCTATAATCCTTTCCTTATTTTCTTTGTCTCTAGATGTTTAGCCTATTATGAAGTTCTAAATTGCTCTGAATTTTTTCTTTCTTCTGCCAAGAGTTAGAGTTTAAGGAGAGTTATTATTTGATTATTCAAGCTCAGCTGAACAGAGGGTAGGCAGAGGGTAGAGGTACATCTCTGCCATGGTCCCTAGTTGAGGAAAATGCACAGGAACTCAAAAACCAATATCTATTTCAAGGAGTGCTGACAGGATGGTGGGGGTGCGAGGTATATCCAACTTCCCCAGCTACATAATCTTGGAATGATAAGCCTCTGGTATCTAGCCAGATACTTCTTTCCAATTAATAAGGATTTCTATTGGCCTGTAATTGGACCTTTTGGATATATCATTGATTATTTTATATTCACAATGATAATATCTACAAGCTAAAAAATTCCTTGGTTATAAATGAATCCTTTTTGTAAATATTTAGGGATTAAGCTCTTTTTTTGAGAGAGAGAGAGAGAGAGATGGAAACAAATGATGGCTTGGCCTTTACTGTGTGAAATTAACAGCAGTTAATCAACATTTAGGCAAATTTGGAGCAGGCTCTAAGTGCTAGAATTTGTTGATTAACTTTTTGTTCTTGCTGTTAATTGGCATTTTAGACAACAGAGATCTATTCAAATGACTGTTTTCTGAGAACACTGGCCACATCAGGGTGTCTATTGTTTCCTGGAAGCCACAGCTGTGTTGTCTCCAGGATTAATGAGTAGTATAAAAGGTCCCAAGAAAGGCCTTGGTGTACTGAGAAAGGCCTTCTCTCTGCTGGTGAACTTCAGGGTTGTTGGTTGTCATGTACTTTTACAGTTGTGTTCTGAGCTGGTGCATTCCTGAAATTCAATGGCAGTTTGGGAATGTTTTTATATATAATATAAACTGAGTGTTCTGCTCAAACAAAGGTTTGAATTTCCCAGTCCTGCAAGGAGGACATCACCTAGTGGAGAGGTAACTCTAGAATTGAAGTCATCCACTGACCTATCCACAGTTACCTTCAAATATTGGGTCTGCTCCTCATCACTGAGGACATGACCACTGACTGTTGTGCCCTTTGTAGTCTGAGCATCTAATAGTCCCCAACAACAGACCAAAGTGCAATTTCACCCAAGTCAAACTTCATGATGACATAATGGAAGCCACATCATGGATTCCCACCAGTTTCAGATAACTTCCCATTTTGTGTTTATCCTATAATTTCCTAAGAGCACTTGTCCCTTGGGAAGGAGGAAACCCATTTGTGGCATTTGACCCTCCCTTCTTCTACACATTAAGGGGTGTGAATCACTCATCACCATCACTATCTGCCTGGCTACCACTGTATTGTTCTGACCTAATTGTCACGGCTAGTGGGGCAATGCCCAAGATGCCATCATGCTATGTCTGGAGGAAATAGCTCCAAACAACACATGGCAGTCTCTCATGGCAGGCAAGAGGCCTATTGCTTGAGACTGAGCTACTTGGAGGGTGTGCAGTGAAAACAAAGATGATAAATTTAAATCACTCCTTTTGTTAATTGCCAATTGCCATGTGTTTGGTCACAGTAATGACAAAACTAAGGGACCTTGAATGTGATGATTTTTTCCAGAGCAGATCAGTCCCAAACAGTAGGTCCCTTCATGAGATGCCCCACGCATCTGTAGTTTGAGATATCTCAAGCAGTACAATGGATCTCTTCTCCCAACAGTAACTTGCCATGGAACAGTCAGTTTCAGACCAAATCCCAGCACCAGATCAGAGCTTGCAAGAGCTGTGAATTTTTCCCATGGCTAGGACTGCTGCCTTGTTTCCCATGAGGCCCTTTCGGTCCCCACTCACAGGCTTGATTCTCAGAGCATTTCCATTCACTCTTTCAGAATGTTGTTTGTCTTTTATCTCCCTATTGTTTTCACTTGCAGAGTCATGGAGAGCATCCTGGAAGTCCACAAATAATGTTTTGAAGGGAACACAGTATTCCTCATTGTCTTAGTTTCATTTCCTGTTTCTGTGATAACATGCCTTGACAAAAACAAGTTAGGGGACAGAGCTGGGGACAAGGAGGGCAGACAGACAGCAAAAGAGGCTCTGGGTAGATTGGTCACCTTTTTACTTAAACATTTAAAACATTTAAAATGGCTGACTTCCTGACTCTTTTCCCCCACCAAGATAAGACTTGGTAGGCTCTCCCTGCCGTCACTGGAGGACTTGTCCTACCTGCCATGGAGGTTCTTGTGGCAGAAACCAATCAGGTTCCCTTTCAGTGTGTGGATTATACAATTGCACAAATAACCCAAACAAGCCAGTTTTGGGGAAGAAAGGGAACCCATACAAACCTCAAACATATAAAAGTTCTGAGTTTTCTAGACTCAGATTCCATATCTACATGTCTCTCTCCCATCTGAGCAGTCTGTCTCTTTGTGTGTTGTGCAGCAAGCATGCATGCACATGCTTCTGCTTCCAGGAAAGCCTGGCTGAACATGAGATGCTGTTTCTTTCCCATCTTTTTAACTCTTTAAATCAGCAGGGGAAAAAAAAGCCATTCTTGCAACCCTAGATAACTTCAGCATGATGTCATCATAAAGATTTATTTTGCCTCATAGTTAAAGGGAGCAGTCTACCTTCGTGAGGAAGTTACAGCATCAGGAGTTTGATGCAAATGGTCACTTTGCATCCACTGTCAAGAAGTAGACAGAAATGGAGGCCAGTCTTATGCTCAACTCACTGTCTACTTATTATCCTCGTCCAGGATCTGGACCCAGGGAATGTTGCTGTTCAGGGTGAACAAATCTTCCCACTTCCCAATGTCCTTTTCACAGCTAGATCTCATCAAGTTGACATTCCAGATTGACCATCACATTCATAAAACATAATGTAGCATAAGTTGATTTATTGTCTTTTATGGAAATTAATGTCTGAGCTAGAAGACATCTTTTGGACTTTACTATTTGCTTCTGCCCTCAGCTTATGCAAGTTCATGAATGTGGTTGAATTTTGAAGAAATCCTAGCTTTGCTAGATATGTCTTTGAAGAATGAGATGTATTGCAGTAGTATTTTCAAGTAATTATGAGTATTCTTTGTTTTTTTTCCCTTTTTTATGATTAATTCAAGTTAGGGAACAGGCTTGTTTCACATGTGAGTCCCCTCTCCCTCTCCCTCCCCTCACCCCCATCCCTCCTCTCCCACCTCCAACCTACCCCCCACCCCATCCACCCACCACTTCCCAGGTAGGGTAGGACCCCCAACAGGGGCTCCACAAAGTCTACCAAATCTTCCTGTGCTGGGCCTAGGCCCCTCCCCATGTGTTCAGAGACAGAGCGAATCCCTTCACATGGGATGGGCTCTCAAAGTCCCCCCCACACACCAGGGAAAAATGCCAGTCCACCTCTAGAGGCTCCCTGGAGTGCAGGGGCCTCCCCATTGGCATCCATAATCAGGGGGCTGGATCAGTCCCAAACTAGCCTCCCAGACAGTGTCTGGAGTCAATATGCTTTCCCCCCCTTTTTTTTTCAGGCCAACTGTTTCTGTAGGTTTCTCCAACCTGGTACAGACCCCTTCGATCTTCATTCCTCCCTCTCTTCAACTAGGTTCCAGATTTCAGCTCAGTGTATTTCTGTGGATGTCTGTCTCTGCTTCCTTCAGCCACTGGATGAGGGCTCTAGGATAGCATAGAGAGTAGTCATCAATCTCATTCTAGGGGAAGGGCTTCTAGGCTATCCTCTCCTCCATTGCTTTTTTCTGCTGCGTAGTACTCCATTGTATAAATGTCCCACATTTTCTCTTTCCATTCTTCAGTTGAGGGGCATCTAGGTTGCTTCCAGGTTCTGGCTATTACAAACAATGCTGCTATGAACATGGTTGGACATATGTCCTTTGTTTATATGAACATGCACTATTTGGGTATATACCCAAGAGAGGAATGGCTGGATCTTGAGGTAGATTGATTCCCATTTTTCTGAGCAACCGTCATACTGATTTCCAGAATTCACACTCCCACCAGCAATGGAGGAGTGTTCCTTCTTCTCCGCATTCTCTCCAGCATAGGTTGTCATTGGTATTTTTGATTTTAGCCATTCTGACAGGTGTGAGGTGGTATCTCAGAGTTGTTTTGAGTTGCATTTCTCTGATGGCCAAGGATTTTGAGCACTTTCTTAAGTGTCTTTCAGCCATTTCAGATTCCTCTGTTGAAAAATCTCTGTTTAGTTCTGCACCCCACTTTTTAATTTCATTGTTTGGTGTTTTGGTGGCTAGCTTCTTGAGCTCCCTGTATAGTTTGGAAATCAGCCCTCTGTCAGATGTGGGTGGTCGTTTTGTCTTACTGACTGTGTCCTTTGCCTTACAGAAGCTTCTCAGTTTCAGGAGGTTCCATTTATTGATTGCAGACCTCAGTGTCTGTGCTCCTGGTGTGATGTTCAGGAATCGGTCTCCTGTGCCAATTTGTTCCAGGGTAATTCCCACTTTCTCTTCTAGAAGATTCAGTGTGGCTGGGATTTATGGACAGATCTTTGATCCATTTGCACTTAAGTTTCGCGCATGGTGACAGGTATGGATCAATCTGCAATCTTCTGCATGCCCGAATCCAATTGTGCCAACACCATTTGTTGAAGATGCTATCTTTTTTCCATTGTATAGATTTAGCCCCTTTGTCAAAAATAAGGTGTTCATAGGTGCGTGAGTTAATATCTGGGTCTTCAATTCAATTCCATTGGTCTATCTGTCTTTTCTTGTGCCAATACCAAGCTGTTTTCAGAACTATGGCTCTATAGTAGAGTTCGAAGTCAGGGATGGTGATGCCTCCAGAAGATCTTTTATTGTAAAGAGTTGTTTTGGCTATCCTGGGTTTTTTATTTTTCCATTTAAAGTTGAGTATTGTTCTTTCAATGTCTGTGAAAAACTGTGTTGGGATTTTGATGGGGATTGCGTTGAATCTGTAGATTGCTTTTGGTAGGATTGCCACTTTTACTATGCTAATTCTACCTATCCAAGAGCATGGGAGATCTTTCCATTTTCTGGTATCTAATTTCTTTCTTTAAAGTCTCAAAGTTCTTATTGTACAGGTCTTTCACTTTTTTGGTTAGTGTTACCCCCAGATATTTTATGTTGCTTGTGGATATTGTGAAAGGTGATGTTTCCATGATTTCTTTATCATTGAGTTTATCATCTGTATACAGTAGGGCTACAGATTTTTTTGAGTTAATTTTGCATCCTGCTACCTTGCTGAAAGTGTTTATCAGCTGTAGGAGCTTCCTGGTAGAGTTTTTCGGGTCACTTATGTAGACTATCATGTCATCTGCAAATAGTGAAAGTTTGACTTCTTCCTTTCCAATTTGTATTCCTTTGATCCCCTGTTCTTGTCTTATTGCTCTAGCTAGAACTTCAAGTACAATATTGAAGAGGTATGGAGAGAGTGGAGAGTCTTGTTCCTGATTTTACAGGAAACACTTCAAGTTTCTCTCCATTTAGTTTGATGTTGGCTATTGGTTTGGTGTATGTTTCATTTATCATGTTTAGATATGTTCCTGTTATTCCTGTTCTCTCCAAGATCTTTATCATGAAGGGATGTTGGATTTTGTCAAAGGCTTTTTCAGCATCTAGTGAGATGATCATGTGGTTTTTCTTTTTCAGTTTGTTTATATGGTGGATTACATGGATGGTTTTTCATATGTTGAACCATCCTTGCATCCCTGGGATGAAGCCTACTTGATCGTGGTGGATGATTTTTCTGATATGTTCTTGGATTCGATTTGCCAATATTTTATTGAGTATTTTAGCATCAATGTTCATGAGGGATATCTGTCTGTAGTTCTTTCTTAGTCATATCTTTGTGTGGCTTGGGTATCAAAGTGATTATAGCCTCGTAGAAAGAGTTTGGCAATATCCCATCTGCTTCTATTGTGTGGAACAGTTTGTGCAGTACTGGTATTAGCTCTTGTTTGAATTTCTGGTAGAATTCTGCAGTGAAGCCATCTGGCCCTGGGCTTTTTTTTTTTGATTGGGAGGCTTTTGATGACTGCTTCTATTTCATTAGGGGTTATTGGTCGATTTAAACTGTTTATCTGATGTTGGTTTAATTTTGGTAAGTGATATTTATCCAGAAAACTGTCCATTTCCATTAGATTTTCGAATTTTGTGGAATACAGGTTTTCAAAGTATGACCTGAAGATTCTCTGGATTTCCACAGTGTCCGTTGTTACATCCCCCTTTTCGTTTCTGATTTTGTTAATTAGCATATTCTCTCTCTGCCTTTGGTTAGTTTGGCTAGAGGTTTGTCTATCTTGTTGATCTTTTCAAAGAACCAACTCTTTGTTTCATTGATTCTTTGTAATGTTTTCCTAGTTTCTACTTTATTGATTTCAGCTCTCAGGTTGATTATTTCCTGGTGTCTCCTCCCCCTTGGTGAGTTTGCTTCTTTTTGCTCTAGTGCTTTCAGTTGTTCTGTCAGTTCTCTAATGTGACTTTTCTCCAGTTTCTTCATGTGGGCACTTAGTGCTATGAACGTCCCTCTTAGCACTGCTTTCAGAGTGTCCCATAAGTTTGGGTATGCTGTGTCTGAATTCTCATTAGATTCTAGGAAGTCTTTAATTTCTTTTTTATTTCTTCCTCAACTCAGGAATGGTGCAATTGGGTGTTATTCATTTTCCAAGAGTTTGCAGGTTTTCTGCCATTTGTATTGTTGCTGAATTCTAGCTTTAATGCATGGTGGTCTGATAAGATACAGGGGGTTATTTCAATTCTTTTGTAACTATGGAGGTTTGCTTTGTTGCCTACTATGTGGTCAATTTTAGAGAAGGTGCCATGTGGTGCTGAGAAGAAGGTATATTCTTTTGAGTTTGGATGGAATGCTCTATAGATATCCGTTAACCCCAGTTGGGTCATAACTTCTTTCAGATCCTTTGTTTCTTTGTTAAGTTTCTGTCTGGTGGTCCTGTCTAGTGGTGTAAGGGGGGTGTTGAAGTCTCCTACTATAAGTGTGTGTGGTTTTATGTGTGGTTTGAGCTTTAGTAATGTTTCTTTCACAAATGTGGGTGCCTTCGTATTTGGGGCATAGATGTTCAGGATTGAGATTTCATCTTGATGGGCTTTTCCTGTGATGAGTATGAAATGCCCTTCTTCATCTCTTTTGATTGATTTTAGTTTAAAGTCCAATTTGTTAGATATTAGGATTGCTACACCATCTTGTTTCTTGAGCCCATTTGATTGGAAAATCTTTTCCCATCCTTTTACTCTGAGGTAATGCCTGTCTTTGAAGTTGAGGTGTGTTTCATGTAAACAGCAGAAGGATGGATTCTGTCTTCGTATCCATTCTGTTAGCTTATATCTTTTTATGGGTAAGTTAAGACCATTGACATTTAGGGATATTAATGTCCATTGTTCGTTGGTTCTTGTTTGTTTTGGATTTATTGTTGGTGGTGTCATTGTGTGTGGATTTTGCCCTCCTGCTTCTTTTTGTGTTTGGTAAAATTAGATTATCTATTGCCTGTGTTTTTGTGCATGTAGTTATGTTCGTTGGGTTGGAGTTTTCCTTCCAGAACCTTCTGTAGTCCTGGATTTGTGGATATGTATTGTTTAAATCTGTTTTGTTTTCTCCATTTATAGTGATTGAAAGTTTTGCTGGGTACAGTAGTCTGGGTTGACATCCATGCTCCCTTAGTGCTTGTAGGGTATCTATCCAAGACCTTCTGGCTTTCAGAGTTTCCATTGAGAAGTCGGGTGTGATTCTAATTGTTTGCCTTTATATGTTACTTGGCCTTTTTCCTTTGCTGCTCTTAATATTTTCTCTTTATTCCGTAGATAATCTGTTTTGATTATTATGTGTCGGTGGGACTTCTTTTTGTGGTCCAGTCTGTTTGGCGTCCTGTAAGCTTCTTGTACTTTCATAGGCATATCCTTCTGTAGGTTGGGGAAGTTTTCTTCTATGATTTTGTTGAATATGTTTTCTGTACCTTTGAGCAGTGTTTCTTCACCTTCTTCTATACCTATTATTCTTAGGTTTGGTCTTTTCATGGTGTCCCATATTTCCTGGATATTTTGTGTTAGGAATTTGTTGGACTTGAGGTTTTCTTTGGTTGATGAATGTATATCCTCTAGCGAGTCTTCAATAGCTGAGATTCTCTCTTCTCTCTCTTGGATTCTATTAGTTATACTCACGTCTTTAGTTCCTGATCATTTATCCAGTTTTCCTTTTTCAGTATTGCCTCATTCTGTGTTTTCTTTATTGTGTCTAATTCAGCTTTCATGCTTAGAACTGTTTCAAGAGCTTCCTTCACTTGTTTGGTTGTTTTATCTTGGGTTTCTTTAGCTTCTTTAAGAGATTTGTTTATTTCTTGAATTTTTTGGTTTGTCTTTTCCTCCATTTCGTGTAATTTTTTGCTTGCCTTTTCTTCTATTTCTTTAAGGGATTTTCTTGTTTCCTCTTTGAAGGTCTCTATCATCTTGCTGAGATAATTTTTGAGGTCAATCTCTTCTTCATGCACTGTGTTGGGCTTTTCCGATCTTGCTGGTGTGGAGTCCCTAGATTCTGGTGGTGTCATATTGGTCTTTCTTTTGTTGAGTGAGTTCTTATTCTGTCTTCTTCCCATATCTTTTTCCAGTGAGTGCAGGTGGGGTCTCTCTATCTCCTCTTGTTACGCAGCAGTGTGTGTGGGCCAGGAATTCAATGTCCGAAGCTCTGGATGGTCTTGCCTCTCCTGGTAGTCTCCTCACTCTGAAGGAGTTAGGCCTCCATAGGGATCGGGTGTGTGGGGGTGGGACAGGAAGTAAGAGTGGGGTGTTTCCAGGCTCTGGGGGTTCCTCACTGCCTGGGCAAGTCTACCCCAAGCAGGAGCAGGCCCAGGGAGATTGGGGTGGATGGGGCTTTGAAAGGGAGTTGGGTAAGAGCAGTGGATCACTCACCTCCTTGGGGATAGGTCGGCGGGAAGGGAAGGAAGAGTGGCCTGTACCCAGATTCAGGGAGCTCCTCCCTGCCTGGGAGTGTCTACTCCAAGCAAGCACAAGCCTGGGGAGATCTGGGTGAATGGCGCTTTGGACAGGAGTTGGGTAAAAGCAGGGGGTCACTCACCTAGTTGCTGAATTCACCAGTCTTTAAATCAGGACTATGCTGTTGCTCTGATTTGGGCGAAGCAATCAATGGTGTTCTAAGACTTCTTCTCTGGGGAGACTTAAGCACCATCTACCTTATTACAAGGTCTAAAGGGCAATCAAAGTTCGATCCCAGCAAAGTCCAACCTGGGTAGCCAATGAGTTTATTGGACTTATTTACAGAGCATGGTGTGGAACTGTTTCCAGGTTCATGTATTAGCTCAAAGCAGCCACCCTGCAGTTTTCACATAGCATACAGTTTTCCTGTAGCATAAATGCATAGATGGAGCATCACTTCAAACCCCTGCCCCTGCCCAGGCCTGTGTGCTGTAGAACCTTCTGGGATAGTGTGTGGACTGTTAGAGAAAAGTTGTGCACAAATGGCTGAGAGGAGCTGCTGAAATCCCAGGCAAAGATCCCTCCAGTAGTCCTCCCACACCATCCTTCTCTGAGGGAATCTCAGCAGCCAATTAGCCTGTTCCTGATGCCTCTTGAAACAGGTGAGGATGGTAGATGTTTTCCACAGAGGCTGAGTTCCTCAGCTGTGGTTTTATCCCATACCACTTTTGACCAGCAGTTAAGTGTCCATGCAGTGAAAAAGCCTGTGACATCTCAAGATGACTATGAAAATGGACTCATCCTTGAAGCCTGCTCAAGTGTGCCCAGGGGTCCCATGCAGTCTGTGGATTCCACTTTAAGAACAATGTTCTAAAAAAAACCAATTTGTCAGTGTTCATGGGATGGAGAGCTTTCCCCCTAGACTTAGGAAATCAGCCAGTGTTCACTCTGTGTTCCTGCAGAAAAATACTCAGAATTCTCAGTACCAACTCATTAAGAAACTTCCCGGATATTCTTGATTTATAAGTGGGGGTGGCTGGTGTATTGCGATAGTTTTCATCGTGCACCTGTCTCCTCATTTACATGATTCTCAGTTTCTTGAATGTTAGCAGCAATTAAAAAACACTTAGAACAAAATTAATTTTCTCATAAGAATTAAAAGAGAAGAAGAATGCATTGCAGTGAGTTAGACCCAAACCAAATAATATTCTTGCTACAGTGCCTGAACATTTCCAGGAAACAGTTCAAGCCAAGTGGAAAACTTCAAGAAAGGATTTATTCACAAGGTAAGTAAGCACAGGAATCACGATGTGTAAATCAGGCCACTGAGGACTCTAACCTATAGCATTATTCATTCTGTTCTCCATATTTGTTAAGGGAATACTTACAAACCAAGTTTTTCTCATGTGCAGTGATAACTCAGATTTAGTATGCTATTCCCTCTTAGCTGTATTTGCTAGCACTCCCATGTTTCCCTATATCTAAGGGATATGGCGTATATGCCTTTCATTTGGAAATTCATTAGCATCGTACTAGATTCCTGTCTTAACTAGGGTTCTATTGCTGCAATAAAATACCATGACTTAAAGCAATGAGGAGGGAAGAGTTTATTTCACCTTACCACTTGTATTCATCATTAAGGCAAGTCAGGACAGGAACTCAAGGCAGGAATTTGGAGGCAGGAGCTGATGCTGAGACCATGGAGGAATGCTGCTTACTGGCTTGCTTCCCATAGCTTGCTCATTCTGCTTTCTTAAAGCACCCTGAACCCTCAGACTAGGGATGGCATCACCCACAGTGAGCTGAGTCTTCACACATCAAATGTAAATCAAGAAAATATCCATACAGGTTCATCAACTGGCTGGTCTGTTGTTGTATTTTCACAACTAAGATGCCCCCTTCAAAAATGACTCTAGCCAGCACAGTATCTATGGGAAGAACAGAGATCACATGGTAAGAAGATCAAGAAACCTCACATCAGGAAGCCTCTCTTTTCTCTTGTTCTCTCATAGCAAGCCACTTTTGTGGGAAGGTAACTGGAGGTTACCAAAGAACTATGATAATTCTTTCTATGAGTAGGTGACCAGGTGTTTTCCACAAGGCTCATCCTACGGAAAATATATCACCTCATACATATCCACACTGGGGCCAGCCTCTCAGATAATGGCAGCCTGCTGTTAGAACTCTGGATGGATACAGGCAACACCATTTTCAGAAATGCGTTCCTCTGCCTAGACTTTCCATGACCCAGCCACAGGGGAGAGATTCTTTACATCATTGCAGAGAACCTATATAGGCACCAGCAGGATAGCTCCATGTATTCCAAGAACACACACACACACACACACACACACACACACACACACACACACAGTTAAAAATGTCTTGAGAGCTTGATGACTTAATTTCAATAACATCACATATATAAGTATCTTTTGCCCGGGAAGTGTATTCTCCTCGGATTGATTGAGGCTCTCTCATATTTCTCTTCAGCATCTCCCCTCCAGGGCAGCTGATTACCCCACCTTAATGAACCTTGGTGACAGAATGCCTCTGGTGGTGAGCAAGTCACCTCTGAAAGCCAAAGTCACTCTTTGGTGTCTTGAACATAATTTTGTTACTTACAACAAATTGCTAAGTGTAGACATCTGAAAGACTACTGTGAGTCTCTAGGCATGGTGTTGCTAGGCAACGGGGAAGCTGGTGGGCTGAAGGTCCAGACCTTGAAGCCATTCTCTATAGGCTTCCTGGGTCCTGAGTCTTTTCTTTAATGTTTCTCAGGGCACTTGGACACTTCAGACTGAAATGTGTACTTCCCTGCAGTACATATCTTATTACATGTCCCTCCAGTGAACATATATTACATAAATATGTTAACAATTTGACTTAGGATTGCATACATCTCAGGTGTACAGCATGGTGCTTGTTTTTTATTCTTTGGCAAACACACACATTTATAGAATGATATTTGGTCATTTTCACTCCCTCATTCCCTTCTCTTATCCTCTTCCCTCTCCTGATGAAAACTTTCTTCTACCCAGAAAGTTCTCTGGCTATTTTTATGTATTCTTATTATATATAAATATATGTTATTATTATTATTATTATTATTATTATTATTATTTATTATGTCACCCATGGCATTTAGTTGGGCTTGCCTGTGTGAGCATGGGTGGAAGGTTATTTATGGAATATGGACAGTTTACCAGTGGATACACCACTGAAAAAATACCTCCTTCTCACCAGCAACCATTAACTACCCTTAGTCCCTTAGAAGGAGTGGGGCATCCTGAGACCTTCACCCATCCATAATGCAATGTTGATGGGCTGACTTTCTGCAGATCATATGCAGGTCACCACTATTGCTGTGAGTTCATGAGTGCAATAGTCATGTTATGTTTAGAAGACACAACATGGTATCTTGATTCATATATACACAGTGAATTGTGCATTATAATTAAACTAGTTAATATCATATCTATCTCTTTACATAGTTGCTGCTGCTATGGGAAGAACTCTAAAACTTGTAGTTAACACATAGTATTAGTTATAACCCTTTGCTGTATGCTTACCTCCAAAACAGTTTAGCCTATATGACTTTAATTTCGAACCTCTTGACTGACTGCACCACATTTTCTTCCCTACTACTCTACTTCAGTGAATTTTCCTTCTTTTAGGAATCAGATGTGAGAGAGATCATGGAGGGGAGAGGCTTTATCTCTGTGTTTGCTTTATTTTGCTTAATATGTATCTTCCAAGTATATCCATGTTGACACATAGCTAATTTTCTTATTTTTAAATGTTTGCTTTCCCTTATATGTATCTGTGTGTACGTGAATATATGCCACATGTATTCAGGTGCCTGTTGAGGCCAGAGGAGAGCGTTGGGAACCCCTGGAGCTGGAATTTTACAGACCATTGTGAACTTGCTGATATGGATGCTGAGAACTGAGTCCTCCAGAAAAGCAGCACTGTCAGCACTGTTTTAACCACTGAGTCATTTCTCCAATTTCCTCCTGGTTTCCATTTTTCTAACACATCCACAAAGATATATTTACCACACACACACACACACACACACACACACACACACACACACACACACACACATGCTTTCTTGGATTTCCCAAGTCTAGAGTGATGTTAGGACAAGGACAATAGAAAAAAAAAAAAAACAAAACCAAAATCTCTCTGTTCCTGGTTGCATGTAGAATTGCTGCAAAGACAGTCCTGAAGTCATCCAGCTGGTTCGGTAAGTCTCAAGAGGGTGCTGTCCTCCACCATGTGTTTGGAAGAGTGTTGGCTGAAGGCTGTTTATCTTAAGCCATTTTCTACTTTCTTGTTCTAGATGTTGAACTTGCAATGTTCTTTCCCTCAGAAGAGTTCTACAAAGGACTAATAAACCCTGTCTTTTGCAGGGTTTGTGGTCTGCCTTTGTTATGAGACCCACTTTGTCCCTACACAATTGCTGTAATACCAGAATGTGCCACAAGTTGCACCCTGGAGGCTTTCTACTTCCTGTTCCTTAGTGGGTGTGAAGCAGTTGAAGTTGTACACTTTGATCTCAAATTCGGGGGTGCGTTTGAGTTACTTAGATTTAGAGAAGTGTCACATTTTAAAAAAGATTTATTTTTATTTCTATGCTTTGTGTATATGTGAGGGTCTATGCACATGGAACACAGTCCCTGCAAGAAAAGGGCTTTGGGTCCCCTGGAGCTGGAGTTATAGATAGTTGGTGAGCTGCTGGATGTGGGTGCTGCAAACTGAACTTTGGAGAGGCATCAAGTGCTCTTAACCACTGAACTATCTCTTCAGCTCCCTGGTACCCCATTTTCTAAAACACAAGTCTAAAACAATACAATGTAATGAAAGCAGCTCCAGGTTATATTTATTTTGTCTTCTAGACAGCATCAGTCCCCAGCAGCATTCCTGATGCTGACTTTTCTCAGTTTTCTTGGAGTGCAGGGGCAGCGACAAGGTATCATATCAGCTTTAACAGTCAACGCCACACAACCTAGAACCACCTGGGAAGAGTATCGATGAGGGATTATCTACATTGGCTTGGCCTGTGGGCCCATTGTCTCAATTAAATTAATTGACATAGTGTGTCCTTCAATTGGGGGGGGGGCATTATTCCCTCAGCAGGGAGTTCTCAACTGTCTGAGAATGGAGAAATTAGACTGAACAAAGAAGGCCAGCATGCATACATTTCTTTCTCTCTGCCCTTGGCTGTAGATGTGATGTGACTAGCTGTTTGAAGAATCTGCTTTGACTTCTCAGCAATAATTGACCCCGGAATTATAAGTTGCTTTTGTCAGTGATTTTTATCCAGGAAATAGAAAATTAGAACATGGGTACTCTGAGAAGTACAGACTGCTGTGTCCTTCCCTTTCCCTCCCATTGACTATGGCTGGGCTTCTGTTTTCCTTATGAATCCACTTCCCTTTAATATACTTCTTCCAAGATCCCGCAGCACAGTCACTCACTGTGACCATCCTTCTGAGTGCATCCTTAGCACATTGTTAGAATTTCTCTGGGGCTGGTGAGATGGCTCAGTGGATACAAGCACCTTGCTGAACATTCAGGAAGGAGGACCTGGCTTTGAATTTTCAGCACCCATGTTTTAGTAAAGTGCTTGGCATGGCTATAGTGCAGTAGCACTGTGTGTGTGGCTACAGTGCAGTAAGCTGTGTTTGTGGTTATGGAGACAGGAGGATAGCTTGGACTTGCTAGCTATTAGCCTGGCTCCAGGTTCAGGGGAACCTGCCTCAAGGGAATAAAGTGGAAAAATGATAGAGCAGGACACCCAGTGTTCTCCTCTGGCCTCTGCATGCATGTATGGACGTATACATGTTCACACAAGTATACACACAGAGAGATTTGTTCCATGCATACATTTATGATGCATGAATCATGAGCCCAGCTGGGCTAACTGAAGACATTAGGAAGTTTTTATTAAGTAGGGAATAAAAAGTAGGGAATAAAAAGTAATTTGGTGCAAAGTACTTTTCTCCATTTGCCAATATTTCTCAGCTTTTGTCAGCTCCACTGAGCAAATAATATGTCCAGACTCAGCCTGCAGCCCACTGATGGCTCCACATGGTGCCTCTGATGGTTCCTGTGCCAGGAGTGAATAGTGTACAATACAATGCCCTTCCTTCTCAAATCATCCATGAATGTCTGGCTATAATATTACAATGTATGTGAGATACCCATAATGAATAGAGAAGGTGTTTTGTACATCCGGATCAATACTTTGTTAGCATGTGGCATTTTTATCTTGAACTTTTTTTTCAAATGCCATCTACCAACTTTTAGAATGAATTCTCTTCATTTCAGTATCTACCCAGGGTCAATTCATAGATTTCTTTGAGAAATCCAGCCTTCACTATCTACACAAAACTTCTTTTTAAAAGATTTATCTTTATTTAAAAATCATGGGTACATATGCGCCTCCATGTGGTGGTATGGGCACATGTGTACAGTTGCCCCTAAAGGTCAGAACTGAAGTTACAGCTGAAGTTACAGGTAATTGTTGTGGGTTATCTACTAGAGAACATGAGTCTGGGTTTAACCCAATAGAAACTCTTTATTAGCTGACTGGCAATTACACTGTGTATTTTCGACCCCAATGAGTCCAGGGTATTTTCTCAGGGTAATTTATTTATTAAATAATCAATTAATTATTTTTTCCAGCCCAATCACAGTTTCCCCTCCCTCCATCCCTCTTCTTCTCCCATCCCCCATCCATTCCATCTGCTTCCCTTTCAGAAAATTGAATATCAACCAGCCATGGTTTATCAAGTTGAAATAAGACTGGGCACCTCCTCTCCTATTAAGACTGGACAGAGAAACCTACCAGGAGGAAAGGGTTCCAAGAGTAGGCAACAAAGTCAGATGCAGTCCCTGCTCTCTCTTCCAGGATTCCACAAGAAGACTAAGATACACTACTGCAACATGTTTGCAGAGGATCCAGGTTCATTGACTCAGTGTGCTTTCCCTTGATGTCTTTTGCCCTTCTGGCTTCCATAATCCTTCCTCCCCTTTTCCACAGAACTTGCTGAGGTTCACCTAATGTTTGGCTGTGACTCTCTGCATCTGTTTCCATCAGTTTCTGGATGGAGCCTCTCTGATGACATTTGGTTATGATAAGTGCAGAATATTATTCTTGTTGATCAACCTGTCTGCTTTTATGCCAATGCCATGTGGTTTTTATTAATATAGCTCTGTAGTACAGCTTGAAATCAGGGATGGTGATACTTACAGAAGTTCTTTTATTGTACAGGATTATTTTGGCTATTCTGGGTTTTTGTTTTACCATATAAAATTGAGTATGTTCTTTCAAGTTCTGTAAAAAGCTGTGCTGGAATTTTGATGGGGATTGCATCGAATCTGTAGATTGCTTTTGGTGAGATGGACATTTTTCTATGTTAACCCTTTTGATCCACAATCATGGGAGATCTTTCAATCTTCTGATATCTTCTTCAGTATCTTTATTCAAAGACTTAAGTTCTTTACATACAGGTTTTTCACTTGCTTGGTTAGAGTTACACGAAGATATTTTATATTGTTTGAGGCTATTGTGAAGGATGTTGATTCTATAATTTATTTCTCAACCCTTTTATCATTTGTATATAAGAAGGCTACTGAATTCTTTTAGTTAGTCTTGTATCCAGCCACTTGACTAAAGGTGTTTATTAACTGTAGGAGTTCCCAGGTAGAATTTTTGGGGTTGCTTATGTATACTATCATATCTGCAAATAATGATACTTTAACTTCTTCCTTTCTAATTTTTATCCCCTTGATCTCCTTCAGTTGTCTTGTTGCTTTTGTTGAAACTTCAAGTACTATATTAAATAGATATGAGGAGAGTGGGCAGCCTTGTCTTATCCCTGATTTTAGTGGAATAGCTTTATGTTTCTCTCCATTTAATTTGAGGTTGGCTGTTGGTTTGCTGTATATTGCCTTTATTATATTTAGGTATGTTCTTTATATTACTCATTTCACCACATTCTATCATGAAGGGGTGCTGGATTTTGTCAAAGGCTTTTTCAGCATCCAATGAGATGATCATGTTGCTTTTTTTCTTTCAGTTTTTATGTGGTGGATTACACTGAAAAATTTTCATACAATTGACAAATTTTCAAAGATTGCATCATCCCTGCATCTCTGCATCTCTGAGATGAAACATAATTGATCATGGTAAATGTTTTTGATGTGTTCTTGGACTTGGTTTGTGAGTATTTCCCGTGAGTATTTTATTAAGTATTTTTGCATCAATTTTCACGAGGGAATTGATCTGGAATTTTCTTTCTGTTGAGTTTTTGTGTGGTTTGGATATTAGGGTAACTGTGACCTCATAACATGATCCTATTGTTTCTATTTTGTGGAATAATTTGAGGAGTATTGGTATTAGCTCTTCTTTGAAAATCTGGTATAGTTCTACGCTAAAAGCATCTGACAGTTTTTTTTTGGGGGGGGGAGACTTTTAATGAATGCTTCTATTTTCTTAGGGGCTACAGGTCTATTTTAGTTGTTTATCTGTTCTTGATTTAACTTTGGTAAGTGATATCTAACCAGAGAAAATAGTCCATTTCATTTAGATTTTCCAATTTTGTGAAGTATAGGTTTTGAAGTATGACCTAATGATACTTTTGATTCCCTCAGTGACTGTTGTTTTGGCCCCTTTTTGTTTCTGATTTTGTTAGTGTTAATGTTCTCTCTCTTTGCCTTTCAGTTAGTTTGGATAAGGGTTTGTCTATCTTGTTGATTTTTTTCAAAGAACGAGCTCTTTGTTTTTGTTTATGTTTTTACTCTTTTTTTCATTCATTTTACATACCAATTGGAATTCCCCTTCCCTCCCCCAATTCTCCCAACCCACTCCCATCCACTCCTAGAAAGAGTAAGGTCTCCCATGGGGAGTCAACAAAGCCTGGCACAATCAGTTGAGGCAGGGCCAGGACTCCCCATCAAGGTTGAGCATGGCATCCCACCATATGGAATGGGTTTCAAAAAGGTAGCTCCATGCTCTAGGAATAAATCCTGGTTCCACTGTCTAGAGTCCCCCAAACATATCAGGTTACAAAACTGCAGCCCACATACAGAGCGGGCCAAGTTCAGTACCATGCAGGATCTCCAGCTGTCAGGCTAGAGTCCTTGAACTCCCACAAGTTCGGGTCAGCTGAGTCTGTGGGTTTCCCCATCATGATCTTGACCCCGCCCTTGTTCATATAATCTCTCCTCTCTCTCTCCAACTGGAAACCCATAGCTCAGCCTGGTGCTTGGATGTGGATCTCTACATCTGCTTCCATCAGTTACTGGATGAAGGTTCTATGATGACAGTTAGGGTAGTCACCAATCTGATTACAGGAGAATGTGAGATGTTTGATATGAGTTTCCTTGTGAGGTTTTCAGCTGGGATATGGATTTCAGGAGTGGGGGTACAGTTAGGGGTTGTAGGCCAGCAGCTAGCTGGCTGATGGCCGTGTTTTACCTTGGGTCCCTAGTATCAGCCTGGTCTCAAGTAAAGCAGAAGCCTTCTGCTGACATTGTAGGCTGGAATATGGAGCCCAGGGGAGTGTGTGTAGTCTGGGGCTGTTGGGCAGGTTTTAAGAAGTGATAGCAGGTGGAGGGTGGTGTCTTACGAGTCCCTAGATCCAGCCTGGCCTCTGGTACAGCAGAAGTTTTCTGCCAAAGGTATTTGCCTGATTGTGGAGCCCAGGAGAGGATTGCAGTCTGGGATTGTTAGGTGGGCTTTAAAAGGTGTTAGTGGGCAGTGGGTGATGTCTTACCTGGTCTCCAATAAAGGAGCCTGAGGTGTGGCTGAGATATGGAGCCCAGGAGAGTGGGGATCTCAGTGTGAGCTTTTAAGCACAAAAATCATATCCTGGATTGACAAATCTTTGCAGGAGCAGTTATCCAGAAACAGAACTACGAAAACCAAAGAGTTTGAGAAAGTGTTTAGAGACTTTCCCAAAACTATAGACTTTGATGGATTAGGTCTTTGTTTTTGTTTTGGCAGGTGATGCTGTCTACATGTTAAATTTAATGGCTTGAGTGGTACTTGCATCATGGCATCAGTTGTGCTAATGTCTACAGTTGTGAGTCATACTTCTTTGGTGTAAGGAACCAAATTCAGGTCCTCTGGAGAGCAGTATGATGCTATTAGCCACTAGCCTCTCCAGTCCCTGCATCAAATTTCCTAGGCCTACCTTATTTTGCACTTGTTACTTATTTGTATAAGTATTGTATAAGTATTTGTATAACTTACTGCTTTTTCTCCCTTTTGCATTAATGATTATCAGTGGTTATATGGAAGACTTCATGATTTTCTCTTGGTTTCTTTGGTTGCTCATCATCCTTGGCTTGTGACTGCATCCTTTCAATCTCCCTCTGTTACTATCTGGCCTTCATCTTATATGTATCTCAGGGTGTCCTCTATTGTTTTTACAAGAACATCAACCATTGGATTTGTAATCCACAGTCACTTTCCTTAAATCTACAAACACCCTGTTCCAAATGGGCACATCCTCTTTGAGACTCCCAGCAGACAAAGGGTTCCAAATTTTGGGAGTCACCATTCAGCACAGCATAGTGATAAAAGGCTGGGCTGTAGTAAGACACCCTTCTATCTTAACTGGCCTGAGACATGCTTTGTTCCAGACCCGGTGACATAGAATCAGAACAAGCCTAGACATTAGTGTTTGTTTGTTTCTTTATTTATTTTATTTTTTTTCCTGTGAGTTCTGTAAAATTGAAACTACAAAGTCATGCTGTGGGCCATTCTAAAATGATCCCACATCTCACCTCTGTTTGCTTATCAAATGGGAGACTTGTGACCAAAGGCCAAATACACCCTCAGATATTACATGGGTTACTTCTTGGCTATCTCAGAAGATTGCCTGAAAAGGACTCACATTGCCAGATGAGAATCTTTTGTGGTCATTTATTTGAGAGGATAGTCATTGCTGAAACATCACCAGTTCTTCTGTTCTTTTATATCATTTTGTATTTGGGATCATTTGGTGGGTAGGATGACTAGTAACAATTTTTGGAAAGATTACTAATTTTCTCCTTTCATGAAAATCTAACTACTGAGAATTCATATTAATTCATTTTAAAGTAATGATAAACGGCTAATGTGAATAAAATTGACAATGTTAGAGAAAGGTGAGCTTGAATATCTAAACTCTGAATTTTATACATTATCTTTCTCCGTGTGTGTGTGTGTGTGTGTGTGTGTGTGTGTGTGTGTGTGAGAGAGAGAGAGAGAGAGAGAGAGAGAGAGAGAGCCAGACACAACCTCAGTTATTATTTCTCAGGTGCCAGTCTACCTTGTTTTTGAGACAGGGTTACTCATTGGCCTCAGGACTCCCCAATTAGATGAACCTGACCACAGTGCCCCAGGGATCCTCCTGTCTCTGCCTCCCTAGCAATGGGACTACCAGTGTCCACTACAATTTCCCTGTAGGAACTCAGGCATGCCTGCTTGTGCAGGCATCTCTCCAGCCACCACAAATCCTGTGTGTTTTTCCAAATTCAATAAAAATATGTCAGTACAATTGTAAATTGGTAGTACAGTATCACAGCCAAGATTCTTACCTTGATATAATCCACTGACCTTGCTCAGTTTTCCATAGCATTACTTATACTCGGGTGTGTGCATGTGTGTACAGTGTATATTTTTGTGGGTTCTGCTTTATTACATGTGTAGGCTTGATATAGACCAGTAGTCAAAATATAGACCAACTCCTCCACCACAAAGGACTCTAGCATTGCTCTTTCTGAAAGTACATTTGTGTATTGTGTGTGTGTGTGTGTGTGTGTGTGTGTGTGTGTGTGTGTGTGTATGTATTTGAAAGTGAGGGGTTAACAGTGAATGTTTTTCTCAGTCACTCTCCACCCTTTATTTTTATTTTTGCAGATTTTTTATTTGAATTAGAAACAAGATTGTTTTACATGACAATCCCAGTTCCCTTCTCCCACCCGTCCTCCCCTACCACCTACCCCCAACTAAAACCCTCCCTATCACATATCCTTTCTGCTCCCCCTGGATGGTGAGGCCTTCCACAGGGGGTCATCAGAGTCTATCATATCCTTTGGGATAGGGCCTAGGCCCACAGGTGTGTCTTGGCTCAGGGAGTATTCCTCTATGTGGAATGGGCTCCCAAAGTCCACACCTATGCTAGGGATAAGTACTGAACTACTTACTACAGGAGGTCCGGTAGATTTCTGAGGTTTTCTCATTGAAACCCATGTTCCTGGGGTCTAGATCAGTCCCATGCTGGTATCCCAGCTATCAGTCTGGGGAGCAAGAGTTCCCCGATGTTCAAGTCAGCTGTTTCTGTGGGTTTCACCAGCCTGGTCTGGACCCCTGTGCTCTTCACTCGTCTTTCTTTGCATCTGGATTCCAGTTCAGTTCAGTGATTAGTTGTGTCACCCTTTATTCTTATTTTATTTTTTTTAAACGATATTCAGGAAATGAACCTGAAGCTCAGAAATAGGCTAGATTGGCTGGCAAAGGAGCTTTTGGGATCTTCCTGTATCTAATCCCAGCACTGTTGGAGTCAGATGCATGCCTCCGCACCAGCTTTGTATGTGGGCTTCTGTGATCCAAACACAGGCCTTAATGCTTGTAGGGCATTCACTTCATCCACTAAGCCACCTCCCCATCATCCTGTACATGCATTTCAAATTTAAATTCTCTCTTCTGAGTCATTTTCCTCATGGAAGCCTGGGATATGTTCCACTTGGGGTGTGTAGTCTCCCCTGGGAACACAGGTGAACAGTTATGCAATATTACAAAGTGAAGGTTGTGATAGTCCTGGAGGAAGCCGATGCCCTTGGCCTTCTTAGCATCAGACACTGACTAATTGAGCTAACTGGCCAGAGATAAGGACTTCATTTCAAATAACAAATTAACAGTTTCCCATAACTCCAATAATGCATGGCTGTGATCCCATGAAATTGCATCTCTGACAAACTGGCTGCACTAGAATTTACTCTATGTAAAATGATTGCACTAATTACTTTCTCTTTATGCTTTTATAATCTGCTGGCTGGCAATAACATTTGCAGTGTAGTCATGCACTAATGAGGAAAGCCATCCAAGCTCAAGCCTCGGGTCATTAGTAAATAGCTTCCGGGGTCAAAGGGTAATTTCCCCCTTGTGCAGTTGGAGAAGCTGGTGGAGGGCATGTGTGTTCTTTCCCTTGAGGCCTTGGGTGCTAACAAGAACTGGAGATTGATAGAAGAGTTTGCCAAGGTTGAGCATTTTTATAAAAGCACATAGACCTTTTTCTTTAGATACTAGTGTCAGATAAATAGATGTTTATTTTAGTTATCCACAGCCTATCTCCTTTTGCCTCCTCTTCCTCCCCTTGAGACAGGATAGTTAGAAGCCTATCAGTTGAGAGGCAAGACTTCCAGCACAGTTACCATTTGCTGTGAAGGCTGTTACAGAATCTTCCTTCCATATGCAGGCATGTTAGGTTACCAAGGCAGTGAAGCAGGTTTAAGGCTTGTATGCACATGGCTTTGAGTCTGGCCTCTTCCCTTTCCCAGATGTACCTTGAAAATCTCAAACAAGCCTGTAACTTTGATTACAGTGATTCCCCATTTTCCTGCATGTCTACCATCTGGGTTTTTACCTCATCAATTGTAACCTGACCTGGCCTCTCAGGAACTACCCCCAGATCGAGTTTATGTTTCTTAGAGATCATCTGAAGCTACTAGCTTCAAAACCACCCAAATCCTACATATTCCCACTGTAAAGGCAATGAAGTCCACATATAAGACTACTGTAAAGGCAATGTAGTCTGACTCTCAAGAGAAGCACACACCCTTGGTGTTGGTGGGTCTGATTTTCTCTCCACTCTTTTCCTTAAAATCTGTATGATATTAAAGATGTATTTTAGTGAATCCCAGCTCTGCTTCATGTTGGTTTATACTGACATTATTTTTCTTATCCAGGGTACTAATGGTCTGATTTTACCTATCAAAGTTGATAAAGATACAGAGAACTCAGGCTGCTAGGGGTGACAGTGTGATGCCATGCCTCTGTCTCTGCCTCCACAGACCCTGTTATGCTTTACATACATGCATGTGTGTATGTATTGGTGTTAGCTGGCTGTTTGTAATGCTGGTGCCTTTTAAGATTTATGGATTTGTCTGTACAGTGTCTCAAAACTTTTTTGGGCCATGAAAATCAAACCAGTTCCAGGGATGCTGGGAAAAATCAGCTGTTAACACAAAAACAGCTGTCACCCAAAGGGAATATGTAGGGGAACCTGTAGCCATGCCTACTTAGGGGCTGGCTACAGGACAAGGGCGTGGTCAGGATGATGTAGAGTGAGAGGTTCAGGTGGCTGGTTTACTTTTGTTTTCCCTTTCAGCTTGTTGTACAGACTGCTGCCACGCCAGCTGGCTAGGTTGCTCTGTAAGTAAGGCTTTTCTCTATTAAATACCCTTATATTTCTACCTAACTCCATATTGGTAATTTCCCACTATAGGAATAAGAAATAGTTTATTCTGGAGCCAAACAGAAGGACCATGGCTCAGAAACATACATTTAGGTTTTACCATGGAAGAATCTACATGATATCTTATTAGTTACAAAATAACAAAAAACATCATAAACCAATGCATTTATCAAATTCATTGGTGGGAGCTGCAAGCAGCAGGTTATAGCCAACTGGGAAAAACTCTCTTGTAGGTTTCAGATATTGTGATGGCATTCCATTCTTAGCACTTGGATTTGTGAAAGCTAATGGTCTCTTAAGAATACATTGTAAGGTTTTGATAGTCACAGGACATTAGGTCAATCACAGGTGTGGGTAGTGTGTGCCTTTAAAGGTGTGTGCCTTTAAAGGGACTAAAAATATCCCAAGATAATTGGGCTCTAGTCTACAACATTTTAGCTCTCTATAATCTTGATGATTAGTCATTTGGCCTTGTAGAATCTTTAACACATATTGAGCTTCTCTCTCCCCTTCATTTTCTTCTCTCTCTCTCTCTCTCTCTCTCTCTCTCTCTCTCTCTCTCTCTCTCTCCCTATATCTCTTTTCTTTTGGGAACTTCAGTTTACACACAATGTCTGAAGCACCATTGCAAACCAATCCATTAGTCTTCATGCCATGTGTCAAACACTTATCCATCCATCCATCCATCCATCCATCCATCCATCCATCCATCCATATATATGAGAAATCTTACCACTGCCCATTAAATTTGGCATGTAACTTTCTGATGAACATGTGGTATTTTTTCATAGCTTCAACAAAGACTCTTCAGGGAATGGAGTTATAGTGTACATGTTAAAATGAATATTTTTTGTTGTGTTTTGGACTTTGAGTTATTCAGTGTTTTTAAAAATGCACATCAAAATGGCAATCATCCTTGATGAATGTGACTTGCTGACATAGCATATTTGATCAGTTGCTTGCTTGCATTTGGTATTGATACTTGCATAGTGATTACAATTGATTCTGGGTACAGATTTTAATGATTTCCTCTTATTTCTAGTTTAGTTGTGCTGGAATCTTAAAAATAAATATGATCTCATTCATATCTATTTACTCATACATACATACATACATACATACATTATTTTTAGATTTATTATATATATTTAAATTAGGTGTCTGTGAATGCCCATGTTCACACACACACACACACACACACACACACACACACACACACACACATACATATATATATAGCCATGTGAGTACAGTGCCCAAAGAGGTCAGAAGAGGGTGTCATATCACCTAGAGCTGGAATTACAGGTGGTCATTAGCTGTGTGATGTATTGGGAACAGAGCTGAGATCCTTTGCAAGAACAGTGTACACTCTTAACCACTGAGCCATCTCTCCAGCACCCCCCCCCACACCTATGTATTCTTACCTATTTCTCCAAAGGTAAAGGAAAAGTACATAGGTAACTAATATTGTCAGTAAATTGTGTCTCAGTGAGATAAAATGGCTTTAGAAATGAATAAAACTAGACGAGGTGCTGGACTTTTCTGGATCTGGAGCACTGCTTTAGAAGGATCAAAATAAACAATTGTAATAATGTCCCCTCCACCCCAGTCTTCTTTCTTGGCTTAGACTAACAGCTTGTGTTTTCTCCCTCCATCACGCCTCCCTCTGAGTTCTGAGAGTTTTTTTGAAATGAAAATATGATCCCAGGACTTCATCCATCCTCTTCAGGTATTCTTTACTTATCCCTCCCACCCTGTGTGTGTATAGGTCAAAGGTCAGCCTTGGATATTGTTCCTTGGGAAATTTTTTTTTAAGACAAGGTCTTTTTTACTTAGAACTCCCTTTCCTGACAGAGCCATCTCTCCAGCCCCATCTTCAGGTGTTAATACAGGGTCTTCTCCTGTATTGAATCATATTATAATATCATTGGGTGGCATTCTAAATTTATAACATATATATATATATATATATATATATATATATATGTGTGTGTGTGTGTGTGTGTGTGTGTGTGTGTGTGTGTGTGTGTGTGTGTGTGTTTAATGTAAACTTTTCTTTCCATAAAGTAGGTGTCTCCTTTAAATTCTTCTAAATTGGGCCATGCAGAAAAAAAAATGTAGTTCAAGTTTAGCTTGGTATGGCTCAGACACTTACCGTTTCATTGTATCTCTTCTTTTACCCCATCTACTTATTATTCTAGACACATACAATGGATTGTTGCTAAGATGTACTCTCCAGTCTTCTACCCTTACAACTGTAGCCTTTGGAAGTTTTGTCCTGATTGCATTTACCTGCTCAAGCATAAGTACTGAGTGACAACCCTTGGGAAAGCCTCTCTGACCCTGCACTGTCTGAGCTATCATGTAGAATTTTATGATATTAAATTAAGAACTAGTTTCCCAAGAGATATTAAATGTTTTGAGGTCAGTTTCCATGCCTTCTGATCCTTGAGTCCTGTATCTAGCAAAAACAACTATAGGATCTAGCTGATTCTATAGTTGAAGTGTATTAGATGGTTCCAAATGGTAGCAAATGTTAGTATTACAATATTTCAGAATTAGTGGCAGTATGTTACAGCTTCTTGGACATAATATGTGACTGATCGAGACCAAAGAGAAGGCCAGAGAGATGGCTCTGTTGATAAAATGCTTGACGCACAAGAATAATGACCTGAGTTGCATTTTCAGAACCTATGTATAAAAGCTAGATGCAGTGGTATGTGCTTATGACCCAGTTGTTGCAGCATTGGCAGAATTGCCGATGCTCCCTGGGTAGCCAGGACAGCGTACTCAATGAATTCTGGCCAGGGATATGTCTTGTTTCATATTTCACTTCTCTTTGCTCTTGACTGTAGATGTGACAGAAACAGCTTCTGAAAGTTCCAGTCTTGACTTTCCTGCAGCAAAGGACTGTGACCTGGAATTGTGAGCTGAAATAAGCCCCTTGCTCCTCTAAGTTGTTTCTCATCTGGATAGATATGTATATGTCTATCTCCTGATACACACACACACACACACACACACACACACACACACACACACACACACACACTCACACCCCTATGCAAACAGGTATGAAACTAGCCTAAGTTCAAATTTCATCTTCATCACTTGACCTTGACTGGATTAGCTCATGTTTTTTTTTTGCCTCAGTTTCTTTACCTGGAAAAGACTGATAAGTGGTAGCTTATGGGATACTGTAAGGAGACTCTGAGATACTATACTAGTCATAGTCTCTACAGTGCCATCTTCCTGGAAGTTTACATATAAAAATTCTTGATCATGGATGTTCCTGCAGAAAAGGAAATGAGTTTCAGACTTTGTGGCGAAGGGTTGCTTGCTGTGCAAGCATGGGGAGTTCTGGTGTCTAGAGCCCACATAAATTTGAGTGACATGGTGGGTTGTCTGTCATTTAAGGCTTAGAAGGCAGTAAGGGGGAATCTCTAATGTGAGCCTGACTAGCCATCTTAGTGAACTTTGAGTTTGAGAGTTCTGCCTCAGTGAATAAGGTGGAAGAGTGATGGACAATAATCCCCAACATTACTTTGGGGCCTTCACACGAATATGCACCTACACACATGCAAAAACTTTCACACATACTCGAGCATGCACCAAAACCACATAAAAATGGAAAAAAGGCAAAAACTAAAAATAAAATACAAATTTGATCCAGGGTTGTGCTGAAACCATGTCCCCTCACCTTGAAGCAAATAGGAGGTTATTGGTCCTAGCTTGGGCCTTGCTACTCTTTTCCATCTTATCTGCCAAGTGAGAAATGGTTTCTTGAGTTGGAACAGGCTATATTTAAGCACCAGCTTTCAACTTTCTTTCTCTGATGAGGTATAGGCATGTTGTCAACCTTTTCCACATCCCCTCAGTTTCATTTCTGATGTGAGCGATTACTCTGTCAAGCATGTTGAGAGCTGGCTAGTCTTTCCTTTCTTCTATATCCACACAGAATTTCCTCTTATTTTACAAGAATGAAGTGACCTTAATTTGCAGAGGTTTTCATAGCTATTTGAGCCCAAGGCTTCTTTAAGCCACCCTTTCTTGTACTGCATAGCCGTTATTTGAGAATTCTGATGGCACATTCTCTGTGTTATGACCTCAGTAGTGCAGAATTCTGGCTTGGATTGAGTTTGGAAAATAAGGCACAATGTCACTCTGGGTGTCCTTTAATGGAAAGTCTCAGTCCTGTGTCAGCTTCACTGGTGCTGTGCTTGGTAATTTTTTGATCTTCCTTTCTTCCTTCCTTCCTTCCTTCCTTCCTTCCTTCCTTCCTTCCTTCCTTCCTTTTCCTTTCTTCATCCATCTCTCCGTCCCTTCCTTCTTTTCACGTGTATGTATGCAGCTTATGCATATGTGATCCATGTGGGGGTAATTGTATACATAGAGACCAGAGGAGGACATTGGGTGACCTGATTCGTCATTCTTCCTTACTCCTTTCTGAGAGGGTTTTTGCTAAGCTAGAGCAAGGCTGGCAGTCAATGAGCCCTAGTGTTTGTTCTGCCTCAGCCCCCTACAGAACTGGGATGTGCCTGTGGCTGTGCCTGAAATTTCACATGGGTAATGGGATCCAAACTCAAGACCTGATGTTTGCACAGTAAGGGCTCTTACCCACTGATTCATCTCCCTAGCTCTTCTTTCTTTATTGTTTTGAGTTACCTAGAAAATAGTGGGAGGGGAAACCCATCTTTTATGGATTATACATTCCTATAACAACCCAATGATTAATGGTCTCCTTTGTCAGGAAATATATCTGTGTAGCAGACAATGAGAAGGTTCCAGCTTTTCTAGATCTCTTTAGACATGGGCTCCAATATAACATAAGGATATTCTTCTCAAGAGATGCAGAGATTTAAATGGTAAATACATTGACTATCTGAGCCATATGGTTTTGCTTTGAGCAAACAAGGCAACCTGGAATTTATTGACAGAATTGACAGAATTATCAACATTTCGCTCTGTCATATTTTGAACTATCTTTCAAAACCCCACTTTTATTTTTGTTTTAAGTTATGAGGATTTTTGTTTGTTTAATTGTACCTGCTATGATAATCACTTTAGTATGACTTAATACATAATGAAAGATACAAAAAGAGAATTTAGATGATACATTGCAAGATGAAAACTTATTAGATACATAAGAGGAGAGTAATGGAAAAGTGCAGCTCTAAGATCATGCAGAAAGTAAACCAACAGCACACCTAAACCCTCAACTATCGCTACTGCATTACACAAGCTGCTGTACCACACACAGCTGCTGCATTCCACACAGATACATTCAGTGCTCACATTGAAAGCCAGATTCAAATGCCACTTTTTTGGGGTTATATGATATATATATATATATATATATATATATATATATTATATCGTGTGTGTGTGTGTGTGTGTGTGTGTGTGTGTGTGTGTGTGTTGATGTAGGCCTATAGTCCCAGTTATTTGAAAACCTGAATCAGGAAGGTTTGAAATTTAAGGGCTGCTTGACCTACAGAGTGATTTCAAAATCAGCCTGGGCAAATTTTTAATGAGACTCTGCCTCATAACATGCCTTCCTTGGTAGTTCTCCAGCTAATCTTTTGAGACAGGCTATCTCAACGAGCCTGATGCTTGCCGATTGGGCCAGGCTATCTGGTTAACAGCCCCAGGCATCCATCTGTCTCCACCTTCCTATTGCTAGGATTACAAGTGCATGCCACGATGCCTGGCATTTTCTCATGGGTTTTGAAGCTCTGAGTGTCCGTTATGCTCACATGACATGCACTCTATTGAATGAGACATTTTATTAGCCCCTAAAGATGGGTTTAGAATATCTTGCTACCTCATCTAGGTCGAGCTTGATTCCTAGGTACTATGTGAAATCAACATTTCCTTCTAAGCCCCAAACAAGACTCTCTCTAGGAATGCTTTTCTCATGCTGCGCATCCTCATAGAGATCTAGAAGGGACTTTGATTGGATTTGACTTCTCATAGGAACAACCTCTGCGGGACAATGGCATAAACAGAAATGAGGAATTATGGGGATTCAGACGAAGCAAGGAATGTAGCTAGAGATGAGCAGGAAAGTTTCATGGAAGAAGTGTTGGGATTTTTTGGGAGATAATAAGTACAACTTAAATAGATGAAAATGAAGAGGAGTTCTTCCCAAATACCAGAGCTTACTGTTGTGCCCTGATTCTGACCCCCCGCACCCCTCCAAATCACCAAGAGACCTGTTCCAATGCAAAAGCAAAGAGTCGTTTATTGTTGTTTAATGAGCTAACTGCATGAACTCGGATGTTTCATCCATTCAACACCGGGGCTGCCATGAGAAGGACCTGGAGAAACTGTGAGGTGGGGCGTAAGGGAGTGTCTAGGGGCATGCAACAGTCTCAGGATTGGTGCGTTTCCGGGTTTGGGCGACCTATCCTATGTTGATTGGTTAACTGGTTGTTATGGCCCATAGGCCCTCCCAGGGTGGTTGCTATGCTCTGAATGTCATTGTTACACCACTTTTTACCATAATGCATGCCCAGAGCCATAAAGCACATCCAGAGTCCCTCCAGCTAACTTCTGACTGGTTCCTTGTCATGAGGAGGGTATCTGACCTCCTAGTGACTAGGGCAGGCCCAGCAGGGTCAGACATGTGCTTAGTCAGAGGCCTACATGTCTTTTCTGCAGCTTGTTGTGGCTGCTAAAGCAGGGGGCTGGGTGACAGTTTGGTCCCTTCATTACAAAGCAGAAGCATAAAGAGTGGGTGAAAGCATGAA
The DNA here is from genome assembly GCF_003668045.3 of Cricetulus griseus. NCBI lineage: Eukaryota > Metazoa > Chordata > Mammalia > Rodentia > Cricetidae > Cricetulus > Cricetulus griseus. The sequence goes on from NC_048598.1 coordinate 63,577,247, forward strand.
GAGATGCCTCAGAGGTTTGGGAATTTGCTGTTGTGGCAGAAGACTTGGGCTCAGTTTTGGTGGATCTGACACCCTCTTCTGGTTTCCACAGATACTTCCAGACACATATGCATTCAGACAAGCAGGTTCACACACATACACCCTAAAGAGCTGGACATTGGGCAGCATAAACACTGATTGCATTTTTGAGTTTCAATCATGGGACTTTGGTTGTTTTACTTCAGCACGGTGGCTGCACCTTAATCTATTGCTATTTCAGCCAGCAATTGTGACTCAGCAGTTACCAGCTTGCTTCTCTGGCAGTGGCCCAGCCACTTAGGCTGCAGTCTGGGGGTATTCTGTTCACAAAGGCACAAGACACTGGTTGTGCAGCTGCCCCTAAAGGTAGCTTTAACTAAATCTTTATCATTCTACTTATAATAAGACTCAAGAGTCAAAGGCTAGGGTGAAAACCTGCTAGCTCAAGGAGGTAGAGTAACAACTAGTTAAACTTCTTTCCTTGCTGGTATCTTTCAAAGAGAGCATCCTTCCACTCTGCCCAACAAAAAACCCTCAACACCCAAGATTCCTCCCAACTACTTCCAGTGCATCCTTTGATCTCTTTTAGATGTTCTCTGATTAATTTCTATCAACTAATTGCTAACTCAACCTTCTGACCCAAGGTTAATTTTATTTAATTAATGCAAATGCAAGTTCAGGGTTCATAGTATGATCGACTATCCCCCAACAGACTTCTGTTAATTTTAAATGCCAGCTTGTCACAACCTAGAGTAATCTGGAGAGTGATTCTCCATTGAGAAATTATCCAGATTAGGTTGGCCTATGGGCATGGCTATGAGGGGCTATTTTGATTGTTAATTGACCTAGTCCACTATGGATAGTAGTAGTGCCACTCCCAGAACTGTATAAGAATGAATAGAGCTACCTGATTAAGCAAGCAATCAGGTTTTTATTTTTCTACTTTTGACTATGATATGATTCTTTAGATTCATGTCTTTGATTTCTCCCTCAATAGTGGATGCTAACCTTGAACCATAAGCCACATAAATCCTATCTTCTCTAAGCTTCTTTTTTGCTAGGTATTTTATAACAGCAACAGAAGTGGAACTAGAACAAGACTCATGGGAATAAACTTTGGAGAGTTAATCTGGGGTTACACTAAGTCTTTAGAGAATAGCGTGCTGTAATGGAAAGACAGGGGTTCAGTATTGTGACATCTGTATGCCTCAGAATAAAATTTTTAAACACCATTGAATTTCTTTTTTCTTACTTATAGAGTAGAATAATACTTTGCAAGGTTGTTCTTAGAATAAGAGTTGTAGTAATGTCAACAATAATGGCTGCCACTTGTTAAGCACTGAGGTGTCTTGTACCTGGGAGGTGTTGGTGCTCAATAAAAGTGGCCACTTGTTGTTCCATTATTATTGTAATTACAACCACTTCATTATTTAGACTACCATACTGGAGGGTGAGGAAACTGTAGTACATACTGTTGTTTGATGTCACTGAAACCTAGGGGTTGTTTATGATTGTCTGATGCATCAGGTGTAGTGTGTCAAAACAGGTGGAGAACTTAGCAAGATTTGACTTGTAGGAAATCACAAGCTTCTCATCTTAGTTCAAGTGACCCTGGTGAATTGAACACTGTCTTAGTTACAAATAATTGACAACTTGACACAGCCTAGAGTCTCCTGAGCAGAAAATCCCAATTGAGGAATTTCCTGGTTTGTCTTGATTGTTAATTAATTTAGGAGGGTCAGGGGTACTGTGGGTCATACCATTCCCTAGTCAGATGTGTAGGCAGAGTTTCTCTACATCCCAGCAGCCGCTCCCAAATAGCCATTCAGAGACTTATTATTATTTATAAATGTTCGGCCTATAGCTCAGGTTTGTTATTAGTCAACTCTTTTATTTTAAATTAACCCATATTTCTTATTTACCTGGTGTTACCTTCCTTCAACACAGCATGTTTATCTTGTTTTTCTCTGCATCTGCTCAAGTTTCCTCCGACTTTGCCCCTTTTCTTCCCAGTGTTCTGTCTACCCTAAATCCTGCCTAGCTAGCAGCCAATCAGCTTTTTTTTTTATTAAAAATGAGAGCAACACATTTTCACAGTGTAAAGACAGACATTTTTGAGAAGCAAGGAATTTTGAAAGACTCTTCTTTGTGTCTTGGCAAAGTTTGACGGTCACTTTTTTTTTTGCATTCTACTGGTCCAGTTTGGACAGTATACTGCTAGCAATTGAGGCAAGGGGAGTTTTGGTTTTGCCCAAATGGCTAGCTTTTGCCATAAAGGAAGCAAACTCCATATGGAGGTTCCTCAATGTCCATCATCTTCTTTTGAAGTAAATTGATGCTGTCAGAAGCAGATATGTCTTATTGGCATGAAAAGCCTTAGGTCATTAAACATATTAAATGTCATATTCTGTAGGTCTTTGAAGTCTTTGAAGACCATCTATTGTAAGACCCCTGGAAAACTCAGGCCTCCAGGGGATCTCAGCACAAGACAGTGGTCACTCCAATCACCAGGTGGATTCGAAAGCTTGATGCAAGCAGCATGAGGCTTTATTGTTGTTTAATGAGCTAACCCCATGTTATCTCGGGTCTTTCATCCACCCACCATGGTGGATGGCTAGAAAAGACAGCTTGAACCGGCTACATAGAGATCTTGTAGGGCAGCATAAGGGGAGTGTCTAGGGGTACGCACAGGCTCAGGATTGGTGTGCTTCAAGGCTTGGAGGGCTTGCCCTGTGTTGATTGGTCAACTGGTTGTTATGGCCCATAGGCCCTCCCAGGGTGGTTGCTATGCTCTGTGAGTCATTGCTGTGCACTTGTCCGTAAAGCACTCCCAGAGCCATAAAGCATAGCACCAGTAGCTAACTTCTGATTGGTTCCTTGCCACGAGGCAGGTATCTGACTTCTTAGTGACCAAGGCAAGGTCATGGCAAGCACATGTTACTGTCATGGCTGCCGAAATGGGGAGCTGGTCCCTTCACTATCTATCTAAATATATTTGTGTGTGACTTTGTAAATATACTTAACATGACTGTAAGTTTGACTTTTAAAAAAAGTTTGAGTATTATAGATGACTATTAATCTGTATTTCTTAATTATACATTATATTTTAAATGAGCTGCATAAACACAATCCCCCAAATAGGAGTAGAAACTACATACAATATAACAAAATTGGTTTATTGTACCAATAAACCAAAATCCATACCAATGTAAAGTATTTAAAGATTAATAGTTGTTTTTTGGATTAAAGTACCCTTTTATCCTATCATTCTATACCATTTGGGTTGTAAAAGAACACTACTTATGCATGAGCCTGTGAATGAACCAGAGAATGAACCAGCAAGCAGTGTTTATTCATGGTTTCTGCTTCTGATTTCTTTCTTGAGTTCCTTCTCTGACTTCACTCAATGATGGAAGCATATACCAAAGAAATCCTTTTTTATTGTTGATCTCTCTTTTGGTCATGGTGTTCATCATAGCCACAGAAAGGTAAGGACAGCCAGTGCTGTTGTGGTTGGATGTGAAATTTTCTCTACAGGTTTGCATGTTTGAACACTTAGTCGCCACTTGGTGGCACTGTTTGGGAAAGCTGTGGAAACTTTAAGAGGTGGAGCCTTGATAGTGGAGGAGGAGGGTCATTAGGACCATGCATAGGTTTTATATAGCCTAGCCCCACTATTCCCCTCTCTACTCATGACTGTGAATGTGACCAGCCATCCTCTCCAGCCTATTACAGTGCCTTCCCTGCCAAGATTGAGAAGCCAAGCTGTAAGTGGGAATGAACCTTTGCCCCCTTAAAGCACTTCCTGTCAGGCATGTTGTCACAGCCATAAGGAAAGTATCCACTATGTGGAGCTTCACTATGAGTTTCTTCCCTTCCACTTAGAAATCCTATCTTTGGGCATCTTTCTAGAGCACCAAGTCTATATCTTAAGCAATTCCCTCTTTCTCCTTCTTTAAAACCCACTAGTGTTTACTGTTTTTTTCCATATGTGTATGATGTGTTGTAATTTAAAAATGCTGTGAAGAGAAGTCATGCCATATGACAGGACTCACATAGGAGGTTTTTTGGAAGAGAGGAGAGAAGGGGCAGAAAAAGGGGCAGAGAGTGGGAAAGAAACTAGTCCTGGAGGACAGGAGTGGTGGAAGAGAAACAGAGAGTGGAAGAAAGGGAGAGAGGAAGAGAGATAGAGATAGAGAGAAAGAGAGAGACAGAGATAGATGGGAGGTGGTTAGGGCCCTTTTAAAGGGGAATGTAGTGTATGTGCAAGGAGGTGTTCTTAGTGGTTGCAGCTGAGGGCATATCCTATCAGAACCCCAAGAGCAGGCCAGTAGAGATGCTCAAATACTATACATGATGTATATGTATAGTCTGTTTCTTTTTTTAAAAAATTATTTATTTATTTATTTATTTATTTATTTATTTATTTATTTTTATTTGTCAACTGGTCTGTCTATAGAAGAACAACTGAACTTGAATCCCACTTTTTCTGGAAGGATGATGATTCTTCCCAATCAAATAATTACAGCAGCATCTCTGGATGTTCCCATCATAGGCAGATGCTGACTAAGCCCCTTCAGACTGCAGCCTGTTTACTCTTCACAATACCATGTCAAGCATGCACTGTGATTACCCTCACTTTGTAGGTTTTAGAGGAACTGAGACAGAAAACAGATAGCTGAGCTAGGAAGATGGGAACTGGAATGTAAACCCAGGACTTAGAATTAGAGAGCTCCTCAATGACTCTATTATGTAAGCTTCAGCTGGTATTTACCCCAAAAGTCTTCTTTATTTATGTGTTCCCCCACCACCCTTCCTGGAGATATTCTACCAGAAATCCTTCAACCTGATCAGTATAGGAGTGGATATTCATAATCTTTTTCTCTCATGGATTCAGGTATAACTTAAATCATATATAATCATATCATATATATATATATATCCTGTTCAAGGCTGGCCTTGAGCTCATTATGTCACTGAAGATGAGTCAAACTTCTGATCCTCCTGCCTCCACCTCTCCTGTACTAGGATTACAGGCATGTATTACCACACTTGGTGCTGGGGATGGAATCAAGGGCTCTGTGCATGCTAGACAGGGACTCTACCAATTTAGTTACATCCAGAGCATTTACAAAGCTTCAGAGAAGTCATAATCTAATTGAAGCATACTGAGATGTAAGTACATAGAATAATTGATTTCAAATACACAGGCGAGTACTTAATGATATAGTATGGCTGAAGTGTGATAGCACTGTGAAAGGGGGGCGCAGTGTGGCTTTGGCTTTAAGTGAGCAGTCACTGTTTAGTTTCCTCGATCTTGGCCTTAAAGGATAGTTGGGGACTGAATGGTACAGAAAGAGGGCTCGTTAGCATTCAACCGAGATTGATAAGTGGATAATGCCAGGAGTTTTTGTTGAGAAAACTTGACAATCCTTAACTTCCTCAGCATGCAAATTTGCTCATGGGAGCAATTTCTTTGAAGTCATTCTTCACCATCTTAAAATTCCAACAAGGCTCCAAGATTATAGATCCAGAAATTATTGAAATAGAGTTCAGATCAACAAAACTGTTACAGAAAACAGTGTACACAGAAGGACAGAGCTTTCCCTACATGCTGAGGGCCAAAGCATCATTTATAGCCTAACTCACTTTTGAGTTGCTGGGAAATCCTGCAAGTATAACTTCAATTCTCCTTTGCCTTGACCTCTGCCAGTGCTTCAGACTGTATTTGTTCATAAAGGTGACTTTCTTCTTAAAGAACAGATTGATTTAATTTTTGTTCTTCAAAAATTCTAACTGTGTAACTCAAATCTTCAAGCTTCCAGGGCTCTGTTTTCTCCTTCTGGAGTGAGTGAACTGTATCTTTTATGTTTCTGTGAGAAAATACCACCCCCCCCCCACCAAGGCAGCTTAGGGAAGGAATGAAGGGTATATTTTGGATCAGAGTTTTAGGGTACCGTCCATCATGGTTGGGAAGGTGTTACCATAAATCTTTCCGCCAAAAGCTGCCTGAGCCCCAAAGCCACATGTGAGCTTTATGACAGCCGCCCGCCTGAGTTAGGTGCAAATGAATACACAGAAACTTGTATTAGGTTCAAAGCTGCTTGGCCAATGACTAGGACTTCTCATCTGCTAACTCAGTCTTAACAATCATAAATCTCTATGTTTTATAAGACTTATCTTATTGGACGCCTTATTGGTGTCCCTCCTTGCCAGTGGACCACATCTTGCCGCTGGAGCAGGAGCGGAGGGGAAAAAAGGGCCCTTCCTGTTTCTCCTTCGCTTAAATATGAGTCTCCTTGCTATGTCACTTCCTGCCTGGACTTCCTGCCTGGATCTCTACTATATTTCCCAGAATCATCTTTGACTTCTAGTCCTGTCTAACTTCCTGTCTCATTGGCCAAACAGTATTTTACTTAACAATCAATAAGATAAACATACACAGTACATTCCCCATCAGAAAGGCATAGCAGTAAGAGAGTGAGATGTCTTTTCTCCTTTTTTGATGTGGTGTGTGTGTGTGTGTGTGTGTGTGTGTGTGTGTGTGTGTGTGAGCATGTGTGCATATAGGTATATAGGTGTGGAAGACAGAGAGAGAGAGAGAGGGAGACAAAGAGATAGAGATAGAGACAGATACAGAGAGACAGACAAGGACAGACAGAGGTAGAGAAGGTGGGACACAGACATCAATGTTAAGTGTCTTCTCCAGATACTTTCCACTTCAGTTTTGGAGACAGAGTCTCCCATTAAATTGGGGGCTCACTGCTTACTGATTTGATTAGTCTGACTTGTCAGTGGACTCCAAGGTTCTACTCATCTCCATCTCCTCAGTTCTGAGATTGCAGATGTACACTGCTGTGCCTGAGTTCTTACATGTGTACTAGGGTTTCAAACTTAGTTCTTCATGCTTGCTCACTAAGCACTTCGACAATTGATTGAGCCACCTCCTCAATCCATTTTCTGTGTGCTTTCTATGCATTCTGTGGTGGTTCTGCCCACATTCAGAGTAGATCCTCCTACCTTACTGAATTCAATCTAGCATCATTGGTCTTTACAAGGCTCACCACTTTTGTATTCATGGTAGATGCTACTGCTGTCATGGTTGACTCTACAGAAATTCAACATCTGAAACTCCAAAAGTAACTTCATAGGATTGTGGCACGTTTAGTGTTATCCAACATATATGACCTCCGTAGGCAATTTCCCTTTACAGCAGAGCTAAGAAGTGAATATCTTGTTCAAACTGTGTCTAATGCTACATTTTAACTATTTTCTTTTTTTGTTATAGCTTTAGTCTAGCTATAGTAGCGTCTTGCCTTGCCAGTGAACTTGTAGTGGTGGCCACACTTCTTGGGCGTGGTTTCAGGTGCAGGCCTGACTCATTATAAGGTAGAGGAGGGGCTGGCTCACACTCACTTAGGTTTCAGGGAGCATCAGAAGAGCAGAGGCTGCATCTTCTGGAGCAGGAAGACCTCAGCGATTATTATATACTCTTATTTGTGCAAATACTTCCATAATAAACACCTATTTATCATTTATCTTGGGTCTGGTGAACTCATTTAAATCTCAACTTCATCTCACCATATGTGTATGTGTGCATGTGCGGTGGGAGCCACGGAAAACTGAAATATGACAATTACTTTTTTCTTAGCCTTTAAAATGTATTTTTATTTTCTAAAATTACATTTAATTGTGTATTTCTCTCTCTCTCTCTCTCTCTCTCTCTCTCTCTCTCTCTCTGTGTGTGTTTGTGTGTTTATGTGCAAAAGTCAGAGGACATCTTGTGAGAGTTGCTTCTCTCCTTCCACTGTGTGGGTTCCCAGGCTTGAACTCAGGCTGTCAGCCTTGGTTTCAAGCATGCTTACCCACTAAGTCATCTTGGCAGCCAGTTAGTCTAAATTAAAATTTTGACCATTTCATATATTCATACAATATACTGGGCTCACATTTACCCACTCCCCATGCCCCTTTGCTCTTTGGTCCTCTCTCATTCATTTCAACCTTCTTGGTTTTCCATGCTTTACTCCCTGTCATACTCTCACGTATTCTGAGACATGGTCATTGTGATGGTCAGCTTTAATTGTCAGCTTGTTATCTGGGGAGAAAGTCCCAGTGAGGGACTGTCGACATTTTATTGGCCAGTGATAGACTGTATTGTTAACTGATGCCCAGCCCAATGGGGAAAACACCATTCCCTAGTCAGTGGATGTGACAGCTCTACAGCTCTGAAAGGAAAGGAAGCCTGGCAGTTAGGAGCCAAGGAATACCACAAGGTCACACCACACAACAAACCTCACACAAGAGATTTACTGGGGAAGACACATGAGGGTGACTGCCTCTTCTTGGGAGAGAAACAGCAAAGGACAGAGCAAGAGGTAGAGTTTCTATAGGGTTTCTTGGAGGGTGTATGTGCACAGAGCTGTCCAGGGTGTCCTGGGTTTGGTGGGATTCTGTGGCCTGATCCTGGGCTTATTTTCTCTCTAGGGCAGAGCTTGGCTGCCTGTATCTTAAGGGGCTGGAAATGGCCATTAATGCTGTTAGGGCCATTAATGCTGTTAGTGTAGTCTGGGGCATGGGGCCTGATGGTTGGACATCCTCAGGGATGGAGACTTGCCACTCACTTGAGTGCCTCAAGGGCCTTACAGTGGGGCCCTGAAATGTTTGAGTGAAAGCAAGCAAGTGATCATCTCTGCATTCTCTCTGTTCTTGACTATGGATGTGATGCAACTAGCTGTTTGAAGTTCCTGCCTTGCATTCTCTACAATGATAGACTATGACCTGGCACTATGAGCTGAAATAAACCACGTTCTTCCCTATCTTGTTTTTTTTTTTTTTTTTTTTTTTTTTTTTTTTTTTTGGTCAGGATGTCTTGGCATAGCAACAGAAAGGAAACTAGGACAGGCACATAGCACATAGTCTAGCTGGGAGGACAGAACTCACCCTTATCAAATAGCATGAGAATCCACCCTTATTTTGCACATGGTGGAGGGTCTTATGCTTCAGCTTGGCTGTCCTAGGGATGCCAGAAGACACATTGTTTCCAGGGTGAGATAAAATAAGTGGATTCTCTAGAGATTGTTGTGTTCCAGGAGAATTACCCTCAGCCAACCCAATGGGGGCTTGAACAAAACAATGAGCAGAGGAAGTAGAAACACATAGACAAAGACACACACCACATAGACACACAGAGACACATACACAGAGAGACACATACAACAGACACACACACAAACACAGACATATACACAGACACACCACAGACACACACAGACACACACAGACACAGGCACACAGACACACACAGACAGACACACAGACACAGACACAGACACACACAGACACACAGACACACACACACACACACTTTTCTGCTTCCAGGCTTGAGTTTGGGCAGCTCAGCTTATCTGTTCCCACACTGGGATTCCCATTACCATTTGCTTTAGCACTGAGTCTGAATTACATGATGGATCTTCTGGATTTTCCTATTGTCAGTCTTGAGACTTTATAGTTTCCATAACCACACAAGCTAATTTCTGTAATAAAGAACATATATGTACATTTAGGAAACACACACATAAAACAATGATTAATGAAAAAGATGCCATAAAAGAGAGAAAGGAAGGATGTGTGGAGGGTTTGAAGTGAAGAAATGGGGAGGGATCAATGAAGTAATTATATTTATCACAAAAATAAAAAATAATTTAAAAAGAAAGAATGATAAATAGAAAAGTACAGAGTAATTATAATTGTCCCAGAAATACAAAGATTATCATAAAAATGTTTGAGTGAGTGAATGAACAAATGAATGGACATGAAGGCATTTCATGTTGAGACAGTGTGACTCGGGTACAAGAAGACTCAGGTACAAAGAGACTCGGGTACAAGGAATGTATAGGGTGAGGAACTAGACAGAGTAAGAATGTCAGAACTCCTGCTGCTCAGAGTTCTCAATCGCCTTCAGTGAGTACAATTATTGTCTGTCTGTTTATTTAGAGACAGATTTTATAAAGCCCAGGCTAGAGTCCCTGATTTCTGCCTCCCATATCCTAAGATTGTAGAAGGCACCACACCTACCTTTCATGGGTACTGGGGATCCAAACCCTGCCCCTTACATTTCCTTGGCAAGTGCTTTCAGTGCTGAGCCATTTTCCAAGACCCCAAAGTACACCATTTCTAGTGAACGTTTTGTTATGTTTTGACAAATGTGTAGCAAGGTGCACCACAATCAAGATACAGAATTTTATTGTGACTACAGAGGGTCCTCTTATCCCTTTATGGCCACATCTGACCTCTGTGCCCTAGGGAATTGCTATTGTTTGCTGTCATTGTAGATTAATCTGCATGTTTTATCATTTCACACAAATGGGATCACACACCGTGTTCTTTTATGTCTGGCTTCATGTTCGCATGCTGATTAAGTTCTTGGGTTTGCAGACTGCACAGGTATCCACAGCAAGTAACTGAAGGCCTTAGACATTTTGATTTATAGCATTTAGCCCAGAGATTTAAATATGTTGATATTTGTTATATTGATTGTACTGACAGGACTGTTAATTTTCAATAGTGCATATTCAAAGTCTGGGGCTGTGGAGACCAGAGGTTTTGTAGAGAACAAGTTAGGCGCAGCCTGTCACAGGCCTGATTCATGTGGGGGTAAAATCAGAGTCAAGTATTTCAGAATGGCTGGGAGAGGGTTTGGCATGGTGGCTCATAGGAGGTCAGGGTTTGTGTGTGGGAAGGGGAGGGGTCCCTTGAGATTACTGGAGGCTACCCAGGCCTCTGAAGGCCATAAGACAGGATAGGTTTGAGCCAGGTTTGCTTTCTATGCCTCTGTATCCAACTGGTAAGGTGCTTCTGTTCTTAGTGTTGGAAATCTAGGGTCATTACAAAGCTCTGGAGAAGGTGATACAGGATGCCTTGCAACTGCATTTTGACAAAATGATGTGCAATATCTGCTTTATGATATTGAAATGAAGTCTGTTTTTCAGTCACATCCCAGGGTCATGCCTACTGCTAAATTTGATTCACTCATTTGCTTGTATTCATCTTTTATCATGACACTAACCTTAAAGAATAACTTTGTTTTTAATCTGCGATGTCCCTTGTTAGATGTGAGTATATTTTATGCTTCTTATTAAATGGTGACAGTTATTTCTGAAGGTAGATATTGCATAGGTTCATTGCTAGGGGAATAAAAAGTGAAGGGAGTTGGTGGGAGAAATAAGCCTTTTGTTTTATGATGCTCTGGGAACTGATTGTGGGCATAAAAGAATAAAACAACTCATACATCCACCAGAGCTTATTGTATTATCAGGTGATACACCTGTCTCTCTGATAAATTGGACTCAGTAGAACAGTTAATAAGAGCACAAGAGTTATTTGGCATAGAAGCACAGCAACATAAAGCCACTCCGAGGCAGTCTACAGTGGTTTTCTTTGTCATAAGAAAAATCAGAGACAGTGGAAGGTGATACTTGTCTCCTCTTTGGAACTGAGGTAGGATATGTGTTCCACATGGGACCCTTCAGTCTCAGAGGCTTCACGATACTCCTAACAACACACAGAAATAGAGATGACACTCTGGGTCGTGTGTGTGTGTGTGTGTGTGTGTGTGTGTGTGTGTGTGTGTGTGTGTTTGGATCTAAACACACACACACACACACACACACACACACACACACACACACACAGTGTGCTGCAGGTAGATATTCAATTAGGTGTACGTAGGATCATGTAGGATGTCTTTCTTGATTGCTTTCAATATTATTCTTTTTAAATGGCTATCTTTAGATGTGCATTTATGTGTCTATGCTTGCTTACCTGTATGTGCTCCACATGCATGCAGATATCTAAAGAGGACACAAAAGAGGATCAGATACCCTGGACTTGGAGTGGTTTGTCATGAGTCCTCAGATGTGAGTGCTGGGCATAGAACCCAGGTCTTCTGCAAGGGCAGCAAGTGCTCTTAACTACTGAGCTATCACAGCGAACCTGGAGCTCATCTATTCAATTAGGCTGACCATTGAACTCTAGGGAGTCTGTTTCCATGCCCCAGTGCTAGGGTCACAGATGACTACCTCCTCCCTTGGCCTTTACCTGCTTGCTGGGGATTCAGACTTAAGTGCTCATTGCTTGTGCAGCAGGAACTTTACTGAGCCATCTCACCACCTCCTGGCTTTCATTCTTACAGTTCTTCTGAACACAGGAACTTGTATGGGTTGTGCATTATCCCTGAGAAAAATAGGCCAACACCTCTCAAATGCCGGGATCAAATGTGTGAGCTCTGTTACTCTTCTCTCTTGGGTAGGCCAGAGTGGCCTTGAACTCAGAGAGATCCATCTGCCTGTCTCCTGTATCCAGGTATGTGCCACCACTGCCTGGCTCTATGGCTTGCTAGTATGGCTGCTGGGATTAAAGGTGTGTATCAACATTTCCTGACCTGTATGGATTGTGGATAGCTTTGCATTCTGTACCTCCAGGCAAGCTTTAATAAATCATAAATAATATATCACAACAAAATGTACTTATCTATTTAGAATAACTCTGATATCATGCAAAATCTTCATGTATTTGATGAATGTATGCATACTTACACTGCTTAATTTGTCCTTAGTAAATGATTTAACATGGGTCATTTTTCTGTGGAAAAAAATCCTACATAAGCCACAGATCAAGAAAGGAGACAAAAATATTAAGAAAGTAATCACTGAAATAATTGTCTGAAGATAGGCCTCATTTGAATTATCAACAAAACAGTAAGGAAAAAAGAACAAAGGGAAGAAATGATAAAGGAGAAGTTGGAAGGGGGGGTGAGGAGAAAAGAGCTGAGAACACAGCCAGCATGCCCAATGTCCACTGTACTGTGACTTCCTATCTAAATATTCTGACTCTGGACCATTGGCTCACTTTTGTTGCTTCCTTAGCACTTGAGAGGTGGAGACAGGAGTGATATGGCTGGACAGAGAAAGGATTATAAGACAAGAACTCAGAACTTTTGCCTCTGAGGATTCATGGAGACAGGATTGCCATTTCATCTTTGTAGAGGTAAGATCTACTGGCTTGGTTGCTTTGCTTCTGAACCCTTAGGCAAGCTTTAATAAATCACAAATAATATACTATCACAACATTTTATATCCAGCAAAACAATCTTTAAAAAATTATTTTATTTGAAAAATTCACACATGCATATAATGTGTTTTGCTGAAACCCACCTCTCATTTTCTCTGGTCCAATTCTACCCATGCCCCCAATCCAGTTTTCCTTCCAACTTTGTGTGCTTTGTTCTTAAGTACACGGAATCCACTTAGGGTTGCCTGTGTGTGCCTTGGTGTAGGACCATCGACTACAACCTGAGTAACTTCTTGGATCTCATTCCTGAAGATAATGGACTCTCTCTCCTAGTAGCCATAAATTGCCAATAGCTACTCAGCAAGGTGTGAGATTATATGAGCTTAATTTTGAGGTCTTGAGCTTGTAGTCACAGCTACTGTGAGCTCATGTGTACAACAGTCCTATGATGTCTAGAAAGTACTCTTTTGTTGCAGATATCTATTACCTTTGACTCTTATAATCTTTCCACCCCCTTTTCTACAATGATCCTTGAACCTTGAGGTGTTGGTGTGTGATATAGATGTCCCATTTAGAGCTAAACACTCATAATCTTTTATTCTCTGAACATTGACTTGGTTATGAGCCTCTTTATTAATTGCCATTTCCTGCAAAAATAAACTCTGATGAGGCTTGAAAGATGCCCTATTCCATGAACTTAGTGGAGTGGTTTGTCTCTATGCCCATTTAGGAGAAGAATATTAGGATCTCCCTGATGACTTTGGCAGCTATTGGTTTCTGGTCTAGTTAATGGTGCCAGATATGAGTTGCATCTTATGGAGAAGTCCTCATGTTTAACCAGAAAGTGATTGTTATTCCTGTAACATCTATGCCACTATTGCACCAGTGGACAGATGTTGCAAGGTGAGTTGTTACTCTATCTCAACAGGTTCACAGCTGGGTAAGACTAACATGCATCAAAACTTCTAACTGTGAAAGCCAGCCACTTGGGAAAGAGCTTCCAGCTTCATTTCTTCATGTCCTATGGCTCAAGGGTTTGGTGTCTTTAGCAATAGGCTCTAACCATAAAGTTCTGGAGGGTAACTAAGAGCAATGGAAATGAATCAATATTTTGGTGCAGTCTATGGGACCCCACTGATCAACAAGTCAAAAAAGAGGTACGCTATAAATGATACTGGGCTTTTTAAATTTGATAGCTTGTTATGAAGATAGGGACTATATTGGAGATGGGGTTTAATTCTTGAACCTAAAATATCCTGTGAAATTTTTAAAGTATCAATATTTTAAGCCTTCATTTGTAACTTTTCCTTTGTTTCTCTTGCAATGTATTGAGTGCAGCAAGATGGGGTACTGCAGTTTGAATCTCAAATTTATGTAAGGACACATAAGATTTTAAGGGGCTGTCTTTGTTATTTTCCTATTGTTATAATAAAACAAAGAAAAGGGAGAAAGGGTTTATTTGGCTCACAATTCCAGGTCACAGTCCATTGTTAGAGGGAGGTCAAGGTGGCAGCAACTTGAAGCAGCTAGTCACATCACATCCACAGTCAAGAGCAGAGGACAATGCACACATGCTTATGAGTTCTCAGCTTGCTTTTTTCCATTTTAGTTTTCCTATGTGATTACTCTGTATTTACATCATTTCCACCCTTCTCCCGCCTTCCACCCCAGCAACTCCTTTCCATGCAATCCCTCTAAGATTGCTTTCTCTGCTTACAAAATCCAGGATCCCCTGCCCAGGAAATGGTAAATGGTGCCGCACATACACAGTGAGTAGGGATTCCCACTAATGAAGATAATCTCCCATAGGCATGCTCATAGGCCAACTTAATCCAGAAAACCCCTCACTGAGGCTGTTCCTAGGTGATCCCAGATTATGTCACTTTACAAAACTAACCATCGTAGGGGTCACAAATTTAACTCCTAACACTGTTTCCTCCTCCTAAAGGAGGGTCCCATGTGTACCAATGCAGGCCTTAAACGTATGCTCCCTCTTCTGACTCAGCTTTCTTAGTGCTGGGACTATAGGTGCGCAGTTACCACCACAGTTCTTGAACAAAAACCTATTTTCCCCCATTTTTGGATCATTGGTTTATAGCATGGCTCAGATAGCTAACATTTCAAAAGGAACTTCTGCAAAATTTAACTGTGAAAATAACAGCAGCATTTCCAGCAAAAGCAGCAGGGTTCTTTATGTCAGGGTAATCAGACTGCCAGGGTTGTCTGTCTACTCCTCAGCCCCAGTCCCTGTCAGCTTCATAGGTAAGACTCCCAGGGGCCATCTTGTTTTTCTAAGATGGGAAGCTTTTGTTCTTTGATAGCTCTCCCTACCCACACTCAAATCCCAACTCCCCACAACTAATCCTTTTATTTTTGCCTTAAATGTGTTTTTATTAACAAAGGCGGCCCTTGTGAGTTCTAGGGAATAAATCTGTCTAGTTTACCATTAATTGAAAGGGGACATCCTTGCAACTTCCTGTCTCATGTTAAAATCACATGCCTCCCTGAGAGTTCTGGTAGATCACACCCAGTTACCCTGTTCCCTCTCCCCTTTGTCCACACTCAGTAGGCAATAATGATTTCATAGTCAGAATGCCCCTCTTTGATAAGGGGCACCTGAAGCTGACCCTGCAGTTCAAGAAATGAGACACAGATGAAAAGAAATGATAGGTATATACAATTTTATGCTAAACATAGATGAGCATTAATTTATAACATGTAGGATTTTACATTATGTAGAAGAAGAAACTTCGTTTTTATATTATGATCCACTTTTCCCCCCTCCACCCCTCGCTCCATTGGTTTTTGTACTTAACGTGTTGCTAATTTTCATTGTCAACTTCATGCAATTTATAGCTACCTAGGAGATATATGTGAGGATATTTCTAGAAAGATTTAACTGAGGTGGGAATACCCATTCTGAATGTGGGTGTCACTATCCCTTGGGCAGGGGTCCAGGACTGAATAAAAAGGAGAAAGTGGGCTGAGCACCAGCACCTATCTCTCTCTCTGCTTCCTGACTGTGAATGCCATGTGAACAGCTGCTTCAAGCTCCTGCTGCCATGACTTCCCCACCATCATCCCCTTTCAAACTGTGAGCCAGAATGGAACTTTTGCTTCCGTTAGTTGCTCTTGTATGTATTTTGTCACAGCAATGAGAAAAGTCACTAACATATGAAGACAAGGTAAACATGAGATCTTAAAATTAAAAGAACAATTCTTGTGTATCTTTAGCTGCCTTCTGTATTAATATTTGGCTTCATATTTCATCTACAGCCTCTTAGCCCCTCTTCCCTCATTGTTCTTTGTGTACAGCCTACACAGTATCAGCTCTGAGTGAGCCATCAATTTATTTCCAGCATATATTCTCCATGAGCCTATTTGCTGGGATTTCCCTTCTATGTGTCATAAACAGGCAGATTACATTAATTTTGTCTCAATTATTCTAAATAAATGCATGCCGAATTTCTTTTCAACATCATAGTTACCTAACATTTAAACTTTTCTCAGATTTTTTATGCAGATGTTCTTTTGATTACATGGCTGTATCCTTGTTGGTTTTCAGTACAAGCAGCAGAGGTCTTTGTGTTGAGATAATCAGATTATCAAGAACACCTGCTGCAGCCTCCAGCCCCAGCTCCTTGTTGGCTCAACAGATAAAGCCCTGGGAGTCACCTGCTTTCCCATGTACCCTTTGTAGGGCTTTCTCCAATTTTAACATGATACATTATCAGAATCAGGATATTGGTACTATGCAATATTACTCTAGGTATGTTTCTAGTTCAATTTGTAAACAATGAATGACAGGGTGTGAATGCGATACATGGGATAATGTACACTTTGGGAGAGTTGGGATTTGATTGTGGACAGGGAGACCTATAAAAGAACAAAAGCCCTACAAAAAAACAAAGTGCCAAGTACATGGGATACTTGGCACTAATTGCTTTAAAATAAAAAGATATTAAAGACTTGTGTGAAGGCATGTGAGCACAGTATTCTCCTAATTCTATACCAGACATTATACAGGTACCATACACACACCCAGTCCAACAGTTTTAATTCTTTACCTTTATTTAATTTATTTAATTGTAAAGAACCATCTAAGCATTTAATTTAATTTCTGAGAAACAACTTTATTTTGCTATTCACTAGAGCAAAGAAGAGAATTATAGAGCAACAACAGAATTATATTGCAGTAAAAATATTTCTGCAATTATAGTGGTAAGAATAGGTTGTGTATATAGATTTATAAACAAGCAAAAATTATTCAGTGTGTAGCCAAGTGAGGACTGATTTCTCTCATATATTTACAGCTTGAACTGTTGTAATATTTGATTGTATCTGGGGAGATGTGAACAAATGCCTACTTACCCATGACTGACTAAAGTGACACCCCCACTAATGTCCTCCTGCTGAACTACCGAGTTGTTTGGTATTTCTTACAGGAGTGTGTGTGGGGAGGAGTGACTCAATGGCAATGACATTTTTGAAAGCCCACCCTAGTCTAGGTGAAGATCCACGGAAGCTGCATCCCTGAGAGACTTGCAGGCAAGTGAAATGGTGTGTTGAATAGCCCCTCTTCTAAGCAGTTGTTGCTGCTTATATAACCTTGGATGTCTTGTGAATCTTGTAAGTTTCAGGAGGTCCTGAGACTTGGAATTTTTGTTGAATACCCAATATTTAATAAGCTGAGGCCTTCTCCCTCCAGGAGGGAATGTTTTAACTCCAAGGAAATTACTCCACAACACCATACATACCCAACCCCATGTTATCTGGAGAGGCTATAAATTCACCCAGAAATCTGATTGCATGTAAGATGGTTAAGAAAACTACCAAACAAATGTGTATGCTTCCACAGTAATTTCACACCGTCTGTTCTCACAGCCGAGGAAATTAAGGTGCCAAGAGCTCCTGTGGACTCCAGGAGATTCAGTGACAGTGATTCAGAGGCAGCCTTTAAGTGAGAGCAGGATCTTCCTGTCTCTGAGGTCACAATATTCCTGTTTTGCTATCATTTTGTTAAGGTCACAGACAACTGCAGGATGTGGGGCTCTCTGATCAAATTAGATTTTTTAGGGTAATAACATCACTGCTTTTAGCCTGGGGAAATTTGTAATCCTCCCCCCCCCAAAGGGCATGCTCTCTGTTCCTCCATCTTAAAAAAAAGATATTCAGATTGGAAAACATAGACACTATAGGAAACTCTTCTTATCACTCTGGAAAAGGACTTCAAGCAGTTTCAATGTCGTTGTGGCTCAACATCAATTACTCTGGTCTCCTTCCACTGTACATTGCACTTCTCTAGGTGAGATCGATGGCTTCCTGTGAGGTTTCCCTCCTATTTTGTTCCAGAAGGGTTTACACTGTCAGTGTCTCCAGGCTGACAGCTTCCCCCTTCTGAGGTTAATGGGAAGAAGAATGATAACTCAGGGGATGAGGGAATAAGAGCCGGGCATATGCTTGCAAGAGTAGAAACCCTGAGTTAGGAAAAGAAGCCTTTCATCTTTCAAAGCAACTTTGTAAAAACCTGGGCCGGAGAGATGGCTCAGTCTGGGATGGGACCTGAGTTTGAACCTCAGAACCTATGAACAGAAACTAGGCATCTGATGTCCAATTGTAGTTCCAGAGTTGAAGAGGCAGAGACAGGAGGATCCCTGGAACTCACTGGTGAGAGACTCTATAACAACAGTAACAACAACAACAACATGGAGTTCTCTTTCTACTGAGGAAGATGACTGACATTGATGTTTTGACTTTATTCCTGTGCGTGCACACCACACACAGACACACACTTATACACATGCAAACACACATATACCACATACACTTACACAGACACAGATCATACACACATACCACACATAAACACAGACACATACTACACACACACACACACACACAAACATAGACCACACACATACACACACCCCAGTAATAACATTTTACATAAAACAAACAGCACATGGCCATTTTACCAACTGAAGCACTTGCACATCTCCCAGGCTGTGTTTGGTCTTTCCTGACCTGCTTATAAAAGGACCAATTTGATACACAGTGTGCAGCCCCGCTCATCCTGTGAATGTTCAGGGAATCTGGATAGAGAATACTTTCCCGTGGTTCTAACTCTCCATCCTAAGAAATGGGCATGGTTCCTGGTAAATAAGTCACTATATCTTATACAAAGTTCATAGATTCTGAAATTGCTGTGAAGTCTTTCATACCGGCTAGCAGGTGGGTTCTTGTCCTCTGTCAGTTAAAGAATTAAATGGCATGAGAAAAATCAGCCAAACCTGAAGGGGAAGTTTATTGGCAAGAATTACAGACCTCTACAGTACGGAAGCCCCACCCCAGCTGAAGAGACCTCGAACTTAAAGGGCTTGGGTGTTCATTGGTGTTTAGAGTGTCCTACCCCTCATTCATCTTTGTCCCTTTCTCTATTGGATTCAAGGTGTCTCTATGCACTGTCTATAGCAGGGCTTGGGGCTCTGTCTCTGTAACAGTTGATTGGCTGGCATAAGAGTGGCCTCACTAACTCCCTCTTCTCCTTGTGGTATAACGGGAACAGAACAACCAACTGCATGCAGGGAAATTATATTTCAGACCAGTGGAAAATTAATGTCTGGGGGCAACAAGTCACAACGAAATAGAAACTTACTGCCTATTTCTGGGAGCAAGAAGCCATGACTATTTAAATTGTGGTTACTGTTCACCCTCCTCTCATGCTGGGGGTCTGAAGTCTTCCTTGGTGATGGTGAAGTTTGGCTGAAGCCCTAAGAGTCACCTGCAGTGCAGAGCACTTCTCAACTTTATTTTACTGGAGAGTTTTTAAAACCATTCAACAACTCCTGGAATTAATATTTTTTATTTTTAATTTGTATTTTTATTAGTTCAAATTAGAAACAAGGTTGATTCACATGTCAATCCCTTCTCCCTCTCCCTCCCCTCCCACAATGCCCCACAGCCCCCACCTCATTCCCCCTCTGCTCCTCAGGAAGGGTCAGGCCCTCCATGAGGGTTCCCCAAAGTCTGTCATATCACCTGGAATTAATATTTCATAGAAATTGGTTTAGGAAGCACTGGTTTTCAAATGACTCCAAGAAAAAGTGGTTTTATCCCCCTCTGATCTGATACTTGAAGCTGATACTTCAAGCAGAGGAAGGAAAATCACATTCGGGTTTATTTTCATTATCATTTCTTCGTATCATTCCCAGAGGAAGGAGGTCACTTCTTTTTATTGGGCCAGATACAGCCATTACATTCAAGATCTGCTTGTTTGCATGTTTTCTGGTTAATTAGACACCACACTTAATTTGGTGTGCTGATTCACCCATCTAACACTTCCTATCTTAAATTACCTCTTGGGCCTGAGTCAATGGCTGTGAGCAAAGTGCTTTCCATGCAAACTTGTGGGCTTGAGTTCAACCCTCAGGGCATGTTTGTGATCTTGTTGCTGGGGAGGTGGAGGCAGGTGGATCCCTGGGGCTCACTGGCCAGCAAGTCTACTGAATTGGAATACTACATGGAAAGGTGAGAGACCCTGCCTCAAAAAACAAGGTGGTGAGCAACTGTGGAAGGACATTTTGAGGCTGGTCTGTGGCCTCCACAGACATGATTGCATACATGTAGGGCACCCCTCCCACATGTGAACACATACATTTCTGTGTGCGCGCGCACACACACACACACACACACACACACACACACACACACACACACACAAATTACTTCTACAATGATAATGTTTTCATATTCAAGAACCTCATTCCCATCTGGTAACTTGCTTTGAAGGTGACATGGTACATGTATTTTCTATAGCCTTTCATGGGAAGAAAACAAAAGTCTAATCTAGTACAGCTAGGCTTAGAGAGGAAAAAAGCAAAATCTCTTTAAAATTTTATTTTATTGTTATGTATATGCCTGTGTGGGTCAGAGCACATGAAGGCAGTGTCTGAGAAGGCCCGGAGAGATGAATAAGGCATTTGAAGGCTACCTAATGTGAGTGCTGGGAAGCAACTCAGATCCTCTGCAAAGTGAGTGCTCTTAACCAATGAGCTACCTCTCCAGACCCCACAAAACCCATTTATAGAACACCACTGTTGGGAGATAGTCATGAGATTGATACTGTCTATCAGCTCTTTTTCCATAAAGTTATGTTGGGCCGAGCAGTGTCATAGTGGGGCTTTAAGACTCTTCATAATAGTACACAAGATAAAAAAAAGATAATTCCACCTTTGTTGCCTGTTGGCTCTCATTATTTCAAATTGTTGATGATAGTAGCATATCGTTGTTGATATTTTAAATGTCTTATGACACAGGAGGGGGTTGATGGGAAAAAGGAAATCAATAAAATGTTTGATAGATAGTGGTCTCTCAATAATACCTTGACTCCCTGAAAAAAATTAAGACATTGCAAAGAGCCAGCCACGTGCTTGTGCCCCAGAAGGGTCCTTTCCTAAATTGGGAAAGTTCATTTAGAAAAGCGCTGGTTCCACAAGGGTGAACTTGCCACGCACCGGGAAAGGTGGTTTTAATTAAAGCGCCAGTGCTTCATCATCTGAACTTTGTTTATTGCTTCATGGATCTGATTTATGGAGATCAGGGGATGAATAAATTCTTAAATGTGAAACTCGAGCTGGAAAAATTAGAGGGGAAAATTAATTTTAAAGTGTAACCACTAGCATAAACACATTTGCTTCTGTCTAGAACCAAATATAAACTTGGCTTTCACATGTGAAGAAGCTACTGCTGTTGCCACATCGAGCCGTCAGATCTGCTTGTCTGACAGCTCGATGCTTGAACATCTGGATGACAGGCTCAATTTTAAGCATTTCCAGCTGACTCAGTCCATTTATAGGACATGAAAACCCCTGGTATAAAAGATAGCACTCATCCAACATCACAGACAAAAATCATCCTCACAGCTCTTAGCAAAAACTTGGCCAATCTGATTCCTTGGGTTTTATAAATTTTATTTATTGTTATTTTTTGTGCCTAGTGTGTGTTGGTGTATCTATATTTGTGTGTACATGTGTGCACATGCATGTGTGTGCATATGTATGCAGAAGCAAGAGATTGATACTAGGTGTCTTTTTCACTTACTTTTTGAAATAGTGTTTCTCACTGAACCTGACATTCAGCTATTTACCAGTCTGCCTGGCCAGCAAGCTTAGGGATCTGCTTATGTTGGCTTTCCAGATCTGGGATTGCATGTGTGCACTGTCATGCCTGACTTTTAATGCCTGCTAGGGATCTGAACTCAGGTCTTCATGCTTTCATGATATGCTTTACTGATGGAGCCATCTCTCCAACTCAACTTTGTGTGCATGATGATTGTGTTTAAAATGCCAAAACTCCTGCCACGTGTTTGTGCCTTTAATCCCAGCACTTGGACTTGGGAGGCAGAGTCAGGTGGATCTCTGTGAGTTCAGGGCCAGCCTGGTCTACAGAGTGAGTGCCAGGACAGGCTCCAAAGCAATACCCTGTCTGGAAAAATAAATGTCAAAATTCTTGGGATTTACTAAAAATTGACTGCTTGTTTGATGTCCATTTTTAGACACTCTGAGTCTTAAGCAAAAGCATTATGCATGTAAATTACATAAAGAAGGCCCAATATGGTGCACACCTTTAATCCCAACACTCAGGAGGCTGAGGCAGGCAGACTTTTTTTGAGTTCAAGGTCAGCCTGATCTATACAGTGAATTCACAGCCAGCCAGGATGACATAGTGAGACCCTGCCTCAAAACAACAAAACAAAACTAAAAGAAAAACAAAGGGATAGAGAAATGACTCAGCAGCTAAAAGCATTTGCTGTTTTTGCAGATGACTGAGTTTAGGTCCCAGTCCCCACATGGTAGCTCATAACCATCCAAACTCCAATTCCAGAGGATCCTATCCCCCCCCCAACTTTTTTTTTTTTACTTCTGTTGGTACCAAGCAGGCACATAGCGTACACACAGACCTGTAGGCAAAATATCCACACACTTAATCAAATTAAATTTTTAAAAACTAAAACAAAAAACCTAATCCAACCAAAAAACAAAATGAAAATTACATAAAGAAAATCAACTTCATAGGCTGTAGCCTCAGAAAAAGTATGTATGCATGCATATATGTGTGTGAATATGATGTGATGTGATGATATGTGTGTGTTATTTTAAAAATGGATAAAAGTCAGGATGTGTGGTCTTTCTCTGAGCCCCCAGATGGGTTTTTGCCTGTGTGGTGGTAGAACAAATATCTTTGGAATGTCAGCATTGGGTGTTCTGCTTTGAGGTGTAGGATCTTTCTGAATCTGCAAAGTGCTTAGCGGTACATCCCAAACCATCTCAGGGTATGGTCCATTGATGAGCAGTGCTTTCCAGATTTACTTTTAATGTTTCCCAGGGTAGGCTACTTTCTTGAAGATCCTGTGTGTTTGGTCCTGAGAAGGCTGTATGTACTTAGACATTTGCTGTGGGAATGAATAGATTTCTGGGTAGAGGGAGAGCATTCCACCGTGGTCTCTACTGTCTCCAGAGCATTGGGTTTCTCAAACCATTTGGAGGTGGGCCTTGGGATACCCATTTCATTTGTGAACATTCTTGTGTGCATGTATGCGTGCATAGGTGCATGGCATGCATGCAACTGTGTGGAGAGGCCAGAAGCACTTTGGGCTATCTTTATCAGTTTCTGTCAACCTTATTTTTTGAGACAGGGTCTCCTTTCACTGGCCTGGATCTGTCCAATTTGTGTATGGCCAGCGAGTCCCAGGGATCTGCCATCCTTCACTGTTCAACAGTGGGGTTACAAGCATTCACAATTATGTTCATAACTTTTACGTGGGTCATGGGGTTTGAATTCAGGTCCTCTTGCTGGCCAACTAAGCATTTTACAGACTGAGCCAATTCACCAACCCAGTATTTCTTAATAATTACTCATTCAAAAACAAACTAAACTGCCTGTCTTGCTTAGTCACGACTCAGTGAGATATCTTTCTTGCTGCACTCTCACACTGTTCAGTAGCCTTAGCTCCAGCTCCCTTCTGAGGGACCAGGCACTCATCTCTTAAGGGCTTGTAAAGATCTTTCATTTGGGAATCCATCTTCTATCACTTGGGTACCCACAAATCCTTAGGTTTCATAGTGCTCACTATGGCTTTAGAAGTGGTTTATGTGTTTCCTTCATGACTAATAATGAGCCGATGCGGATAAGGGCAATGCTTTCTTTCTCTTACTACTCCTAGCTCAGGTCCACCACATACCTTGTGCTCCATACATTTTCATAGAATAAATGAATGACTTCATTCAGATTTCCTTCTTGACCAACTTCACCTCCTGCTCAGTTGCAGGACAGTTTATCCAGCAAAGAGGATAGGAGTCAGCATCTTTCTGGTTCTGCTGCAGAGTTCTCCAAATACACTACCAGAAGAAGCAGGCAGCAACTTTGTCACCCACCTTCATCACAGCCTGGCTGTGTCCCTTCATCATGACTGTTGTTCTATTCGACTCGGCCTTTATTGGAAAATCACGAGGTGACCCCATCAATCTTTAGCTCCTTTATTTAATCTGCCCA